>NW_027361706.1:7970000-8585000 GCF_039654945.1 Dendrobates tinctorius | reverse complement strand
GCACAGCTGCCTGTGACCAAAGTGACGAGAGGATAATGGAGATTTTGAATCTCTGCGTACACTTTTGGACACTGGACACTTGTGGATGGTGTGAGGCCCACTGATATCTGAGCGCTATGTGACACGCTCGATGGCACAGCTGCCTGTGACCAAAGTGACGAGAGGATAATGGAGATTTTGAATCTCTTCGTACACTTTTGGACACTGGACACTTGTGGATGGTGTGAGGCCCACTGATATCTGAGCGCTATGTGACACGCTCGATGGCACAGCTGCCTGTGACCAAAGTGACGAGAGGATAAGGGAGATTGGATTGCTTTTAAAAAAGCAGTTTGCGGAGCAGTGGGTAAACAGCAATGCCAGCGTGTCAGGAAGCCTTAAAAGGCAGCCCAACAACCAACACCACTGATACACCACAATATAGCCTCCCCTTGCACTGCACACACAGTGACTTGTGTGTTGTGCAGGCCAAATCGCTAGCAGCAGAAGCAGTTTTTTTGTCTTCTTCCCTGCCTAACGCTCTCCCTACAGAATCAGCAGCAACCTCTCCCTATACTAAGATCGGCAGAAGTAAGATGGCGGTCGGCGTGCACGCCCTTTTATACCCCCTGTGACGCCCACCAAAGCAAGCCAATCACTTGCATGCCCTTCTGAAAGATGGTGGTGACCCGTGCCTATGTCATCACGTTGCCCACAGTGTCCGTGGATCCTGATTGGCTGAAAAAGAGCGCAAAACAAACTTTTGAAACGCGACTTTGGCGCGTAAGTCGCCGACCTCGTGGCCGACCTCATCCTAGGGTCGGGTTTCGTTTCATGAAACCCGACTTTGCCAAAAGTCGGCGACTTTTGAATTTTTTCGACCCGTTTCGCTCAACTCTAGTGCTGAGCTGTGTATCTAATCCTCTCCTGTGTGATACTGACTGCTGAGCCATGTATCTATTCCTATCCTGTGTGATACTGACTGCTGAGCCATGTGTCTAATCCTCTCCTGTGTGATACTGTCTGCTGAGCCGTGTATCTATTCCTAACCTGTGTGATACTGACTGCTGAGCTGTGTATCTAATCCTATCCTGTGTGATACTGACTGCTGAGCTGCGTATCTAATCCTATCCTGTGTGATACTGACTGCTGAGTCGTGTATCTAATCCTATCCTGTGTGATACTGGGCTCCCCCTGCAGTCTGTGTCAGAAGGTGGTCTGTGTTGGCACGGTAATAAATTGTGTTATTTCCAGCTTTACAGAAGGATGATAACACCAAAGAAATTATAAGAATAATAGGCAAAATTGTTTGGTAAATTGGAACGCACAGGGTTAAAATTTCGCCTCACAACATAGCCTATGACGCTCTTGGGGTCCAGACGTGTGACTGTGCAAAATTTTGTGGCTGTAGCTGCTACGGTGCAGATGCCAATCCCGAACATACACACATACATACACACACACACACACACACACACACACACATACACACATACATTGAGCTTTATATATTAGATCTGCAAAAGGAGATTTGTCAGCTATCTAGCTATGCTAATGCAACAGCTTGGCTCCTTCCATGACAGGTAGGGCAGAAATGTTTTCTTACTGACTGCTCTGTAGTTGACACAGGATCATTTGCTTGCAGAGACCTTTCTGTTAGGAGGGTGACTGAGCATGTGTGTCCTCCAGCACTCAGCTCATTAGGTGGACGTGCACTATGCTATACACATTGAACACCAGGTGGCGCCAAACTATGTTAATATATGTCAGAACTTTTCATTGGATAATTTTTTCATAGCATGTAAGTGGTTAATGTCATTCATTTTCTAAAATCTGTATGATAAATGGGTTAATGGTGAGACAACCCCTTTTATTATACCTTGTGCACACCACTGACACCTAGAGCGTTAGTAAAACTCCAGAGTATTGCTATTTATATGACTGCCACTTACACCGGATAGCAGATTGTGCATTTTTTATTCTATAAAATAAGGAAATTAGAATTACACAATTGAATAATTCCACAAATAGCGAAAAGTATAAAAGAATCCCGTTGTTATGGCAACCTTAGATGACATTTTCTGTATGATAATTACATACCGGCAGAAGCGAGACGTCTCTGGAAGATGCCCGAGATGCGTGTGCTGTGTAGTCACAGATAACCTTTATTCACATGGAACAAAGCAGGACTGAACCCGGAGCGGTGAGCGGCCATATCAGACCTGTATCTAACGTAGGAACCGATCCAATGTGAAAAGACATGAGCGTTCACATAAAATATGCCCCGCCATGGCAGGTACAGAGGTATGATGCCTGTACCACTAATCCTTACCACCATAGTATGTACTGAGATATGACGCTTGTAGGCTGATCCTTACCACCATGGCAGGTACTGAGGTATGATACCTGTACCGCTGATCCTTACCACCATGACAGGTACCGAGGTAAGACGCTTGTAGTGCTGATCCTTACCACCATGGCATGTATTGAGGTATGATACCTGTACCGCTGATTGTTACCACCATGGCAGGTACTAAGGTATGATGCCTGTACCGCTGATCCTTACTGCCATGGCAGGTACTTAGGTATGACGCCTGTAGTACTGATCCTTACCACCATGGCAGGTACTGAGGTATGACGCCTGTACCGCTGATCCTTACCACCATGGCAGGTACTGAGGTATGACGCTTGTAGCTCTGATCCTTACCACCATGGCAGGTACTGAGGTATGATGCCTGTACCGCTGATCCTTACTGCCATGGCAGGTACTTAGGTATGACGCCTGTAGTACTGATCCTTACCACCATGGCAGGTACTGAGGTATGACGCCTGTACCGCTGATCCTTACCACCATGGCAGGTACTGAGGTATGACGCTTGTAGCTCTGATCCTTACCACCATGGCAGGTACTGAGGTATGACGCTTGTAGCTCTGATCCTTACTGCCATGGCAGGTACTGAGGTATGACGCCTGTACCGCTGATCCTTACTGCCATGGCAGGTACTGAGGTATGACGCCTGTACCGCTGATCCTTACCGCTATGGCAGGTACTAAGGTATGGCGCTTGTAGAGCTGATCCTTACCGTCATGGCAGGTTCTGCGGTATGACGCTTGTAGTGCTGATCCTTACCACGATGGCAGGTACTGAGGTATGACGCTTGTAGTGCTGTTCCTTACTGCCATGGCAGGTACTGAGGTATGACGCATGTAGTGCTGATCCTTACCGTCATGGCAGGTACTGAGGTATGACACATATAGCGCAGATCCTTACTGCCATGGCAGGTACTGAGGTATGACGCCTGTACCACTGATCCTTACCGCCATGGCAGTTACTAAGGTATGGCGCTTGTAGCGCTGATCCTTACCATCATGGCAGGTTCCGTGGTATGACGCTTGCAGTGCTGATCCTTACCACGATGGCAGGTACTGAGGTATGTCGCTTGTAGTGCTGATTCTTACTGCCATGGCAGGTACTGAGGTATGATGCCTGTAGTGCTGATCCTTACCGCCATGGCAGGTACTGAGGTATGACACACATAGCGCTGATCCTTACCGCCATGGCAGGTACAGAGGTATGACGCTTGTAGCTCTGATCCTTACTGCCATGGCAGGTACAGAGGTATGACGCTTGTAGCGCTGATCCTTACCGCCATGGCAGGTACAGAGGTATGGCGCTTGTAGCGCTGATCCTTACCATTGTGGCTTATTGTCTCCCTGGAGATCAGGTGTCCTCGTTGGGCTCAACAGGTTTCCATTAAATACTGTATTCACAATAAAACCACAAAAACACCTGTCAACATCGGCTATTTGGATACAATGCAGTTGTAGTGGGATTTCTCCTTCATTATTTCAACAACATATTTTCAAAAAAGTGGAAATATCTGAGTTCTAATTGCAATAGGGACTTACTAGGACACTATTACGGGGGATCTGTGGATGAATCACTGTTATGGGGTACCTGTCTGTGATGCACTTTCATGTGGCATCTGTGTATGATGCACTATTATAGGGGACCTATGGTTGACTCACTGTTACTAGGGAACTGTGGATGATGCATTCTTATGGGGGATCTGTGTATGACACACTACTATGAAAGATCTGTTTCTGACACACTGTTATGGTGGGTCTATGGATGGCGCACTGTTATTGGGGCATCTGTTTCTAACATAGTTATAGGAAATCTGTTGATGACACACTGTTGTGGAGATCTGTTACTGACACACTGTTATCGTGGATTCACAGATGATGCACTGTTAACGAGGATCTATGGATGATGCACTGTTGTGGGGATCTGTGGATGACTCACTGTTATTGGGGCATCTGTTTATGATACAGTTATGAGGGATTTTTGGAGGATGCACTGTTATAGGAATGTGTGGATTACACACTGTTATGGGGATCTGTGGCTGATGCACTGTTATGGGGGTCTGTGGATGACACACTGTTATGGGGAACCTGTAGATCATGAATTATTATGGGGGATCTGTGGATGACTCACTAATGGGGATCTGTGAATTACGCACTACTACAGGGGATCTGTGAATGGTGCACCGTCATTGAAGCATCTCTTTCTGACAAAGTTAGGGGGATTTATGGAGGTTGCACTGTTGTGGGGAATCTGTGGATGACACTTATGGGGGATCATTGGAACCCAATTAACCTGTGTTTGAAAGTAGTAATAAACTGGACTATCAGAAGAAATCTCATACTAAGGGAGGGCAGAAATTCTCCTTTGAGATGTTGTCACAGTTTACAATTCCCCGGTGATCCAGGGCACCCGCTGTGCCAAACATAACCCCAGCATGTTCAACTCTAATTTAAATTATTCAAATAATGATAAAACGTTTCTAATAGTAGAAATTCCAGAAGAAAAAAAATCATGTAATAAGGGTAGATCTGCTAACTGCCATGAAATAAATCTATGTCCATTCCGGATGCCGGCAAGACATTCGAAGATAGAAATAGGTAGTACACGTTCCCCACTAATCATGTTTAACCAATTTCGTTTGGATGATAACTTCTTTTCCAGTAATTTGCCGTGAAATTACAGATTGCATTAATGCCATTTAAATTAGATTTTATTCCACCGGCTCCTCTGAAGACTCCGTTTCTTCAGAGAGTGCAACAATACCTGGAGAGGCAATGTGGAATGATTTAGCAGCAGAAAATCAATAAAAAAAAAGGAACCTTAGTCCGGAGAATCCGCTTTCATCGGTATTTTCTTTATTAATGGTGAACGGAAATAAATCGACTTGAAGCCTGGGCAGAATAACTGACATTTACAATACTTATACGCCGCTTATTGTATGAATGTCTGGGGGCTGGATCATCATTAATCACGCTGTCAGCCTGAACAGGGGAGCCCTATATTTATCATACAGGCAAGAATTTTTACAAAGAAATTGAGAGTAAGTGATAAATAGACATTGGACACCAATTACTCCGCTGCTATTAATCATTTGTATTCCTATTTTTTTCTTTTGTCCTATTACATTAAACCTGAGATGAAAGACTTTTATATTAAATAAAGTTTGGCTGGAAAACCCGTTAATGCGGGCGTATGCACCATCAAGGGCTAAAATGGATTTTTCCGACAGTTCATGAGCTCATCAATAAGAGCGCAGTTAATGATCTATCTGGAAGTTAGAGATAGCATGGTCTGAGAGACACTTCCGAGACAGTTAATCAGGGAGGGTCGGATGCTTTTAACCTGAAAAACAAAGGTTCTGTCTCACAAAAGGTTGTGGTTTGAAAGACAAAATCCAATTAGATGTTATTTACATTTTAATGGGCGATAATGAAAAGGACCCCCAAATTAGTCATTCTGACTAGAGATGAGCGAATTTGTTCGGATTGGGTTCCGAATACAATCAGAATCGAATATTGTTTCTGCAATATTCATTGAACACAGCCAAGCGTCATTAGAGTCAATGGGAGTAGAAATTAACGAATATGTTCGGAGCCGATCATAAGACAAACATTCTGCACAAATAGTGTTCAAATATGTCATAATCAGATTCGGGGCCAAAATCCGAACAAATTTTCTCATCTCTATTAATGACTTCTATAAGACATAACCCAACTGACCAATGGGACCCATATGGATCCTTAAATGGGTCAGTGTTCAAAATTATTATGTACAGATTTATCCATCTTTAGATTTGATAAAAGGCGTTTTCCCAAGTATGAATAAATCACATAATGTCCATATTTAACAGCAATGGCACTTCAGACAGTAGAACAACAAAGAACAGGACCCATGAAAATAGCAGGCTGGGAGAAGAGACCCATATATAAAAACATAATACTTTTATTGATAATCCATAAAAATAAAAAAAATAGTAAAAACCACCAGACGATCATACACAAAATACCCTGTAGAGGGAACCCCAGTACTATACAGCTAAATAGATACTAGGTAAATATATCCTATACTTTAGCCTTGTGAACAGGATAAGTATCCTGAGTATAATAATAAAAAGTGATTGGTGCAATAAAATAGATCAAATAGCAATCAAATCATCAAAGTAAGACAACATTAGAGTTTATAAGACAAGGATCCATTAAATTGAATTTCTAGTATAGGAAAATAAAGCAGTCATAAGAATAAAGGGTAAGTGGGAAGGAGTGTCAGGAGTGAATAAGGCAAAGAGGTCCCAATGGCATCCTCTAACAATTCTGCACCTGTAGACACAAAAAGGGGCCAAAGTAAGCCTTACCAAAGGCATAAATGTAAAGCCAAATAAATTAGAGTGAAACCACAATACCTTAGGCAAATAGGACTGCAGTGAAAGTGTGAGTGGATAGTCCAGGCATTCACCCTCACCCCGACGCGTGTTTTGCCCTGAGCTTCTTCTGTGTATTCTCAAGTATATAATATTGAAACTTTATTTATAATAGGACATAAATATCAGATTTTTGGGGGGTCAGAGACCTAGAACTCCGATGGATGGATGTAAACATTAAAAAAGAGCTGAACCACACAACTCTGTTCTATGTCTATTGACCTCAGATCAGCATTAAAAAGTAAAGATGAATGAGTAGCCTCAGATAACGCGAGACATGCAGCCACAGCGATTCAATACCGAGTAACTTAAAAAAATAAAAATTGACTCATGCTATAAAGCTATATTATAATTAAAATCACATGATAAATGCAGCGAGAAAAAAAATCCAGAAAACAATACCAGAATTGCAGTTTTTTTCTCACTTAGCCTCACAAAATAATGAAATAAAATGTGAACAAATAGTTGTATATATCAAAAATTGGAACCTATAAAAATACAGCTTATCACCTCCAAAATGAGTAGGGATGAGCAGACCCGTGGAAGTTCGGGCCTCCGAAGTTTTGAGCTGGAAAAAATATCTCTTTGTCTCCCTCCCGTCCTGTCTCTCTGCAACGGACTTCCTCCGAAACT
This sequence comes from Dendrobates tinctorius, assembly GCF_039654945.1. NCBI lineage: Eukaryota > Metazoa > Chordata > Amphibia > Anura > Dendrobatidae > Dendrobates > Dendrobates tinctorius. The sequence goes on along the minus strand of NW_027361706.1, from coordinate 8,577,603 downwards.
TTGTACATTGCAACAGACTTCAGGGCGAAATCTGTGTTCGCCATTTAGCACCGAACACTAACTGTCCGGTATGTATTACAAACTTTTAAGTTTGGGTTTGCTCCTATCGAAAAATAAGCCCTCATACAGTAAAATAAAAAAAGTATGGGTCTCCGCATATGATGCACCCCCCAAAGAGTTGTTAAAAAAAATAGATTTTTCAGGGTGACCTACAGAACAGAGGTAACACAATATTTGTGCAACACGTGAATAGCGTAAAAAGTTATAATGTCAACAAGTTTGTTTTATTTTTTTATTTCTCCCTATAAAAGTTTGGTAATAAGTAGTGATGAGCGCGTATACTCGTTGCTCGGGTTTTTCCGAGCATGCTCGGGTGTCCTCCGAGTATTTTGGCGTGCTCAGAGATTTAGATTTCGTCGTCTCAGCTGCATGATTTGCGGCTGCTAGACAGCCTGAATACGTGTGGAATGCCTGTTTGTTAGGGAATTCCCACATGTATTCAGGCTGTCTACAATTCGCAAATCATGCAGATAAGATGATGAAAATTAAATAAATCTCCAAGCACGCCAAAATACTCTGAGGACACCCGAGCAACGAGTATACTCGCTCATCACTGGTAATAAGTTACCGTACATATTCTCAACAATGATGTCACTGACAAATATAATTCATCTTGCAAAAAAATAAGCCAGCATACAGGTAGGTTGACGATAAAATAATGCGACGATAAAAACTGCTTCGTCCTAAAAGCCCAAAATGTTAGAGTCCTTAAAAAGATTTTTTCACCGGGTTTTTGCTACCTCATCTGACAGCAGCCTGATGTAGGCAAAGAGACACTGAAGCAAATGATGTATCACTTAGCTTACTGGGTGAAGCGATTCTGACACAATCAGAGTTCTTGGATTTAGCAATGCAGCAGAGTTGAGAAAGATGACCCCATCAACACCAGGCTCTGTAAGTACATTATCTATAGGCAGTGGGCTGCTTATCACAGAAAGGAGCAGAGTCAGACTAGCATGTACACACTGCAGTAGTGCCTGTAGTTCAGTAATGATAATCACCAGGTGAGAAAACCTTCAGTATAAGTAAACAACAGCACACAGCCTGATATGTGACACATTGTTGAAATCTGTGTTTTAATCCATTCCTCATGCTGTCCTCATATTACATAGCAAAAATATGCTGATAGATTCTCTTTAAGAGGTTAAAGATATGAAGGAACATTATAACACTTCATTTCCTACTAAACTACAATCCCAAGCCCAATTCATAGATTGTGAACCTCTGACCATCTTTGCTTCTGAGAGACTCTGCCTCTCTCACATGCTCTTTTTATACAGTCATGTGACTTATTGATAAATTCACTGTTCTATCAGCAGGAGATTATCATTAGTGAACTAGTAAACTTGCTGCCATATAGTCCTCCATATTTATGAGCTCTGTATAACCCCACTCTCACCACTGATTGGCAGCTTTCTGCCTATACATAGTGTACACAGAAAGCTGCCAATCAGTCGTGTGGGCGGGGTTATACAGAGATCAGCATTTAAACAAACCAAACTTTATTCACCCTTCCTGGGTTCAGCACAATGTCTCCACTACTTCCTAGGTCTCCATTCTTTGGCTGTAGTTGTGACATTATGTCAACTTTTTTGTAGTGAATTACTGAGCTCAGCGGCTCCATTCTATTTTTAAAAGCCACATGTAAAATACCATATAGTGTGTTGAAAAACTTTATTTTTTTTTTCCAATGGAATCTAAAAATATCAGCAACTACACAATTTTTTTCCCCAGATTTTTTTTTGGGGGGTCTCATTTTTACGACAATCACTGAGAACTAAAAATATTATATTATATACTATATCATTCAGTCAGACAGCCTGATTATAGTGACCTAAACATATAGGGTTTTTTTTATGTTCTACTATTTTAGCAAGATATCCTTTTTTTAAAATTAAAAAAAAAGAAAATGGAAATTGGTTTATGTTGCCAGATTCTTAGAACTATATATTTTTTTCTGTTGATTAACCTCCATAAGGCCTTGTTTGTTTCATTGTAGGGTGAGCTGTAGTTTTTATTGGTAGTTTTTGAATTTCTGATCAATTTTTGTAAAGTTTTGTCTTGTCGCTAAGGTGTATATTGAGGAAAAATTACAGCAATTCTATTTCTTTTTTTTCCCCTTTTTTGGTGTTAACCAGGCAGGATAAATAGCTTGGATCATTAGGAATGTGATGATGCCTGCTACTATGTATACTTTTTTTTACATTTTTTTTTTTATTTTTAACGTTATTTTTTTTTAATAATTTTACATCATTATATATACGGTATACAAATATATATATATATATATATTGTCTTTTAAGCATTCTCCTGTTAAGTCTAATATCGGTAATAAAATGGCAGACCTGGGGGCATTGCATTGTGTTGTGGTGGGGTCAATGGGGAGACCACAACATCTATGTGGTTAAATGATCAGAATTGAATCTTCTGACAATCCATGCCATTGCAGTAGAGTAATGCTGGATTTACGTGGCATGATCGTGGCCGTGCCGGCCCATCGGTGGTCTTCTAATGGTCTTTTATTGGCCTATTTAGACAAGCCAGGAACAATTCTGTGTGCAGAGAAGGGTCATGTTCTCGGCAGCACATCTCTTTACGCTGGATCTGCGGTCAAAATCACTGATTTTTAAACCTGGCTAGAACTCATTGCAACCGGTTAAGGAGCATTTTGCTCATTTGTTGGGTGTTTCCCATCCTTTTTAGGTAGGCTGATATCGGAGAGTTGCTACAAAAACTATTTCACCAATTATAGACCTGATGGGTCCAAATGGGCTTTAACATACAGCTTATGTACCCTTTGCCTATAGAGTGAGGTCAGGAGCCCTCTTTATATACTCCCTGGTGCTTTTCACCAAAAATATATGGCAGATAGCACCAATGGGTGACTAATGCTGCTGTCCAATCATGCATGTATTTCATTGGGAATAGTAGACTACGTTTCTACCAGACGCCTTTGTCAGTGGGCCATCTGCTAGCAAATTCCATATTCCCAATCCATGTGATCTTCAACATCTTCCCTTTGGGGGAGTGAAGGTCCTCCCCAGATACATATTAGATAGTCAGCCAATTCTGACAAAATCTGAAGGTTCTGCCAACTCTCATGCAATGTGGAGCAGCACCTTCATTGCTCACTCCGGAGCGGAGTGCGCTCTAGTAATTCACTCCGTAATATATTCTACGTCACTGCTATCGACCGGTCTACCAAATTAGGGTTAATTCTATTAAATCGGGCTGTTTTCAAGGATTGATGTCACTGCAAAACTCTTTCCTTTCCAAATGGTGTTAACGGTCCGAGTGATAGCTGCTGAGTAAAGATGTCAATACCGGGGATTTACATTGCGTTACATTGCCTGTTTCCCCATCATTAACTGCTTAATCGCATTTACAGTGAGAAACTAGAAATGTGAACATTGTGTGCCTTATTCCTTAAGCAACCAGGTTACTCTGGTTTTCAATAACCAAACACTTCTTTTTTAACTTTGCTAAAGTTCTGAATTACCGTAAACACATTTTTTTAACCAACCCAAAGTATTTTTGCATTTTATTTCCATCACATATCAATGCTATTAAAAATTCCAATTTTTCATATTTTTTCTTCATTCATGCTTAAATCAATTGTTGATGTATTCCACCTTTCGTATTGGTCATTTTATTACATAATGTGTATAACATGTCATCACCGTGGTAGGATATGAGTATGCTTTGGGTTCGCATTCTATATTTTTGGGTATGTTTTTGGTTTGCATTCCATATAGGTTTGGGTATGTTTTTGGTTTGCATTCCATATAGGTTTGGGTATGTTTTTGGTTTGCATTCCAAGTAGGTCTGGAAATGTTTTTGGTTTGTATTCCATATACGTTTTGGTATGTTTTTGAGTTGGATTCCACATAGGTTTGGGTATGTTTTTGGTTTGCATTCCATATAGATTTTGATATGTTTTTGGTTTGCATTCCATATAGGTGTCATGATCCAGATCGGGGTTCGAGTCCTGTTTTCCCCTTTTCCCGATCTGGTCATGAAGGGGTTAACCTTTCTCAGCCTCAGTCTGGGTTCAGGTTTGCTATTTATTGCCTCTGCTTCCTGCAGGCGATGTCGGTTATAGTTCCTGCCTAGGGCTGCTGTAGCTGACTCTGATTGGCCCTGCTACATTTGCTATCTGATCCCGTGTTTCTGTTTTACTCTATTTCTGTCCTGACTCAGTGTTTTACTTTAGTGTACTGACTCCCTGGTTTTGACTTGGCTTGTGTGGTGCCCCCAGGAGTATGGCCGCCACAGTGGCTTTGCCTTCCTCCAGGGGAGGGTAATGCCAGGCTTGGAGGCAATGATGGGTCTCTCTTGCAGTCAATCCATACATGCAACACAGTTCCACTCCAGGCCAGCAGGGGGAACTCTGAACCAGGATTAAGGGGAGGGGTGCCCTCTGAGGGCCAAGAGGAAGGACTGATCAGTTAGTTTGCGGAGGGTGAAGTGTGCAGACGTGTGGAGAGAAGCTGGAGGTTGAGCTAGGAAGGAGAGCTCCCTCAGCTTGAGAGCGCACGAACTGGAGCCTGGTCTTCACGGCTGTACGGATACTAAGGGTCCTACAGCAGATACCAGAGGAGTAGGAGGCTGTAAATGCCCTACTCCCATCTAAGACTTGAGGCACAACAGCAGCTTGGATAGAGAGCCAGGACTCAGAGAAGGGAGTCCCCGAGAGAGGCTACAGCTGTCTGCCGTGCAAGTACGGTTCTTGGGAACATCTGACAGGAGGAACTTCAGAGTAACAGTACTGGAGTGCTTCATTCAAACAAGCGTTAGGAAGGAGACTGCACAGCCTGTCTGCTGAGAGAGAATCCCTGAGTTGCTTCCAGGCTAGCCTGCTCCGTTACCATCTGTAATCAGGACCCTGGACTGCAGTTATCAAGTAAAGGTACAGAAATTGCACCCCGCTGTGTCTTGTCTGCTTCCTACCTTTCCGGCACTGCTACATTCCCGTGCCAACCACATCTACACTGCCCTGGGACTACAGCTTCACCTGTGGGGAGCTATTACATCTTTGCTGCACCATACCATCAGTCCCAGCGGATCTGTCTGCAGCGTCGGCTTAACATCTCCCTTGCCGAACACCACAGGTGGCGTCATGAACTATTCCATTACACCATTACATTCCCCCATTACTTGGGCGCCCAGGGCCACGGACCGGGTGACTGCTGCTGTGACACATCCCACTGACACCGGCCCGGTACCGAGTACTCCACAGCCCTGGGAGGGTGACCCAATTTGGCGTCATGAACAGGATTACGGAGCCCGGTATCCCCGGGTCCTGTGTGCCACAGACTGTGTTTGTGCATAAAGACTGTGCGTGAAATTGGCGCCAGTTGCTGCCATTGCCGCGCTGCTTGGCGCGCGCGGGAAGAAAGAGGCAGGCCTTCGTGGGCGGAGCCTGCCGCAGAGCGCAAAGAAGCGAAGTGCCGCGCGGGAAGAGAGGACAGCGCGCGAGAGGAGGAGAAGCTGAGGCCTACAGCCCGGAGCGTCGGGCCTGTGAAGTGGCCGCCGGTGAGCTTACACAACCCCTGGCCCTGGCTAACGTTAACTAGGGGGGAGAAGATGTCCGTGGCAAACGGCGATGCAGTGGCAGGCGCCGTTGCTAACCCCACGGTACCGCCAGGAGGAGCGCCCACCGCAGCGGTCCCCATAATGCCGCTATCCATGCCCTACATCCCGGGAGCGGCCTGGCTACAGCAGTACTCGGGTGAGTCGCATACCCTGAGTAAATTTAAAGAGAGACTGTGCAGTTTGTTTAAAGTATACCCTCTGTCTGAAAGCCAGAAAGTGAATATCCTGATTGGACAGCTAACGGGTGCAGCGCAGAGAGAGGTGAAAGCCTGGGAGGAGACTGATAAAGAGACTGTTGCAAAGATCCTGGCCAAGCTGAAGAGCACCTTTGACACCCACACTGCAGCTGAAATCAAGATGAGGTTCTTTGGCTGTAAACAGAAGGCGCAGGACAGTATCAGGGATTATGCTCTCAACCTGCAGGAGGCGCTGCGAGCAGTTAAGCAAGTTGATCCTGACAGTGTAAAGGAAGAAGATAAACTGTTAAAGGAGCAGTTCATTGAAGGACTCCTATCTAGTACCCACAGAGGACAGTTGCGTATTATAACCCTGCAAAACCCTGATCTGAACTTTGCTGATTTTAAGGACAGGGCTATTCGGGTACTGCAGGAGTCCACTGACAGCCGTCCAGTGACCCTAGGCGCCTAGCGATCACCTACCATCAGGAAGCAACATCTTTTCCTTCCATCCCTGTGGAGGCTGATGCACAGACTCTGGATAAAGATCCAACTGAGGAGCTGCGTCTTCAAGTCCAGGAGCTGACCAAAGGGATGGCTGCACTTACCAAAACTGTGCAGTCCCTACAAGTGTCCTCCAAAGAAAAGATCCAGCTTGCTTCCAGTCCAGAGGATGTCCCGTGGCTCCAGAGGAGGAGAACCCTGCCACTTCAAGGAAGGAACGACAATCGCTATGACCAGGACGGACGTCCCATCTGTCGTCGCTGCTACAAGGCAGGTCATCTTGCCAGGTACTGTCCTTTAAACGAGCAACCCCTGGGGCAAAGGGCCAACCCCCAGGAGTAGGATCCCCAGGCCCAAAGAACTGGAGAGCCAAGTATGTGGGAGGGAGGCCAATCCTTCCGGTGGTGATTGACGGCATCCCCATGAACGCTTTGCTGGAAACTGGTTCCCAGGTGACCACTATGCCGTACATTCTGTACAAGAGATATTGGGCTGATTCAGAGCTTACCCGTGGCCCAACTGATGAACTGACAGTAGTTGCTAGTAATGGTCAGTCTTTACCGCAGATAGGATGTAAAGAAATTACTGTCAAAGTTGGGTGGGCAGAGCTAAAGTCTCAAGGTTTAAATAGTTGATGATATTGACCGACGTGAATGTAATCCCATGATGACTCTTGTTACAAATGTAATTGAAAACTGTCTGTCCGAGGTTATTGTCTTGTTGCAACAGGTGGCTGAGACTGCTGGTTCCGGAGAACAATGAGTCCTGCAGAAGGAGATCCGAGCCCTGATGCAAAGGCAACAGGTAGAACTCTCTGGCGGAGAGATTGGTAGCGTCAGAGTGAGTGAAGCTTTTCCCATTGCAATACCCCCCAGATGTGAAATGTTGGTTTGGTGTTGGGCAGCTATAGGTCTTAGAGGGAGAGATTACTAGGCGTTGGTAGAACCAGCATACTCCGAGAGCAGGCCCACTGTCCTGACAGCCAGAGGGGTGGTTGATGTACGAAAGGGGAGAGTACCTGTACGCCTTTTGAATTGTGGGGAAGAGGAAGCCACAATACCTCGGTACACCACAGTTGCTAAGCTGCTCACCGTTAATAACTCTTTGCAGGCAGCAGGACCCTTGGTCTCATCCGATCAGGTGGAGGACAATGGCTCTGTGAAGCAGCCAGATGAGTGGTGTCAGCAACTGCAGGTGGGAACTGACTCTACACCTTCATACCAGAAAAATGGGGTTTACAGAGTGACACAAGAGTATGAGCGGGTATTCAGTAAACACCCACTAGATTTTGGGCAGGCAAAGGGGGTTCAACATCATATCCCCACGGGAGACCATCCACCCATAAAGGAGAGGTACAGACCTATACCCCCAACACAGTACCAGTGTGCTAAGAGTATGTTGAGGGAGATGAAGGAGGCAGAAGTCATCAGAGACAGTTGTAGCCCCTGGGCAGCTCCAATAGTGTTTGTAAAGAAAAAGGATGGTACCATGAGAATGTGTGTTGATTACAGGAAAATTAACAGCATTACACATAAAGATGCCTACCCATTACCTAGAATTGAGGAATCATTAGCTGCACTTAAAACTGCTAATTACTTTTCCACCTTGGATCTCACCAGTGGGTATTTGCAGGTTCCCGTGGCAGAGGCAGACAAGGAGAAAACCGCATTTACCACTCCAATGGGTCTCTGTGAGTTCAATTATATGCCATTTGGGCTCTGCACTGCTCCAGGAACATTTCAGCGGCTGATGGAGTGCTGCCTGGGACACATGAACTTTGAGACGGTCCTGTTGTACCTGGATGATGTCATTATTTTCTCCAAAACCTATGAAGATCATCTGGAGCACCTGGTGGAAGTGTTTGAAGCTTTTCCAATTTTGGCCTGAAGGTGAAGCCCTCCAAGTGCCATCTCCTGAAGCCCAAGGTGCAGTACCTCGGTCATGTGGTTAGTGCAGAAGGTGTGGCACCAGATCCTGATAAGGTCACAGTCATCCGGGACTGGCCGAAGCCCAGCAACCTTCATGAAGTACGCCAATTCCTTTGACTCGTAGGCTACTACCGAAGATTCATCAAGGGCTTTACTGAAATAGCCACCCCTATGCAAAACCTTCTGGTGGGGCAGTTCAAGAAGACCAAACAGAAAAATTCCACCTTTGAATGGACTGAAGAGTTGGAAAGGTCCTTCACCAGATTGAAGATGGCTCTCACAGGAGACGAAGTTCTGGCCTACCTAGATTATGACAAACCCTTTCTGCTGTACACAGATGCCAGCAACGTGGGACTAGGAGCCGTACTGTCGCAGGTACAGAATGGGAAAGAAAGAGTGATCTCCTATGCCAGCAGGAGGCTGTGCCCCACGGAAAGGAACTCTGATAATTACAGTTCTTTCAAGCTGGAGTTCCTTGCCATAGTCTGGGCTGTCACCGAAAGGTTCAAACATTACCTAGCCTCTGCCAAGTTCACTATCTTCATGGACAACAATAAGTTGACGCATTTGGACACTGCAAAACTAGGTGCACTGGAACAGCGATGGATGTCTCGGCTATCGAACTCTGAGTTTACCATCAAGTACCGGGCAGGGCACAAGAATGCCAATGCTGATGCGCTGTCCAGAATGCCTAACCTAACAGATGACTGAGAAGACCCTGAGGCTCTTGAAGAGATAGAGCTACCTCCCTTCCACTGGCCACTTGCGGCCCAGCGTGCTCAAGGAGTGAGAAACAGACGGTCTGGCTTGAAGGAGGTCACCCTGAACCCATTGCCCCATCATGATTGGCAGAAACACAAGATAGTGACCCTGCAGTCCGCCTGGTGAAGGATCTGCTGACCCGAGCTGACTCACGTCCAGAGTCGGATGCTCCTGAAGAAACTCAGCAGTTGTGGAAGGAGAGAGGCCGGCTGTTCATTTATGAAGGGAAGCTGTGTCGGAGGAGTATCAATGCCCACTCTCATGAGCTGGTTTGGCAGGTGGTAGTCCCAAAGAGAGAGGCATCAATGGTCCTGGAAGCATACCACAATGGAGCTGGACACTTCGGTTGGAAGAAGTTGGAAGTATTGCTCTGAGAGAGGTTCTACTGGCCTGGTATGAGGAAAGCCATTGAGAGGTGGTGCCGTGAGTGTGGACAATGTAACCTGCGCAGAAAGGATCGAGACAGCCAGAGAGTTCCGCTACAGCCAGTCATCACCAAACAGCCCCTTGAGTTGGTAGCCCTGGACCATGTGAAGTTGGTTCCAAGCCGGTCAGGCTACATCTATGCACTTACCATTGTGGACCACTACTCAAGATTCCTGGTAGTTGTGCCTGTCAAAGATCAAACTGCCAGGACAGCAGCCAGAGCATTCCAACAGCACTTCTGTAGACCACATGGGTATCCTGAGAAAGTGCTGACAGATCAAGGTCCAGCTTTCGAGGCAGAAGTGTTCCAAGAATTCTGTAACCTGTATGGTTGTAAGAAGATCCGGACAACACCATATCACCCACAGACCAATGGCATGTGCGAGAATATGAACCAGGTTGTGATTGACCTCCTGAAGACTTTGCTCTTGGAGGAGAGGAATCTGTGGGAGAAGTTGCTCCATCTGGTGGACCTCTACAACCATATCCCAGTGAACTCCACCAACTGTACCCCAGCCTATTTATTGAGAGCCAGACCTGGTAAACTGCCTATTGACTTAGACATGGGAGTTCTGACGCCTGAAGTAGCGTCCCCAGATGCTGATTGGGACACGGAGAGGCAGCAACAGTACCGGAGAGTTCAAGAATGCGTGGAAAGGAGTCTGGCTCAGGCAAGGCAAAAGCAGGAGAACCTTTACAATCAAAATGCACCTGCCATTCCTTTGTCGCCGGGGGAGCAAGTCTTGAAAAGGAAGAGAAGATTGCACAAGTTGGATGATCAATGGGAAGCTGAACCTTATACCATTCTGCCCTCGAACTTTGATAATACTAAGGTATGCCTTGTGAGTAAAGATGGAGGGGAGACCTCAGCTGCGGTATCGAGAGATCACTTGAAGTTGTGTCCTGACCAGTTGAAGGAAAGGAAAGAAGAACCAGATAACATCCAGCCCATAGTGGAAGAAGAGAAGGTCAGCACAGTGCTTGGGGAATTCCCTTCGAATTGGACTAAAGTGAACGATGCTATAGTGGTGCCAGTGTTGCTGTTTCCCCAATTGGTAGCACAGGAAGATGTGACTCCATAGAATCAGGCAAATCAGGTAGCAGATGCCACACCAGCAGTGGAGCCAGAGAACCCTCGCCCTGCTAGTGGTGAACCTGTTGTGCCCCAGGTGAGTCTAAGAGTTCACAGACAATCTAGTATCCCTGTGTTACAGAGAACCCCCAGTAGTGTATCCAGTACATTACCCACTACACCAGTCTTACGCAGGTCTACCCACACCACACAAGGTATACCACCCCTCGTATGTAGAAAAATGTAAATGTTGAAATTGTAAGTGTAAATGTGTAACTGTTTTTCAAGTTTTGTGCCTACAGGTAATCTGTAAGAGTTTCCTTTGGAGTTTTGTTTTATGGACACTGAACCACAGGACTTGTGTGTGGCCAAAAACTTTTACCATTTGCCCAGGGATGGACCATGGACATTGATGCTGGACTTATCATCATAGGACCATTTTTGAAGCACTTGGTTTTTGTACATTTTTCATTTTTAAATCTTGTACAATTGTTATTATTGTAACTGTTTATATGTTATTCATGTTTTTGTTCAGCCCAGGAGTGCTGACTTGCACTAGGGGGGAATGTCGCGCCCCCAGGAGTATGGCCGCCACAGTGGCTTTGCCTTCCTCCAGGGGAGGGTAATGCCAGGCTTGGAGGCAATGATGGGTCTCTCTCGCAGTCAATCCATACATGCAACACAGTTCCACTCCAGGCCAGCAGGGGGACTTTGAACCAGGATTAAGGGGAGGGGTGCCCTCTGAGGGCCAAGAGGAAGGAGTGGTCAGTTAGTCTGTGGAGGGTGAAGTGTGCAGACGTATGGAGAGAAGCTGGAGGTTGAGCTAGGAAGGAGAGCTCCTTCAGCTTGAGAGCGCACAAACTGGAGCCTGGTCTCCACGGCTGTACGGATACTAAGGGTCCTACAGCAGATACCAGAGGAGTAGGAGGCTGTAAATGCCCTACTCCCATCTAAGACTTGAGGCACAACAGCAGCTTGGATAGAGAGCCAGGACTCAGAGAAGGGAGTCCCCGAGAGAGGCAACAGCTGTCTGCCGTGCAAGTACGGTTCTTGGGAACATCTGACAGGAGGAACTTCAGAGTAACTTAGTACAGGAGTGCTTCATTCAAACAAGCGTTAGGAAGGAGACTGCACAGCCCGTCTGCTGAGAGAGAATTCCTGAGTTGCTTCCAGGCTAGCCTGCTCCGTTACCATCTGTAATCAGGACCTGGACTGCAGTTATCAAGTAAAGGTACAGAAATTGCACCCCGCTGTGTCTTGTCTGCTTCCTACCTTTCCGGCACCACTACATCCCCGTGCCAACCACATCTACACTGCCCTGGGACTATAGCTTCACCTGTGGGGAGCTTTTACATCTTTGCTGCACCATACCATCAGTCCCAGCGGATCTGTCTGCAGCGTCAGCTTAACATCTCCCTTGCAGAACACCACAGGTGGCGTCACGAACTATTCCATTACACCATTACATTCCCCCATTACTTGGGTGCCCAGGGCCATGGACCGGGTCACTGTTGCTGTGACATAACCCACTGACACCGGCCCAGTACCGAGTACCCCACAACCCTGGGAGGTCGACCCACTTGCATCCTGACCTGATTCTGTCTTTTGTCTATGTCTTATCTGCTTCCGACAGTTGCTGATTCTCTGGCTTGTCCCTGACCGTGAGTTTGCTTATTCCTTTCGTACTGCGCTACAGTCTAGGTTTTGACCCGGCTAGTTCGACTACTATGCTGTCACCTGTGGTAGCTTGCTGCTGTACTGCAGGCCAGCTCTGTTTAGGTGCAGTCCTGCTTCCACTCTACTGCCATCTTGTGGAGCCTGCACCAACCTGCATCGCAGCAGCATGATAATAAGTTTGTGTATGTTTTTGGTTTGCATTCCATATAGGTTTGGGTATGTTTTTGGTTTCCATTCAGTAGGATTGACTATGTTTTTGGTTTGCATTCTATAGGTTTGGGCATGTTTTTTATTTGCATTTTATAGGTTTGGGTAGGGTTTTGGTTTGCATTCCATATACAGTTGAGCTCCAAAGTTTACATACCCTGGCAGAATTTTTGATTTCTTTGCCATGTTTCAGACAATATGAATTTGGGTTGTCACTATGTTTAAAAAGAGAAAACACAGTAGTTTGACAATAAATGGCTTCACCCAACCACTATCCATGAGTGGTGAAAAAGTTTTGGTGTTATCATTCATATTCTCTGAAAAAAGGCCAAGAAAGCAAAAATTGTGCCGGGATATGTAAACTTTTGAGTACAACTGTAGGTTTGGGCATGTTTTAGGTTTCCATTCTATAGGTTTGGGTATGTTTTTGGTTTGTATTCCATATAGGTTTGGGTATATTTTTGTTTTCCATTCTATCGGTTTAAGTATATCTTCAGTTTCCATTCTATAGGTTTGGGTATATTATATTTTTGTTTTGAGAAGATCCCCGACTGTCTTTGTAATCTATTTGAACTCTGCAATTTCATCTATGTAGGAGCACCCATCACAGCCATTTGCAAATTGCGATCAGAGGTCGATACTATTAGAGACTGCAGCCGGCTGTATAACACAGTCAACACCTAACCTGTGTAGAGTGGTCTCATCTCATAACCCCGACACACCTGAAATACTGTGTGTGTGTATATATATATATATATATAGTACAGGGGTTAAAAATGTTGTCCTTAAATAAAATTCATTACCTTTCCACAGGATAAGTGATAAATGTATGAGTCCCTCATTGTTCCTGAGAATAGGGGTCCCAAAGTCCCCTGTGTGAATGGATTAGTATTACACATGCATGATTGACCACTGCTCCTTTCACTCCAGTCATGCATGTGTAATACTGCTCTCATAGAAGTGAATGGAGCGGTGGACATCTACCACTTCATTCACACAGAGGACTTTTGGAGTAGGGACCCCAACAAACATGCAGAGATCATGCAAACTTCATGCAGATGTTGATCTCAGTTAAACTAGAACCCAGGACACCAGTGTAACAACTGTGCTCCCCTCAGTAACGAGATGCCCAAATTAAATGGTGTCTGTCACTCTCAAAATGTATATTGAACTAGCTGTATAAAGATATGTAATGCACCCTTGGCATGGCAAATATCTCAGTACAGCGTTACGCCCCCTCAATTGGTATTTTGGGGACTTCCCTCCCCTCAGATTGACAGCACTCACTTGCCCAGAAAGAGTGCTGCCGGAACTCAGCAGACATGTCTGGGATCAGGCAGTGTCAATGCGACCACACAGTGCCAGAGCCGGTGCGCACACATTGTCGGAGCCAGCACACACACTGTGCCAGAGCCGGTGCGCACACATTGTCAGAGCCAGCACACACACAGTGTCAGAGCCGGCAGACACACAGTGTCAGAGCCAGTGCACACACAGTCAGAGCAGGCAGACACACAGTGTCAGAGCCAGCAGACACACAGTGTCAGAGCCAGTGCACACACATTGTCAGAGCCAGTGCACACACATTGTCAGAGCCAGCACACACACAGTGTCAGAGCCGGCAGACACACAGTGTCAGAGCCAGTGCACACACAGTCAGAGCAGGCAGACACACAGTGTCAGAGCCAGCAGACACACAGTGTCAGAGCCAGTGCACACACATTGTCAGAGCCAGTGCACACACATTGTCAGAGCCAGCACACACACAGTGTCAGAGCCGGCAGACACACAGTGTCAGAGCCAGCACACACACAGTGTCAGAACCAGTGCACACACAGTGTCAGAGCCGGCAGACACAAAATGTCAGAGCCGGTGTGCATACAATGTCAGAGTTGGCGCACACAGCTTGGGTTGGGCAAGTTCTCCTCCCGGGCTCTTTTCTGAAGCCTGATACACTGATACACCCGAAAGTGCAGTGAACAAGTGGATTCAGAGAGAAACCAGGCAGGAGAAAGTGCCCACCCTACCCACACTGTGTGTGTCAGCATTGATGGTGTGTTTGTGCGGCCGGACCCGCAGTGTCAGTGTGCACGCACAGACATGTGCGCTGAGTTTAGCTATCATTTAATTTGGCAAGTGAGTACTGTCAATCAGAAGTGATTGAAATCACAAAAATTCTAATTGAGATGGAATACTGTTATACTGTGCCCTCGGACACACCAAGGGTACACCGAAACCCCACTCATTTGAATTCAGTTATTTTCTCAAGCACTGCACCACTAAAATATACAATGCTGGTATGATTTTTATAGGGGCTAAGTCCACTATATCACTTTACAGCCAGATTAATATATTTTTTGGGGCGACAGACTCCCTTTTGATATAACTTTATACTGTATATAAAATACATACAACTGCTTCTCACTAAATTAGAATATCATCAAAAAGTTCATTTATTTCAGTTCTTCGATACAAAAAGTGAAACTCATATATTATATAGAGTCATTACAGAGTGATCTATTTCACGTGTTTATTTATTTTAATGTTGATGTTTATGCTTACAGTTGTCAATGACGGCCTTCTGGACATCTGTCAAGTCAGCAGTCTTCCCCATGATTGTGGAGCCTACTGAAACAGACTAAGGGACCGTCACACTTAGCGATGTACCAGCGATCCCGACCAGCGATATGACACGGTCAGGATCGCTGGTACATCGCTAAGTGGTCGCTAGTGAGCTGCCACACAGGCAGATCTCACCAGCGACATCGCTGGGGACGGGGGTCGCTACTTACCTGTCACTCCAGGCGATCCTGCGTCCTCCCGCCCGGCTCCACGCGTCGCTCGTCTTCACAGCAGGAAGCACCGCAGGAAGCTGACAACGAGAAACAGTCCTGAACGTTCTCGCGCGATCAGTGATAACCAGCAGGGGAGCGGGTTGTAGGTAAGTATCAGACACAGAGATATCGCTAGCAATATCGCTATAACGTCACAAGTTATAGCGATATTGCTAGCGATATCGCTTAGTGTGACATGCCCTTTAGGGACTTTGTTAAATGCTTAGGAAGCCTTTGCAGGTGTTATTTGTTAATTATTCTAATTTAGTGAGATAATGACTTTTGGGTTTTCATTGTCTGTAAGCCATAATCATCAACGTTAACAGAAATAAACACTAATGACTTTAGATAATATACGAGTTCACTTTTTGCAGTGAAGAACTGAAATAAATGAACTTTTTGATGATATTCTAATTTATTGAGATGCCCTATAGGATAGTAAAAGAAAGGTACAAATATTCAGACAATCACTCTTGAGGTCACCAGAAATGATGCTCTCATAACTTTAGATATCCAGCTGTGTTCAGTGATATTTGTGTTGATGGTAATTGACCACTATAGAGTTAATGAATAATTTCTACTGAACACATAATCAATAGTGTAATGATTATCCTATCCAAGCCTTGGCTTAGCGGGAAATGCCAATACGCATTATTCTTAAGTCATAATTGTGCTAAAGTGTAATTAAAATTGGTGCAGTGACTCGTGAATGGCAATAGGTACATTTTGTAGAGAATATGTATCTTGGTTGCTGATCCAATTAATTTTTGATGTTCCAGACTAAATATTATTGGCGTAATGTGAGGGAACACATCTCCGTTTTGTGCCAGTATCCAGCCTGACCTTGGCCGTCCACTAACTCTTATTACAAGTCTCCGCAATCGTCTGTCCTGAGGAATTGGAGAACACCTCCTCTGCAGATATTCATTGCTACCACTGGATAGCTTGGCTGTGAAATATGGCACTGCATTGTAACCGGCATTATAAAATGATTTTCAGCAACATTTTGCCGCTGGGTTGCCGTATATAAACTGCTCATGTGGGAAACCTTGGCCCATCAAGAAATGATCCTGAACCCCCATTGCAAAATTCTGCATTTTAAGTAGTCTTTTATTAATAAATTATATTAATTGGGTTATCTGTTATATTAGGTTGATGGCCTATCCTTGTGATAGGTGGTCATCAATATTAGATGGGTGGATGTTCTAGCTGTTGGCGGTGGCCGAATGTTATCAGTTGCAAATTGGAACTGCCCAACTCCATGAACTGTATAGTGGCAGCAGTGGGGTAGTGTAGCTACACTTCCCTTCATTTGCGCGGAGTACACCCCGTCAGTACAGTTGACGGAGGATAGGCTGTTAATATAAAGTACTGGACAACCTCTTTACATTTAACACATCATTGTGAGATTTGTATTCGGGACTAGAGATGGGTGAACCCGAACAGTAACGTTCGACATCCATACCAAACACCTACTGTTCGAGCACGGACACCGAACATGGGCTTCACCAGGAAGTCTGTGTTACTTTTTGGGTTCAGCTGCCTGACCATTGGGTGTGTGTCACACTGTCATGTGCATGACAGAGCGGCAAACACTGCTTCTGATCGTCCCGCCGGTCAGAGAGCCGCGGTTCCCACGCTGTCAAAAGACAGCGTGAGCCCACAGCTGTGATCAGAGGTGTAAAGTTTACTGTTAACTTGTGTCAGCTGATTGGACTACTGATCCCATAATCCGACACCTGCTGCCGCTAAGCGGCAAATGTAAATAAATAATAATAATAAAAAAACGGCGTGGGTTCCCCTGTATTTTTGCTAACCAGCCAGGTAAAACTCTCAGCTGGGGGCTGCAACCCTCAGATGTCAACTTCAGCAAGGCTAGTTATCAAGAATAGAGGGGTCACCACGCTGCTTTTTAATTATTTAAATAATTTAAAAAAACAGCATGGGGTCCCCCCAATTTTTGACAGTCAGCCTGGCTAAAGCAGACAGCTGGGGGCTGGTATTCTCAGGCTGGTAAGGGGCCATGGATATTGGGCCCCCCCATCCTAAATATAGCAACCCGCAGCTGCCCAGGAAAGGCACATCTATTAGATGCGCCAATTCTGGCGCTTTGTCCAGCTCTTCCCACTTGCCCTGTAGAGGTGGCAAGTGGGGTTAATATTTGTGGGGTTGATGTCACCTTTGTATTGTCAGGTGACATCAAGCCCACGGAGTAGTAATGGAAAGGCGTCTATAAGATATCTATCCATTACTAATCCTATAGTTGTATGGTAAATAAAGACACAGCCAGAATAAAGTCCTTTATTTTATATAAGACTAAACACAGTTTTCCATTTTTATTTAAATGCCTAATTCCAGCAAAGCCCTCGTTCCCCTATAATAAAAGTAAAATAAAAAACAACAATATACCATACCTGTCCGTCGTTCTGTCCCACGCCGTTATCCATGTCTGGGGGATAAACAGTTTTCAACCTGGATGGTGCCAAGATGCGAACGTCCAGGCTGAGAACCATTAGTGAATGAGCTACTGCGAGCGAAGACTCAGAGTCCGGTGGTGACGTCATCAAGGTTACCTCCGGTCAGTCAGGCTTCGTTCCCAGCTGGGCTGAACTGCCATGACCTCGGTGACATCCCCGCTAGCCCTGTGAGTCTTTCTCAGCAGAACAAGGTGAAGGGTCTGGAGTGGCCATCTCAGTCTCCTGATCTCAATATCATTGAGCCATTCTGGGGAGATCTCAAGTGCGCAGTTCATGCTAGACAGCCCAGGAATTTACAGGAACTGGAGGCTTTTTGCCAAGAAGAGTGGGCAGCTTTACCATCTGAGAAAATAAAGAACCTCATCCACAACTACTACAAAAGACTTCAAGCTGTCATTGAAGTTAGAGGGAGCAATACACTGTATTAAGAAATGGGGTAAGTGAACTTTTGATCAGGGTCATTTGGATGTTTTGGGTTGTTATGATTTAAAAAGAGAAAACACGGTAGTTTGACAATAAATGGCTTCACCCAACCAATACCCATGAGTGGAGAAAAAGTTTTGGTGTTATCATTCATATTCTCTGAAAAAAGGCCAAGAAAGCAAAAATTCTGCCAGGGTAAGTAAACTTTTGAGCACAACTGTATATGATTAGAAAATCTACAATATTTGTTCCCTAATTTAATGTGGCCTTTTAAGAAGACAATGGAGTAGTCAACCCCTTTAGGTAGTTAAGACGATTGGTAGTTCAGAGATCGAATACTTTTTGCTCAAAAATTAATTTCTTAAGAACCCTTGTGATCAGCGATATTTACAACTCATGCACATGGCACTATTTATGGCCCGAGTGTAATCTGACAATTCATATCGCACTCAGAGCAATGTTATGCTGTGGGGCTGTGGACATTTCAGATTTTCTCAGTGGTACAAGGGAAAAAAAATCTCTGCGTGCCCAAATTTGATCCAATGTTCGGATCGGATTCGGCTATGCAAGTCAATGAGTCCATAGAAACCATTGGACTGCACTCGGATGACATCCGATTGCAGTCAGATTTCCGTGGCTTCACTCTATGGAGAAAATGGAGACTTTTTTTTCTCCATCTTTCCCTCATTTGAGAAAATCGGATCCCACTATGAAGAAATATCAGCGCAGATTCTGCTGTGGATTTTACCCTATGTATTGCAAACGGTAAATTACACAGTAAAAATTTTCACAAAGAATTGGCATGCTGTGGATTTAAAAAATCCAGAGGACAAAAATCTATATTGACATAAACCCGCAATGTGTGATTATTGTGAATTTATTGTCTATGGCACTGCTGGAGAAAGATGAGTACAGAGGTACATTATTTCCGACGGTCCCGTAGACAATGAATGGAGCACAGGTCGAGCATGTGGAGCTCCGTTCCATTCAGGATTGGACTTCAGAGCCACGTTCTCAGGGTTTCAGAGTCCCCATTTCAGGATCTGTTGGAGCAGTTCTACCTCCAATTTAAAAAGTTTCTGGGATTCATTTTATTGCGCTGTTGAGAATGAAAGAAATACGCAGGCATATATTTCCAAAGCTGTCCCATAATGGAATGAAGATTTCGTTTATTTATACTGTTCATATATATAGTTGTATCATGTGTAAATTTACACATTTCTTACTTTATAGCAAATAGCAGAATACATAGCTGCCTAATAAGTAAAGATACTCCCTGTATTCCCCCAGATGTCACACAGCTCAGAAAGTCTTTGTTACAGTGTGTTTTCGGGGAATTACCCACCCCTTCCTTACTCAACAGATCACTGGAGACAAACTCAATATTGAAACAGCCATTGGCTCTTTAAGGCTGGTTTCACATTTGCGTTAAAACAACGCTGCGCCCTGCGTCGTTAAGCCCCGCCCCGAGCCGGCTCCCTGCCCGCCCCATCCGGGATCACCGCCTACTTTCGCATTTGCATGCATGCGATCGGCGCACCCTATCTTTAGCATAGGGTGCGCAGATCATGCGCTGCCAGTGTGAAAGTAGCGTGCTGCGCACTTTTGACGATGCGCCGTGCGCGCCGAAATGCAGCATGCATGATTTTTTTTCCCTTGTACCACTGAGAATGCATGCTGCATTTCGGCGCGCACGGCGCACCGTCAAAAGTGCGCAGCACGCTACTTTCACACTGGCAGCGCATGATCTGCGCACCCTATGCTAAAGATAGGGTGCGCCGATCGCATGCGTGCAAATGCGAAAGTAGGCGGTGATCCCGGATGGGGCGGGCAGGGAGCCGGCTCGGGGCGGGGCTTAACGACGCAGGGCGCAGCGTTGTTTTAACGCAAATGTGAAACCAGCCTTACTCCTTCATGATCGGAGGTATTTTCGTTTTTGCGTTTTCATTTTTTGCTCCCCTTCTTCCCAGAGCCATAACTTTTTTTTTTTGTCAAAATGGCCATGTGAGGGCTTGTTGTTTGTGGGACAAGTTGTACTTTTCAACTACATCATTTGTTTTAACATATCATGTACTGGAAAATGGAGAAAAAAATCCAAGTGCAGTGAAATTGCAAAAAACTGCAATTTCACAAGTGTTTTTTGTTCTGTTTTTTATTTTAACTATGCTCGCTGTAACGGGGTCTACCAAGCTGGGGTACCTCTTTCAGTACCACCCCGTGTTTTCGGAGGTCCGCTCTGCTTTGGCTGGAGTCTGAATGAATGACGCTGGCTGGAATTCCTTGGTTACATGGGCGCATATAAAAGATCACTGCTTCTCCATGTATTTCCAGTCTGACAACACTTTTCTCACAGGACACAGAATATATCACACAGATACAGAGGGCCGGCCAATAGAAAAGCGGCAGGCCAGACATACATTACAAAAGCCGCAGGTGGCCGGAGCCTGCCGATGTTTACTGTGGGAATTACAAAGGTGGGGGGAGGGCGGACAAAAGGGGAATGCTGATGCATTAGGGACATGCATCTCACATGGAACCTATTATACATACATATAACTGCACAACATATTCTGGGTGCTGAGTGGTTCTGTAACACGTAACACTCGCTAAATGCTAAAAGTGACCTGCCATTATGATTCTCCAGGTCATTATGAGTTCATAGATACCAAATATGTCTAGGCTCTTTTTTACCTAAGTGGTGAAAAAAAATTAAAAACTTTGTAAAAAAAAAATTGTGCTATTTTCCAATACCCATAGCGTCTCCATTTTTCGTGATCTCTGGTTGGGTGAGGACTTATTTTTTGTGCGCCGAGCTGATGTTTTTAACAATACCATTTTGGTGCAGATACATTCTTTTGATCGCCCGTTATTGCATTTTAATGTAATTTTGCGGCGACCAAAAAAACTTAATTCTGGCATTTTGACTTTTTTTCTCATTACGCCGTTTAGCAATCAGTTTAATTCCTTTTTTATATTCATAGACTGGGTGATTCTGAATGTTTCAATACCAAATATGTGTATGATTGATTTTTTTTTTTTCATTTTGAATGGGGCGAAAGGGGGGTGATTTGAACTTTTATATATTTTTTATTTTTTAAATATTTTTAAAACTTTTTTTTACTTTTGGCATGCTTCAATAGTCTCCATGGGAGACTAGAAGCTGCACTTATCCGATCGGCTCTGCTACATACAGGTGATGATCAGATCGCCTGTATGTAGCAGAATTGCTGACTTGTTATGAGCGCCGACTACGGGACAGCACTCATAGCAATTCGGCAGTGACAACCACATGCTTGAGACCTCTGGTTGTCATACCAACCCATCGTATTCATGTGACACGGGCGTTGATGGGCAGGATTTCCGGTGTGCACTTGCTGGAAGCGAGTGTTAAATGCCGCTGTTAGAGTTTGATAGGGGCATTTAAACGGTTAACAGCTGGGGGTGGATCGCGATTCCACCAGCGGCTGTTAGAGGCGCATGTCAGCTGTTCAAAACAGCTGACATGTGCCGGAATCGAAGTGGGCTTAGCCCCGCAGCCCACATCAAAGGGAGGGTGTCCTACATCGGTGTACTATAGCTCCTAACATCGGAAAGAGGTTTAAAAAAAAGATACCTAGCCCTGGTTTACCCCATCTTGATGCTATTGGATATTGAGAACCAATTTCTTCCCTGAAGAACTATGTTGATAGCAAATGAGGTGTTGGCGAATTGGCAAAAGGGTCATGTAAATAGGATGGAGGGGAAAGGGAAAACAAAATACAATGAGCCAGGTTTCATCTTAATATTGGGGTCCACTTTTTTTTTTATATGTGACTATTGTTGAATTAAATCTGTGAACTATAATTACAGCCAGAGGAACACTGTTTCCTCACTGTTGTTATAAATCCTTACTGCTAAGGGTTGTCTACAACCATTGATGGTTTTAGCTTAGCTATCTAAAGGAGTTGAGTTGACTAGAACCATTGATGGTCTTAGCTTAGCTACCTAAAGCGGTTGTCTTCAGCCTACTTCAGTCTTCTCTTAAAGGGTCAAAGTTTAAATCATAAAATTAAACAACTAATATTGTACTTTTTCTAATCATACATTAGAAATGCTTTGTATTGTTGTTACCTTTGACTTTATGAAGTTTTCCCAGAAGGTGACAGGTCTTCCTTAAGGTCTAGGGTTCAAATTTCACCGTGATGTGTTCAACATTAAAGTGTTGTTCGGTACTTTATATTGATGACCTATCCCCGTCAACTGCAGCAAGGTACTGGAGATCCATCCCTATTCAAGTGAATGGGAGCGGATCTGCAATACCCCACTGCTGCCACTATACAGTTGACGGAACTGTTTAGTTCCGCTCTGCAACTGAGCACATTTGGTCACCGGGAACACCAAGAACAGCAGATCGGTTGGGGGTGCCAGGTGTCATATCCCCACTGATTTGGTACTGTTGATCTGCTATCACAAGGATAGGTCATAGGTATCAGGTCAGTGAGGGTCCCAACACCAACTGTACCATATCCACATCAGCTGACTGCAGCTCCATGCACAATGTAGTAGCTGTTTTGGGGGTACTGCAGCTCAAATCACATCCACTTCAATGAGTGAGTCCTTGGGAATGGTCACTTCGTGGGATACGTAGCTTTGGATATCTGTCTTTGTATATTGATTACTACCAGCTGCTGTGGACCCTACTACAAGATGATCGGTGGTGGTGCCAGTGCCTACCGATCTGAGATTGATGATCTACTCTAAGGAAAGGTCATCGATACCTTAATCCTGGACAGCCCCTTAGACCATGTAAGACATCTGGCAATAAACGAGATAAAAAGCCTTGGTACAGTCACGAGACATGTATTAGGAAATGGAATTGATTATTTAATAAACCTCAGTACAGTCCTATTAATGTCTATAATAAAATGACTGAAGGACATTATTGTATACAGAGACCATGATAATTTCTGCAATTGTCTATTTCATCTGCCCCTTAATGGCTTCTCCGTAATTGCAATTTTTTGAAAAGCTTGATTTCTTTTTCTCATAACTGATTTACATTTTCTGCCTGACAGCGTTAACATGTTACAGTAAATTGTGTCCCACCCAGAGATCCTTGATAACATTAAGACTAAGCGATGATGTGAAATTAAGATGAAAAAAATGCATGTTATCTCTTTATAAATGTCATTTGTAACATTTGGCAACAAATGTAGATTGTGGCATAGATAAGGAAAAGTTTAAGATCTTAAAGAGAACCTGACAGCTGATATATGTTGCCCGATCCATGGGCGCCGGCATGGGAGGGGAGTGTAGGCTGTTTAAAATTTATATGGGGGGACTATAAAAATTGAGAAGGGGTTGTCAGAGTAGTGGCGTAAAAACGTCTGTGATGTTTAAAGCTGTTTTACGTCACAAAGCTGATATAAACTGTTGAACTAATTGACCTCTATGCTTTGTTTATCTTCTTAATATATTGCAATCATCATATACTTACAATTGCTCATTTTGACTTTCTACCCATATAATTCATCTCTTTTCTCTGCTCTGTGTAGAAACAGGAAGTCTCTTTTTTCCACCATGAATCATCCCCGTCTTCACCTCTTGACTGGGGCTTCTCCACCCTTCCCCCTGCCAGGGATTTTTGCAGTGCTGACTCATTCAGGGAAAAGAGACATCCTGTTTCTACATAGAGAGGGTTCAGCTTTTTCAGTGTTTTTAATCACTTGATATTATAGACCTATTGGAAAAGAGAAGTATTAACTAGGTAGAAAGGCAAAATAAGCAATTGTAAGTTCACGGTGCTATATAATATGATAATTGGGAATATATTAAGAGAATAAAAATGTTGATGGAAGCACTTTGCAAATCTCAGGATATGTCAAGCCAAGAGCAATGGTAGGAAAGTAGCTATCTGTAAATAAGCAATGATACAATATGCTGTATATTTTACAAAAGCAAAGTAAAGTCAAATGACTTTGAATGGAGATTTAATACTATCCTGTTCTGAAATGTTAGCACAAAACTAAAATTGTCTTGGCATACAATGCTCTTAGCTCGGAGCGCGGCTCCCATTCTGGAATAAACGTAATACATCAGTTGTTTATGGAATCTAATTTCCATTGCGTCTTATCATTGCTGCAGATACCACTGCAACCACAATTTCAGCACTTTTGGTTAAATGCAATTTGGGAATAAGGACCTTGGAAAGGAAAGCATTACATAAAAATGACATTAATCGTAATACAAAGCAGTTAAAACTGAGAGCAATTTAGAAAGAAATGCAAAAAAAGCAGCAATTGCAATGCAGCCAAAGTCATAGATATTTAAGTTACTGAAACTATTTGGATCCACTGTCTTATCTGCCTCTACCAATCATTACATCTGTGGACAGACATATGACAGTAGTATATGGTTGAGAGTTATAAAATAACTTGCTGATTGTTGGGGTTCTGACCACTGCACCTTCAATGATCCAGGGATCAGGGCTCTGAAACCTCAAAAACGAAGCTATGCACCAGGGTCTCACAAGTAGAGATGAGCAAATTTGTTTGGATTCGGTTCTGAATACGATCGGATTCGAATATTTTTTTTGGCAATATCCGTCAAACACAGCTGAACGTCATTAGAGTCAATGGGAGTAGAAATTACTGAATATGTTCGGAACCGATCATAAGACAAACATTCAGCCCAAATAGTGTTTGAAGATGTCAAAATCAGATTCGGGACCAAAATCCAAACAAATTAGCTCATCTCTACTCACAAGTGCAGAGGTGCACACTCCAAACCTCCACTCAATTAATAGTCTCTGGGTCTTCTAGAAGAAGTCAAGAATTGTCATTATTAATTTCCGTCTGTTCCATTGACAATAAATACAGCAGATAGCACGCCTTCCTTCCATTCAAAACAGAAGTGCCCTATTATCGAGGTTCAGGAACAACAAATTACAGATTGTTGGAGGTAGCAGTCAAAATCCAAGCAATCAACAAGTTATATCCTATCAGTTAATAACTACTTTTTAAAAACCCTTAAGTGAACACTACATGAACTGATAATATACTGTGGTATTATTGGTGCATGACAGGGCTTGGCAAAGGAAATCTCCTTTCGAAATTTTTTGTCAGTTCCCACCACTGTATTAAAGGGGTTCTCTGAGAATGGGATAAAACTGCCGACATCACATATTTCAAGCTGCAACCGGTCCTAGACATATGTGATCAAGGCTATGTTTATCTAATTCTCAGAGAACATCTTTAAGTGTTATTGGCAGTGCTCTATGGCAACTTTAGAATCAATTAGTTCTTGGGATTGCCTACATCTATAAGTATAGATGATTGGTGCAACAGCATAGTGGATTAGATTCAAAATTGACCACAACCAGCTAGCAAGATTTTAGAATTGTTTCTAATGTGATGAGATGCCAAAATTAAAAAAATATAAAAAATTAAAAAAAATGCATTCAATATAAAAATGTGATTTAAACAATAGGTCATGCTCTGTTGCGATATTCCCTTTAACTTCTTCCCGACATACAGCATCCTCCTGTCATGCGATCGCAGGGTGTCATTACAAAGCATGGGATTTGCTGAAGATCCCCATGCCTGCCATGATGGCAGTCCTATAAAAGACCAGCTAATGGCTCTACTTCATAGGTGACTGTGGTATTTTTAACCATATACTCACAGGCTCAAATCCTCTAAGGGGACTAAATATTAAAGGAAAAAAAGTTTTTAGAAAAAAATAAAAAAGTATAAAAATTTGAATCACCCCACTTTTCCTCCTTTCAACATAATGAAATATTAGTTAGTATTACTGCGTCTGTAAAAGTCCAAATAACCCAATTGGTAAATTCAGTAAAGAGGAAAAATAATTGAACCTCCAGAATTCCATGTTTTTTGGTCAACACAACGTGGTATTCACCCAGTAGCGTAACTATAGTCTGATGGGCCCCGATGCAAGATTTGGACCGTGGCCCCCCTTCCTTAATAAATTATATATATATATATGCATCCTCAATCATCATATGTATAACCGTCATCCTGGCCCCATCCATGTATATATCCCTTATCCTGAGTTCCATCCTGGTATATATCTCCCATCCTTGTATATATGTCCCCCATTCTGCCGTCAATCTTTCATGTATAGAAAAAAATAAGCCATTATACTCACCAGGGGCGTACATGTCATGGGGCCCCATAGCAGAAGTATAATGCACTTCCCATAGTCCTCCATATAGTATAACATCCCCCATAGTCCTCCATATAGCGTAATGCATACCATAGTCCTCCATAAAGTATAGTGCACAGCCTATGATCCTCCATAAAATATAATTCCTCTGCGCCATCCATGAATTATAATGTACAGCCCTTAGCCATCTATAAAGTATAATGCACGGCCCATAGTCATCCATTAAGTACAATGTACATTCCATAGTCATCCATATAATATAATTCATCCCATAGTCCTCCATATAATATACTGCACAGCCCATAGACCTCCATGTAGTATAATGCCTATTCCATAGTCACCCATGTAGTTTAATACACAGCCCATAGTCATACATTGTAGTATAATGCACAGCCCATAGTCATACAAATTAGTATGGCCCCTTTTTTTTTTTTTTAATTACTTTCCTTCCCTGGGCGGCCTATTCTGAAACTGACAGCTGACTTCAGTGTGCGATCGGAGCACATGACATCACTGCTATGCGTCTCCGGTCACGTGCACGCCAACGTCAGCTGTTTGCCTCTGATTGGCCAGCAATGTTTATTGCCGCACATGGACCGCTAGATCTGTGCAGTGTAATACACCACAGCTGAATATGTGTCTGAGGAGAGACATCCAGTTGAGGCTTCTGCTGGCGTCAGCAGGCCCCCGATCCGCCTGTCCAGGTTGAGGCTGCGACCGCTGTGTGTGCTCATTATGCCACTGTATCCTCCCCAAAATGGAATCAATAAAAGCACTAGCTCACCCCTCAAAAGAGAAGCCCTCATGCAGCTCCATTTCCAGAAAATATGAAAATAGTATGGGTCTCGGAAAATGGTGACATAAGCTTAATTATTTTTCTTTTTTTTTTTTTTACAAAAGTTTACCCTTTTTTTTCGCCAAAAAAATTATGTTTGGTATCACCATAATTGTACTGATCTGGAGAATCATGTTGACAGGTCACTACTTCTAATACACAATAATCGCTGTAAAAATTGCATAATTTAGTTTTTTTGCCCAAGTTCACCTTACTTACAACTTGTCCCACAAAAAAACAAGACCTCTTATGTCTATGTCGGCAGAAAAATATAAAAGAGAGGGCACTTGGAAGAAGGGAAGGCAAAAGTGAAAGCGCAAAAATGGAAAATTGAGAAGGTGAGGTCTAATTAACCTCCTTAAGTTTCCCCTCATTCAAGTCTAAGGTTGCCATACACATGAGAGGGCTGTTGGCCAATCATTCAGCCGACAGTCATCTCAGTCGACTCACCCATATACAGGGGCGCTTGTTTGGCCGAATACTCCTGTGTTCTCCAGGAGAAAGCTGCCGACTGACGCATTGGACAGTGTCTTATCTCAGGGAGAATAATGCGATCGGCAGTCTGAAATCGGACACGCCTGATCGAGATAGAAAACAAAGAGTGGTTATTAATGGTGCATACTCAGATTGGGCCAGGGTTACTAGTGGGGTACCGAAGGGTTCTGTATTGGGCCCCCTACTATTTAATTTATTTATTAATGATCTAGTGGATGGCTTACACAGTAAAATATCAGTATTTGCAGATGATACAAAACTATGTAAGGCAGTTAACACAAAGGAGGACAGTTTGCAACTACAGACAGATTTGAGTAAATTGGAGAATTGGGCTGAAAAATGGCAAATGAGGTTTAACACAGATAAGTGTAAGGTTATGCACATGGGAAGGAGAAACAGATGCTACAATTACTTACTAAATGGGAAACTGCTGGGGAAATCAGACATGGAAAAAGATTTCGTCATCTTAGTCAATAAAAAGCTAAATTGGAGTGCCCAGTGTCAGGCAGCTGCCACCAAAGCAAATAGTGTCATGGGATGCATTAGAAGAGGTCTGGGGACACGAGATGAAAACATAATTCTCCCTCTGTACAAATCACTCGTCAGACCACACTTGGAGTATTGTGTGCAATTTTGGACGCCGGTGCTCAAGAAAGACATTACTGAACTTGAAAGGGTTCAAAGGCAGGCTACTAAAATGATAAATGGAGTTGGTTCACTACAGTACCCAGAAAGGTTATCAAAATTAGGTCTATTTACTCTAGAAAAGAGAAGACTTAGGGGAGACTTAATATATATGTACAAGTATATCAGAGGGCAATACAGAGATCTCTCCAATGAACTGTTTGTACCAAGGACTGTGACAAGAACAAGGGGGCATTCTCTTCATTTGGAGGAAAGACAATTTCTGCACCAGCATAGAAGAGGGTTCTTCACGGTAAGAGCAGTGAGGCTCTGGAATTCTCTTCCTGAGGATGTGGTGATGGCTAACTCACTGAATGAATTTAAGAAAGGAATGGATGCTTTTCTTGTGAGTAACAGTATAGAAGGTTACGAATAACAGAATATTATAGGTAGATGGTTGACCCAGCTTAGCGGAAGGAATTTTTTTCCCTATGGAGAAAATTGGCTTCTACTCTGTGGGTTTTTGCCTTCCCCAGGATCAACAATGCAGAACAGCTGCACTAAAAATAGGCTGAACTAGATGGACATAAGGTCTTCCTTCAGCCTTCAAAACTATGTTACTATGAGATCTCTCCACACCATCAGTCGGCCCCATACTCATTAGACCATCAATCGGACCAATCAATATCGGCAGATTCAGCCAACATCAGTCTAAAGTGAGTGGCGGCCTTAAGGAAGTGGGAGCAACCTGATGTGGAAAGTTCAAAGACAAAAGTCAGAGTCACAGAACCATTGGCACTACATTCATCTTTGTGGATCTCCCAGCTATGAGAATAGTCTCAAACTTATCACCCGCATAAGACAGATAATGCATTTCTAAGTGTATAAATAAAATATTTTTTTCCTTGCAATCAGTGAAGAAGATGTCTTCCTAATTTTCCATTGTCTCATTGTCTCCACATTTCAAAGACTACCGCTATCTGATCTATAATCTTCTATCTCGTCGGCTGCAGCTGCCGCTCTGCGCGCTGTATACATGCAAGAAACTGTAAAGACAAAATATTAAAAGTTATTCATTCCTATAAACTACAATGGAAAATGTGAAAGTGAGAATAAATGTCCTTGTTTCATTACGCTCGCCACCATGTGAGCATTATAATAATGCAAAATAGCAGGTGGCAAACTCCCGATAAATAGCTTCCTCGTAAATGGCTGTATTTTACATTATGTTTACTCAGCATGTCAGCCATTAATTGCCTTAGTTCTCCATTACCGCTTAAATGATGCAACATTTGGTAAATACACGCATTATCTGAACCACAATATCCGCGAAGGTGTACTTTAGGAGACTTCAATGGGTGACTGAGAAGACACGAGGGGAAAACATCGCGGGAGGTCACAGCATCCACTGTACTGTTTTTTGCTTTGTATTTGCTTACTTTTCTTACTGTTGGATTGCATCTTTGTTATTTTGTACAATGGCATGTTTAAAGAGTGTTTCTGAGCTCTATACATATGAATTTATGCATATATCTATATTTACAATATTGTATATGTCAAATTCGTAAGTGGTGCAGCTTTGATCATTTTCTAGCCTGAGATGTACAGTGGGTATGGAATTGGAAAGTATTCAGACCCCTTTAAATTTTTCCTGATTTCTGACAATGAGCTGAAATTTTTGCTATCAAACAAACCTACAATACCAACCTTTTATGCCCTGCCAAAGGTCCACAAGGGTCTAGTACCTTTGAGTGGCCGTCCCATTGTTTCAGGGATAGATTTAATCCAGAATAGTGGCATTTACCTGGACAGGATACTTAGATCATTCGTGGTATCACTCCCTTCATATGTTCGTGACACCTCCCACCTATTGAATATACTTGAGGGTATTGCTGCGAAGACCGACACATTGATTGCATCAATTGATGTGGAGGCACTCTACAGCAGTACCACATGAATGCAGAATGAGGGCAATTACCCACTTTTTACAAACTAGAACAGTTGAGTATTATGAGCACAACCTGGTCATTGAGAGTCTTTTGTATTTTACGCTCACCTACAACTATTTCCTCCTTGATGGTAAGTACTTCCACCAGCTCAGGGGAACAGCGATGGGGAGCCCTTGTGCCCCCACTTATGCTAACATCTTTCTGGGCTGGTGGGAGGAAGCCCATATCTTTGGAGGAGAGGAGGGTTGATGGAACGCTTACATTACCCTCTGGGCCAGATACATTGATATCTTGATTTTTTGGTCTGGCCCACAGGCAGACTTCTGCCATTTTTTGAGAGCAGTAACATCAATACAATTGGACTAAAATTTACATCTGAGCACCATGACTACAGCATTAATTTTCTGGACCTTACAATCACAAATAAAATGATGGAAGCATCAGTAATTGCACGTATCGCAAGCCCACATCCACTAATAACCTGTTGAGATGGACAAGTCACCATCCTGTCCCTTTGAAAAAGGGTATATCCAAGAGGCAGTTTCTCCGAATTAGGAGAAACTACTCTGATTTGGGTACTTTTACAAGACAGGCTGGTGATTTATATCAGAGATTCAGGATGAGGGGCTATCCCTGCAATGTACTGGATGGGCCATTAAGTGATGCCTTTGCAGTGGATAGACAGTCCCTTCTTGGGGCAAAACGTGCCCGGGTGGATGCAGATAAGAATCTGGTTAGATTAATTGGAACTTATGCTGAGCAAGCAGAAAGGGTTTACCAGATTATTAAAAAATATTGGGGGATTCTTTTGGCTGACCCCAATCTTAAAAACTTTGTCACAAAAACCCAGCATTATATATAGGAGGGGTAGTTCCATTGGGGATTGATTGGTGCACAGTCTGTATCAGAGACCGATGAAGCCAGGAACATGGCTGGATCAAAACCCCTTGGCTTCTTTAGGTGTGGAAATTGCTCCAGGTGTAGCATGATGACTCAAAGTAAGACCTTTCATAGTGCAGCAAATGGCAGGACCTATTGTATTAGAGATTTTGGTAACTAGGTCCATGGGTTTGGTGTACAAGGCTACATGCACCTGCCCCTTGGACTATGTTGGCAAGACCATTAGGGAACTGAGTGTGAGGGTGGGTGAGCATCTGGGGAATATTAAGAATCAAAGAGATACACCAGTTGCTCACCATATGAATGCTACGCATGGCGGACGCCTGGGTGATATCACCTTCATTATGATCGAATTGATCAGACCAAGAATTAGAGGGGGAGATTTAGACAAAATCATACACAGAGACAGAATTCACTCTTTAGTCGCTTTCCCCCAAGGGATTGAATGAATATCTCTCCTACACAAGTTTTATTTAATCAGTAGCCAATAAATTTTGGGTATTCCTGCTTGTGGAATTTTTGCCTCTTTTTCATGTTTGTTTTGGGGTTTAACTGATTTTACTATTTATTACCTACATGTTTCTACATGGTTCACATTGTATGATAACAATGGTTTATCCTCCTCTCTATCTGTTTTCAGATTTATTTATTCTTTGTTCTTTCTTCTTTTGGTCCCATGGTACGGTTAATTAAATATAACATCTCCTTATTTTGAGGTGATTGTTACCATGGTTCATGATACCAAGGCATCTCTTTATTGGGTTTTTCCCTTCATGTTCTTGGACAGTGGAGCATCTTATCGCAGGATATCGCTAAGTTTTGAATTACTCCCGGAAGTGTCTTATTCTGGACTATGCGGGCACTGGTGGAACTCATAGTATGACACACATCCGTGCACGAGCAGTGGCTTTAAGCATAAGCCGGTGGAACACATATTGTCCAGTGCCTAATGTGGAGTTGTTAGTGGTTCTAGACATGCGCATTATCGTGGAACGCACACCTGGATGGTAAGGACCTGTATCTTGTACATTTACATGTTGCAATGCACTTTTTCTACCTGGTTGTTTTACCGCCGACGTTTGGTGGGCAGAGCCCATTAGGGCAGTTTTAAACAGCGGGGGTTATTTAAGTCCACTCGCTTCTGGCCACCAGTTGAGTCATCCATTCATCATGGCATCTGGCATTGTCTAAGCATCTTCTCATCATTTTGGCCTCCTGATGAACCGTTACAGCGGGGAAACGCATTGGGGCTTACCCCATACATGATTAGTGCACCCTCTGTTATGTTTAGTCGTTTTTGTGAAAGCATTGACTAATCTGTGTTTGGCCTGATTTATTTAATAGGGACATGTCCCTATTTTGGGTGGATATTTTAATGCTTACTATTGTATGGGATGTACATAATTAATAGCATGATATTTGCTACTATCTTGCGTCTACTAAAAACATGCAAGGATTTTTAGGTGTTTTTCACCTGTCTTTCTTCATCTCTTTTCTATCATTAACATTGTTTTCCCACCTGCATGATAGGGTTTAATAGGGGTGATAGGGACAGCCTACATTGAGTGGGGGGCAGAAAAAATCATACAACTAGGGTGCCAACCTCCACAACAAGGCAGGAAATCAATAAGGCCTATTGCAGGGGTTTATAGGTCGCTTGTTAGGTCATTTTTTATTTTTGGTATTAAGCCAATATTCATTGGGTAGGTGTTTTTTAATATCTAATCATTAATGGTTGTTTTTAAGGGAATATATGTTCACTTTTTAAACACCGCAGGAGGTCACAGCATCCACTGTACTGTTTTTGCTTTGTATTTACTTACTTTTCATACCATTGGATTACATCTTTATTTTTTTGTACACTGTCATGTTTAAAAATTAAGAGACCACTGCAGTTTTATAAAACTCAACTTCTCTACTTATCTGACAGCCATTCCATTCCAAACACCCTGCTGTGGTGTTTACAATCCATTTGCAATAGGACAAGCTGGAGGGCAAAACAAGTGCTAGTAATATCCCAAAAGTATTAGGAATGAAAAAATAACTTGTAACCATGCCAAAGGAGTTGAATAGAAAAGTCTTGAGTGAGCAAAAGAAGGGCTCAATTCTGGCTTTATTAGCAGAGGGATACAGTGAGCGTCATGTTGCCTCCATCCTTAAAATTTCTAAGACAGCAGTCCATTACAACGAGGTCAAGCAGCAAATATTAGGGACAACAAAGCTACAGACCGGCAGAGGGCAAAAAAAACAACTCTCCACTGACCGGGATGACTGTCATCTTATTCGAAAAACAGTTGATTCCTTCTGCTCAGGCAATGTTCCCCAACTCTGAGGACTGTTTTTTCCAGCAGAACAATGCGCCTTGTCACACAGCTAGGTCAATCAATGTGAGGATGAAGGACCACCACATCAAATCCCTGTTATGACCAGCCCAATCTCCAGACCTGAACCCCATTGAAAACCTCTGGAATTGAATCAATAGGAAGATGGATAGTCACAAGCCACAAACAAATATGAACTTAATTTTTGTACCAGGAGTGGCATAAGGTCACTCAAAAACAGTGTGAAAGACTGGTGGAAAGCATGCCAAGATGCTTGAAAGCTGTGATAAAAAATCATGGTTATTCCACAAAATATTGATTTCTGAACTTTTCCTGAGTTAAAACATTAGTATTGTTGTTTCCAAATGATTATAAACTTGTTTTCTTAGCATTATTTGAGGTCTGCGAGGAGTGCATTTTTTGTTATTTTGACCATTTCTCATTTTCTGAAAATAAATACAAAATTTAGTGCTTGTGTGGCGCCCCTGAGGCTTCAGTCGCCACAGAGGTGCTGCACCTCCTCCTGAGGTGTAGTGCCCCACCATCCAGGTAGGGTGGGAACTCCTAACCACGCTCCAACACTCGCATCCCACACAACATGGTAGTTCAGCAAAGCCACATTGCGGCTCCTTGCTTAGAGGGTAGCAGAGCACCTTTAGTGGTTCCCTGCTTGGAACACGAAACGTGCTGGGAGGTGTGTGGAGTTTAGCATACATAAAGAGCGGGAAGAGTCAGTCAGTCAGTCAGTCAGTCGGAGAGAGTCACTCAGAGAGGAGTGAGGAAAGGAGATCCCTGGAAGAGGGATGGAGAAAGGAGTGCTGCAGCTGCCTCAGTGAGAAAGACATTGGACTGAAACCTGACCTTCTATGAGAGAGAGGGATTAGTACGGAATGAAGGAGTAAAAGGGAACAGAGAGGACGTGGGTTAGAGGAGAACCCTGCCTAGAAGTTCTAAGCGAAAGGCCAGGGCTCCTTCCCTGAGGTTGTATGGACACTAATGGTTCTGCAGCAGACACCGGTGGAGTAGTGGGCTGTAAATGCACTACTCCCATCTAAGACTTGGGGGCACAACAGCAACTTGGATAGTGAGCCGGGACTCAGGAGTAAGGAGTCCCCGAAGCAGGCTACAGCTGTCTGCCGTACAAGTGGAGTTCTTGGGAACATCTGTCAGGAGGCACTCTAGTGTAACTCAGTACTAGGAGTACTTCACTTAAAGGCGCTATAGAGGAGACGTTCAGAAAGGTACATGTTGGCGGAGTGTTGGAAGGGAGCATCCTATCTTGCCTGGAGGTTGACGGAGCCCAGGACCCGGAGGACACAGCACGGAGGCAGGCATATGTGTGAGCTGCAGACTGTGAGTAAAGCTTTGGAACTACATGCCCTGGTGTCCTCCACTTATTCCCGCATCACTACACCCCGCACTACTACATCTGGGCACCGGCCTCTACACTGCCTGTGCCTCTCCTCCAGCTACATCTACACTGCCCTGGGACTACAGCTCCAACTGTGGGGAGCTTCACCATCTTGGCTGCAACCCAACACCAGTCCCAGAGGATCTGCATGCAGCATCGGCCTAACACCTCACTTGCCGAACACCACAGGTGGCGTCATGAACTATTCATAAACTTTATTTCATTGTTCATTTATCCCCTTTTTGCCATGGAGCCCCAGGGCCACGGACCGGGTCACAGCTTCCGTGACAACTCCCATTGAGATCAACGGGCCCGGTACCGAGTACCCCGCTAGGCACTGGTGGGGGCGCTCCACTTGGAAATGTACATTCTACAGTATAGTTCTTCAGTACATGTCATGATAATTCTCTGCCATGTGACGCCATACTGCGCTCTTCTGTGCTGTGTATCACCAGCAGAGTCCTGCGGCTATAATATTCCACCCGTGTGGTCAGGGCGTTACTGCACTGCCAATTTATTGGGTGACTGATGTAACTTTATTCTATTTTTGATGGGACAGATATACAATAGATTAGTGACTGATGGACATTAGGCCTCATGGGGAGATAAGTGATAATGTCAGAGTTAGACCCTGCAGGAAGATGCGTCCCTGACTCAGAACCATAAACCCAGAGTTCTAGTAATAATGCCACCTCAGTCAGTTAGAGATGCAAGTCAGCTGTGTATCCAACCCACTGTCGCCTTGTAGGGCGCGGGCTCCGCTCCTGAGCCGGCTTCATGCACTCACAACCAACATCCGCTGTACATATACAGCTAAAGAAAATCCTCATAGCACACGTAGTAACAGAAAACCTGGAGTTCTAGTAACAACACAACCTCATTCTCATGAATAAGCAATAACAACGTGTAGGTAGGGCTGTAGGAAGGAGCCGGTGAGTTTACGTGTTACATCGTAACTGTGCAGACTGCTAGAGGCCCAAAACCTACTTATTCAGAAATTCATATTTTATGTCACTGTAGACCTCAATTAATTTGTACAGGTATGTAATGTAGAGGATAAGTAGTAGTATGTGAAAGTCATGACAATGTGCAGTGCTACCACCTTTCTATAGATCACATACTGATTTTATTTTATTTAATCTCATTTTTACTCTATTTCCCTCTTTTTCTGCACCCGGTAGCGCCAGTGTATACTATATCCATATTATTATTATTACCATTTCTGTGCAAATACACATGGGTAGCTCCAACGGCTGTAAATGCACTTAAACTTGACAGGGATCATTGTTTCTCCCGTGTTAATAAACGTTTTTCGCTGGATCATGATACCACGGCCATGGATCACTAAGCGAGAATTTTGCTTAAATCCTTAGAAAAACTTGTATTTATTGAAATGAGGGATTTATGGGAGGTAGTTATGGGTCGCCCTCTCAGGGCTGTGGGGTACTCGGTGCCGGGCCGGTGTCAGGGGGATGTGTCACGGCGGCTGTGACCCGGTCCGTGGCCCTTGGCGCCCAAATCAATGGTGGTTTGTGGTATAGTTTATGTGAAAGTTCGTGATGCCACCTGTGGTGTTTGGCAAGCAAGATGTTAAGCCAACGCTGCGTGCAGATCGTCTGGGGCTGATGGTGTGTTGCAGCATAGATGGTGTAGCTTCCCACCGGTGAAGCTGTGACCCCAGGGCAGTGTATAGGCAATAGATGAGGATAGGCGCAGGCGGTGTGAGGAATGTTGGTACCCAGAAGTAGCAGGGCTGACTGTGTTGGCGCACAAGTGAATGGAAGACACCAGGGCTTGCAGTTCCAAAGCTTTACTCACAGTTTGTGGTACACACTGGTGCCTGCCTCCGTGCCGTGTCCTCCGGGGTAGAGACTCAATCAATCTCCCGGGCAAGTCAGGGTACTCTTCTCCAACACTCTGCCAACATGTACCTCTCCTGAACGACTCCTCTATTGCGCCTTTTAGTGTGAAGAGCTCCAGTACCGTGGTTCTCTGAAGTTCTTCCTGTCAGATGTTCCTAACAGCTCTACTCGTATGGCAGACAGCTGTAGCCTCTCTCGGGGATTCCCTTCTCCGGAGTCCTGGCTCTCTATTCAGTTGCTGTTGTGCCCCAAGTCTTGGATGGGAGTAATGCATTTACAGCCAAATACTCCACCGGTGTCTGCTGCAGAACCATAAGTGTCCATACAACCTCGGGGACCGGGCCCCGGCCTTGCGCTGAGAACCTATAGGCAGGGTTTCTCTTCCAACCCACAACTCCTCTCTGTTCTCCTACGCCTTCGTTCCGCACTGTTCCTTCTCTCTCTCTTATGGAAGCTTAGGTTGCAGTTCTACGTCTTTCTCCTTCTGTTCCTTTCCCTTTCAGGTCACTGAGGCAGCTGCAGCACTCCTTCCTCCATCCCTCCTTCCAGGGATCCGTCCTCAGTCTCTCCTGACTGACTGACCTCTAGACTGATCAGTCATTCTAAACCTTCCCAACCTTTTATATCTAACTCCACCCACCTCCCAGCACATCTCGTGTTACGAAGCAAGGACCCACGAAAGATGCTCTGCTACCCTCTAAGCATGGAGCCGCAATGGGGTCCTGCTGAACTATCCTGTGTGTGGGGTGCAGGTGTTGGAGTGTGGAAAGGAGCTCCCAACTTACCTAGGTGGTGGGGCACTACACCTTAGGAGAAGGTGCAGTACCTCTGTGGCGACTGAGCTTCAGGGGCGCCACAGTTACATTGGAAAAATATGCACAGGCTAAAACTATCCCCAAAGGGCTAGTGATCCACAAGTGCCTAGCCGGTGTCTTTGGGGATCCGAATATCCAACAGGAGTGGGATACTATGTTTTTTAGCTTTTCCTTAAAGACCCTGCAATTTTTGATAAGCAAAAGAACGTCCAACCTGGACAAAACTAGCCGTCATGTAGAGAAATTGTTCGACCAATTGGAGCCTTACAACCACTTGGAAGACCTTCAGGATCTGGTTACTAATATACTTTCCAGATTAAGAAATAAAGAAAAAGATTATTTCCAAAAAAATCAGAAAATTCCAGAGGGATAACATATCAAGTGAAAGTTACTCCAACCCTTTGTTTCTCACCATTTCTGCTACCCACCACCCACCGTAAGTGCTCAGCACAAATCAGCTCAATTTTTGGTCCTAGATGAATACAACATCACTCCATCATGTAATACACCAGAAAATTCACCAGCATTCTCAGTATATACCAATACCAATTCAATACAATATACCCCCGTTTCGGTTTTTCACAAAGACAAGGAATACCCTATAACTAATGTCATTTGATGCATGTGTAACCCCTGGGAGGGGTCTACCAGGGACCTAGATGTCTTTATTTCTGGCCTTAATAATAATAATGTTTTTGGCCTAGAGTTCACCGCCACTACTAGCACCACTAATTAAATTTTCTGGACCTTGAAATCTATGTGGAAGAAAATAATTTATACACAAAATGTCATCATAAAGAAATTGACTCTAAGGCTAAGTGCCCACGTTGCAGAAATGCTGCGGAAATGTCTGCAGCATTTCCGCAACTCCCTGCTGCGGGTAAAACGCATGCATTTTCCCGCAAAACACAAGCGTTTTGCAAGCGTTTTTAGCTTGCAGAATCCTTGGACTTTTCCAAGCGCTTGGAAAAGTGATTGACAGGTTTTATTGCAGCATCAATAGTAAAAGATAGAATGTAAAAAATAATAAAAAAAAATAAAAAATAGTGATGTACGTACCCTCTGTCGGCCCCCGGAGTCGTCCCACCCTTCATAGGCGCTGCCGGCAACTTACATTCCCAGGGATGCCTTGCGACAATGACCTCTGATGACGTAGCATCACGCGAGACGGCTACGTCATCAGAGGTCATTCGCGCAATGCATTCCTGGGAATGGAAGATGCTGGCAGCGTGGCTGAGAGGCGGGAGGACTCCGGGGCGACAGAGGGTAACATAGTAACATAGTAACATAGTTTTGAAGGCTGAAGGAAGACCTTATGTTCATCTAGTTCAGCCTATTCTTAGTGCAGCTGTTCTGCATTGTTGATCCTGGGGAAGGCAAAAATCCCACAGAGTAGAAGACAATTTTCTCCATAGGGAAAAATATTCCCTCCCCTAAGCTGGGTCAACCATCTACCTATAATATTATGTTATTCGTAACCTTCTATACTGTTACTCACAAGAAAAGCATCCATTCCTTTCTTAAATTCATTCAGTGAGTTGGCCATCACCACTTCCTCAGGAAGAGAATTCCAGAGCCTCACTGCTCTTACCGTGAAGAACCCTCTTCTATGCTGGGGCAGAAATTGTCTTTCCTCCAAACGGAGAGAATGCCCCCTTGTTCTTGTCACAGTCCTTGGTACAAACAGTTCATTGCATAGATCTCTGTATTGCCCTCTGATATACTTGTACATATATATTAAGTCTCCCCTAAGTCTTCTCTTTTCTAGAGTAAATAGACCTAATTTTGATAACCTTTCTGGGTATTGTAGTGAACCAACTCCATTTATCATTTTAGTAGCCCGCCTTTGAACCCTTTCAAGTTCAGTAATGTCTTTCTTGAGCACCGGCGTCCAAAATTGCACACAATACTCCAAGTGTGGTCTGACGAGTGATTTGTACAGAGGGAGAATTATGTTTTCATCTCGTGTCCCCAGACCTCTTCTAATGCATCCCATGACCCTATTTGCTTTGGTGGCAGCTGCCTGACACTGGGCACTCCAATTTAGCTTCTTATTGACTAAGATGCCTAAGTCTTTTTCCATGTCTGATTTCCCCAGCAGTTTCCCATTTAGTAAGTAATTGTAGCATCTGTTTCTCCTTCCCATGTGCATAACCTTACACTAAGTATATCCCTATTTTTTATTTTAATTCTATTTTTCACAGGGATAATGGTACTCAGGGCATGGAGGAGAGGAGACTGGGTGCCATCCGCACATGAAGCGCTCCCTTTTCACATGGTGGGCATAACCACATGCGTAAAGTGAGCATTTCAATGTAATCCTACGTGAATCCGCCGCGATTCCGCAGAAATAATAAACATGCTGCGGATTTTACCGCTATACGATTCCGCAGCGGTAAAATCCGCAGCATGGGCACAGCAACTGCAGAATCCCATAGGATTGCATGGGGGTGCGTTTTATTAGCATTTTTTAAGCGTTTCCGCTGTGGCAAAAACACATCGGAAACGCATAAAAAATGCAACGTGGGCACATAGCCTAACAGCTTTACTGATATAAATAGCTGTCATTTGTCAATATGCTTACCAACATTCTCAAAGGGCAATTCATGAGAATAAGATGAATTTGCTCTAAAACGCAAGAACACG
This sequence comes from Dendrobates tinctorius, assembly GCF_039654945.1. NCBI lineage: Eukaryota > Metazoa > Chordata > Amphibia > Anura > Dendrobatidae > Dendrobates > Dendrobates tinctorius. The sequence continues at coordinate 8,537,438 of NW_027361706.1, read as the reverse complement.
CCATCGAAGCTAAAAATCTAACTAATCAATTTCTTGAAAAAGGCTACTCTAGAGCTCAATTGGATGCAGCTAGAGAAGTTCAGCTGTTATCTAGACATGCTCTGATCCACAAAACTGAATTAACTTCTGTGGGCCCATCTACTCTACATGAAGAAATTCATAACCTACCTATCATTACCCAATACCATCAGGGACACAGAGAATTTATGAATATCATTCGCAAATATTGGTTTATCCTACAGGGTGATGAGAGAGTAGGTGACCTTTTACCTGAAAATCCAAGATTTGTGTTCAGGAGAGCGCAAACTGTGGGAAATTTGGTAGCCCTCACTATCAAATCTACTATTCGCACACTATCAGGTGCACCCCGTAGGGGTTTCACACCATGTGGCACATGCTCTTGCTGCATTCGTACCAACTTCAACAAAACAGTACAAACCTCTTTGAATGAATCTTAGAATAAATTATTGTTCATAATCAGAGATTCTATTACATGTTTTACTACCGGTGTTATTAATTTAATTAGGTGTCTGTGCAACAAAATTTATGTTGGCTGCACCAAACGCAAACTAATGGATCGGGTAAAGGAACATTTTAATAACATTGAAAAAGGCTTCGATAGCCATCCCCTTTCCAGACACTTCAAGGATTATCATAAGAAATCAACAAGAGGAATTTTGTTCTGTGGTATCCAGGTGGTACGTAAAAATAAAAGGGGCGGTGACTACCTAACGTATGTCCCAGGTGGAATCCCAGTGGATTGGATGGTCTAGCCCCTAGGAGCCTCAATCATGAGATTGAACTTCATGCCTTCTCATGATGGGTTAAAAGCACTCTCACCCACGTTTTTATTAATCAACTGCATTTTTATTTACATTTTTTATCATGGCATAACTAATAAAGGTCAGTCTCATATATTTATCTATTTTTAATATATTTTTTAATGTATTCACCTTCTTCTTTTTGTTTTTAGTCATATTTTTCATATATGACTCTGCTTGGTTGACTCTTAATTGCTCTTATTTAATTTTTAATTCACTTAAATAAAATATTTAAATTTTAACTAATGCATCCCCTCTCCCATCATTATGGTCTTTCTTATTACTATTCTGATTACCAACATGCTTTACGCCTAACTATGCATATTTTCACATTAATATATCAGTATGGGGCACTTCTATTATTCACTTTTTAACATTGCACTTTCTATGGTGGCGTCAGATGGGGGGAGGTGCAGGTCAAGCTTTATAAGGGGTTGGGCACAACAGGGGCTGATAGCCCTGACGAAGAAGCTCCGAGTACCTTGGAAATGCGTTGGCACTCTTTTGGCCCACTTGCACTCCCTTCCCTAGTCGCGGTGACGTCACCCTGACCACACTCCCTCGTCCCCGCTGCCTATCAATTCCAACTTCCAGCAGCACCGGAGGCATGGTCACACCAACAAGGGGGGACACCCCCTTGGTGCCACACCACCATTTCAACCATCCCCCTGCAGTGATTCCAGCCATCACTCCACGTGCCAGATAACCGCTGCATGCTAGCTAAGTTCCTGCAGCCACCGCACTTCCCTACTAAAGTTAGGGCCCCGTCACACATAGTGACTCACCAGCGATCCTGACAGCGATATGAACTTGTCAGGATCGCTGGTTTGTCGCTACAGGAATGCTGGTGAGCTGCCAAGCAGGCAGCTTCACCAGCGATCAGCACCAGTGATGACGAGCGTGCGCGTCGCTGTGTACCTTATTTACCAGCGTGCTGGTGCAGGGAGCTGGTAACCAAGAAAACAGTGACTTTCTAAGCGCCGCACTTAGAAACCCGCTGTTTACCTTGGTTACCAGCTCCAGCTCACTGGTCTCCCGCCTGCCACATGCAGCGATGCGTGCTGGCCAGCGGGAGACCAGCGATCAAATGTGCGTGTATTTTGGCATGGGGTGGGCCCCATTTGAAAGCTCGCACCAGGGCCCATAACTTTGTAGTTACGCCACTGCTCACGCTAGAAGAGAGGAGGAGTGCGCTGCTCCGTAGTGGCTGTGGCCCTGTGTGATGACATCCCTCTGGCGCTGTGTAAAGACATTATGCCAGCGTGCAGAGAGCAGAGGCGTGACTTTTCCCCCCATTGCTGGATTATGCAGGTGACTGTGGCTGTGCGTGTACAGTGAGGTGATAGCGCCGGCTCACATGCAGAGCCGACACTATCATCCGCTAAGGTAAGCTGTACATCGCAGCTGACCACCTATTTGAGCGGCCACGATCGGTATTAGCACCGATCGCGGCCATTTAACCCCTTAGATACCGCTATCAATTGTGACTGTATTAAGTTTGAAAGGAATGTAGCCCGCCAGCTTAAATTTTTTTTATGTTCGGCCCATTTACTCTGCTGAGTTTGAGACCGACCCCTGCGTTAAAGGCATCACTGCTGCCTCGCTCATTACACAGGCACAGTCCTGTACATATTCTAGAATACCCGATGCGTTTGAATCGGGCCACCATCTAGTATACATATAACAACACAGGGGCGGTCCTACCGCCCGTGCAGCCCGTGCATTGCACTGGGGCCCTGGGGGAGAGGGGGGGCCCCTCCAGCCTCCAGCACCGCATGGCTTATTATTCAAACTAGCCATGTGGAGCACCAGGCGCAACGAGGACAGGAGCCTGCCCTGAGGTGAGAATATGAGATGATATCAGCGTCAGTCCCGCTGTGCTGCGCTGCTGCTGTGGGGGAGGAGAGGAGGAGATATGTGTATGTCTGTGTGTGTATGTCTGTGTGTATGTATGTTTGTATGTGTGTGTATGTATGGTTGTATGTCTGTGTGTATGTCTGTGTGTGTATGTATGTGTGTATGTGTGTATGTCTGTGTGTATGTGTGTGTATGTCTGTGTATGTTTGTGTATGTGTGTGTATGTCTGTGTGTATGTATATGTGTGTGTATGTCTGTGTGTGTATGTCTGTGTGTGTATGTATGTGTGTATGTCTGTGTGTATGTATGTATATGTGTGTGTATGTCTGTGTGTGTATGTATGTGTGTGCGTATGTGTGTATGTATGTGTATGTATGTGTGTATGTATGTGTGTATGTATGTGTGTGTGTGTATGTGTGTATATGTGTGTGTATGTGTGTGTATGTGTGTGTATGTGTGTGTGTATGTGTGTGTATGTGTGTATGTGTGTGTGTATGTGTGTGTATGTGTGTGTGTATGTGTGTGTATGTGTATGTGTGTGTGTGTATGTCTGTGTGTGTACGTATGTGTGTATGTCTGTGTTTATGTGTCTGTATGTATGTATGTGTGTGTGTATGTCTGTGTGTGTATGTATGTATGTGTGTCTGTGTGTGTGTGTAGTTGGAGCCTGGCCCTGGAGGAGATGCGGACATGAGGAGAAGACTGTGATGAGGAGAGAAGGCCATGATGCCCGGGGTGATGGGAGAAGGCCATGAGGGGTAATGGGAGAAGGCCATGAGGGGTGATAGAAAGGCATTGATGGGGAGAAGGCAATGATGGGAGTGATGGAGAAAAGGGAATGATGGGGAGAAGGCAATGATGGGAGTGATGGGGTGATGGAGCAGGCAATGATGGGGGTGATGGAGCAGGCAATGATGGAAGTGATGGGGAGAAGGCAATGATAGGAGTGATGGGGTGATGGAGCAGGCAATGATGGGAGTAGGCAATGATGGTAGTGATGGGGAGAAGGCAGTGATGGGGTGATGGAGAAGGCAATGATGGGAGTGATGGGGAGAAGGCAATGATGGGAGTGATGGGGTGATGGAGCAGGCAATGATGGGAGTGATGGGGAGAAGGCAATGATGGGAGTGATGGGGTGAAGGCAGTGATGGGGTGATGGAGAAGGCAATGATGGGAGTGATGGATAGAAGGCAATGATGGGGGTAATGGAGAGGGCAATGATGGGGTGGTGGGGGAAAAAGAAATGATGATGGGGTGGTGGGGGAGAATGTACTGGTGGTGGTGGAAAGGGCAATAATGGGGTGGTGGAGGAGGAAATAATTGAGGTGGTGGAATGGGCAATGATGGGAGTGGTGGGGGAGAAAGCAAAGATAGTGGTGGGGGAGAAGAAAATGATGGAGGTGGTGAAGAGGGCAATGATGGAGTGGGGGAGAGGACAATAATGGGATGCGAGGGGAGAAGGACAATGAGGGATGTGGGGGATTGGGATGTTAGGAAGGGGGACTTATAATGGCCTTAGGAACAGGGGGAGGTGGAGGAAGACGTTATAGCTTATTATGTCTAACACAGTCCCTTAGCATATAGTGAACTCACTATGTCTAACACAGTCCCTTAGTATATAGTGGACTCACTAATTCTGTATAAGACCACCCTTAGTTACATAGTTAACTCTTTTATTATGTATAACACGTCCCTTATTACGTACCATCCTCTCTAGTTATATATGGTGCCATCCCTTATTATATAGCTTCCTCTGCTGTTATGTATAGTGCTGTCTCTTACATAGTGCATTCTTGTTAATTTTGTTATTTACAGTGCCCTCTTTTATTACATAGTCCCCTCTCTTCTTAGATATAAAATGACTACTGATGGAGGAGCCAGTGACCAAACTACCAGTCTATCAGCTCCTCCATTAGAAAGGAAGCTTTCCCATGCTCCATCAGCCATCATTGCATTATACAACTAACAAGACAGGACAGTATGTAATAAAAAACAGGGCTCTATATAATTCAATATGTAAGGGATGGTACTGTACATAAGAGAGGGCACTGTGTAAGGGACAGCAATATACATAATAAAGGAGACTATGTAATATATATACATGTATGTGTGTGGCTATATAATATCAATATATATATATATGTACACTCACTGGCCACTTTATTAGGTACACCTGTCCAACTGTGTGTTAAGACTTAATTTCTAATCAGCCAATCACATGGCGGCAACTCAGTGCATTTAGGCATGTAGACATGGTCAAGACAATCTCCTGCAGTTCAAACCGAGCATCAGTATGGGGAAGAAAGGTGATTTGAGTGCCTTTGAACGTGGCATGATTGTTGGTGCCAGAAGGGCTGGTCTGAGTATTTCAGAAACTGCTGATCTACTGGGATTTTCACGCACAACCATCTCTAGGGTTTACAGAGAATGGTCCGAAAAAGAAAAAAAATCCAGTGAGCGGCAGTTCTGTGGCTGGAAATGCCTTGTTGATGCCAGAGGTCAGAGGAGAATGGGCAGACTGGTTCGAGCTGATAGAAAGGCAACAGTGACTCAAATTGCCACCCGTTACAACCAAGGTAGGCAGAAGAGCATCTCTGAACGCACAGTGCGTCGAACTTTGAGGCAGATGGGCTACAGCAGCAGAAGACCACACTGGGTACCACTCCTCTCAGCTAAGAACAGGAAACTGAGGCTACAATTTGCACAAGCTCATCGAAATTGGACAGTAGAAGATTGGAAAAACGTTGCCTGGTCTGATGAGTCTCGATTTCTGCTGCGACATTCGGATGGTAGGGTCAGAATTTGGCGTAAACAACATGAAAGCATGGATCCATCCAGCCTTGTATCAACGGTTCAGGCTGGTGGTGGTGGTGTCATGGTGTGGGGAATTTTTTCTTGGCACTCTTTGGGCCCCTTGGTACCAATTGAGCATCGTTGCAACGCCACAGCCTACCTGAGTATTGTTGCTGACCATGTCCATCCCTTTATGACCACAATGTACCCAACATCTGATGGCTACTTTCAGCAGGATAATGCGCCATGTCATAAAGCTCGAATCATCTCAGATTGGTTTCTTGAACATGACAATGAGTTCACTGTACTCAAATGGCCTCCTCAGTCACCAGATCTCAATCCAATAGAGCATCTTTGGGATGTGGTGGAACGGGAGATTCGCATCAGGGATGTGCAGCCGACAAATCTGCGCCAACTGTGTGATGCCATCATGTCAATATGGTCCAAAATCTCTGAGGAATGCTTCCAGCACCTTGTTGAATCTCTGCCACGAAGAATTGAGGCAGTTCTGAAGGCAAAAGGGGGTCCAACCCGTTACTAGCATGGTGTACCTAATAAAGTGGCCAGTGAGTGTATATACACATGTTGCTTTGACGCCATAAAAGGAGGGGGGCCCAGTCACATTTCTTGCACAGGGGCCCCAAGCTGTCAGTGTCCGCCCCTGTAACAACACAACCTCGTTCTCAGGAGGAAGCAATAACAACGTGTAGGGAGGGCTGTTGGAAGGAGCCGGTGAGTTTACGTGTTACATCGTTACTGTGCAGACTACTAGAGGCCCAAAACCTACTTATTCGGAAATTCATGTTTTATGTCACTGTGGACATCAATTAATTCTTACAGATGTGTAATTTAGAGTAATAGTATATGAAATTCATGACAATGTGCGGTGTTACCACCTTTCTATAGATCACACACTGGTAAAAAATACAGAAATACGCGAGATACAGGATGATGATGTTCAATAATTAATAATTTTATTTTTTTCTCCTATCAGTATATTTTGAATTGTGGGAGGAAACCGGAGTACCCGGAGAAAACCCACACAGACACGGGGAGAACATACAAACTCTGTGCAGATGTGGTCCCAGATTTACACCCAGGACCACCCTGCTGCTCGCTAACAGCGCTAATCACTGCGCCACCGTGCCGTCCTGTAGTATGATGGTCCTATATCTCCAAGTAGCCTGCCACTCAGATGAGAGTGCAGGTCCCTGATATGTAACAGAGTAGATGGAAGATCTCGGGATTGGGATTCCACCAGACCCCGCCTCTTTCTTCAGACCACACCCAGGTGCACGCCTTCCTGAGACAGTAGTCAGGTGTTGGGGGAGGGGACTATGTTATATTTCTATTGCTGTTTTTTCTGCGGCTGTTAATGCTCTTCCACCTGTTGCTGATGTTGGAGAAGCCACAGAACAGCCGCTGGTCCTCCGGGGTTATAGGTGGTTTCTGAGCTTCAGTGCCAGATATCACTTGGTGCAATTCTGTTTCTTCACTGGTTTCCGTAACTGGGATCTATAGAAGAAAGACAAATCAGTCTGGTTAATTCATTAGGTATTTATTTATATCCGTCTCCTCCTGAGGGCACCTGTACAGATTGTGGATGAGCCGTGGTAACCGTGTGCCGATTACCGCTAATCGCCACGATGCATCGTTACCTGCAGCTTGAGAACAAGTCAAGTACTGGTGCTGCCTGGCAATCTGCGGGATCCACATCTGCTACAACTGCACCACAAAGCTGTGCTCACACGTTGCAACCACATTGGGTTCTTTTGACTCAGTGTCAACAATAATGCATACTTTTGTTGTGTTTTTCCCCAAAAAATGCCCAGAGCATTATGGCTCTTTCGTAGAAAAAAAAATGCACAGTGTGAACGCAGCCTAACAGATCCAAGTTAGTCACTAAGTGGCCTTCTGAAGAATTGGGGACAATAATTACACTTTTGAGAAATATGTAAAGGCCTGTCCATCCTGCCCCATACTGTAATTCCACCCATTTACCAGCAGGGGAGGATAAACACATTCTGCCTTATACTATGTAGGATTGTTACTCATTATTTGAGTATTTCTTACACATATTATCACATTACACAGACGAGGAGGTGACATTATAATAAAATAGCGCTGTGCACTTACAGGTGTCATTGTAAATGGTGGCTGGGACCTTCCCGCCTCTAATTCCTCCCAGTTTATGGGCGAGAAGAATGGATGTCCTTTTAGATTGCTGCAAGCAACCTGCCTCTTCTTTGGTGATTTACGCAAGAGCTGCAAATATATAAGAACCACTATTATATCACAAGTAATAGCATAAATAATCTCAGAAAAAAGCAGCAGTAACAGAATTATTTTCTCACTTTGTTATAGAAAGATGAATTTCTTAAAACAACAATTGCTAGAAAGAAATATGATAGGACAGGACAGAATAGGATAGGATAGGACAGGACAGGATAGGATAGGATAGTACAGGACAGGATAGGACAGGATAGGATAGGACAGGACAAGATAACATAGTACAGGATAGGATGGTACAGGACAGGATAGTACAGGACAGGATGGTACAGGATGGGATAGGATAGGATAGGACAGGATAGGATAGAATAGGGCAGGATAGGACAGGATAGGACAGGATAGGACAGGATAGGACAGGATAGGATAGGACAGGATAGAATAGGGCAGGACAGGATAGGATAGTACAGGACAGGATAGTATAGGATAGGATAGGATGGTACAGGACAGGATTGTACAGGATGGGATAGCATAGGATAGTACCGGATAGGATGGTACAGGATAGTACAGGATGGGATAATACAGGACGGTATAGGATAGTACAGGATAGGATGGTACAGGATAGAATGGTACAGGATAGAATGGTACAGGATAGTTCATGATAGGATAGTACAGGATAGGCCATCAGTAGTCGATCAGTCAGGGGCCGATACCCCATAATCCTGAGGATTAGCTGTGTGAAGAGGTTTTGGTGAGCACCGCAGCCTCTTTATTGTATAAAACTGGCCTGTAGATAAGAACAGTATACATATGGGAGAAGCTGTCCCGAGGCTCCAGCATTATCCCCATTCCTTCTATTGGATAAAGCTGAAAAACCCATCACAGTGGTGATGAAATGTACGGTGTATTATCAAATCTCCTGACTGGTCTATCCTTCCTATATCTCCAGGTAGAAGTGTCTATTTACTCACTCTCTTAATGAGATCCCTGAGCTGAGAATCCATGGTGTGCGGATAGCAAGGTTTATCATATTTATCACACTGATCATAATAAAACGGGTGAGATCTTGTGGCCATTTGGAAGAGTATGACCCCAAAAGCAAACAGGTCGACCGTGTAATTAAAGGGCCGTCGATGAATCATCTGTGGAAATATAAGATTAGAAGAGTAAGTTAGTACATTGTTCCTCCTGGGAGAGAGAAAACTACCGTGGTCCATTTTTACTGGTAGTGTTTTTCCGCACCTAAACCAAACAAAATATGGCATATTGGCCAAAAGATCATTTGGTTGATAGCTACCTCTCAAGTCGAGAAGACCCAGTAAACATTAAACTGTTGTTTTTTTTATTTATTATGCTTTTCTTATATAGCCCTATCTTATTCCACAGTGCGTTACATACAGTGCGTTCCCTATCAGTATGTCTTTGGAGTGGGGAAGGAAACCGGAGAACCTGGAGGAAACCCACACAAACACGGTATTGTCCTTGGTGGGATTTGACCCCAGAGCTGCAAGGCTGCAGTACTAACCACTGAGCCACCGTGCTGCACTAAGCTGATCCTTCTGATATTGGCCGGTTTGGCTGACTTTAGTCTAACATGTATGGGGGCCTTACACAGTCCATCTATTAGATAACGTTAATGTGAGCTCTGTGGTGATAGATCTGTGATTCCACAAGCTCCACATTAAGTGAGAATTGCAGGTGAATAATAAGAGATATTAGTAGTCACATAGTCACCTCAGGAGCCATATAGCAAAGAGTGCCGCAAGCGTCTCTGATCTTCTGAGAGCCAAATACATTCATGGCAGCAAGGCCGAAATCAGCAATCTTAGCGTGTCCATCACCGTCCAGAAGAATGTTGTTTGGTTTTAAATCACTTAAAAAAAGAAAGAAAAATAGTTCTGTGAGTCAGATCATAGATCAGCTGTAGTGCTTGGGTTGCTGTGGGGGCTTCACAGGACCACTCACTATACACTGGGGGGCAGATTCACTAATCCTATCTTGTGTAGACATATACCAGGCTGTCTGAAAACGCGCCAAATTCATCACAGTGGCTGTGTGACACATTAGGAGCATCTTCAGAGACTTTTGTCTGATGTTACACCACTATTGTTTTCATTGCTTAGAGCCAATAATTTTCACCAAAATCTGATTACAGTTTAGTTGCACGTTGTGACATTGTAAGCCACATGGATTCCCATCAAACTATTCCCATTTCTATAAAAGCGTTGTCCCCTCTTCAAGTGAGCCCCAAAAGTGTCTAAAGCACTTCATCAATGTGGTACACGTCATGATCACCAGAATTTTGGCCAAACAACACCACAATTCTGGCACAGTTAACTATTTCCCATAGTAAATCTTTCCCTACGTATAAAACAAGAAATGGCTTCTTACCGGTGAATAATCCCCCGACTGTGGAGAAACTCTATTCCACTCAAGATTTCTGCTGCAAGGAACCTAATAAGGAAGAAAAAACTCCTATCAGCATTAATTGTTCTACTGAACCACTAATAACTATGAGGGGAGACAGCGGCCACAGATATCACAGAGCGGCTGCTCTCTTACCTGGTTGTGCAGACATCCAGGGGGGGTCTGGAACGGATGAATGCAGACAACTCGCCACCACGCAGATATTCCATGGCATAAAATACATAGTCCTGTGCGAGAGAAAGGGAGAAGATGGTAAATAATGCAGATTTTATCCATCCTGATAACATTTACTATGGTTCTGAGACCTATACTGTATGTTCAGAAGACGTGTCTGTGTCTGCACACACTGGAGAGGTGTCCAGGGTGAAACTAAGTCAACATCCTCTAATGATAGCCATCAGTAATGGCCCCCAGGACATACAGGCACAGAGAGCATGCAGCAGGTCCTTTCATTTGCACTGGCAAAGATTGAATTTGCAATCTAATGGAAGCAAATGGACATGATGGGGAGAAAGGAGAAAATTTATAGAACGTGAGGAGTCCCTTACCGCTGTCTGGAAGGTGCCATAGGCATGTGTGACGAATCTGCTGTCTTTAGTGATTTCCAGGACCTCTCTCTCTATGTGGAGGGTGTATTTATCATTTTCCAACAATCTTCTCTTCTTAACCATCTTGACCGCCAGCTGAAGTCCGCTGGGTTGATGTGTCGCCAGCATCACCTTGCCATAAGCGCCTTTTCCAAGCTTCCTGGTAAAGTTGAAACTCTCCAGGGAAAAACAGGCAGTCACTTGCTCTGAAGGGCTGGTGGTCGGAGCACCGATTACACCTAGAACGGAAAACAGATATAAAAACTAACAATTAATCTTACAGTCATGCACATATATAATGCTACAATAAATTGGCAATTTTTTTTAAATCTATCATGAACTTTGAACCATGATGAACCTGGTTACCACCATGTTCTGGCTGGAGAGCCCCAAGTATTAAAGGTGGACCTGATGTACGCGGTAAGATATACGGGATAAGATTATGTCATTCGGTTACATTTTGTAAAATATAAAATATATGAACACTGTTTATAAAACATGGATGTGGCCTGTGACTAAATGTCTATAGACTTTACCTTCTGGAGCTTGATTGATGGATTTGTCACTCTCACATCTTCTCTTTGTGGTGGACTCAGTGTCAGATGTCCTCTTTCTCTTAAGTTGTTCTCTACAACTTTGATTTTCAACTCTCTCATGATGTAAGTGAGAGCTCCTGGTTTTAGCTGTTAAGCTAAACCGTATTTCAGAGGTAACATCCTTTTTTCTCTCACATTCCACCATACTTCCTCTCTTATTTGGGGTTTCATCTCCTTTCTCAGGAGGTGTGTTCCCTCTTTTTTTCCCCTTTTTAAGGGTCTTTTTCTCTGGAGGATTTCCAGAAGATAATGTACAGGGATCATCTGTCTTCTCAACAGGTACGTCCTGTACAATGTCCTGAGAAGTTTCTCCTCTCTGGGAAAAATTCTCTTCCATGCAACTCTTTTTAGCACTCCTCATATTCTTTTCACCACACTTCCTTTTTCGTCCCATGATAAGTTAATATCAATAATAACAAATTTGCTAAGTAGTCAAAAGTCGTCTTCACTCTCCAACAGCTGAAGGTAAAGTAAGAAAAGACATCGGAATCCTTAACCTAACAGTCACCTAGTATTGTGACATCATCTCAATTGTGACATCATCGCCATTGTGACATCATCAGCCAGAGTGTAAGCGATGATGTCATCGGATGCTGCAGGACTAAGTTTGACATAATCAGATGACCTAGTATAAGAAAAGTTTTGTTTTTCATAATAACATACTTAGCACATTTTAATATCCTACTGATTGACCCTAAATGTTTTGCATCTAACTATTTAAAGAACTGTGAACACCTAGAAAAAGGCAAGAACTGATGCAGCAACAAATACAAAGATTAATAACCAAAGAAATACATTTCAGTATATAAAATTGCTGGACATGATCTCATTAATATAATATATGAAGAAAAACGTATTAAAATACCTATCGGAGACTCAGTTCTCCAGAGTACCAAGAATATTAGACAGGTGTTTTTTATGTTATGGCTGATGGGAGCAAATCTGCAGTGATGCACATGAATGAATATAGGAACAAATCCACATTGTGCCCCCACCGCCTCCATCCCAGAGCCCTGTGTTGTGTAGAGGCCATAGTGACATTTCATCTACATACAACAGTGTATAAAGTCTTCACATTCTCCAGTGGATTTTATTCTACATAAAAAAGAGAAAGAAGCCAGCGCTGCCTATGGTCAGAACGCAATACATTGATATCTAACTGTATTTCAAAATCAGACAGTTAGCACACATTTGATCAATTCATTGAGCCACCCCGCCATGCCAAGGCATTCTCAAATGGGGCAGTCCTACTCTAGGTTTTTTGTATTCGCTGTGCCATTACAGCCTCCTAAATGTATTAAAAGCAAGACCACATTAAATGCAAATTGTATCTGAAGCGTCTCTGAATCACTCCCAAGGCGCCAGAAAGGACGAGCGCAGATAAAGGTTGACCAGGTCATAGACATTTCAGGTCCAACCGCCACACTGCCAAACCAGCACCACAGATGAAGGGTGAAACAGGCCCAGACACAGGTGCACAATCAAGCAGAGCCTGGGGCAGGGCTGCTGTATGTGTGTACAGCAGCCTAGATCAATCACAATGAACACAGAAAGAGCGGCCTACATTTTATACTCACTGGCATTTTGTCCACACTGATATTAGACCCTGCAGGAGCCATAGGATGATGTAGTTGCATGACTTTATCTCTCTATGGCTGTAATGTTACTGTATTATTACTGCGAGGAAAATAGTGAAAAGAAACTGTCCGGCACTAGGAATCACTTGGCTGCATTAGGAGATTAGCTGTATATAATGGATCTCCCAGGATATACGACCATAAGGGCGGTGCTGGACACTCTATAAGGTGCAGTCCACATACAGCATCTACAGAGAAAAGAGTGTCAGACACCTTGGAAGTAAAATGCACGGATACTTTATTACTGTGCAGCGGTAGATGGGACGTGCATGCAGGCAACATTATAAGGCAACCGCTGTTTCGCTCTGTGACTGACGCTTCATCTGGCCCGACTCTATCATGACGTCAGTACAAATTGTGCAATTGCCGCATTTAATTTCCTTTTGGTGTGGAATTTTCTAACCAGGTGGTTTTCCTATCACTAAGGCGACTCCACTCTGAAATATCTTTTTTTTATTGTGATTGCGTTTCTAATTTAAAATCTGGATAATTATCAATTATATGCCAATTTTTTTTATAAATGGCGATTTTACAGCTTTATATAAAGGACTGTGCTCAAAAGAAAAGCAAACAGGTTTTCTATTCTTCTTTCGCCATCTTTAGAATATGGCAGGTCACTGGAGCTTCGTATCTTCAGAAGTTCTGGGACTTCATTTTTTGGGTGCCCTCTTTTTGTTAATGTTTCTTTTAACTCCGTCTCCTGTTCCGTGAAGTTTTCCATAATAGTATTTGTACATCATATTCACAAGAATTGACTGTATGATTTCGATTTTTCACATGTGCAGAATGGGCACTTTCTTACTGCAAAGAAAGAGTAGTTTTCTGTAGTTTTTAGTGATGATTTCATTGTTAATTATATAGAGACTGAAATGTCTAAGAATTCTATGATGATACCATTAACCTTTCTAGGAAATTTCATATTAATTGTTTTAAATTATAATTTTGATCCTTTTTGCCATATCCCTATTTATTATCCTTATGTTGTCTGTGCGGGCTTTTTTTCCATCCGTGTGGCTTCTGTGTTATTATTCAGAAGTAGAGTTGAGCGACTTTTGGTTTTTTAGGGTCGCGTTTCGTTTCGTGAAACCCGACTTTTCCAAAAGTCGGGTCGAGCAAGATCGTCCGATTATAGGGAAAAGTCGGGGTCGTCCCGAAACACGAAACCCAATGTAAGTCAATGGGGAATAAAAGTCGGCAGTGAGAGGAGGACAGGAAACACACCTACAGTGCCCATTTGAATGCCAAAAGCATCAATTCTTCTTCTTAAGCTTGCAACCTTAATTAACTTCATAATACAAGTTACGCACTGAAAAATGGGGGTTATTTGGCTACAAACTGTGGGGGGGGGAGGGCTGGCTCCAGGTTTTCATGTGCCCTGGGCGAAAGAGCGCCCCTTTAACACATACCACAACTCATCATGCTCCGATACGGCAGAGAAATAGCGGTATAGTACAATGAAAAATACCTCACTTTTTACATCTCATGACGAGGCCCATCTATTTCTCCATACAGAATCATTGGTCCCATATAATGTTTGAAACAGTATATGATGAGCTCCACATAATGCTACAGTATATGTTGGTCCCCATGGATGAAGCTCCACTGTCTTATGGGCCCAAATAATGCTCCAAACATAATGGGCCCCATTTCTAATGCTCTAGTGTATAATGGGCCCTGTAAATGCTGCTCCAGTGTCTGATGTCCACCTTTGGAATGTTCCAGTGTATGGTGGGCCCCATCTATCATTCTCCAGAGTATAGTGCTCCCCAAAAATTGCTGTCCCAACATAGAAAACAATCAAATAAGTCTCCTCGCTAGGGAATCCCTGTACTTGTCTGGACAGGTGCTGTAGCTTGCTTAACAGCTCGCCAGCCGTTCTCATGCCCAGTATGGATTACACGTGATTGCACAAAGGTGAGAAAGGGTACCGTATCCCCAGATAACATGTATGGATAGCGTACACATTCAAAATATATGTCTCAGGAGGCAGGCTCAGACGGTGTTAGGCCCAGTATGGATTGCACGTGATTGCACAAAGGTTAGAAAGGGTACCGTATCCCCGGATAACATGTATGGATAGCGTACACATTCAAAATATATGTCTATACAGCATGAGGCAGGCTCAGACGGTGTTAGGCCCAGTATGGATTGCACGTGATTGCACAAAGGTTAGAAAGGGTACCGTATCCCCGGATAACATGTATGGATAGCGTACACATTCAAAATATATGTCTATACAGCATGAGGCAGGCTCAGACGGTGTTAGGCCCAATATGGATTGCACATGATTGCACAAAGGTTAGAAAGGGTACCGTATCCCTGGATAACATGTATGGATAGCGTACACATTCAAAATATATGTCTATACAGCATGAGGCAGGCTCAGACGGTGTTAGGCCCAGTATGGATTGCACATGATTGCACAAAGGTTAGAAAGGGTACCGTATCCCTGGATAACATGTATGGATAGCGTACACATTCAAAATATATGTATATACATCAGGAGGCAGGCTCAGACGGTGTTAGGCCCAGTATGGATTGCACGTGATTGCACAAAGGTTAGAAAGGGTACCGTATCCCTGGATAACATGTATGGATAGCGTACACATTCAAAATATATGTCTCAGGAGGCAGGCTCAGACGGTGTTAGGCCCAGTATGGATTGCACGTGATTGCACAAAGGTTAGAAAGGGTACCGTATCCCTGGATAACATGTATGGATAGCGTACACATTCAAAATATATGTCTATACAGCATGAGGCAGGCTCAGACGGTGTTAGGCCCAGTATGGATTGCACGTGATTGCACAAAGGTTAGAAAGGGTACCGTATCCCTGGATAACATGTATGGATAGCGTACACATTCAAAATATATGTCTCAGGAGGCAGGCTCAGACGGTGTTAGGCCCAGTATGGATTGCACATGATTGCACAAAGGTTAGAAAGGGTACCGTATCCCCGGATAACATGTATGGATAGCGTACACATTCAAAATATATGTCTATACAGCATGAGGCAGGCTCAGACGGTGTTAGGCCCAGTATTGATTGCACGTGATTGCACAAAGGTTAGAAAGGGTACCGTATCCCTGGATAACATGTATGGATAGCGTACACATTCAAAATATATGTCTCAGGAGGCAGGCTCAGACGGTGTTAGGCCCAGTATGGATTGCACGTGATTGCACAAAGGTTAGAAAGGGTACCGTATCCCTGGATAACATGTATGGATAGCGTACACATTCAAAATATATGTCTCAGGAGGCAGGCTCAGACGGTGTTAGGCCCAGTATGGATCGCACGTGATTGCACAAAGGTTAGAAAGGGTACCGTATCCCTGGATAACAAGTATGGATAGCGTACACATTCAAAATATATGTCTCAGGAGGCAGGCTCAGACGGTGTTAGGCCCAGTATGGATTGCACGTGATTGCACAAAGGTTAGAAAGGGTACCGTATCCCTGGATAACATGTATGGATAGCGTACACATTCAAAATATATGTCTCAGGAGGCAGGCTCAGACGGTGTCAGGCACAGTATGGATTTGACGGCCCAGATTACACAGCGGAGGAGCAGGGAGAGGTAAAGATTGCAAATGCTGGGGCCCTGCCCAAGCAAGGGGGGCCCACTCGTGGGCGTCGGTACTGGCACTGGGCCCCTCATAGTACAGCGGTGTGTCTGATGGCGGGTGTGCACCACCACCGTCAGAGACACTTGATTGCACTATGAGGGACCCTGTGCCAGTGCCCGCGCCCAAGAGTCGGCCTACCCACCTGTCCAGGGCAACGGCACTCGCACGGTGTCGTGCGGTAGGTGGTGACCCCGGCCATGGGGGGGGAGGCAGCACAGTTAGGGAGTTTTAGAAAGTGGCATATGTTGATGTTGGACATTCAGCTGATGCAAAAGGCGAAATAGGTGAAGTACCAGGAAGAGGTGGACCAAAGCAAGCCATTTTTCTGTCACCCTATGTGTCATCAGGGGAAGGTGGGACAAAATCCTTGGAAACCCATGCGTGGTTCATTTTAATGAAGGTTAGATCATCCACATTTTGGGTTGACAGACGGGTCCTTTTTTCTGTCAGGATTGATCCAGCTGCACTGAAGACTCTTTCCGATAGCACACTTGCAGCTGGGCAAGCGAGCTCCTGTAAGGCATATTGTGCCAATTCAGGCCAGGTGTCCAGTTTAGCGGCCCAATAGTCAAAGGGGAATGACCTGTGTGAGAGAACATCGATATGGGAGGAAAAGTAGTTTGTTACCATAGTTGACAACTGCTGTCTCCTGTCACTTTCCATCGATGCAGTATTACCAGTTGTGTGAGCGGTATTTGAAAAATCAGTCCACAACATTGTCATGAAACCCCTGTCTCCAACGCCACTTCTGCTGTGTGCACCACGAACACCTCTGCCAAGCTGCCCCTGGCCCGTACTGCTCGTGTGAGAACCATCACCGCTGCTGTGTGCTGGGAATGCCTCAAGCAACCGATTTACCAGAGATGCTTGTTTATTAGCCAATATTAGGTCAAGGTTCTCCTGTGGCATGATGTTTTGTAATTTGCCTTTATAGCGTGGATCCAGGATGCTGGCCAACCAGTAGTCGTCATCGTTCATCATTTTGGCAATGCGGGGGTCCCTTTTTAGGATCTGCAAGGCATAATCTGACATGTGGGACAATGTTCCCGGTGTCAATGATGCACTGCGAGTGCTGGGTGGAGGAGCACTTTCTGGCAAATCCACATCCCTCCAGTCACGCACAAACCCTGTACCAGACCTTGCCACGCCAACATTTTCACTTGCCCCACGAGATGCATCCTCCTCCCCTAAGTAATCATCCCCATCATCCCCATCCTCCTCCTCTTCTTCCTCCACCTCGTCCAGGAGAGGTCCCTGAGCAGACAATGGCTGAATGTCATCAAGGATTCCCTCCTCCTCTTCCTCCTCATCAACATTAGCTGCAGACACCTGCTCCTTAAGGTGCGTCAAAGTTTGCATGAGCAGACGCATAAGTGGGATGCTCATGCTTAGGATGGCGTCGTCTGCGCTTACCAGCCGTGTGCATTCCTCAAAACACTGAAGGACTTTACAAAGGTCTTTCAGCTTCGACCACTGCACACCTGTCAACTCCATGTCTGCTCTCAAAGTGCCTGGCCGTGTATCCTCCCACAAATGCATTATGGCCTGCCTCTGCTCGCACAGCCGCTCCACCATGTGCAGGGTGGAGTTCCACCTTGTTGCAATGTCGATAATGAGGCGGTGGTTGGGAAGGTGGAGCAATCGCTGCAGCTTCTGCATACGAACGGAGTGTACAGGCGACCGGCGGATGTGCGCGCACAGTCTTCGCACCTTCTGGAGCAGGGCTGTTAACTCCGGATAATTTTTGAGGAAGCACTGCACCACCAGGTTCAAGGTGTGAGCCAAGCAAGGTATGTGGCTGAGTTTTGAAAGGGCTATGGCTGCCACAAAATTACGGCCGTTATCACTAACTACCTTGCCTGCCTCAAGATGTACACTGCCCAGCCATGACTCAGTTTGTCGCTTCAAGTACTCGGCCAGCACCTCGGCGGTATGTCTGTCGCCCAAACACATCATCTGCAACACAGCCTGCTGACGCTTTCCACTAGCTGCTCGATAGGGGGACACATCGTGTGCAACAGTGGCAGCTGCAGATGGAGTGCTCGCACGACTGCGCTCTGTGGACGAGCTTTCGCTTCTGGAGGAGGTGGAGGAGGAGGAGGGTCGAACGCCTACAGCCAACTGTTTCCTATACCGTGGGCTAGGCAGCACTGTCCCACCACCACTGTCCCCTGTGGACCCTGCATCCACCACATTAACCCAGTGCGCAGTGATGGACACGTAACGGCCCTGGCCATGCCGACTGGACCATGCATCAGTTGTGAGGTGCACCTTTCCGCTCACTGACTGCTTGAGTGCATGGACAATGCGGTCTTTCACATGATGGTGGAGGGCTGGGATGGCTTTGCGAGAGAAGAAGTGGCGACTGGGTAGGTCATAGCATGGTACTGCATAGGCCATGAGTTCGCGGAAAGCTGTGCTTTCCACCAACCGAAAGGGCATCGTCTCAAACGAGATTAGTTTGGCAATGTGGGCGTTCAAACCCAGTGTACGCGGATGAGAGACTGAGTACTTTCTTGACCTACTCATAGTGTCTGGGAGGGTGAGCTGGACTTGAGAGCTGCATATGGTGGAAGTAGCGGTGGACAGGGCGGACTGAGAGAGTTGATGATGGTGATGGAGTTGGTGTTCTTTCTGATGGCCTAGAATCAGTCTTTCGTTGATATAACAGTGGGATTCCCTGACTGCTGTGGCTTTGCAACGACACCTCAACATTTGCTGCTGTGCTAACCGGTGGGCTTACAGTGGGGGAAACAATGTAGCGTTGTTGACTACCTTCGTTGTGATCAGTTGCACATGTGGCACTTGAGGTTTGGTGTTGTGTCCACGCTTGCAAGTGCATGCTGGTTAAATGTCTAAGCATGCAACTGGTATTCAAATTTTTCAGATTTTTCCCTCGGCTAAAGGTCTTTGCGCTCTTCTTACAGATAACCTTGGCCTGATCATGAGGATTTTGCTCAAAAAAGTGCCACACTGCACTCTTCCTACTTTGGCAGACATTTTGCGGCCTAGCACGCTGTGATCTTTTGACCCTCTGGACAAGCTGTCCAGCAACTCTTTTGATGTTTGGAACCTGTCTTTGGAGTGCTCCGGGCCTGCCAGATAACAGCTGTTGCGATGTCGATGTCTGCTGTGGATGCTCCTCATCTGAGCTATTGGAAGCAGCACCCTCTTCCCCCAATGGATGCCAATCTGGGTCAACAACTGGGTCATCCATCACCTCCTCTTCTATGTCATGTGCACCTTCCTCTGTGTCACCGTGTATGGTGGTATAGTGTGCGGGATGGGGCACCTGAGTCTCATCAGGGTCAGAATCTGGCTCTGTACACTGCGAGGACAATGTAGTGCTCTGAGTGAATGTACCAGCAGAATCATCCATCAGCTGCTGTGCATCAGTGCACTCCATGTCAGATTCATCTTGGCCTGGGTAATTCACCATTTCACTTGATAATCCAGGCATGGTATGTGAAAACAGCTCCATGGAGTAATCAGTAGTATGGCCTGCGTCATCCTTCAATCTTGGTTGGGGTGAAGGACACAAGGAAAGGTGTGGTTCATGAACATGAGCCTCCAATGACGACTCAGTGCTTTTACTTTTTACAACTGAAGAAGAGGAGGCGATAGAGCTGGAGGCTGAGTCAGCAATGTAAGACAAAACTTTTTCCTGATGCTCTGGCTTTAAAAGCGGTTTGCCAACTCCTAGAAAACTAAGCGTTCGAGGCCTTATGTAGCCAGACGATGACGCAGGCTCAACACCTCCTGCATTCGGTCCTATTTTGCTCTTGCCACTACCATCAGATCCACCACCAACACCATCATTACCAGCTGCCAACCCCCGCCCAATTCCACGGCCTCTTCCACCAGCCTTCCTCATTTTTGGTAGAAATGTAGACAAAATCCAACAAACTATATAGTATGTAAAACAAGGTGTCTATAGGACAGGGGAGATTTTGAATTTCTGCACACACTTTTGGACACTGGACACTTTTGGATTGTGTGAGGCCCACTGATATCTGAGCGCTATGTGACAGGCTCGATGGCACAGCTGTGACCTAAGTGACTAGAGAATAAGTGAGATTTTGAATCTCTGCACACACTTTTGGACACTGGACACTTTTGGTTTGTGTAAGGCCCAATGAATATCTGAGCGCTATGTGACAAGCTCGATGGCACAGCTGTGACCTAAGTGACTAGAGGATAAGTGAGATTTTGAATCTCTGCACACACTTTTGGACACTGGACACTTTTGGATTGTGTGAGGCCCAATGAATATCTGAGCGCTATGTGACAGGCTCGATGGCACAGCTGTGACCTAAGTGACTAGAGAATAAGTGAGATTTTGAATCTCTGCACTCACTTTTGGACACTGGACACTTTTGGATTGTGTGAGGCCCGATGAATATCTGAGCGCTATGTGACAAGCTCGATGGCACAGTGGTGACCTAAGTGACTAGAGGATAAGTGAGAGTTTGAATCTCTGCACACACTTTTGGACACTGGACACTTTTGGATTGTGTGAGGCCCAATGAATATCTGAGCGCTATGTGACAAGCTCGATGGCACAGCTGTGACCTAAGTGACTAGAGGATAAGTGAGATTTTGAATCTCTGCACACACTTTTGGACACTGGACACTTTTGGATTGTGTGAGGCCCAATGAATATCTGAGCGCTATGTGACAGGCTCGATGGCACAGCTGTGACCTAAGTGACTAGAGAATAAGTGAGATTTTGAATCTCTGCACACACTTTTGGACACTGGACACTTTTGGATTGTGTGAGGCCCAATGAATATCTGAGCGCTATGTGACAAGCTCGATGGCACAGCTGTGACCTAAGTGACTAGAGGATAAGTGAGAGTTTGAATCTCTGCACACACTTTTGGACACTGGACACTTTTGGATTGTGTGAGGCCCAATGAATATCTGAGCGCTATGTGACAAGCTCGATGGCACAGCTGTGACCTAAGTGACTAGAGGATAAGTGAGAGTTTGAATCTCTGCACACACTTTTGGACACTGGACACTTTTGGATTGTGTGAGGCCCAATGAATATCTGAGCGCTATGTGACAAGCTCGATGGCACAGCTGTGACCTAAGTGACTAGAGGATAAGTGAGAGTTTGAATCTCTGCACACACTTTTGGACACTGGACACTTTTGGATTGTGTGAGGCCCAATGAATATCTGAGCGCTATGTGACAAGCTCGATGGCACAGCTGTGACCTAAGTGACTAGAGAATAAGTGAGATTTTGAATCTCTGCACACACTTTTGGACACTGGACACTTTTGGATTGTGTGAGGCCCAATGAATATCTGAGCGCTATGTGACAAACTCGATGGCACAGCTGTGACCTAAGTGACTAGAAGATAAGTGAGAGTTTGAATCTCTGCACACACTTTTGGACACTGGACACTTTTGGATTGTGTGAGGCCCAATGAATATCTGAGCGCTATGTGACAAGCTCGATGGCACAGCTGTGACCTAAGTGACTAGAGAATAAGTGAGATTTTGAATCTCTGCACACACTTTTGGACACTGGACACTTTTGGATTGTGTGAGGCCCAATGAATATCTGAGCGCTATGTGACAAGCTCGATGGCACAGCTGTGACCTAAGTGACTAGAGGATAAGTGAGAGTTTGAATCTCTGCACACACTTTTGGACACTGGACACTTTTGGATTGTGTGAGGCCCAATGAATATCTGAGCGCTATGTGACAAGCTCGATGGCACAGCTGTGACCTAAGTGACTAGAGGATAAGTGAGAGTTTGAATCTCTGCACACACTTTTGGACACTGGACACTTTTGGATTGTGTGAGGCCCAATGAATATCTGAGCGCTATGTGACAAGCTCGATGGCACAGCTGTGACCTAAGTGACTAGAGAATAAGTGAGATTTTGAATCTCTGCACACACTTTTGGACACTGGACACTTTTGGATTGTGTGAGGCCCAATGAATATCTGAGCGCTATGTGACAAGCTCGATAGCACAGCTGTGACCTAAGTGACTAGAGGATAAGGGAGATTGGATTGCTTTTAAAAAAGCAGTTTGCGGAGCAGTGGGTAGACAGCAATGCCAGCCTGTCAGGAAGCCTTAAAAGGCAGCACAACAACCAACACCACTGATACACCACTATATAGCCTCCCCTTGCACTGCACACAGTGACTGGTGTGTTGTGCAGGCCAAATTGCTATCAGCAGCAGAAGCAGTTTTTTTTTCTTCTCAGCAGGACAAAAAAATTGGGATTGCTTTTAAAAAAGCAGTTTGAGGCCCAATGAATATCTGAGCGCTATGTGACAGGCTCGATGGCACAGCTGTGACCAAAGTGACTAGAGGATAAGGGAGATTGGATTGCTTTTAAAAAAGCAGTTTGCGGAGCAGTGGGTAAACAGCAATGCCAGCCTGTCAGGAAGCCTTAGAAGGCAGCCCAACAACCAACACCACTGATACACCACTATATAGCCTCCCCTTGCACTGCACACACAGTGACTGGTGTGTTGTGCAGGCCAAATCGCTAGCAGCAGAAGCAGTTTTTTGGTCTTCTTCCCTGCCTAACGCTCTCCCTACAGAATCAGCAGCAACCTCTCCCTATACTGAGATCGTCAGAAGTATTTATACTCACTCTTTACCAGGGTTCTCTGTTAGCTATACTGTTGTTCTGGTGTGTCTGACCCCTGGTGTGCGTGTATTCTGCATTGCTTGTTTGCTTCCCGTGTATGACCCTGTCTGTTCCCTCACTCTGTCTCTCATTTTGGTACTATTGTCTTTTCTGGCTCTGACCTCCTGGCTTGGCTATCATTACTCCATTACAGTTTGTCCCTATTGTACCGTCTATCGCCTGTTCTGGTTTTCTGATCTATTGCTACTTCCTGACTATCCATTCTGTCTAACCCTTTGGTACTGTATTGCTATCTTGTGCTTTGACCCCGGTTTCATCTGGTTTCTCTCTGTCGTTGCCCCTTGGTAACATTGTCCTGTAGTTACCTTTCTAGAAGTTTTCCTCAGCTCCTAGTTCTGTGGAGCTTAGGCCATGCCCCCAGCAGTCACATGCTTCAGGTCCTGATACTCTGAAGCACGCATCGTCACCGCTGCTGCCCTGCTCCACAGGTATATTTGAGCGCTGTTTTTGTTCTCAGGACACACGCACTGGCTCAGTGACCAAGTGCAGTGCGGGGTTTCTGACATTATAGCTGACCATTTCAGTTTATTTTTCCTCTGAAGGAAAAAAAAAAAAAAGTGTGTTATCCTCATGGATCCCATACAAGCTTTGGCTGATCAGGTCAAGCACCTGACCCAAATGTTCCACAAACTTAATATGGAACAGCGCACGATGGCCCATACCCAGCAACAGTTGGTGGATACTGTGCAATGGGCTGTCGCTGCAGGGGCTCCTAGTGCTGAGGATAGAGGTGCCATTGCCAGACCTTTTCTCAGGGGATAAAAGGGAGTTCAGGTCGTTCAGAGAAGGATGCAAGCTTTTTTTTTCTCTGAGTCCCCGCTCCTCTGGGGATGAGTTCCAGAGGGTGGGAGTCGTCATTTCCCTACTTCGGGGGGCTCCACAGGCATGGGCTTTCTCTCTCTCTTCCTCTGCTCCTGAACGTATGTCTGTGAATTTGTTCTTTGAGGCTCTAGGACACATTTATGATGAGCCTGATAGAGTGCGTCTGGCAGAGGATATGGTGATGAGTGTGACACAGGGGAGGCACTCTGCTGAATGGTTCTGCTCTGAGTTCAGACGCTGGGCAGTGGAGGTCTCCTGGGATGATGCTGCCCTCCGGGGTTTGTTCTGTAGAGGCCTGTCCGAACGTTTGAAAGATGCCCTAGCCCTTCATCCTCCACCAGATTCATTGGAGGATGCTATGATCCAGGTTGTCCGCATGGACCGTAGGCTACGGGCAAGAGGGGTCATGCTGCAGGAGACCCCTTTATTCTCCAATCTGAGAGACTCTGCATCTAGTTCTGAGCCCATGGAGGTTGGTGCCACGTCATCGAAGGAAAAAGAGAGGAGACACCGTAGAACAACCAATTGTGCTTTTACTGTGGATCCGCTGGACATTGGAGAAGGAGCTGTCCTTCTTAGCCTTCTTCAGTGAAGCTGTCAGGAAAACGACTGAGTCTGGGTAACAATCGAGGAGGTTGCCCAGACTCCCAGGTACCCGTTTCCTTACTTACTAAAATTCTGCTTCCGGTGGAACTAGAACTTACAGGCAGTCCGGTTGTGACTACCGCCTTTGTTGACTGTGGTTCTTCTATTAATCTGATCGATGCCAAAGTTGTGACTTTTCATAAGATAGGGACAGTCAGGTTAAAAGATCCTGCTAAAATCATGGCAATTGATTCTTCTCCTATCACCCAGGAGGGAATTTGTTTCATGACTGATGCCTTTTCTCTGAAAGTGGGTTCCACTCACGTGGAAAAATTAAGGTGTTTTGTTCTAAATAATCTGCTGGCTGGACTGGTACTGGGTATGCCTTGGCTTCAATGTCACAATCCTACTATTGACTGGGTCACGGAGGAGATCATGGGGTTGTATGGCTAACGGTCTATGTTGTAACTTGACAACTCTTGTCAGCCCAGTAAAATCTGTGTCAGTGTCGTCTGTCGATCTGGAAGGTATTCCGGAGTACCTGAAAGATTTTGAAGACGTATTTTCTGAAAGTGACGCTGAGGCGCTACCACCACATAGACCCTTTGATTGTGCCATTAATCTAGTCCCTGGAGCCAAGTTACCCAAGGCTCGCCTGTTAAATTTGTCCGGGCCCGAATGTCTAGCCATGAAGGAGTACATTACCGAGAGTCTCCGCAAAGGGCATATTAGGCTTTCTGTTTCACCTGTGGCGGCGGGCTTCTTTTTTGTTAAGAAAAAAGATGGTGGTTTGCGGTCATGCCTCGACTTTCGGGAATTAAACAAAAGTACTGTGAAAAATACATACCCTCTCCCCCTAATTCCTGATCTGTGTAACCAACTCACCGGGGCCAAGTGGTTCTCTAAACTGGATTTACGTGGGGCATATAACCTTATAAGAGTCCGGGAAGGGGACGAATGGAAATCAGCATTCCTGACGACTGAAGGGCTGTTTGAAAACTTGGTTATGCCCTTTGGTCTCACCAATGCTCCTGCTGTTTTTCAGAATTTTATTAATGCAATTTTCTCTGATTTAATTGGTCGTTTTGTGGTTATCTATTTGGATGACATTCTGGTGTACTCAGTGGACAGTCAATCTCACTTGCACCATTTGCGGATGGTTCTCATGAGACTGAGGGAGAATCATTTGTATGCCAAGTTGGAAAAATGCTCATTTTTCATGCAAGAAGTATCTTTTCTGGGGTTGATTGTGTCAGGGGAGGAGTTCCGCATGGATCCTAAGAAGGTCCAGGCTGTTACAGATTGGGTGCAGCCTCATGACTTGAAAGGGTTGCAGCGATTTTTGGGCTTTGCCAACTTTTATAGTAAATTTAATAAGGGCTTCTCGCAGGTGGTAAAGCCTCTAATGGACCTCACACTCAAGGGAGTTGATGTAAAAAATAAGTCTGTAGCTGCAAAAAAATTATTTCATGACATTAAAAAAGTGCTATTCTTCAGCCCCTGTATTGGTACAACCCCACCCGTCAAGACCTTTTGTCGTGGAGGTTGACGCCTCGAAAGTAGGGGTGGGGGCAGTTTTGTCTCTGGGCCCTCCTACCCTTACTAATCTGAGGCCTTGTGCCTTCTTCTCTAAAAAATTTTCCTCTGCCGAGAGAAATTATGATGTCGGCAATAGATAGTTGTTGGCAGTAAAGTTGGCTTTTGAAGAATGGAGGCATTTCCTGGAGGGGGCTGTTCATCCCATTACAGTCATCACTGTTCACAAAAATTTGGCCTATATCAAGTCTGCCAAGAGGTTGACCCCCAGACAGGCTCGGTGGGCGCTTTTTTTTTCTCGATTTTAGTTTACCATCACATTCCGTCCGGGATCTAAAAACATCAAGGCTGATTCCTTATCCCGAAGCTTTGATTTGGTGTCCCCTCCAGAACCTGCCTCCTCCATTCTTCAGCCAGGAGTAGAGGAGGCTGAAATCTCATCTGAGTTACAGAGAGGGATTATGGAGGCCCAGGCTCGGGCTCCGGGTGGTAAACTCCCGGGTAAATTGTTTGTACCGGAACGTTTCCGTGTTGGACTCATGCAGGAATTTCACGATTCTATGTTGAGTGCTCACCCTGGGATTGCAGCTACCTGGGAGGAAATTGTGAGGGGTTTCAGGAGGCCCTCTATGGTAACAGATATTAAAAAGTTTGTGACTGCATGTGGGGTGTGCGCTCGTTCTAAAAGTTCTCAGGTCCGTCCGGCCGGGGAGTTGGTGCCTTTGCCAATTCCGGATAGACCATGGACAGATTTGTCCATGGATGTTATCACAAATCTTCCTCCTTCCAGGGGCAACTCGGTGATATGGGTGGTGGTGGATAGGTTTTCAAAACACGCCCACTTTGTACCTCTCTCCGCGTTACCATCTGCTGAATCCCTGGCCCGCTTATTTATGCAGCATATAATTCGGTTGCATGGAGTGCCTATGAATGTGGTGTCAGACAGAGGGGTACAGTTTGTAGCCAGGCTCTGGAGGGCTTTTTGCAAAAAGCTGGGGATTTTGTTGTCCTTCTCCTCTGCCTACCACCCAGAGTCTAATGGACAGATGGAGCGCACGAACCAATCGTTGGAGCAGATTCTGAGATGCTTGGCCTCTTCCAGGCAGGAGGACTGGTGTGAGGTATTGCCCATGGCAGAGTTTGCATTCCACGGTCGTGTGAGTCAATCTACTGGGAAGTCTCCCTTTCAGATCAACTATGGTTTAACCCACAATTTGGAGAGTTTTCCCGCATGCATTCAGGTTGTCCTGGAGCTGAGGGTGCGACACAACGTCTTAGAATTCTTTGGAGGGAGGTTCAGAGTAATATTTCCAAAGCCAAGGAAAACTATAAGCGGTTGGCTGACAGGAGGAGGGGCCAGGTCCAACATTTGCAGTAGGGGAGAAGGTGTGGCTATCCACCCGCAATATCAAGCTTAAGATACCATCTATAAAGTTGGGCCCCAAGTTTATTGGCCCATACAAAGTTGTGGAGGTTGTTAACCCAGTAGCCTACCGACTGCAGCTGCCCACCTCCTTTAAAATTTCTGATGTCTTCAACAGGTCCCTGTTAAAGCCTGTGGGGACTGTGAGAGAGGATCCCTCATCAAATGCTCCGCCAGTGCTGGTAGAGGGGCAGCTGGAGTATGAAGTAGGGTGCATAGTTGACTCCCGGTGGGTGCATCGGAGATTCCAGTATCTGATACACTGGAAGGGGTACTCTCTGGAGGATTGGTCATGGGTTCGACCAGTTCAGTGCATGCCGATCGTCTGGTGCGGGCTTTCCATGCCAGATACCCAGACAAGCCAGGGGGTCCAGTAGCCCCCCATTAAGAGCGGGGTACTGTCATGGTTTGAACAGGGTTCTTGCCCTGCACTCACAGGGTTAAGTGTTCGTGACCTCTTTCTGGATCTGGGAGGGATATTTATACTCACTCTTTACCAGGGTTCTCTGTCAGCTATACTGTTGTTCGGGTGTGTCTGACCCCTGGTATGCGTGTATTCTGCGTTGCTTGTTTGCTTCCCGTGTATGACCCTGTCTGTTCCCTCACTCTGTACTCCGTCTCTCGTTTTGGTACTATTGTCTTTTCTGGTTCTGACCTCCTGACTTGGCTATCGTTACTCCGTTACAGTTTGTCCCTATTGTACCGTCTATTGCCCGTTCTGGTTTTCTGATCTATTGCTACGTCCTGACTATCCATTCTGTCTAACCCTTTGGTACTGTATTGCTATCTTGTGCTTTCATCTGGTTTCTGTCTCTGTCTATGCCCCTTGGAAACATTGTCATGTAGCTACCTTTCTAGGAGTTTTCCTCAGCTCCTAGCTTTGTGGAGCTTAGGCTACGCCCCCAGCAGTCACGTGCTTCAGGTCCTGATACTCTGAAGCACGCATCGTCACCGCTGCTGCCCTGCTCCACAGGTATCTTTGAGCACTGTTTTTGTACTCAGGACACACGCACTGGCTCAGTGAGCAAGTGCAGTGCGGGGTTCCTAACAATAGTACATCACAGGCGATCAGCCACGCTCATGGGGGAAGCGCGGATGATCGCGTCCGGATGTCAGCTGATTCTCACAACTGACACCCAGCACTAAGTACCAGGAGCGGTCAAGGACCGCTCCCGGCACTTTATTTCCTGGAACACTGCGATTAAACATGATCGCAGTGTTCCGGAGCCGGCAGAGGGGCTGACAGCCCCTCTGCCTTTGGATCGGAGACACCGCAGCATAACACGGGGTCCCGATCGCTGCCATGAAGACCCAATGTCATCCTGACAACATCCGAGTCTCCAGGCCTGAGAGATTTCCTGTCATGCGCAGTGCATATCAGGAAGTCTCACAGGTCAGTGTACAGAAGCTGCAGCGTTGACAGCTTCTATAGCATGCAGATCTGCGTGTTATAGAAGTGATCAGTCTGTACAAAAAACAGTACAATGTACATTGAAGTTTATAGAATGAAAGAGCAATATGTCAGAAACACCGCACTGCACTTGCTCACTGAGCCAGTGAGCGTGTCCTGAGTACAAAAACAGTGTTCAAAGATACCTGTGGAGCAGGGCAGCAGCGGTGACGATGCGTGCTTCAGACTATCAGGACCTGATGCACGTGACTGCTGGGGGCGTGGCCTAAACTCCACAGGGCTAGGAGCTGCAGGGAAACTCCTAGAAAGGTAACTACGGGACAAGTTACCAAGGGGCATAGACAGGGACATAAACCAGATCAGGCCGGGGTCAAAGCACGAGATCGCACGACAGTACCAAAGGATAAGGCAGAACGGATAGTCAGGACGTAGCAATAGATCAGAAAACCAGAACAGGCAATAGACTGTACAAAAGGGGCAAACGGTAACGGAGTAATGATAGCCAAGCCAGGAGGGCAGAACCAGAGGAGTCAATAGTACCAAAACGTGAGACAGAGAACAGAGTAAGGGGACAGACCTGGTCATACACGGGAATCAAGCAAGCAAAGCTGTTTACAAGCACACCAAGGGGGTCAGTCACACAGCCAGAATAACAGTATAGCTGACAGGGAATCCTAGTCTGGAGTAATTATAAATAACCCTCCCAGATCCAAAGGGATGCCAGCAATATTAACCCTGAGAAACCAGGACATTAATCATGTCCTAACCATGACACAATTTACATTTTACTCAAAAATATACCTATAAAGAGAAAAATCAGACAAACTGAATATTTTACAGTGGTCTCTTAATTTTTGC
The DNA here is from genome assembly GCF_039654945.1 of Dendrobates tinctorius. NCBI lineage: Eukaryota > Metazoa > Chordata > Amphibia > Anura > Dendrobatidae > Dendrobates > Dendrobates tinctorius. Next base: position 8,507,547 of record NW_027361706.1, on the reverse strand, counting down.
CAGAGATGTATATACTGTATATATTTACAATATTGTATATGTCAAATTGATAAGTGGATACAGGAAAGTATTCAGACCCCTTTAAATTTTTCACTCTTTGTTTTATTGCAGCCATTTGGTAAATTCAAAAAAATTCATTTTTTTTCTCATTAATGTACACCCTAGAATCATAGAATCATAGAATTGTAGAGTTGGAAGGGACCTCCTGGGCCATCTGGTCCAACCCCCTGCTCAAAGCAGGATTTGCTAAATCATCCCAGTCAGATGTCTGTCCAGCCTCTGTTTGAAGACTTCCATTGAAGGAGAACTCACCACTTCTCATGGCAGCCTGTTCCACTCATTGATCACTCTAACTGTCAAAAAGTTTTTTCTAATATCTAATCTGTGTCTCCTCCCATTCAGTTTCATCTCATTGCTTCTAGTCTTTCCTTGTGCCAATGAGAATAAAGTTGATCCTTCTACAATGTGACAGACCTTTAGATATTTGTAGACAGCTATTAAGTCTCCTCTCAGTCTTCTCTTTTGCAAACTAAACATTCCCAAATCCTGCAACCTTTCCTCATAAGACAGGGTTTGCAGACCGATCACCATTCTGGTCGCTCTTTTCTGAACTTGCTCCAGTTTGTTGGTGTCTTTTTTAAAAAGTGGTGCCCAAAACTGGACACAATATTCCAGATGAGGTCTGACCAAAGAGGAGTAGAGGGAAATAATGACTTCACGTGATCTAGACTGTATGCTTCTGTTAATACATCCTAGAATTGCATTTGCCTTTTTTGCTGCTGCATCACACTGAGACTCATATTCAGTCTGTGATCTATTAGTATACCCAAGTCTTTTTCACATGTGCTGTCACTTAGCCCTATTCCTCCCATTCTGTATATGCTTTTTTCATTTTTATTGCCCAGATGTAGTACTTTGCATTTCTCCCTGTTAAAAACCATTCTGTTAGTTGCTGCCCACTTCTCCAGTTTATTTATATCTTTTTGAATCCTCTCTCTCTCTTCTCTAGTATTGGCTATCCCTCCTAGCTTTGTGTCATCAGCAAATTTAATCAGTTTACCCTCAATTCCTTCATCTAAATCGTTGATAAAGATGTTGAACAATACAGGCCCCAGGACAGAGCCCTGTGGTACCCCACTTGAGACATTCTTCCAACTGGATGTGCAGCCATTTACGACCACTCTTTGGGTCTGATCACTAAGCCAGTTATGAATCCACCTAACAGTTGCCTTGTCCATTCAATACTTAGTCATTTTTTCAATAAGGATTGTATGAGAGACTTTGTCAAATGCTTTGCTGAAGTCAAGATATACTATATCTACAGCATTTCCTTGATCCACCCAATCAGTGATTCCATCATAGAAGGAAATTAAGTTAGTCTGACATGACTTATTAGTTACAAACCCATGCTGACTCTGTTTAATCACTTCATTCTTATCCAGGTACTGAGATACATGTTGTTTAATAATTTGTTCAAAGATCTTTCCTGGTATAGAAGTCAGACTCACCGGCCTATAGTTGCCTGGGTCCACCTTCTTCCCCTTTTTGAAGATAGGAACAACATTTGCTCTTCTCCAGTCTTCTGGCACTTCTCCTGTTCGCCAAGAATTTTCAAAGATTATGGAGAGGGGTTCAAAAATTTCTTCTGCTATCTCCAGTACTCTGGGGTGTAATTCATCTGGACCTGGAGACTTGAATTCATTTAGGTAAGCTAAGTGTTTCCTCACTATCTTTCTGTTTATAGATATCCTGGATTCTTCTATTCCCTTAATAGGACAGTGAAGAACAGTGGATGTTACATTTACTTTCTGAGAGAAAACAGATGCAAAATAGGAATTTAAAAGTTCAGCCTTCTCAGCATCCTGTCTTACCATTTCATCATTTTCATCCTGTAAAAGTCCTATAGCATCTTTGACTTTTCTTTTACTTTTGACATATCCCCAAAATCCTTTATTATTGCTTTTGACATCTCTTGCAAGCCTCAATTCATTTTCAGCTTTAGATAATCTGATTTGTGCCCTGCAGGTTCTGCAGACAGCATTATATTCTTCTTTAGATATGCCTCCCTCTTTCCATTTTATAAACATTTTTTTCTTCCTTTTTAGCATGTGCTTAAGTTCTGTGTTCATCCATCTTGGTTTCCTTAAATGCTTCCTATTCTTCCCTCTTTTCAGAATTGTTAACAACTGTGCTTTGAGAATTTCATTTTTCAAGATTTCCCGTCCTTCTTGGACATTTTTGTCTTTAAGGATATCCAGCCATTGGATCCCTCCAATTCTCTTTCTGAATCCCTTAAAATCTGCCTTTCTGAAATCTAACCTTGACTTCTGAGTCTTCACAGGTCTTCCGCCTCTAGTTATCCAAAATTCTAAAATAGCATGGTCGCTACCTCCTAGGGTCCCAGCCACTTATACCTCCTCAACCATTTCCTCCCTGTTTATAAGGATTAGATCCAAGGTAGCAGTTCCCCTTGTTTTCTCCCCTACCTTTTGGAAGATAAAGTTGTCAGCAAGAGAGGATAAGAATTTCCTTGATCTGTTAGTTTTGCCTGAGAGAGATTCCCAACAAATGTCTGGATAGTTGAAATCTCCCATGACAACTATGTCATATTTTTTGGAGAACTTGGCCATTTGATGCATAAAGAGTTCATCTATATCTTCAGCTTGCACAGGCGGCCTGTAGTAAATGCCTACAATGGTGTCCTTTCCATTGTTCTGTCCTTGTATTCTTACCCAAACAGTTTCCACAGAACTCCCAGTCTCTGAAGCTTCAATCTCTGTGCAGATATACGCGTTTCTAACATACAATGCGACACCTCCTCCTCGTTTATCAAGTCTGTTTCTTGCTAATAAGTTGTATCCTTCTAGTCTTGTATTCCAATCATGTGTATTGTCCCACCAAGTTTCAGTGATTCCAATGACATCATATTTCTTTTCCTGTGTTAGTAGTTCCAATTCTCCTTGTTTGTTGCCCATGCTTTGTGCATTAGTATAGAAACATTTCAGTTTGTGATAGGTTTCTCTTTCTCCAATATTTTTATTAATTAGATTCTTTTGTCTTTGTTCTTCCTTTACACTTCTAATTGCAGAGTTCTCAATAGCATTTGTCAGGTGTATGGCTTTTTCTGGTCTTTTGCTTCCCTTCCCATGTTGTTCTAGTTTAAAGCTCTCCTTACAAGTGTAGCAAGGCGACTTCCAAATACATGCTTTCCAGTCTTCGTAAGGTGCACCCCATCTCTAGCAAGTAGTCCATCGTATAAGTAATTCACTCCGTGATCCAGAAATCCAAATCTTTGCTGACGGCACCATCGACGTAGCCAGTTGTTCACCTGCATAATCTTATTCCACCTCCTTGTTCCATGGCCATCCACTGGGAGGATGGAAGAGAAGACTGTCAGAGACACCGCACTACACTTGCTCATAGAGCCAGTGCACGTGTCCTGAGTACAGAAGCAGTGCTAAGAGTTACCTGGGGAGCAGGGCAGCAGAGGTGACCAGGCGTGCTTCAACTAATAGTGTCAGAGAAGCCAGAGAACTCAGATTATGGCAAAGCAGAAGTCATGCATAGTACAGACCAGCGAGGTACAGGAGGGATAAACAGACGGGAGGTCAGACAAAGCAAAAGGTCATACACAGGATCACAGTACAGTACCAGGGAGGAGACAGAGCGGATAATCAGGGCCAAGCAGAGAGCAAAACCAAACAGACATAGGAGGTACCAGGCAGAATCCAAAGTGATATCCAGGGAACAGACCGAGTCATACACAGAGAATCAAGCAACCAGAACACAGCACTAACACACTCAGGGGTCACCACACAATGCCAAGGGCGAAAGTATAACTGAAAGGGATGGGAGCGTCCTGAGGCTATAAGAAGCCTCCCCCAGAACCAGGGAGAGGCCACAATCATAGCCCCAGGTGTGCAGGTAAGCCTGCATCGGGATCACAACCTTTAACACCAGAAATGCCAGTCATCAGCACTGGTTCCAAACATTAACCCCATGTGTGCGAGTCAAACCCGCACTGAGATCATGACAAAGACCACCTGCGCTCCCAGTTCTTTCACTTTATTGCCTAAGTCTTCAAAGTCTCTGCAGATGGTTTCCAGGTCATTTCTTGCGGTGTCATTTGTCCCCACATGTAGTAACAGGAATGGGTAGTCATCTGTAGGTCTGAAGAGTCCTGATATCTTGTCAGACGCATCTTTAATTTTTGCACCTGGAAGACAGCACATTTCTCTTTAAGTTAAATCCGGTCTGCAGATAGCGGCCTCTGTTCCTCTCAACAGGGAATCCCCCATGACCACCACTCTCCGTTTCTTCTTCACAACATTTTTCTTTCTCCGTCCAGGAGGACTCTGAAGGCGTACAAGGTTGCTGTTTGTTGGCAAAGTCTTATCCTGATGTATTTCTTCATTGTTTTCCTGCGTGAGAGCCTGGTACTGGTTCCTGAGCAGTATGGGTGCTGACTGCCTCCTGATCCTCCTGCTTCTCTGGGTCACATGTCTCCATTCCTCTGTTTCTTCAGGTGCACTTCGAATTTCTTCTCTTTCTGTAACATGAAGAGATAATTCTGCTCTGTCCAAGAACTCTTCACCTTCCTTAATGATCTTCAACGTAGCTAACCTCTCTTCGAGATTTTGCAACTTTTCCTCCAACAGGGACACAAGCTTGCATTTGTGGCATGTGAAGTTTGGCTTTTCCACTGGTAAGTCTGTGAACATGTAGCAAGAAATGCAGCTCACCAAATGGCTCCTGGCCGCTTCCATATTGAGATTTCTTAAAAACGATGAAAGATGAGCCCAGTGATCGTTGAGCTCGCGGAGACTCTTCACTTATCCCAGAAGGCACTGGAAATATGCAAATGATCTCCTCAAGACTCTTCCCCTGGTTTTCCGATTTCCTCTTTTCAGCTGCCACGGCCAAAACCCAGTGATCGTTGAGCTCGCGGAGACTCTTCACTGCATCTCATCTTCACTGAAAAAAACAGAAATGTAGAAATATTTGCAAATGTATTAAAAAAAGAAAAACTGATATATCACATGGCCATAATATTCAGAACCTTTGCTCAGACACTCATATATAAGTCACATGTTGTCCATTTCCTTGTGATCCTCCTTGAGATGGCTCTACTCCTTCATTGGAGTCCAGCTGAGTTTAATTAAACTGATAGGACGTGATATGTAAAGGTGCACACCTGTCTACAGTATATAAGACCTCACAGCTCACAGTGCATGTCAGACAAAATGAGAATCATCAGGTCAAAGGAACTGGCCAAGGAGCTCAGAGACAGAATTGTGGCAGAGATCTGGCCAAGGTTACAGAAGAATTTCTGTATTACTCAAGGTTCCTAAGAGCACAGTGGCCTCCATAATCCTTAAATGGAAGAAGTTTGGGACCACCAGAAGATTTCCTAGACATTGCCATCAAGAAAAAATGAGCAATCGTGGGAGAAGAGCCTTGGTGAGAGAGGTAAAGAAGAACCCCAAAATCACTGTGGCTGAGCTACACAGATGCAGTAGGGAGATGGGAGAAAGTTCCACAAAGTCAACTATCATTGCAGCCCTCCACCAGTTGGGCCTTTATGGCACAGTGGCCCAATAGAAGCCTCTCCTCAGTGCAAGACATATGAAAGCCCGCATAGAATTTGCAAGAAACCACATGGAGGACTCCCAGTTTATGAGAAAAAAGATTCTCTGGTCTGATGAGATGAAGATAGACCTTTTTGGTGATAATTATAAGCAGTTTGTGTAGAGAAAACCAGGCACTGCTGATCCCCTGCCCAATACAATCCGAACAGCGAAACATGGTGGTGACAGCATCATGTATGGGGGTGTTTTTCAGCTGCAGGGACAGGATGACTGGTTGCCATTGAAGAAAACATGAATGTGGCCAAGTACAGAGATATACTGAATGAAAACCTCGTCCAAAGTGCTCTGGACCTCAGACTTGGCTGAAGGTTCACCTTCCAACATGAAAATGACCCTAAGTGCACAGTTAAAATAACAAAGGAGTGGCTTCAGAACAACTCTGTGACCATTCTTGACTGACCCACCAGAGCCCTGACCTAAACCCAATTGAGCGTCTCTGGAGAGACCTGAAAATGGCTGTCCACCAACGTTCACCATCCAACCTGATGGAGCTGGAGAGGATCTGCAAGGAAGAATGGCAGAGGATCCCCAAGTCCAGGTGTGAAAAGCTTGTTGCATCACTCCCAAGAAGATTCATAGCTGTACTAGCACAAAAGGGTGCTTCTACTCAATACTGAGCCACGGGTCTGAATACTTATGACCATGTGATATTTCAGCTTTCCTATTTTAAAATTTGCAAAAATTTCTACATTTCTGTATTTTTCAGTTAAGATGGGGTGCAGAGCATACATTAATAAGAAAAAAATTAACTCTGGGATTTATCAAATGGCTACAATGAAACAAAGAGTGAAAAATTTAAAGGGGTCTAAATACTTTTCGTACCCACTGTATATGTGCATTATTACTTTTATTTGTTTACTTTCATTACAATTTTTGATAAAAAGAAGTAATAGCTATCCTACTAGCTTCAAGGTGTGCCCAAATCAGGATGGTCGTAACCTTTTATATGCACTATTGCTTTTACTTATTTACTGTTAGGCGTCGGATTCCTGCAGCGACACAACAGGAATCCAGAGCCTCACATGCTGCTCTGCAGCAAGCCATTCCTGAGGCTAAGTCCCTCTGCCGCTCCACTGAGCATGCTCACGAGACGATCTCCCATTGGAGGTTGGGAGTCACGTACTCAGGTCCTTCTCCAGATCTAATTGGTCCATCTCAGAGATCTGGAAGGTCCCGGCAGCGCACGACTATAAAAAGCCTGCATGGCCGCTTGGCCATGCGCTAGTATAGACTCTTCTTGCTAGATGTGTGAATGGTGATGGATGTATGATTCTGGTGACTGACTTATTAAGATTCCCCTCCCTCTGATATTACGCATGTGGATAGGGAACTATAGAAAGAGTCAGCGCCAGTCAGTGGCAATCCTTAGGCCACTGTGCACACCGCACCTCTACACTAGTGTCCGGTGGTGTCACGTCTCTCACGGCACAATCGCATAGCGGCTGTGCCTGCCGCCATGTTGCATTCAGCAGCATTTATCGGTGTCTGCAGTAGCCACGCCGCACGCACGGTAGGTCTAGACGGACACCGTCCCCTGTCTTGGACCCGTGTCCCGTGACCTGATACCGTGCGTGCAATTTCGTTGAGACCTGTGAGTCTAAAGGCATTTAACGATGCACCAGCGATGCACCAGCGATCCGACCAGCGATCCGACCCGGTCAGGATCGCTGGTGCATCGCTAAATGATCGCTAGTGAGCTTCCACACAGGAAGATCTCACAGCGATGCAGCAGCGACGCAGCGCACGATACTCCCCTTTCACACACAGCGATCCTGACGTCCTCCCGCCCGCGTCCAGCGTCGCTCGTCTCACACAGCAGGAAGCCCAGCAGGAAGCAGACGACGAGAAATGGAGCCGCCCGATCTCGCGCGATCAGCGATGGAAAGCGGGGGAGCTGGTCAGAGGTAAGTATCACACATAGCGACATCGCTAGCGATATCGCTGTAACGTCACAAAATCAATGAAGTTTTAGCGATATTGCTAGCGATATCGCTAAGTGTAAAACCCCCTTAACAGGCTCAGTGTTTATGCTTATGTTACCGCGCCTCTGTGAGTTAACAGAGTCCGCTCTGCGCACATCGGGTGACGTTGAATCCGTGCGCATTATACCGCCATATAGCGCATCTGCCATTGTCTAGCAGTGGGTTTAACACCTACTGCCCTGTGGACCCCGAGCGGCAAACACACTTTATTATTTATTTATTTAGTGCATTCCGCCGTTCCTAACATTATACTAACGCCAGGGTCTGGCTTGTAATGGCGGACCAGCAGCAGCTACTGCAGTACATTCGGCAGCTGGAGGGCAGGTTGGCTACTCTCGAGAGTGCCACCTCAGCTGCGAAGTTTACTGAGGCTGCTGTCCAGGCAGTCGCAGAGGCTGTCTCGTGTGTGTCCACGTCCACGCCAGTGCCGACAGTTTCCCGCCTCAGCGATCAGCACCAGTGATGACGAGCGTGCGCGTCGCTGTGTACCTTAGTTACCAGCGTGCTGGTGCAGCAATTTGTGTTTTAATAACCTCCTAATATTTATCAGTCAGACTCCACTAAGGGGATCTTTGTTAACACTGTACTTTTGTCACAGAACCGCAATCCCAAAAAATAGCCGGCGCAGGTGTCTCTCATCTACTATATAATTGTCTAATTCTGTCTGTCTGTCTGTAATGGAAATCCCACCTCGTTGATTGGTCGCCGCAGTCAGGCCGCGACCAATCAGCGACAGTCGCTTAGTCGTCACGGCAACACGGCCGCATCGCTTGTTGTACAGGCACATAACAGCCGTTAAAGCAGAGGTCTCAAACATGCGGCCCCTGAGGCAGTCATCTGCGGCCTGCGGTGCACCACATGTCTCACCCCCCGAAGCAGGTAGAAAGGGGAAGGCACGCAGCCATCGAGGAGCGCGGTGACGGCTGTGTGCTCTGTGTGCACCGGACCAGAGATGAGGTCACAGGAGGGGGGAGGAGTCAGGGGGGTTACATGATCAGGGGCCTCAGTGTATGCAGATTAGAACGCTGCTGTCTTTGTGCTGGTTGTCATGGTGCTGGGTAAGTTTCTGTGAGGGTCAGGAGAGGTTTACAGGGTGGATGTAGCAGAGCTGTGTGTTTATGAGGTGTATGGAGAGGTGCCGTGTGTGTACGAGGTGTCAGGAGTGGAGCCATGTGTGTGTGAAGACCGAGGTGTACGGAGTGGAGCCTCGTGTGTACAAGGTGTACAGAGCGGAGCTGTGTGTGTGCGAGGTGTGCGGAGCGGAGCCTTGTGTGTGTGTACGAGGTGTACGGAGCGGAGGCATGTGTGTACGAGGTGTACGGAGCAGAGCCACATGTGTGTACGAGGTGTACGGCGCAGAGCGTGTGTGTACAAGGTGTACAGAGCGGAGCTGTGTGTGTACGAGGTGTACGGATCGGAGCCGTGTGTGTACGAGGTGTGCGGAGCGGAGCCTTGTGTGTGTACGAGGTGTACGGAGCGGAGGCATGTGTATACGAGGTGTACGGAGCAGAGCCACATGTGTGTACGAGGTGTATGGCACAGAGCTGTGTGTGTACAAGGTGTACAGAGCGAAGCTGTGTGTGTACGAGGTGTACGGATCGGAGCTGTGTGTGTACGAGGTGTGCGGAGCGGAGCCTTGTGTGTGTGTACGAGGTGTACGGAGCGGAGGCATGTGTGTACGAGGTGTACGGAGCAGAGCCACATGTGTGTACGAGGTGTACGGCGCAGAGCCGCGTGTGTACGAGGTGTACAGAGCGGAGCCGCATGTGTACGAGTTGTACGGAGCAGAGCCACGTGTGTGTACGAGGTGTATGGCACGGACCCGCGTGTGTACGAGGTGTACAGAGTGGAGCTGCATGTGTACGAGGTGTACGGAGCAGAGCCACGTGTGTGTACAAGGTATACGGCACAGACGCGCGTGTGTACGAGGTGTACAGAGCGGAGCCGCATGTGTACGAGTTGTACGGAGCAGAGCCACGTGTGTGTACGAGGTGTACGGCACGGACCCGCGTGTGTACGAGGTGTACAGAGCGGAGCCGCATGTGTACGAGGTGTACGGAGCAGAGCCACGTGTGTGTACGAGGTGTACGGCACGGACCCGCGTGTGTACGAGGTGTACAGAGCGGAGCCGCATGTGTACGAGGTGTACGGATTGGAGCCGCGTGTGTATGAGGTGTACGGAGCAGAGCCATGTGTGTACAAGGACCGAGGTGTAGGGAGTGGAGCCATGTGTGTACGGAGCGGAGTCGTGTGTGTATGAGGTGTGTGGAGTAGAGCCGTGTGTGTACGAGGTGTGCTGAGCAGAGATGTGCCTGTATTTTGGCATGGGGTGGGCCCCATTTGAAAGTTCGCACCAGGGCCCATAACTTTGTAGTTACACCACTGCTCACGCTAGAAGAGAGGAGGAGAGCGCTGCTCTGTAGTGGCTGTGGCCCTGCGTGATGACATCCCTCTGGCGCTGTGTAATGACATCACGCCAGCGTGCAGAGAGCAGAGGCGTGACTTTCCCCCATTGCTGGATTATGCAGGTGACTGTGGCTGTGCGTGTACAGTGAGGTGATAGCGCCGGCTGACATGCAGAGCCGACACTATCATCCGCTGAGGTAAGCTGTACATCGCAGCTGACATCCTATTTGAGCGGCCACGATCGGTATTAGCACCGATCGCGGCCGTTTAACCCTTTAGATACTGCTATCAATTGTGATTGTATTAAGTTTGAAAGGAATGCAGCCCGCCAGCTTAAATTTTTTTTTTATGTGCGGCCCATTTACTCTGCTGAGCTTGAGACCCCTGCGTTAAAGGCATCACTGCTGCCTCGCTCATTACACAGGCACAGTCCTGTGCATTTTCTAGAATACCCGATGTGTTTGAATCGGGCCACCATCTAGTATACATATAACAACACAACCTCGCTCTCAGGAGGAAGCAATAACAACGTGTAGGGAGGGCTGTTGGAAGGAGCCGGTGAGTTTACGTGTTACATCGTTACTGTGCAGACTACTAGAGGCCCAAAACCTACTTATTCAGAAATTCATGTTTTATGTCACTGTGGACATCAATTAATTCTTACAAATGTGTAATTTAGAGTAATAGTATATGAAATTCAAGACAATGTGCGGTGTTACCACCTTTCTATAGATCACACACTGGTAATAAATACAGAAATACACGAGATACAGGATGATGATGTTCAATAATTACGGTAATCATTTTATTTTTTTCTCCTATCAGTATGTTTTGAATTGTGGGAGGAAACCGGAGTACCCGGAGAAAACCCACACAGACACGGGGAGAACATACAAACTCTGTGCAGATGGAGTCCCAGATTTACACCCAGGACCACCCTGCTGCTCGCTAACAGCGCTAATCACTGCTCCACCGTGCCGTCCTGTAGTATGATGGTCCTACGTCTCCAAGTAGCCTGCCACTCAGATGAGAGTGCAGGACCCTGATATGTAACAGAGTAGATGGAAGATCTCGGGATTGGGATTCCACCAGACCGCGCCTCTTTCTTCAGACCACACCCAGGTCCACGCCTTCCTGAGCCAGTAGTCAGGTGTTGGGGGAGGGGACTATGTTATATTTCTATTGCTGTCATTGCTGCAGCTGTTAATGCTCTTCCACCTGTTGCTGATGTTGGAGAAGCCACAGAACAGCCGCTGGTCCTCCGGGGTTATAGGTGGTTTCTGAGCTTCAGTGCCAGATATCACTTGGTGCAATTCTGTTTCTTCACTGGTTTCCGTAACTGGGATCTATAGAAGAAAGACAAATCAGTCTGGTTAATTCATTAGGTATTTATTTATATCCGTCTCCTCCCGAGGGCACCTGTACAGATTGTGGATGAGCCGTGGTAACCGTGTGCCGATTACCGCTAATCGCCACGATGCATCGTTACCTGCAGCTTGAGAACAAGTCAACTCCTGGTGCTGCCTGGCAATCTGCGGGATCCACATCTGCTACAACTGCACCATAAAGCTGTGCTCACACGTTGCAACCACATTGGGTTCTTTTGACTCAGTGTCAACAATAATGCATACTTTTGTTGTGTTTTTCCCCATAAAATGCCCAGATCATTATGGCTCTTTCATAGAAAAAAATGCACAGTGTGAAAGCAGCCTAATAGATCCAAGTTAGTCACTAAGTGGCCTGAAGAATTGGGGACAATAATTCCACTTTTGAGAAATATGTAAAGGCCTGTCCATCCTGCCCCATACTGTAATTCCACCCATTTACCAGCAGGGGAGGATAAACACATTCTGCCTTATACTATGTAGGATTGTTACTCATTATTTGAGTATTTCTTACACATATTATCACATTACACAGACGAGGAGGTGACATTATAATAAAATAGCGCTGTGCACTTACAGGTGTCATTGTAAATGGTGGCTGGGACCTTCCCGCCTCTAATTCCTCCCAGTTTATGGGCGAGAAGAATGGATGTCCTTTTAGATTGCTGCAAGCAACCTTCCTCTTCTTTGGTGATTTACGCAAGAGCTGCAAATATATAAGAACCACTATTATATCACAAGTAATAGCATAAATAATCTCAGAAAAAAGCAGCAGTAACAGAATTATTTTCTCACTTTCTTATAGAAAGATGAATTTCTTAAAACAACAATTGATAGAAATAAATATGATAGGATAGGACATGACAGGATAGGATAGGACAGGACAGGACAGGATAACATAGTACAGGACAGGATAGGACAGGAGAGGATAGGACAGGACGGGATAGGATAGGACAGGACAGGATAACATAGTACAGGACAGGATAGGACAGGATGGGATAGGATAGGATAGTACAGGATAGGATGGTACAGGATAGGATGGTACAGGACAGGATGGTACAGGATGGGATAATACAGGACGGGATAGGATAGTACTGGATAGGATGGTACAGGACAGGATGATACAGGATAGTTCATGATAGGATAGTACAGGATAGGCCATCAGTAGTCGATATGTCAGGGGGCCCATACCCAATAATCCTGAGGATTAGCTGTGTGAAGAGGTTTTGGTGAGCACTGCAGCCTCCCCATTCCTTCTATTGGATAAAGCTGAAAAACCCATCACAGTGGTGATGAAATGTACGGTGTATTATCAAATCTCCTGACTGGTCTATCCTTCCTATATCTCCAGGTAGAAGTGTCTATTTACTCACTCTCTTAATGAGATCCCTGAGCTGAGAATCCATGGTGTGCGGATAGCAAGGTTTATCATATTTATCACTCTGATCATAGTTAAACGGGTGAGATCTTGTGGCCATTTGGAAGAGTATGACCCCAAAAGCGAATAGGTCGACCGTGTAATTAAAGGGCCGTTGACGAATCATCTGTGGAAATATAAGATTAGAAGAGTAAGTTAGTACATTGTTCATCCTGGGAGTGAGAAAACTACTGTTGTCCATTTTTACTGGCAGTGTTTTTCCGCACCTAAACCAAACAAAATATGGCATATTGGCCAAAACATCATTTGGTTGATAGCTACCTCTCAAGTCAAGAAGACCCAGCACACATTAAACTGTTTTTTTTTATTTATTATGCTTTTCTTAGGCAGTGCTATCTTATTCCACAGTGCGTTACATACAGTGCTTTCCCTATCAGTATGTCTTTGGAGTGGGGAAGGAAACCAGAGAACCAGGAGGAAACCCACACAAACACGGTATTGTCCTTGGTGGGATTTGACCCCAGAGCTGCAAGGCTGCAGTACTAACCACTGAGCCACCGTCCTGCCCTAAGCTGATTCTTCTGATGTTGGCCGGTTCGGCTGACTTTAGTCCAATATGTATGGGGGCCTTACACAGTCCATCTATTAGATAACGTTAGTAAATGTGAGCTCTGTGGTGATAGATCTGTGCTTCCGCAAGCTCCACATTAAGTGAGAATTGCAGGTGAATAATAAGAGATATTAGTAGTCACATAGTCACCTCAGGAGCCATAAAGCAAAGAGTGCCGCAAGCGTCTCTGATCTTCTGAGAGCCAAATACATTCATGGCAGCAAGGCCGAAATCAACAATCTTAGCATGTCCATCACCGTCCAGAAGAATGTTGTCTGGTTTTAAATCACTTAAAAAAAGAAAGAAAAATAGTTCTGTGAATCAGATCATAGATCAGCTGTAGTGCTTGGGTTGCTGTGGGGGCTTCACAGGACCACTCACTACACACTGGGGGGCAGAGTCACTACTCCTATCTTGTGTAGACATATACCAGGCTGTCTGAAACCGCGCCAAATTCATCACAGTGGCTGTGTGACACATTAGGAGCATCTTCAGAGACTTTTGTCTGATGTTACACCACTATTGTTTTCATTGCTTAGAGCCAATAATTTTCACCAAAATCTGATTACAGTTTAGTTGCACGTTGTGACATTGTAAGCCACATGGATTCCCAACAAACTATTCCCATTTCCATAAAAGCCTTGCCCCCTCTTAAAGTGAGCCCCAAAAGTGTCTAAAGCACTTCATCAATGTGGTACACGTCATGATCACCAGAATTTTGGCCAAATAACACCACAATTCTGGCACAGTTAACTATTTCCCATAGTAAATCTTTCCCTATGTATAAAACAAGAAATGACTTATTACCGGTGAATAATCCCCCGACTGTGGAGAAACTCTATTCCACTCAAGATTTCTGCTGCAAGGAACCTAAAAAGGAAGAAAAAAACTCCTATCAGCATTAATTGTTCTACTGAACCACTAATAACTATGAGGGGAGACAGCGGCCACAGAAGTCACAGAGCGGCTGCTCTCTTACCTGATCGTGCAGACATCCAGGGGGGCTCTGGAACGGATAAATGCAGACAACTCGCCACCACTCAGATATTCCATGGCATAAAATACATAGTCCTGTGCGAGAGAAAGGGAGAAGATGGTAAATAATGCAGATTTTATCCATCCTGATAACATTTACTATGGTTCTGGGACCTATGCTGTATGTTCAGAAGACATGTCTGTGTCTGCACACACTGGAGAGGTGTCCAGGGTGAAACTAAGTCAAAATCCTCTAATGATAGCCATCAGTAATGGCGCCCAGGACATACAGGCACACAGAGCATGCAGCAGGTCCCTTCATTTGCACAGGCAAAGATTGAATTTGCAATCTAATGGAAGCAAATGGACATGATGGGGAGAAAGGAGAAAATTTATAGAACGTGAGGAGTCCCTTACCGCTGTCTGGAAGGTGCCATAGGCATGTGTGAAAAATCTGCTGTCTTTAGTGATTTCCAGGACCTCTCTCTCTATGTGGAGGGTGTATTTATGATATTTCAACAATCTCCTCTTCTTAACCATCTTGACCGCCAGTTGAAGTCCGCTGGGTTGATGTGTCGCCAGCATCACCTTGCCATAAGCGCCTTTTCCAAGCTTTCTGGTAAAGTTGAAACTCTCCAGGGAAAAACAGGCAGTCACTTGCTCTGAAGGGCTGGTGGTCGGAGCACCGATTACACCTAGAACGGAAAACAGATATAAAAACTAACAATTAATCTTACAGTCATGCTCATATATAATGCTACAATAAATTGGCAATTTTTTTATAATATATGAACACTGTTTATAAAACACTAGCTGAAGAGCCCGGCGCTGCCCGGACATAGTTACTAGCTGTGGTTAGTTATAGCAAATTATAATTATCCTCCATCCCATAGTCCTGTGCCCATATACCCATCATACATATCCACGATTCCATAGTCGAGTGCCCATATACCCATCACACATCCTCCATCCCATAGTCCCGTGCCCATATACCCATCATACATATCCTCCATCCCATAGTCCCATGCCCATATACTCATCATACATATTTGCCATCCCATAGTCGAGTGCCCATATACCCATCATACATATCCGCCATACCATAGGCCCGTGCCCATATACCCATCATACTTATCCTCCATCCCATAATCCCGTGCCCATTTACCCATCATACATATCCGCCATCTCATAGTCCCGTGCCCATATATCCGTCATACATATCCTCCATCCCATAGTCCAGTGCCCATATACCCATCACACATCCTCCATCCCATAGTCCCGTGCCCATATACATATCCTCCATCCCATAGTCCCGTGCCCATATACCCGTCACACATATCCTCCATCCCATAGTCCCAAGCCTATATACCCATCATACATATTTGCCATCCCATAGTCGAGTGCCCATATACCCATCATACATATCCGCCATAGCATAGGCCCGTGCCCATATACCCGTCGTACATATCCTCCATCCCATAGTCGAGTGCCCATATACCCATCACACATCCTCCATCCCATAGTCCCATGCCCATATACCCATCATACTTATCCTCCATCCCATAGTCCCGTGCCCATTTACCCATCATACATATCCGCCATCTCATAGTCCCGTGCCCATATACCGGTCATACATATCCTCCATCCCATAGTCCCGTGCCCATATACATATCCGCCATCCCATAGTCCCGTCCCCATATACCCGCCATACATATCCTCCATCCCATAGTCCAGTGCCCATATACCCATCACACATCCTCCATCCCATAGTCAACCATTATGACATCATAATGAGCGGCGGCAGGACTTGCAACCTATGATGACATCAGCGTTGCCATGGAAACCATTGTAACAACATAATGAGGGGCGGGGCTTGATACGCACACTCTGCTTCCCCAGTATGCAAATAGGGGCATTATGATGTCATAATGAGGGGCGGGGCTTGACACGCACACACTTTTTCCCCCCAGTATGTAGATAGGGGCAAAATTGTTTGGTGAATTGGAACGCACGGGGTAAAAATTTCACCTCACAACATAGCTTAGGGCACTCTCGGGGTCCAGACGTGTGACTGTGCCAAATTTTGTGGCTGTAGCTGCGATGGTGCGGATGCCAATCCCGGACATACACACACACATACACACACACATACATACACACATACATACATACACACTTTGAGCTTTATATATTAGATGGATGTGACCTGTGACTAAATGTCTATAGACTTTACCTTCTGGAGCTTGATTGATGGATTTGTCACTCTCACGTCTTCTCTTTGTGGTGGACTCAGTGTCAGATGTCCTCTTTCTCTTAAGTTGTTCTCTACAACTTTGATTTTCAACTCTCTCATGATGTAAGTGAGAGCTCCTGGTTTTAGCTGTTAAGCTAAACCGTATTTCAGAGGTAACATCCTTTTCTCTCTCACATTCCACCATACTTCCTCTCTTATTTGGGGTTTCATCTCCTTTTTCAGGAGATGTGATCCCTCTTTTTTTCCCCTTTTTAAGGGTCTTTTTCTCTGGAGGATTTCCAGAAGATAATGTACAGGGATCATCTGTCTTCTCAACAGGTAAGTCCTGTACAATGTCCTGAGAAGTTTCTCCTCTCTGGGAAAAATTCTCTTCCATGCAACTCTTTTTAGCACTCCTCATATTCTTTTCACCACACTTCCTTTTTCGTCCCATGATAAGTTAATATCAATAATAACAAATTTGCTAAGTAGTCAAAAGTCGTCTTCACTCTCCAACAGCTGAAGGTAAAGTAAGAAAAGACATCGGAATCCTTAACCTAACAGTCACCTAGTATTGTGACATCATCTCAATTGTGACATCATCGCCATTGTGACATCATCAGCCAGAGTGTAAGCGATGATGTCATCGGATGCTGCAGGACTAAGTTTGACATAATCAGATGACCTAGTATAAGAAAAGTTTTGTTTTTCATAATAACATACTTAGCACATTTTAATATCCTACTGATTGACCCTAAATGTTTTGCATCTAACTATTTAAAGAACTGTGAACACCTAGAAAAAGGCAAGAACTGATGCAGCAACAAATACAAAGATTAATAACCAAAGAAATACATTTCAGTATATAAAATTGCTGGACATGATCTCATTAATATAATATATGAAGAAAAACGTATTAAAATACCTATCGGAGACTCAGTTCTCCAGAGTACCAAGAATATTAGACAGGTGTTTTTTATGTTATGGCTGATGGGAGAAAATCTGCAGTGATGCACATGAATGAAAATAGGAACAAATCCACTTTGTGCCCCCACCGCCTCCATCCCAGAGCCCTGTGTTGTGTAGAGGCCATACTGACATTTCATCTACATACAACAGTGTATAAAGTCTTCACATTCTCCAGTGGATTTTATTCTACATAAAAAAGAGAAAGAAGCCAGCGCTGCCTATGGTCAGAACGCAATACATTGATATCTAACTGTATTTCAAAATCAGACAGTTAGCACACATTTGATCAATTCATTGAGCCACCCCGCCATGCCAAGGCATTCTCAAATGGGGCAGTCCTACTCTAGGTTTTTTGTATTCGCTGTGCCATTACAGCCTCCTAAATGTATTAAAAGCAAGACCACATTAAATGCAAATTGTATCTGAAGCGTCTCTGAATCACTCCCAAGGCGCCAGAAAGGACGAGCGCAGATAAAGGTTGACCAGGTCATAGACATTTCAGGTCCAACCGCCACACTGCCAACCCAGCACCACAGATGAAGGGTGAAACAGGCCCAGACACAGGTGCACAATCAAGCAGAGCCTGGGGCAGGGCTGCTGTATGTGTGTACAGCAGCCTAGATCAATCACAATGAACACAGAAAGAGCGGCCTACATTTTATACTCACTGGCATTTTGTCCACACTGATATTAGACCCTGCAGGAGCCATAGGATGATGTAGTTGCATGACTTTATCTCTCTATGGCTGTAATGTTACTGTATTATTACTGCGAGGAAAATAGTGAAAATAAACTGTCCGGCGCTAGGAATCACTTGGCTGCATTAGGAGATCAGCTGTATATAATGGATCTCCCAAGATATACGACCATAAGGGCGGTGCTGGACACTCTATAAGGTGCAGTCCACATACAGCATCTTCAGAGAAAAGAGTGTCAGACACCTTGGAAGTAAAATGCACGGATACTTTATTATTGTGCAGCGGTAGATGGGACGTGCATGCAGGCAACATTATAAGGCAACCGCTGTTTTGCTCTGTGACTGACGCTTCATCTGGCCCGACTCTATCATGACGTCAGTACAAATTGTGCAATTGCCGCATTTAATTTCCTTTTGGTGTGGTATTTTCTAACCAGGTGGTTTTCCTATCACTAAGGCGACTCCACTCTGATATATCTTTTTTTTATTGTGATTGCGTTTCTAAATTAATATCTGGATAATTATCAATTATATGCCAATTTTTTTTATAAATGGCGATTTTACAGCTTTATATAAAGGACTGTGCGCAAAAGAAAAGCAAACAGGTTTTCTAATCTTCTTTCGTCATCTTTAGAATATGGCAGGTCACTGGAGCTTCGTATCTTCAGAAGTTCTGGGACTTCATTTTTTGGGTGCCCTCTTTTTGTTAATGTTTCTTTTAACTCCGTCTCCTGTTCCGTGAAGTTTTCCATAATAGTATTTGTACATCATATTCACAAGAATTGACTGTATGAATTCGATTTTTCACATGTGCAGAATGGGCACTTTCTTACTGCAAAGAAAGAGTAGTTTTCTGTAGTTTTTAGTGATGATTTCATTGTTAATTATATAGAGACTGAAATGTCTAAGAATTCTATGATGATACCATTAACCTTTCTAGGAAATTTCATATTAATTGTTTTAAATTATAATTTTGATCCTTTTTGCCATATCCCTATTTATTATCCTTATGTTGTCTGTGCGGGCTTTTTTTCCATCCGTGTGGCTTCTGTGTTATTATTCAGCAGTAAATAAACTTTACAAGACCAATGTGTCCTTAAAAATTGGATGTAAAACATAATGTACTGATTTTTTTGCACACCCATAGGCTTGAGTAGGTGAGTCTCATCCGAAATACTGAAGAGAATGGTGTTATCTGAACATCTCCATAGAATAACATTGATCCGAGCGCTGTCCGTGTGAGGTCTGTTGAGGCCATGTGAGGACAGCAGTAAGATGGAAATACATCACTGTATTTCCAGGAATCAAATACTTATTTGTCACTGCAAAATGCAAATAATTTTATATAATTTATACAATGTGGTTTTCTGGATTTTATTTTTGATATTCTATCTCTCAATGTTAAAATTAACCGACCCTTAAAATTACAGACTGTTCATGTCTTTGTCAGTGGGAAAGCTTACAAAAGCAGCAAGGGATCAAATACGTATTTCCCCCACTGTATATATAAAGTATCTTTGTACCAATATACCTTTTGTCAATGTGTTGCTTTTCCCGATGTTTTTTCCCTTGATTTCCATTAAGTTGGGGGAATGTTTTTATCCCAAGGAGTCGGCGTATGAAGCAGGAGCTCCTGTAAGGTACCTTCTTAGACTGTTGGTGCTTGTTAGGGTCTATGAACATTAATGATCTGTTTGGCGTGCGGTCGCTCACGGTTACTGGACAGAGAGGTCGGGTGTGTTTAGGGACTGCATGTTAAAGCCATATGTTGAAATATTATGAATGGTGGTAGACCCGTGACATGCAACACGGCCTACCATATGGTTTATGCAGTGTAAAATAAACTTTATAGACTTTTTAGGTGAGCAAAACGTGCCTGCTTGTCTTCATCCCGTTGCCAAGCGAGTGTCCCCCAACACATGCGGAAGTGCTGCTCTACACCCCATTCTGCCAGATGGCGTACTGTCCCGTCCATGTGCCCTGGGACATAATTTCCATGGATGGGATAGTTGTCATGGTTTGAACAGGGTTCTTGCCCTGCACTCACAGGGTTTAGTATTCGTGACCTCTTTCTGGATCTGGGAGGGGTATTTATACTCACTCTTTACCAGGGTTCTCTGTCAGCTATACTGTTGTTCTGGTGTGTCTGACCCCTGGTGTGCGTGTATTCTGCATTGCTTGTTTGCTTCCCGTGTATGACCCTGTCTGTTCCCTCACTCTGTACTCTGTCTCTCGTTTTGGTACTATTGTCTTTTCTGGCTCTGACCTCCTGGCTTGGCTATCATTACTCCGTTACAGTTTGTCCCTATTGTACCGTCTATCGCCTGTTCTGGTTTTCTGATCTATTGCTACGTCCTGACTATCCATTCTGTCTAACCCTTTGGTACTGTATTGCTATCTTGTGCTTTGACCCCGGCTTCATCTGGTTTCTGTCTCTGTCTTTGCCCCTTGGTAACATTGTCCTGTAGTTACCTTTCTAGGAGTTTTCCTCAGCTCCTAGTTCTGTGGAGCTTAGGCCATGCCCCCAGCAGTCACATGCTTCAGGTCCTGATACTCTGAAGCACGCATCGTCACCGCTGCTGCCCTGCTCCACAGGTATATTTGAGCACTGTTTTTGTTCTCAGGACACACGCACTGGCTCAGTGACCAAGTGCAGTGTGGGGTTCCTGACATTATAGCTGACCATTTCAGTTTTTTTTCCTCTGAAGGAAAAAAAAAAAAGTGTGTTATCCTCATGGATCCCATACAAGCTTTGGCTGATCAGGTCAAGCACCTGACCCAAATGTTCCACAAACTTAATGTGGAACAGCGCACGATGGCCCATACCCAGCAACAGTTGGTGGATACTGTGCATGGGCTGTCGCTGCAGGGGCTCCTAGTGCTGGGGATAGAGGTGCCATTGCCAGACCTTTTCTCAGGGGATAAAAGGGAGTTCAGGTCGTTCAGAGAAGGATGCAAGCTTTTTTTTTCTCTGAGGCCCCGCTCCTCTGGGGATGAGTTCCAGAGGGTGGAAGTTGTCATTTCCTTACTTCGGGGGGCTCCACAGGCATGGGCTTTCTCTCTCTCTTCCTCTGCTCCTGAACGTATGTCTGTGAATTTGTTCAATGAGGCTCTGGGACACATTTATGATGAGCCTGATAGCGTGCGTCTGGCAGAGGATATGGTGATGAGTGTGACACAGGGGAGGCACTCTGCTGAATGGTTCTGCTCTGAGTTCAGACGCTGGGCAGCGGAGGTCTCCTGGGATGATGCTGCCCTCCGGGGTTTGTTCTGTAGAGGCCTGTCCGAACGTTTGAAAGATGCCCTAGCCCTTCATCCTCCACCAGATTCTTTGGAGGACGCTATGATCCAGGCATTCCGCATGGACCGTAGGCTGCGGGCAAGAGGGGTCATGCTGCAGGAGACCCCTTTATTCTCCAATCTGAGAGACTCTGCATCTAGTCCTGAGCCCATGGAGGTTGGTGCCACGTCATCAAAGGAAGAAGAGAGGAGACACCGTAGAAACAACCAATTGTACTTTTACTGTGGATCCGCTGGACATTGGAGAAGGAACTGTCCTTCTTGCCCTTCTTCAGTGAAGCCATCAGGAAAACGACTGAGTCTGGGTAACAATCGAGGAGGTTGCCCAGACTCCCAGGTACCTGTTTCCTTACTTACTAAAATTCTGCTTCCGGTGGAACTAGAACTTACAGGCGGTTTCGGTTGTGACTACCGCCTTTGTTGACTGTGGTTCTTCTATTAATCTGATCGATGTCAAAGTTGTGACTTTTCATAAGATAGGGACAGTCAGGTTAAAAGATCCTGCTAAAATCATGGCAATTGATTCTTCTCCTATCACCCAGGAGGGAATTTGTTTCATGACTGATGCCTTTTCTCTGAAAGTGGGTTCCACTCACGTGGAAAAATTAAGGTGTTTTGTTCTAAATAATCTGCCGGCTGGACTAGTACTGGGTATGCCTTGGCTTTAACGTCACAATCCTACTATTGACTGGGTCACGGAGGAGATCATGGGGTTGTATGGCTAACGGTCTATGTTGTAACTTGACAACTCTTGTCAGCCCAGTAAAATCTGTGTCAGTGTCGTCTGTCCATCTGGAAGGTATTTCGGAGTACCTGAAAGATTTTGAAGACGTACTTTCTGAAAGTGACGCTGAGGCGCTACCACCACATAGACCCTTTGATTGTGCCATTAATCTAGTCCCTGGAGCCAAGTTACCCAAGGCTTGCCTGTTAAATTTGTCCGGGCCCAAACGTCTAGCCATGAAGGAGTACATTACTGAGAGTCTCCGCAAAGGGCATATTAGGCTTTCTGTTTCACCTGTGGCGGCGGGCTTCTTTTTTGTTAAGAAAAAAGATGGTGGTTTGCCGCCATGCCTCGACTTTCGGGAATTAAGCAAAATTACTGTGAAAAATACATACCCTCTCCCCCTAATTCCTGATCTGTGTAACCAACTCACCGGGGCCAAGTGGTTCTCTAAACTGGATTTACATGGGGCATATAACCTTATAAAAGTCCGGGAAGGGGACGAATGGAAAACAGCATTCCTGACGACCGAAGGGCTGTTCGAAAACTTGGCTATGCCCTTTGGTCTCACCAATGCTCCTGCTGTTTTTCAGAATTTTATTAATGCAATTTTCTCTGATTTAATTGGTCGTTTTGTGGTTATCTATTTGGATGACATTCTGGTGTACTCAGTGGACAGTCAATCTCACTTGCACCATTTGCGGATGGTTCTCATGAGACTGAGGGAGAATCATTTGTATGCCAAGTTGGAAAAATGCTCATTTTTCATGCAAGAAGTATCCTTTCTGGGGTTGATTGTGTCAGGGGAGGATTTCCGCATGGATCCTAAGAAGTTCCAGGCTGTTACAGATTGGGTGCAGCCTCATGACTTGAAAGGGTTGCAGCGATTTTTGGGCTTTGCCAACTTTTATAGTAAATTTATTAAGGGCTTCTCGCAGGTGGTAAAGCCTCTAATGGACCTCACTCTCAAGGGAGCTGATGTAAAAAATTGGTCTGTAGCTGTAAAAAAATTCTTTCATGACATTAAAAAAGTGCTATTCTTCAGCCCCTGTATTGGTACAACCCCACCCATCAAGACCTTTTGTCGTGGAGGTTGACGCCTCGAAAGTAGGGGTGGGGGCAGTTTTGTCTCAGGGCCCTCCTACCCTTACTAATCTGAGGCCTTGTGCCTTCTTCTCTAAAAAAATTTCCTCTGCCGAGAGAAATTATGATGTCGGCAATAGATAGTTGTTGGCAGTAAAGTTGGCTTTTGAAGAATGGAGGCATTTCCTGGAGGGGGCTGTTCATCCCATTACAGTCATCACTGTTCACAAAAATTTGGCCTATATCAAGTCTGCCAAAAGGTTGACCCCCAGACAGGCTCGGTGGGCGCTTTTTTTTTCTCGATTTTAGTTTACCATCACATTCCGTCCGGGATCTAAAAACATCAAGGCTGATTCCTTATCCCGAAGCTTTGATTCGGTGTCCCCTCCAGAATCTCCCTCCTCCATTCATCAGCCAGGAGTAGTGGAGGCCGCTAATCTCATCTGAGTTACAGAGAGGGATTTTGGAGGCCCAGGCTCGGGCTCCGGGTGGTAAACCCCCAGGTAAATTGGTTGTACCTGAACGTTTCCATCTTGGACTCATGCAGGAATTTCACGATTCTATGTTGAGTGCTCACCCTGGGATTGCAGCTACCCGGGGGGAAATTGCGAGGGGTTTCAGGTGGCCCTCTATGGTAACAGATATTAAAAAGTTTGTGACTGCATGTGGGGTGTGCGCTCGTTCTAAAACTTCTCAGGTCCGTCCGGCCGGGGAGTTGGTGCCTTATCCAATTCCGGATAGACCATGGACAGATTTGTCCATGGATGTTATCACAAATCTTCCTCCTGCCAGGGGCAACTCGGTGATATGGGTGGTGGTGGATAGGTTTTCAAAACACGCCCACTTTGTACCTCTCTCCGCGTTACCATCTGCTGAATCCCTGGCCCGCTTATTTATGCAGCATATAATTCGGTTGCATGGAGTGCCTATGAATGTGGTGTCAGACAGAGGGGTACAGTTTGTAGCCAGGCTCTGGAGGGCTTTTTGCAAAAAGCTGGGGATTTCGTTTTCCTTCTCCTCTGCCTACCACCCAGAGTCTAATGGACAGACGGAGCGCACGAACCAATCGCTGGAGCAGATTCTGAGATGCTTGGCCTCTTCCAGGCAGGAGGACTGGTGTGAGGTATTGCCCATGGCAGAGTTTGCATTCCACGGTCGTGTGAGTCAATCTACTGGGAAGTCTCCCTTTCAGATCAACTATGGGTTTAACCCACATTTTGGAGAGTTTCCCGCATGGATTCAAGTTGTCCTGGAGCTGAGGGTGCGACACAACATCTTAGAATTCTTTGGAGGGAGGTTCAGAGGAATATTTCCAAGGCCCAGGAAAACTATAAGCGGTTGGCTGACAGGAGGAGGGGGCCAGGTCCAACATTTGCAGTAGGGGAGAAGGTGTGGCTATCCACCCGCAATATCAAGCTTAAGATACCATCTATAAAGCTGGGCCCCAAGTTTATTTGCCCATACAAAGTTGTGGAGGTTGTTAACCCAGTAGCCTACCGACTGCAGCTGCCCACCTCCTTTAAAATTTCTGATGTCTTCAACAGGTCCCTGTTAAAGCCTGTGGGGACTGTGAGAGAGGATCCCTCATCAAATGCTCCCCCAGTGCTGGTAGAGGGGCAGCTGGAGTATGAAGTAGGGTGCATTGTTGACTCCCGGTGGGTGCATCGGAGATTCCAGTATCTGATACACTGGAAGGGGTACTCTCTGGAAGATTGGTCATGGGTTCGACCAGTTCAGTGCATGCCGATCGTCTGGTTTGGGCTTTCCACGCCAGATACCCAGACAAGCCTGGGGGTCCAGTGGCCCCCCCATTAAGAGCGGGGTTCTGTCATGGTTTGAACAGGGTTCTTGCCCTGCACTCACAGGGTTAAGTGTTCGTGACCTCTTTCTGGATCTGGGAGGGATATTTATACTCACTCTTTACCAGGGTTCTCTGTCAGCTATACTGTTGTTCGGGTGTGTCTGACCCCTGGTATGCGTGTATTCTGCGTTGCTTGTTTGCTTCCCGTGTATGACCCTGTCTGTTCCCTCACTCTGTACTCCGTCTCTCGTTTTGATACTATTGTCTTTTCTGGTTCTGACCTCCTGGCTTGGCTATCGTTACTCCGTTAGTTTGTCCCTATTGTACCGTTTATTGCCCGTTCTGGTTTTCTGATCTATTGCTACGTCCTGACTATCCATTCTGTCTAACCCTTTGGTACTGTATTGCTATCTTGTGCTTTCATCTGGTTTCTGTCTCTGTCTATGCCCCTTGGTAACATTGTCATGTAGTTACCTTTCTAGGAGTTTTCCTCAGCTCCTAGCTTTGTGGAGCTTAGGCTACGCTCCCAGCAGTCACGTTCTTCAGGTCCTGATACTCTGAAGCACGCATCATCACCGCTGCTGCCCAGCTCCACAGGTATCTTTGAGCACTGTTTTTGTACTCAGGACACACGCACTGGCTCAGTGAGCTAGTGCAGTGCGGGGTTCCTAACAATAGTACATCACAGGCGATCAGCTACGCTCATGGGGGAAGCGCGGCTGATTGCGTCCGGATGTCAGCTGATTCTCACAACTGACACCCAGCACTAAGTACCAGGAGCGGTCAAGGACCGCTCCCGGCACTTTATTTCCTGGAACACTGCGATTAAACATGATCGCAGTGTTCCGGAGCCGGCAGAGGGGCAGACAGCCCCTCTGCCTTTGGATCGGAGACACCGCAGCATAACACGGGGTCCCGATCGCTGCCATGGAGACCCAATGTCATCCTGACAACATCCGAGTCTCCAGGCCTGAGAGATTTCCTGTCATGCGCAGTGCATATCAGGAGGTCTCACAGGTCAGTGTACAGAAGCTGCAGCGCTGACAGCTTCTATAGCATGCAGATCTGCATGTTATAGAAGCGATCAGTCTGTACAAAAAACAGTACATTGTACATTGAAGTTTTTAGAATGAAAGAGCAATATGTCAGAAACACCGCACTGCACTTGCTCACTGAGCCAGTGAGCGTGTCCTGAGTACAAAAACAGTGTTCAAAGATACCTGTGGAGCAGGGCAGCAGCGGTGACGATGCGTGCTTCAGACTATCAGGACCTGATGCACGTGACTGCTGGGGGCGTGGCCTAAATTCCACAGAGCTAGAAGCTGCAGGGAAACTCCTTGAAAGGTAACTACAGGACAAGTTACCAAGGGGCATAGACAGGGACATAAACCAGATAAGGCCGGGGTCAAAGCACGAGATCGCACGACAGTACCAAAGGATAAGACAGAACGGATAGTCAGGATGTAGCAATAGATCAGAAAACCAGAACGGGCAATAGACGGTACAAAAGGGGCAAACGGTAACGGAGTAATGATAGCCAAGCCAGGAGGTCAGAACCAGAGGAGTCAATAGTACCAAAACGTGAGACAGAGAACAGAGTAAGGGGACAGACCTGGTCATACACGGGAATCAAATAAGCAATGCAGTTTACAAGCACACCAGGGGGGGTCAGTCACACAGCCAGGATAACAGTACAGCTGACAGGGACCCTAGTCTGGAGTGATTATAAATAACCCTCCCAGATCCAAAGGGAGGCCAGCAACATTAACCCTGAGAAACCAGAACATTAACCATGTCCTAACCATGACAGTATACCCCTCTTAATGGGGGGCCACTGGACCAACAGGTTTCTCACGGTATCTGGCTTGAAAAGCCCACACCAGTCGATCAGCGTGCACCGAACTGGCCGGAACCCATGACCGATCCTCAACGGAATATCCCTTCCAATGAATAAGGTACTGAAGTCTCCGGCGCACCCACCGTGAATCAATGATGCGCCCTACCTCGTACTCCAGTTGACCCTCTACCAATACTGGTTGAGCCACGGATGAGGGATCTTCTCTAACTGTCCCCACAGGCTTTAATAGAGGCCTGTGGAAGACGTTAGATATTTTGAAGGAGGTGGGCAACTGTAATCTGTATGCCATCGGGTTGATCACCTCTACAATCTTGTATGGGCCAATAAATTTGGGGCCCGACTTCATAGAGGGTATCTAAAGTTTGATGTTACGGGTGGACAACCAGACTTTTTCCCCCACTGTCAACGCAGTACCCAACCCCCTCCTCCTGTCTGCAAAATGTTTGTACCTCTTCTGGGCTTTGGAGATGTTCCCCTGCACCTCCCTCCAGAGGGTTTTTAACTGTTGTACCATCCCCTCGGCACCAGGGCAATCCGAATCCATACGGGAAAATTCCCCAAACTGCGGAACAAACCCATAATTGACCTGAAATGGAGACTTTCCGGTAGACTGATTAATACGACAGATAAATGCAAATTCTGCCATGGGTAATACCTCACACCAGCCTTCCTGTCTGGAGGAGGCCAGGCACCTCAGAATCTGCTCCAACGACTGGTTGGTGCGTTCAGTCTGTCCGTTGAATTCCGGGTGATAGGCAGAGGAGAATGACAACGTGACCCCCAACTTCATACAAAACGCTCTCCAAAACCTGGCCACAAATTGCACACCCCTGTCTGACACCACGTTCACAGGCACTCCATGCAACCGAACAATGTGCTGTACAAACAAGCGGGCCAAGGTTTCAGCAGATGGTAACGCAGGTAATGGCACAAAGTGGGCTTGCTTAGAAAATCTATCAACCACTACCCATACCACAGAGTTGCCCTTGGAAGATGGAAGATTAGTGATAAAGTCCATGGACAGGTGTGTCCATGGTTTATCCTGAATTGGCAAAGGCACCAATTCCCCGGCTGGCTGGCTGGACCTGAGAGCTTTTAGAGCGAGCGCACACCCCACAAGTATTTGCAAACCTTTTTATATCAGTACCCACAGAGGGCCACCAAAAACCCCTAGCTACTGCCCCCCGGGTAGCTGCAATACCAGGGTGTGCACTTGACACACAGAATCATGAAATTCTAGAAGGAGTGTGAGATGGAATTGTTCGGGTACAAACAATTTACCTGGGGGTTTATTCCTGGGAGCTTGAGCTTGTGCTTCCAGAATCTACCTCTGTAACTCAGAGGAGATTTCGGCTACAACCACTCCTGGTTGAATAGTGGAGGAAGGAGGTTCTGGAGGAGACTCAGAATCAAAACTTCGGGATAAGGCATCCGCCTTTACATTTTTAGACCCTGGTCGGAACGTGATGGTAAAATGAAATCGAGAAAAGTGCCCACCGAGCCGGTCTGGGGGTCAATCTCTTTGCAGACTCGATATAAGCCAGGTTTTTATGATCAGTGATGACCGTAATGGGATGAGCGGCCCCCTCCAAAAAATGCCTCCATTCTTCGAAGGCCAATTTAACCGCTAACAATTCCCTGTTACCGAAATCATAGTTTCTCTCGGCTGAAGAGAACTTCGTAGAGAAAAAAGCACAGGGTTTGAGGTTAGTCAGGGTAGAGGGGCCCTGTGACAATAATGACCCCCACCCTCTGGAACTCGTCCCCGGAGGAGCGGGGCCTTAGAGAAAAAAAAAGCTTGCATCCTTCTGTGAAAGACCTGAACTCCTTTTTATCCCCTGAGAAAGGGTCTGTCAATTTGACTGGAGATTCGGGGGATGCCAATGACACATCCCTATCCCCAGCACTAGGAGCCCCTGCATCAACAGCCCCCTGCACAGTAACCACCAACTGTTGCTGGGTATGGGCCATCGTGCGCTGTTCCACATAGAGTTTATGGAACATTTGGGTCAGGTGCTTGACCTGATCAGCCAAAGCTTGTATGGGATCCATGAGGATAACACACCTTTTTTTTTCCCCTTCAGAGGAAAAAAAACTGAAATAGTCAGCTATAATGTCAGAAACCCCGCACTGCACTTGCTCACTGAGCCAGTGCGTGTGTCCTGAGTACAAAAACAGTGATCAAAGATATCTGTAGAGCAGGGCTATCAGGACCTGAGGCACGTGACTGCTGGGGGTGTGGCCTAAACTCCACAGAGCTAGGAGCTGCAGGGAAACTCCTAGAAAGGTAACTACGGGACAAGTTACCAACTGGCATAGACAGAGACAGAAACCAGATCAGGCCGGGGTGAAAGCACGAGATCGCACGACAGTACCAAAGGATAAGACAGAACGGATAGTCAGGACGTAGCAATAGATTAGAAAACCAGAACGGGCAATAGACTGTACAAAAGGGGCAAACGGTAACGGAGTAGCGATAGTCAAGCCAGGAGGTCAGAACCAGAGATGACAATAGTACCAAAACGTGAGACAGAGAACAGAGTAAGGGGACAGACCTGGTCATACACGGGAATCAAACAAGCAATGCAGTTTATAAGCACACCAGGGAGGTCAGTCACACAGCCAGAATAACAGTATAGCTGACAGGGAATCCTAGTCTGGAGTAATTATAAATAACCCTCCCAGATCCAAAGGGAGGCCAGCAACATTAACCCTGAGAAACCAGGACATTAACCATGTCCTAACCATGACACAATTTAGATTTTACTCAAAAAATATACCTATAAAGAGAAAAATCAGACAAACTGAATATTTTACAGTGGTCTCTTAATTTTTTCCAGAGATGTATATACTGTATATATTTACAATATTGTATATGTCAAATTGATAAGTGGATACAGGAAAGTATTCAGACCCCTTTAAATTTTTCACTCTTTGTTTTATTGCAGCCATTTGGTAAATTCAAAAAAATTCATTTTTTTTCTCATTAATGTACACCCTAGAATCATAGAATCATAGAATCGTAGAGTTGGAAGGGACCTCCTGGGCCATCTGGTCCAACCCCCTGCTCAAAGCAGGATTTGCTAAATCATCCCAGTCAGATGTCTGTCCAGCCTCTGTTTGAAGACTTCCATTGAAGGAGAACTCACCACTTCTCATGGCAGCCTGTTCCACTCATTGATCACTCTAACTGTCAAAAAGTTTTTTCTAATATCTAATCTGTGTCTCCTCCCATTCAGTTTCATCCCATTGCTTCTAGTCTTTCCTTGTGCCAATGAGAATAAAGTTGATCCTTCTACAATGTGACAGCCCTTTAGATATTTGTAGACAGCTATTAAGTCTCCTCTCAGTCTTCTCTTTTGCAAACTAAACATTCCCAAATCCTGCAACCTTTCCTCATAAGACATGGTTTGCAGACCGGTCACCATTCTGGTCGCTCTTTTCTGAACTTGCTCCAGTTTGTTGATGTCTTTTTTTAAAAAGTGGTGCCCAAAACTGGACACAATATTCCAGATGAGGTCTGACCAAAGAGGAGTAGAGGGAAATAATGACTTCACGTGATCTAGACTGTATGCTTCTGTTAATACATCCTAGAATTGCATTTGCCTTTTTTGCTGCTGCATCACACTATTGACTCATATTCAGTCTGTGATCTATTAGTATACCCAAGTCTTTTTCACATGTGCTGTCACTTAGTCCTATTCCTCCCATTCTGTATATGCTTTTTTCATTTTTATTGCCCAGATGTAGTACTTTGCATTTCTCCCTGTTAAAAACCATTCTGTTAGTTGCTGCCCACTTCTCCAGTTTATTTATATCTTTTTGAATCCTCTCTCTCTCTTCTCTAGTATTAGCTATCCCTCCTAGCTTTGTGTCATCAGCAAATTTAATCAGTTTACCCTCAATTCCTTCATCTAAATCGTTGATAAAGATGTTGAACAATACAGGGCCCAGGACAGAGCCCTGTGGTACCCCACTTGAGACATTCTTCCAACTGGATGTGCAGCCATTTACGACCACTCTTTGGGTCCGATCACTAAGCCAGTTATGAATCCACCTAACAGTTGCCTTGTCCATTCAATACTTAGTCATTTTTTCAATAAGGATTGTATGAGAGACTTTGTCAAATGCTTTGCTGAAGTCAAGATATACTATATCTACAGCATTTCCTTGATCCACCCAATCAGTGATTCCGTCATAGAAGGAAATTAAGTTAGTCTGACATGACTTATTAGTTACAAACCCATGCTGACTCTGTTTAATCACTTCATTCTTATCCAGGTACTGACATACATGTTGTTTAATAATTTGTTCAAAGATCTTTCCTGGTATAGAAGTCAGACTCACCGGCCTATAGTTGCCTGGGTCCACCTTCTTCCCCTTTTTGAAGATAGGAACAACATTTGCTCTTCTCCAGTCTTCTGGCACTTCTCCTGTTCGCCAAGAATTTTCAAAGATTATGGAGAGGGGTTCAAAAATTTCTTCTGCTATCTCCAGTACTCTGGGGTGTAATTCATCTGGACCTGGAGACTTGAATTCATTTAGGTTAGCTAAGTGTTTACTCACTATCTTTCTGTTTATAGATATCCTGGATTCTTCTTTTCCCTTAATAGGACAGTGAAGAACAGTTGATGTTACATTTCCTTTCTGAGAGAAAACAGATGCAAAATAGGAAATTAAAAGTTCAGCCTTCTCAGCATCCTGTCTTACCATTTCATCATTTTCATCCTGTAAAAATCCTATAGCATCTTTGACTTTTCTTTTACTTTTGACATATCCCCAAAATCCTTTATTATTGCTTTTGACATCTCTTGCAAGCCTCAATTCATTTTCAGCTTTAGATAATCTGATTTGTGCCCTGCAGGTTCTGCAGACAGCATTATATTCTTCTTTAGATATGCCTCCCTCTTTCCATTTTATAAACATTTTTTTCTTCCTTTTTAGCATGTGCTTAAGTTCTGTGTTCATCCATCTTGGTTTCCTTAAATGCTTCCTATTCTTCCCTCTTTTCAGAATTGTTAACAACTGTGCTTTGAGAATTTCATTTTTCAAGATTTCCCATCCTTCTTGGACATTTTTGTCTTTAAGGATATCCAGCCATTGGATCCCTCCAATTCTCTTTCTGAATCCCTTAAAATCTGCCTTTCTGAAATCTAGCCTTGACTTCTGAGTCTTCACATGTCTTCCGCCTCTAGTTATCCAAAATTCTAAAATAGCATGGTAGCTACCTCCTAGGGTCCCAGCCACTTTTACCTCCTCAACCATTTCCTCCCTGTTTATAAGGATTAGATCCAAGGTAGCAGTTCCCCTTGTTTTCTCCCCTACCTTTTGGAAGATAAAGTTGTCAGCAAGAGAGGATAAGAATTTCCTTGATCTGTTAGTTTTGCCTGAGAGAGATTCCCAACAAATGTCTGGATAGTTGAAATCTCCCATGACAACTATGTCATATTTTTTGGAGAACTTGGCCATTTGATGCATAAAGAGTTCATCCATATCTTCAGCTTGCACAGGCGGCCTGTAGTAAATGCCTACAATGGTGTCCTTTCCATTGTTCTGTCCTTGTATTCTTACCCAAACAGTTTCCACAGAACTCCCAGTCTCTGAAGCTTCAATCTCTGTGCAGATATACGCGTTTCTAACATATAATGCGACACCTCCTCCTCGTTTATCAAGTCTGTTTCTTGCAAATAAGTTGTATCCTTCTAGTCTTGTATTCCAATCATGTGTATTGTCCCACCAAGTTTCAGTGATTCCAATGACATCATATTTCTTTTCCTGTGTTAGTAGTTCCAATTCTCCTTGTTTGTTGCCCATGCTTTGTGCATTAGTATAGAAACATTTTAGTTTGTGATAGGTTTCTCTTTCTCCATTATTTTTATTAATTAGATTCTTTTGTCTTTGTTCTTCCTTTACACTTCTAATAGCAGAGTTCTCAATAGCATTTGTCAGGTGTATGGCTTTTTCTGGTCTTTTGCTTCCCTTCCCATGTTGTTCTAGTTTAAAGCTCTCCTTACAAGTGTAGCAAGGCGACTTCCAAATACATGCTTTCCAGTCTTCGTAAGGTGCACCCCATCTCTAGCAAGTAGTCCATCGTATAAGTAATTCACTCCGTGATCCAGAAATCCAAATCTTTGCTGACGGCACCATCGACGTAGCCAGTTGTTCACCTGCATAATCTTATTCCACCTCCTTGTTCCATGGCCATCCACTGGGAGGATGGAAGAGAAGACCACCTGCGCTCCCAGTTCTTTCACTTTCTTGCCTAAGTCTTCAAAGTCTCTGCAGATGGTTTCCAGGTCATTTCTTGCGGTGTCATTTGTCCCCACATGTAGTAGCAGGAATGGGTAGTCATCTGTAGGTCTGAAGAGTCCTGATATCCTGTCAGACGCATCTTTAATTTTTGCACCT
The DNA here is from genome assembly GCF_039654945.1 of Dendrobates tinctorius. Taxonomy (NCBI): domain Eukaryota; kingdom Metazoa; phylum Chordata; class Amphibia; order Anura; family Dendrobatidae; genus Dendrobates; species Dendrobates tinctorius. The sequence goes on along the minus strand of NW_027361706.1, from coordinate 8,474,090 downwards.
GGAAGACAGCACATTTCTCTTTAAGTTAAATCCGGTCTGCAGATAGCGGCCTCTGTTCCTCTCAACAGGGAATCCCCCATGACCACCACTCTCCGTTTCTTCTTCACAACATTTTTCTTTCTCCGTCCAGGAGGACTCTGAAGGCGTACAAGGTTGCTGTTTGTTGGCAAAGTCTTATCCTGATGTATTTCTTCATCGTTTTCCTGCGTGAGAGCCTGGTACTGGTTCCTGAGCAGTATGGGTGCTGACTGCCTCCTGATCCTCCTGCTTCTCTGGGTCTCATGTCTCCATTCCTCTGTTTCTTCAGGTGCACTTCGAATTTCTTCTCTTTCTGTAACATGAAGAGATAATTCTGCTCTGTCCAAGAACTCTTCACCTTCCTTAATGATCTTCAACGTAGCTAACCTCTCTTTGAGATTTTGCAACTTTTCCTCCAACAGGGACACAAGCTTGCATTTGTGGCATGTGAAGTTTGGCTTTTCCACTGGTAAGTCTGTGAACATGTAGCAAGAAATGCAGCTCACCAAATGGCTCCTGGCCTCTTCCATATTGAGATTTCTTAAAAACAATGAAAGATGAGTCCAGTGATCGTTGAGCTCGCGGAGACTCTTCACTTATCCCAGAAGGCACTGGGAATATGCAAATGATCTCCTCAAGACTCTTCCCCTGGTTTTCCAATTTCCTCTTTTCAGCTGCAACGGCCAAAACCCTGTGGTCGTTGAGCTCGCGGAGACTCTTCACTTATCCCAGAAGGCACTGGGAATATGCAAATGATCTCCTCAAGACTCTTCCCCTGGATTTCCGATTTCCTCTTTTCAGCTGCAACGGCCAAAACCCAGTGATCGTTGAGCTCGCGGAGACTCTTCACTGCATCTCATCTTCACTGAAAAAAACAGAAATGTAGAAATATTTGCAAATTTATTAAAAAAAGAAAAACTGAAATATCACATGGCCATAATATTCAGAACCTTTGCTCAGACACTCATATATAAGTCACATGTTGTCCATTTCCTTGTGATCCTCCTTGAGATGGCTCTACTCCTTCTCTGGAGTCCAGCTGTGTTTAATTAAACTGATAGGACGTGTTTTGTAAAGGCGCACACCTGTCTACAGTATATAAGACCTCACAGCTCACAGTGCATGTCAGACAAAATGAGAATCATGAGGTCAAAGGAACTGGCCAAGGAGCTCAGAGACAGAATTGTGGCAGAGATCTGGCCAAGGTTACAGAAGAATTTCTGCATTACTCAAGGTTCCTAAGAGCACAGTGGCCTCCATAATCCTTAAATGGAAGAAGTTTGGGACCACCAGAAGATTTCCTAGACATCGCCATCAAGAAAAAATGAGCAATCGTGGGAGAAGAGCCTTGGTGAGAGAAGTAAAGAAGAACCCCAAAATCACTGTGGCTGAGCTACACAGATGCAGTAGGGAGATGGGAGAAAGTTCCACAAAGTCAACTATCACTGCAGCCCTCCACCAGTTGGGCCTTTATGGCACAGTGGCCCAATAGAAGCCTCTCCTCAGTGCAAGACATATGAAAGCCCGCATAGAGTTTGCAAGAAACCACATGGAGGACTCCCAGTTTATGAGAAAAAAGATTCTCTGGTCTGATGAGATGAAGATAGACCTTTTTGGTGATAATTATAAGCAGTTTGTGTAGAGAAAACCAGGCACTGCTGATCCCCTGCCCAATACAATCCGAACAGCGAAACATGGTGGTGACAGCATCATGTATGGGGGTGTTTTTCAGCTGCAGGGACAGGATGACTGGTTGCCATTGAAGAAAACATGAATGTGGCCAAGTACAGAGATATACTGAATGAAAACCTCGTCCAAAGTGCTCTGGACCTCAGACTTGGCTGAAGGTTCACCTTCCAACATGAAAATGACCCTAAGTACACAGTTAAAATAACAAAGGAGTGGCTTCAGAACAACTCTGTGACCATTCTTGACTGACCCACCAGAGCCCTGACCTAAACCCAATTGAGCTTCTCTGGAGAGACCTGAAAATGGCTGTCCACCAACGTTCACCATCCAACCTAATGGAGCTGAGGATGATCTGCAAGGAAGAATGGCAGAGGATCCCCAAGTCCAGGTGTGAAAAGCTTGTTGCATCACTCCCAAGAAGATTCATAGCTGTACTAGCACAAAAGGGTGCTTCTACTCAATACTGAGCCACGGGTCTGAATACTTATGACCATGTGACCGTCTGTGGAGAAAATCCAATCTACCCGAAGATTTCATCCATTTTAAGTTTATGCTTAGAACATACAACACTGCCCTTCACCTCTCCAAACAAACCTATTTCAACACCCTCATCACCTCACTGTCCAATAACCCGAAACGTCTCTTTGACACTTTTCATTCTCTACTCAATCCAAGAGTACAGGCCCCAACCACGGAGCTCCGAGCTGACGATCTGGCCAATTACTTCAAAGAAAAAATTGACCAGATCCGACAGGAAATTATCTCCCAATCACCTCATACCATGCACTGTCCTCCCTCCCCCACTGCATCGAACTCACTCTCTGATTTTGAACCAGTCACAGAAGAAGAAGTAAGCAGGCTCCTTGCATCTTCTCACCCAACTACTTGCACCAGTGACCCATTTCCGTCACAGCTCCTCCAGTCCCTTTCCCCTGCTGTCACCCCTCACCTAACTAAAATATTTAACCTCTCTCTCTCTTCTGGTATTTTTCCCTTCTCATTTAAGCATGCCATCATACATCCACTACTTAAAAAACCATCCCTCGACCAAAACTGTGCCGCTAACTATAGACCTGTCTCTAATCTTCCCTTCATCTCTAAACTCCTGGAACACCTGGTCCACTCCCGTCTTATCCGCTATCTCTCAGAAAACTCTCTTCTCGACCCTCTCCAATCCGGTTTCCGCTCTTTCCACTCCACTGAAACTGCCCTCACTAAAGTCTCTAATGATCTGCTAACAGCTAAATCAAATGGTCACTACTCCATGCTAATTCTCTTGGATCTCTCTGCAGCATTCGACACTGTGGATCATCAGCTCCTCCTCACTATGCTCCGTTCCATTGGCCTCAAGGATACCGTTCTCTCCTGGTTCTCCTCCTATCTCTCCGACCGCTCCTTTACTGTATCTTTTGCCAGTTCCTCCTCCTCTCATCTTCCCCTTACTGTTGGGGTCCCCCAAGGATCGGTTCTAGGTCCCCTCCTCTTCTCCTTGTACACTGCCCCTATTGGTCAAACAATCAGTAGATTTGATTTCCAGTACCATCTCTATGCTGATGACACCCAATTATACGCTTCTTCTCCTGACATCACGCCAGCCTTTCTAGAAAACACCGGCGATTGTCTAAACGCTGTGTCTAATATCATGTCCTCACTATATCTGAAACTGAACCTGTCAAAGACTGAACTCCTGGTGTTTCCTCCCTCTACTAATGTACCTATACCCGACATTGCCATTTCTGTGTGTGGTTCCACTATTACTCCCCAGCAACAGGCCCGCTGTCTTGGGGTCATACTTGATTCCGAGCTTTCCTTTGCCCCCCACATTCGATCACTGGCTCGCTCTTGTCATCTGCACCTCAAAAACATTTCTAGAATTCGACCTTTTCTTACCTTTGACTCTGCAAAAACTCTTACTGTTTCTCTTATTCATTCTCGTCTCGACTATTGTAACTCTCTTCTAATCGGTCTCCCTCTTACCAAACTCTCCCCCCTCCAATCTGTCTTGAATGCTGCAGCCAGGATCATATTCCTCACCAATCGTTACACCGATGCCTCTACCTTGTGCCAGTCATTACACTGGCTACCCATCCACTCCAGAATTCAGTATAAACTTATTACCCTCACTCACAAAGCCCTCCATGGCTCAGCACCACCCTACATCTCCTCCCTTGTTTCAGTATACCACCCTACCCGCGCCCTCCGTTCTGCTGATGACCTGAGATTAGCATCGTCAATAGTCAGAACCTCCCACTCCCGTCTCCAAGACTTTACACGTGCCACGCCAATTCTTTGGAATGCACTTCCCAGGTCAATACGATTAGTCCCCAATCCCCACAATTTTAAGCGTGTCCTGAAAACGCATTTATTCAGACTGGCCTACCACCCCAACACATTAACCTAATCTATCCCTGTGTGGCAGAGCCAAAAGTTTTACCATAACCAGGTTCCCCGCATCATGTTCCCACATGCTTTATGCCTCCATTAGCCCTCTGTGTCTGTACTGTTACACACTTAACATTATGACTGGTCCATACAATCAGGGTAACTGTTACCACCCACCTTTCGTGTCTCCCTCTTTCCTCATAGACTGTAAGCTTGCGAGCAGGGCCCTCTTTCCTCTTGGTATTTGTTATAATCTACTGTATGTGATTATTGTTATGCTGTAATGTCTATTGTCTGTACAAATCCCCTCTGAAATGTAAAGTGCTGCGGAATATGTCGGCGCTATAAAAATAAAATTTATTATTATTATTATTATGTGATATTTCAGCTTTCCTATTTTAAAATTTGCAAAAATTTCTACATTTCTGTATTTTTCAGTTAAGATGGGGTGCAGAGCGTACATTAATAAGAAACAAATTAACTCTGGGATTTATCAAATGGCTACTATGAAACAAAGAGTGAAAAATTTAAAGGGGTCTGAATACTTTTCGTACCCACTGTATATGTGCATTATTACTTTTATTTGTTTACTTTCAGTACAATTTTTGATAAAAAGAAGTAATAGCTATCCTACTAGCTTCAAGGTGTGCCCAAATCAGGATGGTCGTAACCTTTTATAAGCACTATTGCTTTTACTTATTTACTGTTAGGCGTCGGATTCCTGCAGCGACACAACAGGAATCCAGAGCCTCACATGCTGCTCTGCAGCAAGCCATTCCTGAGGCTAAGTCCCTCTGCCGCTCCACTGAGCATGCTCACGAGACGATCTCCCATTGGAGGTCGGGATTCACGTGCTCAGGTCCTTCTCCAGATCTGATTGGTCCATCTCAGAGATCTGGAAGGTCCCGGCAGCGCACGACTATAAAAGGCCCGCATGGCCGCTTGGCCATGCGCTAGTATAGACTCTTCTTGCTAGATGTGTGAATGGTGATGGATGTATGATTCTGGTGACTGACTTATTAAGATTCCCTTCCCTCTGATATTACGCATGTGGATAGGGAACTATAGAAAGAGTCAGCGCCAGTCAGTGGCAATCCTTAGGCCACTGTGCACACCGCACCTCTACACTAGTGTCCGGTGGTGTCATGTCTCTCACGGCACAATCGCATAGCGGCTGTGTCTGCCGCCATGTTGCATTCAGCAGCATTTATCGGTGTCTGCAGTAGCCACGCCGCATGCACGGTAGGTTTAGACGGACACCGTCCCCTGTCTTGGACCCGTGTCCTGTGACTTGATACCGTGCGTGCAATTTCGCTGAGTCCTGTGAGTCTAAAGGCATTTAGCGATGCACCAGCGATGCACCAGCGATCCGACCAGCGATCCGACCCGGTCAGGATCGCTGGTGCATCGCTAAATGATCGCTAGTGAGCTTCCACACAGGAAGATCTCACAGCGATGCAGCAGCGACGCAGCGCACGATACTCCCCTTTCACACACAGCGATCCTGACGTCCTCCCGCCCGCGTCCAGCGTCGCTCATCTCACACAGCAGGAAGCCCAGCAGGAAGCAGACGACGAGAAATGGAGCCGCCCGATCTCGCGCGATCAGCGATGGACAGCGGGGGAGCTGGTCGGAGGTAAGCATCACACATAGCGACATCGCTAGCGATATCGCTGTAACGTCACAAAATCAATGAAGTTTTAGCGATATTGCTAGCGATATCGCTAAGTGTAAAACCCCCTTAACAGGCTCAGTGTTTATGTTTATGTTACAGCGCCTCTGTGAGTTAACAGAGTCCGCTCTGCGCACATCGGGTGACATTGAATCCGTGCGCATTATACCGCCATATAGCGCATCTGCCATTGTCTAGCAGTGGGTTTAACACCTACTGCCCTGTGGACCCCGAGTGGCAAACACACTTTATCATTTATTCATTTAGTGCGTTCCGCCGTTCCTAACATTATACTAACACCAGGGTCTGGCTTGTAATGGCGGACCAGCAGCAGCTACTGCAGTACATTCGGCAGCTGGAGGGCAGGTTGGCTACTCTCGAGAGTGCCACCTCAGCTGTGAAGTTTACTGAGGCTGCTGTCCAGGCAGTCGCAGAGGCTGTCTCGCGCGTGTCCACGTCCACGCCAGTGCCGACAGTTTCCCGCCTGAGCGATCAGCACCAGTGATGACGAGCGTGCGCGTCGCTGTGTACCTTAGTTACCAGCGTGCTGGTGCTGCAATTTGTGTTTTAATAACCTCCTAATATTTATCAGTCAGACTCCACTAAGGGGATCTTTGTTAACACTGTACTTTTGTCACAGAACCGCCATCCCAAAAAATAGCCGGCGCAGGTGTGTTTCATCTCCTATATAATTGTCTAATTCTGTCTGTCTGTCTGTAATGGAAATCCCACCTCGTTGATTGGTCGCAGTCAGGCCGCGACCAATCAGCGACAGTCGCTTAGTCATCACGGCAAGACGGCCGCATCGCTTATTGAACAGGCACATAACAGCCGTTAAAGCAGAGGTCTCAAACATGCGGCCTGCTGGCTGCATGCGGCCCCTGAGGCAGTCATCTGCGGCCCGCGGTGCACCACATGTCTCACCCCCTGAAGCAGGTAGAAAGGGGAAGGCACGCAGCCATCCAGGAGCGCGGCGACGGCTGTGTGTTCTGTGTGCACAGGACCGGTGATGAGGTCACAGGAGGGGGGAGGAGCCAGGGGGGTTACATGATCAGGGGCCTCAGTGTATGCAGATTAGAACGCTGCTGTCTTTGTCTGTGCTGGTTGTCATGGTGCTGGGTAAGTTTCTGTGAGGGTCAGGAGAGGTTTACAGGGTGGATGTAGCAAAGCTGTGTGTGTATGAGGTGTACGGTGAGGTGCCGTGTGTGTACGAGGTGTCCGGAGTGGAGCCATGTGTGTGAAGACTGAGGTGTATGGAGTGGAGCCACGTGCGTACGAGGTGTACGGAGCAGAGCTGCGTGTGTACAAGGTGTACAGAGCGGAGCTGTGTGTGTACGAGGTGTACGGATCGGAGCCGTGTGTGTACAAGGTGTGCGGAGCGGAGCCTTGTGTGTGTACGAGGTGTCCGGAGTGGAGCCATGTGTGTGTGAAGACCGAGGTGTACGGAGTGGAGCCACGTGCGTACGAGGTGTATGGAGCAGAGCGCGTGTGTGCAAGGTGTTCAGAGCGGAGCTGTGTGTATACGAGGTGTACGGATCGGAGCCGTGTGTGTACAAGGTGTGCGGAGCGGAGCCTTGTGTGTGTGTACGAGGTGTACGGAGCGGAGGCATGTGTGTACGAGGTGTACGGAGCAGAGCCACGTGTGTACGAGGTGTACGTCACGGACCCGCGTGTGTACGAGGTGTACAGAGCGGAGCCACATGTGTACGAGGTGTACGGATTGGAGCCGCATGTGTATGAGGTGTATGGAGCAGAACCATGTGTGTACAAGGACCAAGGTGTAGAGAGTGGGGCCATGTGTGTACAGAGCGGAGTCGTGTGTGTATGAGGTGTGTGGAGTAGAGCCGTGTGTGTACGAGGTGTGTTGAGCAGAGATGTGCCTGTATTTTGGCATGGGGTGGGCCCCATTTGAAAGTTCGCACCAGGGCCCAAAACTTTGTAGTTACACCACTGCTCACGCTAGAAGAGAGGAGGAGTGCGCTGCTCTGTAGTGGCTGTGGCCCTGCGTGATGACATCCCTCTGGAGCTGTGTAATGACATAACGCCAGCGTGCAGAGAGCAGAGGCATGACTTTCCCCCATTGCAGTAATGGCCGGAGCTGAGCCTCCCCTCCCCGCAGAAAAAAGGGGCGTCAGGCGGAGGCCAGCATGACGGGGGGTGTGGAGGGTGAAGGTGGGGGGGAGAGGGCTTGGAGGAGGGGGTGGGGGCATATATATATGGGGATCAACGGGCCTCCCTCCTCACAGTTCCCGCTCTTTTCCTGAAGAAAGTTTGTCCACTTACCATGGCCGACTTGGTGCGGGCGCTGGAGTGTTTGAGGGCGGCCTCCATGGATCAGCCTCCGGGTTGGCTGGAGGCGCAGTTGGCGGCGATCACCCCGGGGACGTCAGGGCAGGCGGCTCTGCCTGCAGACACGCAGCGGCGTGCACGGCGGGCGAGGCCTCCCACATGGCTTTCCCCTGATGCAGCTCCTCGGGCCTCCCGTCGGCGCAGGAGCCCCTCCCGGGACCCTCCAGGCCGGGCGCCCTGCGCTGCTCGCTTGGGCGGGCCCCGGCGTGGGAGGAATCCTCAAGCCCGGCGAGGCCCTGCGGCGGTGTCTGGGCCTCTGTCTCGCCCCCTGCAGGGGGCGGGGCGGACACGCGCCGGGTGGCGCAGCAACCAGGATCCCTCGGAGGGCCGCGCTGGCGGCTCCAACACTGTGCGGGCTGCTCCCACCTCACAGTCGCGGTCGGCAGGTACGGCGCTAGCGGCCTGCTCCTCAGCAGGGCCGGGTTCCTCACCCTCTGGCACAGGGGGACCATCTGGTCCATCGGGGGGCCGCGGCGGGGGGCTCCCACAACGCGGCCTGACCCCTTCTCCGCGCATACTGACAGGAGGCCATGCAGCAGGGACGGGATGGCCTGCTGCGGTGCAGGGCATGTGCCATCTACCCCCACATCTGGCGGCAGGGGGTACGCTCCGGTCCCAAGGAGCTCGTCATTGGGGGCTCCACACGCGTCATCACGGACTGATGGCGTGTCATCAGGGGCTTCGGTCTCGAGGACCCAGGCAGCACCACCTTTTGAGGATATGCAAGCGGGATCCCCCCTGGGTTTCGGGCCCTTTATCCCAGTTCCTTCAGGGGGGAGTCCTGGACTACAGCGGCAGTCCAGTGGAGTCGGCATCGGGAGCCAGTCGGGCAGGAACGCATCCGTGGATCCCGGCGGTCCGGCTGGAGGGCTCACAGCTCCCTCGCAGCCCAGTGAGTATGCATCTGTGTCCCCTGTATGTCAACCACTGGTGTCTCCATTGTTAGGGGGGGTGGGTCCCTCGACGGATGGCTTGAGTATTGGGGGGGGTGTTCGGTCAATGCTGGCAGGCGTCCGCGATTTGCTTTCGCGTTTAGAGCGGGATATAGTCGCACCGTCTCCTTTGGCGGCCTGGGCGGGGTCTTCGGCCGGGGACAGGGTGGGACGGAGTGGGCCGGAGCTGGCGGGGCGCAATGGCGAACCAGTGTCGGTTTCGGTGCAAACAGAGAAGGAGAAGGAGTGTTGCGTGCACTTGGACGACAGGGCTCACGGTGAGGTTTACGTATGCTTTGAAGGCCCACTGGGTGCTCATTTAAAGAAGGAAGTTAAGGAGCGCATATGGAAGGATGAATATGTGGAAATTTTCTCGTTGTTGCCTCTCGAGAAATTCAATTTGGATAAGAGCAGGAAGGAGGATAGCAAAAAAGAGGAAGAGGAGAAACGCATGTGGCGTTTAATTCCTCAGACGTTTGTCAATTGGCAGCAGGCATTTGCCATTTTGGCAAGCGTCATTGGGGAAAGGGCCCCGGACAATTGCTCAGCATTGTTTTGTTACCTGGATGCGATAGGCGAAGCCTACAGGGTTTACGGGGGTCAGGCGTGGCTGCGGTACGATGAACAATTTCGGCAGAGGAAGGCGGTTCGCCCAGCCATTCGTTGGGATCAGAAGGATATTGGTTTATGGATGCGCGTCATCGCTCAGAACAAGTTTGGGAGCTCCTTTCATGGGGGGGCTGGCAGCACCAGCCAGGGCAGCAGTAACTCCAGCGCCGTGAGTGGAAGTGGTTCGGGGCAAGGGGGTACCCACAAGTTGGGGGTCTGTTGGCAGTTCAATGACGGGCAGTGTAAGTTCGGTGCAAATTGTAAATTCAAACATCTCTGTTCCACGTGTAACGGTGCTTCCCACGGAGCATCCAAGTGTTTCAAGAAAGGGAAGCCAGGAGCCGGGGGCGGTAATTCCAAAGGGGGAGACTCCAGTGAAACTGGAAAGGATGGTCCCTTATCTAAATAGATACGCGGACCGTGAAAAAGCGGCACTGTTGTATGCGGGTTTTAGAGATGGTTTTGTGATCCCGCATCCCCCTTTTGACATTCCGCTCGTTTTGAAAAATTTGCGTTCGGCTCTGTGTCACGCTGCTGTGGTCTCGGAAAAAATCGGAAAGGAAGTATCGTTGGGCCGCATGGCTGGCCCTTTCACGTCCCCGCCATTTCCGGATTTGGTGGTCTCTCCCCTGGGTGTGGTTCCGAAGAAGGAGCCTAATAAGTTTCGGCTTATTCAGCACTTGTCGTTTCCGCGGGGTAGGTCGGTTAACGACGGTATCGATCCTGAGATATGTTCGGTGGTTTACTCCTCGTTCGACGAGGCGGCGCGGTGGGTGCGCAGTTGCGGTCGGGGGGCCCTTATGGCTAAAACTGACATTGAGGCTGCCTTTCGTCTGTTGCCAGTCCATCCGGACTGCATGAGGCTCCTGGGTTGTTTTTGGGACGGCAAGTTTTTCGTAGACAGGTGTCTACACATGGGTTGCTCATTGTCCTGTGCGTATTTCAAGGCCTTTAGTTCGTTTCTGGAATGGGTGGTGCGCAATGTTTCCGGTTTTGTATCATTATCCATTATTTGGATGATTTTTTGTGTGTCGGTCCTGCGGAATCATTGCATTGCCACAGATTATTGCAAGCCATTGAGAGGGTGGCTGAGCGCTTTGGCATTCCGCTGGCGCCTGGTAAAACTGAGGGCCCGAGTACATGTTTGCGGTTCTTGGGGATTGTCATTGACACCGTTGATTGGGAGTTCAGGCTGCCGGAGGACAAGTTGGCTGATCTGCGGGCCGAGGTGGTCCGTGCGCACCGTTTAAAAAAGATATCGTTGCGTGATCTCCAGTCGTTGCTGAGGAAGTTGAATTTTGCGTGTCATGTGATGCCGATGGGGCGAGTTTTTTCACGTAGGCTGGCGAGCGCTACCTCAGGGATTCTAGCCCCCCATCATTTTGTCAGATTGTCGTCGGAGCTCAGGGCGGATTTGGCGGTTTGGGAGTCTTTTTTGGTTGGGTATAACGGCCGTTCGTTGGTGATGGCGGAGGTTGTTGGTAACGACGCGCTGCAGCTGTTTATGGATGCGGCCGGGGGTATCGGTTTTGGAGCTTACTTCAGAGGACAGTGGTGCTCGTCTCGTTGGCCCGAGGAGTGGATCGTGTCTGGTTTGGTGCGTAACATTACGTTGTTGGAGATTTTTCCGATTCTGGTAGCGGTGCGTTTATGGGGACAGGAGTTTCAGGATCAGCGTGTGCGGTTTAATTGCGACAACATGGGTGTCGTGTGCGCGATCAATGGGCTTACCGCCTCGTCTCCTCCAGTCGTTCGTGTGTTACAGCAATTGGTTCTCCTATGCTTGTCTTTGAACGCGCACGTGACCGCGTCACATGTTCCTGGTGTCAGGAACGAAATAGCTGACTCTCTCTCTCGTTCGCAGTGGGATCGTTTTCGCTCTTTGGCGCCAGAAGCAGATGTCGAGGGTTTGGCTTGCCCGGAGGAACTGTGGAGGTTGGCTTACGGGCCGCAGAGTCGTTGATCGAGTCTTCCTTGGCTCCAAAAACTTGGGAGGCTTACCGGGCGGTATGGCGGATGTGGGAGGAAGTTGTTGCAGCTGGCCCTGTCATTGGTTTCGGGCAGGATCAAGAGGGAATGCTGTTGGCCTGGTTGGGGCGCGGTTCAATTGAGGGCTGGTCTTACGCTAAAGTGTCACGGGTTTTGGCTGGATTGTCCTTTGGCTTTCGTCTACGCAATAGTTGGGATCTGACAAAGACGTTTTTGGTAAGACAAGCGGCTAAGGGTTTTCGCCACTGCAAAGGCGGGGGGGATTTGAGGAGGCCGGTATCTTTTAATTTGTTGGAACAGTTGGGCCTGGTGCTGGAGTCGGTTTGTTCTTCGCATTATGAGCTTTTGCTATTTCGCTTGGCTTTCTCGTTCGCCTTTTTTGGTGATTTACGGGCGGGTGAACTTATTTCCCCTAACAAAGGATCGGTTGGTGGGTTATTGGCTAGGGATGTGGTATCGACTTCGAGTGGTGTGGAGTTTTGGATACGACGGTCTAAGACGGATCAGTTGGGAAAAGGCCGCCGGGTGGTGTTGGGCAGGGTGCCCGGCTCTTCAATGTGCCCTGTTCAGTGCTTACAGAATTTTTGGGAGCTTCGACCCAGGTCGAGCGGATCATTGTTGTGTCATGTAGACGGCACTAGTCTGTCCCGGTATCAGTTTGGCGCGGTTTTCAAAAAGGCTATTCGGTTGTTGGGCCTTGACGAATCCCGTTTCGCTCTTCACTCTTTTCGGATTGGGGCTGCCACGGAAGCAGCGTCAGGGGGCTTGGGTCCTGCGTCCATAATGCATATTGGGGGTTGGAAGTCTAATCGGTACCGAAGTTACGTTAGGCCTCACTGGTGAGGGAGGGGTGGGGGGTGGCTTCAGTAGCGGCTTGGGAGTTTACTTTCTCGTACGGTGGTACGTTGTGATGTATAGCGCCTCTCCCCCTTTCTTTTATTCCAGGTACTGAGCCTCTGCTGGTTTGGATTTTTGGGCACTCCTTCGTTTATTGGGGAGCTTTGCGAGCTGATGTCCGGAACGAAGGCAGACAACTGGGCTTCCCCAGGACCGTGGAGGTGGTGCGGTGGCTCGGTTTCAGGGGAATGGAGTGGAGAAGGGTACTACAAGAAGTTCACGTGTGTGCTCAGTTGGACCGCGCTCTTGACATTTTGGTTCTTCATGTCGGGGGCAACGATTTGGCAGTTCGACCTTTTCGTGAGTTGATAAAAGACATCAAGCAGGATTGCTTGCGGCTGTGGTTGTTGTATCGGGGGGTTACCATTGTCTGGTCCGAAATTGTTCCACGCAAGCGTTGGCGTTCTATGAGATCCTTGGTGAAGGTCAACAAGGCAAGGATTAAAGTTAATAGGGCGGTGTCTTCCTTTGTGGTTAGGAACGGGGGCGTGGTTGTGCGGAATTTTGATTTGGAGAAAGGGGAAGGTGATTTTTGGTTGGCTGATGGCGTTCATTTGAACGCGGTTGGGTCAGACATTTGGATACTGGGTCTGCAGGAAGGCATTGAGAGGGCCATGGCATGGCGTGTTCGGGGGGTCTCGGGCCGTTGAGGTGTTCAAGGGCCCTCGTTGTGGCGGTTCAAAAGGGGGGGCGGAGTCCTTGGAGTCGTTTTGAAATTGGTTTTGGAGACTCACGGTATTGGGTCTCCTACGTTTATATGGTATGGTGTGGTGATCTGGTGAAAAGTGGAGGGGGAGTTTCCGTAAAGTGGGCGGATCCACTAGTTGATTAGTGGACAAGATGCCTCGGTGTGCTGGTGCTCCCAAGCCAGTGGGGTAACGGCTGGGAGTAATATGTTGGTTTTGTCCACAACATTTTGGGGTAATTCACCTAGATCTTTGTGGCTTCAAGGACTCCTCATCAGTGTTCAAGTATTGTATTTATGGTGTTCATAATACATTGTTTTGTTGTTTGTTAATTTAATAAAAGGCTGCTGTGGCCATGCAAATTCCAAAAGAAACTTGGTCTCTGGTGTCTTTAAGCGGCGCATGGGTTATTATATGGGGGTGGTGTGGGGCTTGGGGTTGGTCGTGTCTCCCATAAGCGTGAAAAACTTGACAATCCCAACGTCATGGATTATGCAGGAGACTGTGGCTGTGCGTGTACCGCGAGGTGATAGCGCCGGCTCACATGCAGAGCCGACTCTATCATCCGCTGAGGTAAGCTGTACATCGCAGCTGACCACCTATTTGAGCGGCCACGATCGGTATTAGCACCGATCGCGGCCGTTTAACCCTTTAGATACTGCTATCAATTGTGATTGTATTAAGTTTGAAAGGAATGCAGCCCGCCAGCTTAAATTTTTTTTTTATGTGCGGCCCATTTACTCTGCTGAGCTTGAGACCCCTGCGTTAAAGGCATCACTGCTGCCTCGCTCATTACACAGGCACAGTCCTGTGCGTATTCTAGAATACCCGATGCGTTTGAATCGGGCCACCATCTAGTATACATATAACAACACAACCTCGCTCTCAGGAGGAAGCAATAACAACGTGTAGGGAGGGCTGTTGGAAGGAGCCGGTGAGTTTACGTGATTCATCGTTACTGTGCAAACTACTAGAGGCCCAAAACCTACTTATTCAGAAATTCATGTTTTATGTCACTGTGGCCATCAATTAATTCTTACAAATGTGTAATTTAGAGTAATAGTATATGAAATTCAAGACAATGTGCGGTGTTACCACCTTTCTATAGATCACACACTGGTAATAAATACAGAAATACACAAGATACAGGATGATGATGTTCAATTATTAATAATTTTATTTTTTTCTCCTATCAGTATGTTTTGAATTGTGGGAGGAAACCGGAGTACCCGGAGAAAACCCACACAGACACGGGGAGAACATACAAACTCTGTGCAGATGGAGTCCCAGATTTACACCCAGGACCACCCTGCTGCTCGCTAACAGCGCTAATCACTGCGCCACCGTGCCGTCCTGTAGTATGATGGTCCTACGTCTCCAAGTAGCCTGCCACTCAGATGAGAGTGCAGGTCCCTGATATGTAACAGAGTAGATGGAAGATCTCGGGATTGGGATTCCACCAGACCGCGCCTCTTTCTTCAGACCACACCCAGGTCCACGTCTTCCTGAGCCAGTAGTCAGGTGTTGGGGGAGGGGACTATGTTATATTTCTATTGCTGTCATTGCTGCGGCTTTTAATGCTCTTCCACCTGTTGCTGATGTTGGAGAAGCCACAGAACAGCCGCTGGTCCTCCGAGGTTATAGGTGGTTTCTGAGCTTCAGTGCCAGATATCACTTGGTGCAATTCTGTTTCTTCGCTGGTTTCCGTAACTGGGATCTATAGAAGAAAGACAAATCAGTCTGGTTAATTCATTAGGTATTTATTTATATCCGTCCCCTCCCGAGGGCACCTGTACAGATTGTGGATGAGCCGTGGTAACCGTGTGCCGATTACCGCTAATCGCCACGATGCATCGTTACCTGCAGCTTGAGAACAAGTCAAGTACTGGTGCTGCCTGGCAATCTGCGGGATCCACATCTGCTACAACTGCACCATAAAGCTGTGCTCACACGTTGCAACCACATTGGGTTCTTTTGACTCAGTGTCAACAATAATGCATACTTTTGTTGTGTTTTTCCCCCAAAAATTCCCAGAGCATTATGGCTCTTTCGTAGAAAAAAAATGCACAGTGTGAAAGCAGCCTAATAGATCCAAGTTAGTCACTAAGTGGCCTTCTGAAGAATTGGGGACAATAATTCCACTTTTGAGAAATATGTAAAGGCCTGTCCATCCTGCCCCATACTGTAATTCCACCCATTTACCAGCAGGGGAGGATAAACACATTCTGCCTTATACTATGTAGGATTGTTACTCATTATTTGAGTATTTCTTACACATATTATCACATTACACAGACGAGGAGGTGACATTATAATAAAATAGCGCTGTGCACTTACAGGTGTCATTGTAAATGGTGGCTGGGACCTTCCCGCCTCTAATTCCTCCCAGTTTATGGGCGAGAAGAATGGATGTCCTTTTAGATTGCTGCAAGCAACCTGCCTCTTCTTTGGTGATTTACGCAAGAGCTGCAAATATATAAGAACCACTATTATATCACAAGTAATAGCATAAATAATCTCAGAAAAAAAGCAGCAGTAACAGAATTATTTTCTCACTTTCTTATAGAAAGATGAATTTCTTAAAACAACAATTGCTAGAAAGAAATATGATAGGATAGGACAGGACAGGACAGGACAGGATAGGATAGAACAGGATAACATAGTACAGGAGAGGATAGGACAGGACAGGATAGGATAGGACAGGATAACATAGTACAGGACAGGATAGGACAGGACGGGATAACAAAGTACAGGACAGGATAGGACAGGAGAGGATAGGACAGGACAGGATGGTACAGGATGGGATAGGATAGGATAGTACAGGATAGGATGGTACAGGATAGGATAGGATAGGATAGTACAGGATAGGATGGTACAGGATAGGATGGTACAGGACAGGATGGTACAGGATGGGATAATACAGGACGGGATAGGATAGTACTGGATAGGATGGTACAGGACAGGATGATACAGGATAGTTCATGATAGGATAGTACAGGATAGGCCATCAGTAGTCGATATGTCAGGGGGCCCATACCCAATAATCCTGAGGATTAGCTGTGTGAAGAGGTTTTGGTGAGCACCGCAGCCTCCCCATTCCTTCTATTGGATAAAGCTGAAAAACCCATCACAGTGGTGATGAAATGTACGGTGTATTATCAAATCTCCTGACTGGTCTATCCTTCCTATATCTCCAGGTAGAAGTGTCTATTTACTCACTCTCTTAATGAGATCCCTGAGCTGAGAATCCATTGCGTGCGGATAGCAAGGTTTATCATATTTATCACTCTGATCATAGTTAAACGGGTGAGATCTTGTGGCCATTTGGAAGAGTATGACCCCAAAAGCGAACAGGTCGACCGTGTAATTAAAGGGCCGTTGACGAATCATCTGTGGAAATATAAGATTAGAAGAGTAAGTTAGTACATTGTTCATCCTGGGAGTGAGAAAACTACTGTTGTCCATTTTTACTGGCAGTGTTTTTCCGCACCTAAACCAAGCAAAATATGGCATATTGGCCAAAAGATCATTTGGTTGATAGCTACCTCTCAAGTCGAGAAGACCCAGCACACATTAAACTGTTTTTTTTTTTATTTATTATGCTTTTCTTAGGCAGTGCTATCTTATTCCACAGTGCGTTACATACAGTGCTTTCCCTATCAGTATGTCTTTGGAGTGGGGAAGGAAACCAGAGAACCTGGAGGAAACCCACACAAACACGGTATTGTCCATGGTGGGATTTGACCCCAGAGCTGCAAGGCTGCAGTACTAACCACTGAGCCACCGTCCTGCCCTAAGCTGATTCTTCTGATGTTGGCCGGTTCGGCTGACTTTAGTCCAATATGTATGGGGGCCTTACACAGTCCATCTATTAGATAACGTTAGTAAATGTGAGCTCTGTGGTGATAGATCTGTGATTCCACAAGCTCCACATTAAGTGAGAATTGCAGGTGAATAATAAGAGATATTAGAAGTCACATAGTCACCTCAGGAGCCATAAAGCAAAGAGTGCCGCAAGCGTCTCTGATCTTCTGAGAGCCAAATACATTCATGGCAGCAAGGCCGAAATCAACAATCTTAGCATGTCCATCACCGTCCAGAAGAATGTTGTCTGGCTTTAAATCACTTAAAAAAAGAAAGAAAAATAGTTCTGTGAGTCAGATCATAGATCAGCTGTAGTGCTTGGGTTGCTGTGGGGGCTTCACAGGACCACTCACTACACACTGGGGGGCAGATTCACTACTCCTATCTTGTGTAGACATATACCAGGCTGTCTGAAAACGCGCCAAATTCATCACACTGGCTGTGTGACACATTAGGAGCATCTTCAGAGACTTTTGTCTGATGTTACACCACTATTGTTTTCATTGCTTAGAGCCAATAATTTTCACCAAAATCTGATTACAGTTTAGTTGCACGTTGTGACATTGTAAGCCACATGGATTCCCAACAAACTATTCCCATTTCCATAAAAGCCTTGCCCCCTCTTAAAGTGAGCCCCAAAAGTGTCTAAAGCACTTCATCAATGTGGTACACGTCATGATCACCAGAATTTGGCCAAATAACACCACAATTCTGGCACAGTTAACTATTTCCCATAGTAAATCTTTCCCTACGTATAAAACAAGAAATGACTTATTACCGGTGAATAATCCCCCGACTGTGGAGATACTCTATTCCACTCAAGATTTCTGCTGCAAGGAACCTAAAAAGGAAGAAAAAACTCCTATCAGCATTAATTGTTCTACTGAACCACTAATAACTATGAGGGGAGACAGTGGCCACAGAAGTCACAGAGCGGCTGCTCTCTTACCTGATCGTGCAGACATCCAGGGGGGCTCTGGAACGGATAAATGCAGACAACTCGCCACCACTCAGATATTCCATGGCATAAAATACATAGTCCTGTGCGAGAGAAAGGGAGAAGATGGTAAATAATGCAGATTTTATCCATCCTGATAACATTTACTATGGTTCTGGGACCTATACTGTATGTTCAGAAGACGTGTCTCTATGTCTGCACACACTGGAGAGGTGTCCAGGGTGAAACTAAGTCAAAATCCTCTAATGATAGCCATCAGTAATGGCGCCCAGGACATACAGGCACACAGAGCATGCAGCAGGTCCCTTCATTTGCACAGGCAAAGATTGAATTTGCAATCTAATGGAAGCAAATGGACATGATGGGGAGAAAGGAGAAAAGTTATAGAACGTGAGGAGTCCCTTACCGCTGTCTGGAAGGTGCCATAGGCATGTGTGAAAAATCTGCTGTCTTTAGTGATTTCCAGGACCTCTCTCTCTATGTGGAGGGTGTATTTATGATATTTCAACAATCTCCTCTTCTTAACCATCTTGACCGCCAGCTGAAGTCCGCTGGGTTGATGTGTCGCCAGCATCACCTTGCCATAAGCGCCTTTTCCAAGCTTCCTGGTAAAGTTGAAACTCTCCAGGGAAAAACAGGCAGTCACTTGCTCTGAAGGGCTGGTGGTCGGAGCACCGATTACACCTAGAACGGAAAACAGATATAAAAACTAACAATTAATCTTACAGTCATGCTCATATATAATGCTACAATAAATTGGCAATTTTTTTAAAATCTATCATGAACTTTGAACCATGATGAACGTGGTTACCACCATGTTCTGGCTGGAGAGCCCCAAGTATAGAAGGTGGACCTGATGTACACGGTAAGATGTACGGGATAAGATTATGTCATTAGGTTACATTTTGTAAAATATAATATATGAACACTGTTTATAAAACACTAGCTGAAGAGCCCGGCGCTGCCCGGACATAGTTACTAGCTGTGGTTAGTTATAGCAAATTATAATTATCCTCCATCCCATACTCCTGTGCCCATATACCCATCATACATATCCACGATCCCATAGTCGAGTGCCCATATACCCATCACACATCCTCGATCCCATAGTCCCGTGCCCATATACCCATCATACATATCCTCCATCCCATAGTCCCATGCCCATATACCCATCATACATATTTGCCATCCCATAGTCGAGTGCCCATATACCCATCATACATATCCTCCATCCCATAGTCCCGTGCCCATATACCCGTCACACATCTCCATCCCATAGTCCCGTGCCCATATACCCGTCATACATATCCTCCATCCCATAGTCCCGTGCCCATATACCCATCATACATATCCTCCATCCCATAGTCCCATGCCCATATACCCATCATACATATTTGCCATCCCATAGTCGAGTGCCCATATACCCATCATACATATCCGCCATACCATAGGCCCGTGCCCATATACCCATCGTACATATCCTCCATCCCATAGTCGAGTGCCCATATACCCATCACACATCCTCCATCCCATAGTCCCATGCCCATATACCCATCAAACTTATCCTCCATCCCATAGTCCCGTGCCCATTTACCCATCATACATATCCGTCATCTCATAATCCCGTGCCCATATACCCGTCATACATATCCTCCATCCCATAGTCCAGTGCCCATATACCCATCACACATCCTCCATCCCATAGTCCCATGCCCATATACCCATCAAACTTATCCTCCATCCCATAGTCCCGTGCCCATTTACCCATCATACATATCCGCCATCTCATAGTCCCATGCCCATATACCCATCATACATATCCACCATCCCATAGTCCAGTGCCCATATACCCATCACACATCCTCCATCCCATAGTCCCATGCCCATATACCCGTCATACATATCCTCCATCCCATAGTCCAGTGCCCATATACCCGTCACACATATCCTCCATCCCATAGTCAATAATTATGACATCATAATGAGCGGCGGCAGGGCTTGCAACCTATGATGACATTAGCGTTGCCATGGCAACCATTGTAACAACATAATGAGGGGCGGGGCTTGATACGCACACACTGCTTCCCCTAGTATGTAGATAGGGGCAAAATTGTTTGGTGAATTGGAACGCACGGGGTAAAAATTTCACCTCACAACATAGCTTAGGGCACTCTCGGGGTCCAGACGTGTGACTGTGCCAAATTTTGTGGCTGTAGCTGCGACGGTGCGGATGCCAATCCAGGACATACACACATACACACACACATACACACACACATACATACATACACACTTTGAGCTTTATATATTAGATGGATGTTACCTGTGACTAAATGTCTATAGACTTTACCTTCTGGAGCTTGATTGATGGATTTGTCACTCTCACGTCTTCTCTTTGTGGTGGACTCAGTGTCAGATGTCCTCTTTCTCTTAAGTTGTTCTCTACAACTTTGATTTTCAACTCTATCATGATGTAAGTGAGAGCTCCTGGTTTTAGCTGTTAAGCTAAACCGTATTTCAGAGGTAACATCCTTTTCTCTCTCACATTCCACCATTCTTCCTCTCTTATTTGGGGTTTCATCTCCTTTCTCAGGAGGTGTGTTCCCTCTTTTTTTCCCCTTTTTAAGGGTCTTTTTCTCTGGAGGATGCCCAGAAGATAATGTACAGGGATCATCTGTCTTCTCAACAGGTACGTCCTGTACAATGTCCTGAGAAGTTTCTCCTCTCTGGGAAAAATTCTCTTCCATGCAACTCTTTTTAGCACTCCTCATATTCTTTTCACCACACTTCCTTTTTCGTCCCATGATAAGTTAATATCAATAATAACAAATTTGCTAAGTAGTCAAAAGTCGTCATCACTCTCCAACAGCTGAAGGTAAAGTAAGAAAAGACATCGGAATCCTTAACCTAACAGTCACCTAGTATTGTGACATCATCTCAATTGTGACATCATCGCCATTGTGACATCATCAGCCAGAGTGTAAGCGATGATGTCATCGGATGCTGCAGGACTAAGTTTGACATAATCAGATGACCTAGTATAAGAAAAGTTTTGTTTTTCATAATAACATACTTAGCACATTTTAATATCCTACTGATTGACCCTAAATGTTTTGCATCTAACTATTTAAAGAACTGTGAACACCTAGAAAAAGGCAAGAACTGATGCAGCAACAAATACAAAGATTAATAACCAAAGAAATACATTTCAGTATATAAAATTGCTGGACATGATCTCATTAATATAATATATGAAGAAAAACGTATTAAAATACCTATCGGAGACTCAGTTCTCCAGAGTACCAAGAATATTAGACAGGTGTTTTTCATGTTATGGCTGATGGGAGCAAATCTGCAGTGATGCACATGAATGAAAATAGGAACAAATCCACTTTGTGCCCCCACTGCCTCCATCCCAGAGCCCTGTGCTGTGTAGAGGCCATAGTGACATTTCACCTACATACAACAGTGTATAAAGTCTTCACATTCTCCAGTGGATTTTATTCTACATAAAAAAGAGAAAGAAGCCAGCGCTGCCTATGGTCAGAACGCAATACATTGATATCTAACTGTATTTCAAAATCAGACAGTTAGCACACATTTGATCAATTCATTGAGCCACCCCGCCATGCCAAGGCATTCTCAAATGGGGCAGTCCTACTCTAGGTTTTTTGTATTCGCTGTGCCATTACAGCCTCCTAAATGTATTAAAAGCAAGACCACATTAAATGCAAATTGTATCTGAAGCGTCTCTGAATCACTCCCAAGGCGCCAGAAAGGACGAGCGCAGATAAAGGTTGACCAGGTCATAGACATTTCAGGTCCAACCGCCACACTGCCAAACCAGCACCACAGACGAAGGGTGAAAGAGGCCCAGACACAGGTGCACAATCAAGCAGAGCCTGGGGCAGGGCTGCTGTATGTGTGTACAGCAGCCTAGATCAATCACAATGAACACAGAAAGAGCGGCCTACATTTTATACTCACTGGCATTTTGTCCACACTGATATTAGACCCTGCAGGAGCCATAGGATGATGTAGTTGCATGACTTTATTTCTCTATGGCTGTAATGTTACTGTATTATTACTGCGAGGAAAATAGTGAAAAGAAACTGTACGTGCTAGGAATCACTTGGCTGCATTAGGAGATTAGCTGTATATAATGGATCTCCCAGGATATACTACCATAAGGGCGGTGCTGGACACTCTATAAGGTGCAGTCCACATACAGCATCTTCAGAGAAAAGAGTGTCAGACACCTTGGAAGTAAAATGCACGGATACTTTATTATTGTGCAGCGGTAGATGGGACGTGCATGCAGGCAACATTATAAGGCAACCGCTGTTTCGCTCTGTGACTGACGCTTCATCTGGCCCGACTCTATCATGACGTCAGTACAAATTGTGCAATTGCCGCATTTAATTTCCTTTTGGTGTGGAATTTTCTAACCAGGTGGTTTTCCTATCACTAAGACGACTCCACTCTGATATATCTTTTTTTTATTGTGATTGCGTTTCTAAATTAAAATCTGGATAATTATCAATTATATGCCAATTTTTTTTTATAAATGGCGATTTTACAGCTTTATATAAAGGACTGTGCGTAAAAGAAAAGCAAACAGGTTTTCTATTCTTCTTTCGTCATCTTTAGAATATGGCAGGTCACTGGAGCTTCGTATCTTCAGAAGTTCTGGGACTTCATTTTTTGGGTGCCCTCTTTTTGTTAATGTTTCTTTTAACTCCGTCTCCTGTTCCGTGAAGTTTTCCATAATAGTATTTGTACATCATATTCACAAGAATTGACTGTATGATTTCGATTTTTCACATGTGCAGAATGGGCACTTTCTTACTGCAAAGAAAGAGTAGTTTTCTGTAGTTTTTAGTGATGATTTCATTGTTAATTATATAGAGACTGAAATGTCTAAGAATTGTATGATGATACCATTAACCTTTCTAGGAAATTTCATATTAATTGTTTTAAATTATAACTTTGATTCTTTTTGCCATATCCCTATTTATTATCCTTATGTTGTCTGTGCGGGCTTTTTTTCCATCCGTGTGGCTTCTGTGTTATTATTCAGCAGTAAATAAACTTTACAAGACCAATGTGTCCTTAAAAATTGGATGTAAAACATAATGTACTGATTTTTTGCACACCCGTAGGCTTGAGTAGGTGAGTCTCATCCGAAATACTGAAGAGAATGGTGTTATCTGAACAGCTCCATAGAATAACATTGATCCGAGCGCTGTCCGTGTGAGGTCTGTTGAGGCCATGTGAGGACAGCAGTAAGATAGAAATACATCACTGTATTTCCAGGAATCAAATACTTATTTGTCACTGCAAAATGCAAATAATTTTATATAATTTATACAATGTGGTTTTCTGGATTTTATTTTTGATATTCTATCTCTCAATGTTAAAATTAACCGACCCTTAAAATTACAGACTGTTCATGTCTTTGTCAGTGGGAAAGCTTACAAAAGCAGCAAGGGATCAAATACGTATTTCCCCCACTGTATATATACAGTATCTTTGTACGAATATACCTTTTGTCAATGTGTTGCTTTTCCCGATGTTTTTTCCCTTGATTTCCATTAAGTTGGGGGAATGTTTATATCCCAAGGAGTCGGCGTATGAAGCAGGAGCTTCTGTAAGGTACCTTCTTTGACTGTTGGTGCTTGTTAGGGTCTATGAACATTAATGATCTGTTTGGCGTGCGGTCGCTCACGGTTACTGGACAGAGAGGTCGGGTGTGTTTAGGGACTGCATGTTAAAGCCATATGTTGAAATATTATGAATGGTGGTAGACCCGTGACATGCAACACGGCCTACCATATGGTTTATGCAGTGTAAAATAAACTTTATAGACTTTTTAGGTGAGCAAAACGTGCCTGCTTGTCTTCATCCCGTTGCCAAGCGAGTGTCCCCCAACACACATGCGGAAGTGCTGCTCTACACCCCAATCTGCCAGATGGCGTACTGTCCCGTCCTTGTGCCCTGGGACATAATTTCCATGGATGGGATAGTTGTCATGGTTTGAACAGGGTTGTTGCCCTGCTCTCACAGGGTTTAGTATTCGAGACCTCTTTCTGGATCTGGGAGGGGTATTTATACTCACTCTTTACCAGGGTTCTCTGTCAGCTATACTGTTGTTCTGGTGTGTCTGACCCCTGGTGTGCGTGTATTCTGCATTGCTTGTTTGCTTCCCGTGTATGACCGTCTGTTTCCTCACTCTGTACTCTGTCTCTCGTTTTGGTACTATTGTCTTTTCTGGCTCTGACCTCCTGGCTTGGCTATCATTACTCTGTTACAGTTTGTCCCTATTGTACCGTTTATTGCCCGTTCTGGTTTTCTGATCTATTGCTACGTCCTGACTATCCATTCTGTCTAACCCTTTGGTATTGTATTGCTATCTTGTGCTTTCATCTGGTTTCTGTCTCTGTCTATGCCCCTTGGTAACATTGTCATGTAGTTACCTTTCTAGGAGTTTTCCTCAGCTCCTAGCTTTGTGGAGCTTAGGCTACGCTCCCAGCAGTCACATGCTTCAGGTCCTGATACTCTGAAGCATGCATCGTCACCGCTGCTGCCCAGCTCCACAGGTATCTTTGAGCACTGTTTTTGTACTCAGGACACACGCACTGGCTCAGTGAGCTAGTGCAGCGCGGGGTTCCTAACAATATTACATCACAGGCGATCAGCCATGCTCATGGGGGAAGCTCGGCTGATTGCGTCCGGATGTCAGCTGATTCTCACAACTGACACCCAGCACTAAGTACCAGGAGCGGTCAAGGACCGCTCCCGGCACCTTATTTCCTGGAACACTGCGATTAAACATGATCGCAGTGTTCCGGAGCCGGCAGAGGGGCTCACAGCCCCTCTGCCTTTGGATCGGAGACACCGCAGCATAACACGGGGTCCCGATCGCTGCCATGGAGACCCAATGTCATCCTGACAACATCCGAGTCTCCAGGCCTGAGAGATTTCCTGTCATGCGCAGTGCATTTCAGGAAGTCTCACAGGTCAGTGTACAGAAGCTGCAGCGCTGACAGCTTCTATAGCATGCAGATCTGCGTGTTATAGAAGCGATCAGTCTGTACAAAAAACAGTACATTGTACAATTAAGTTTTTAGAATGAAAGAGCAATATGTCAGAAACACCGCACTGCACTTGCTCACTGAGCCAGTGAGCGTGTCCTGAGTACAAAAACAGTGTTCAAAGATACCTGTGGAGCAGGGCAGCAGCGGTGACGATGCGTGCTTCAGACTATCAGGACCTGATGCACGTGACTGCTGGGGGCGTGGCCTAAACTCCACAGAGCTAGGAGCTGCAGGGAAACTCCTTGAAAGGTAACTACAGGACAAGTTACCAAGGGGCATAGACAGGGACATAAACCAGATAAGGCCGGGGTCAAAGCACGAGATCGCACGACAGTACCAAAGGATAAGACAGAATGGATAGTCAGGACGTAGCAATAGATCAGAAAACCAGAACGGGCAATAGACGGTACAAAAGGGGCAAACGGAAACGGAGTAATGATAGCCAAGCCAGGAGGTCAGAACCAGAGGAGTCAATAGTACCAAAACGTGAGACAGAGAACAGAGTAAGGGGACAGACCTGGTCATACACAGGAATCAAACAAGCAATGCAGTTTACAAGCACACCAGGGGGGTCAGTCACACAGCCAGAATAACAGTACAGCTGACAGGGACCCTAGTGTGGAGTGATTATAAATAACCCTCCCAGATCCAAAGGGAGGCCAGCAGCATAAACCCTGAGAAACCAGAACATTAACCATGTCCTAACCATGACAGTACCCCCCTCTTAATGGGGGGGGCCACTGGACCCCCAGGTTTCTCACGGTATCTGGCTTGAAAAGCCCACACCAGTTGATCAGCGTGCACCGAACTGGCCGGAACCCATGACCGATCCTCAACGGAATATCCCTTCCAATGAATAAGGTACTGAAGTCTCCGGTGCACCCACCGTGAATCAATGATGCACCCTACCTCGTACTCCAGTTGACCCTCTACCAATACTGGTGGAGCCACGGATGAGGGATCTTCTCTAACTGTCCCCACAGGCTTTAATAGGAGCCTGTGGAAGACGTTAGAAATTTTGAAGGAGGTGGGCAACTGTAATCTGTATGCCATCGGGTTGATCACCTCTACAATCTTGTATGGGCCAATAAATTTGGGTCCCGACTTCATAGAGGGTATCTAAAGTTTGATGTTACGGGTGGACAACCAGACTTTTTCCCCCACTGTCAACGCAGTACCCAACCCCCTCCTCCTGTCTGCAAAATGTTTGTACCTCTTCTGGGCTTTGGAGGTGTTCCCCTGCACCTCCCTCCAGAGGGTTTTTAACTGTTGTACCATCCCCTCGGCACCAGGGCAATCCGAATCCATACGGGAAAATTCCCCAAACTGCGGAACAAACCCATAATTGACCTGAAATGGAGACTTTCCGGTAGACTGATTAATACGACAGTTAAATGCAAATTCTGCCATGGGTAATACCTCACACCAGCCTTCCTGTCTGGAGGAGGCCAGGCACTTCAGAATCTGCTCCAACGACTGGTTGGTGCATTCAGTCTGTCCGTTGGATTCCGGGTGATAGGCAGAGGAGAATGACAACGTGACCCCCAACTTCATACAAAACGCTCTCCAAAACCTGGCCACAAATTGCACACCCCTGTCTGACACCACATTCACAGGCACTCCATGCAACCGAACAATGTGCTGTACAAACAAGCGGGCCAAGGTTTCAGCAGATGGTAACGCAGGTAATGGCACAAAGTGGGCTTGCTTAGAAAATCTATCTACCACTACCCATACCACAGAGTTGCCCTTGGAAGATGGAAGATTAGTGATAAAGTCCATGGACAGGTGTGTCCATGGTTTATCCTGAATTGGCAAAGGCACCAATTCCCCGACTGGCTGGACCTGAGAGCTTTTAGAGCGAGCGCACACCCCACAAGTATTTACAAACCTTTTTATATCAGTACCCACAGAGGGCCACCAAAAACCCCCTAGCTACTGCCCCCCGGGTAGCTGCAATACCAGGGTGTGCACTTAACACAGAATCATGAAATTCTTGAAGGAGTGTGAGATGGAATTGTTCGGGTACAAACAATTTACCTGGGGGTTTATTCCTGGGAGCTTGAGCTTGTGCTTCCAGAATCTACCTCTGTAACTCAGAGGAGATTTCGGCTACAACCACTCCTGGTTGAATAGTGGAGGAAGGAGGTTCTGGAGGAGACACAGAATCAAAACTTCGGGATAAGGCATCCGCCTTTACATTTTTAGACCCTGGTCGGAACGTGATGGTAAAATGAAATCGAGAAAAGTGCCCACCGAGCCGGTCTGGGGGTCAATCTCTTTGCAGACTCGATATAAGCCAGGTTTTTATGATCAGTGATGACCGTAATGGGATGAGCGGCCCCCTCCAAAAAATGCCTCCATTCTTCGAAGGCCAATTTAACCGCTAACAATTCCCTGTTACCGAAATCATAGTTTCTCTCGGCTGAAGAGAACTTCGTAGAGAAAAAAGCACAGGGTTTGAGGTTAGTCAGGGTAGAGGGGCCCTGTGACAATAATGACCCCCACCCTCTGGAACTCGTCCCCGGAGGAGCGGGGCCTTAGAGAAAAAAAAAGCTTGCATCCTTCTCTGAAAGACCTGAACTCCTTTTTATCCCCTGAGAAAGGGTCTGCCAATTTGACTGGAGATTCGGGGGATGCCAATGACACATCCCTATCCCCAGCACTAGGAGCCCCTGCATCAACAGCCCCCTGCACAGTAACCACCAACTGTTGCTGGGTATGGGCCATCGTGCGCTGTTCCACATAGAGTTTATGGAACATTTGGGTCAGGTGCTTGACCTGATCAGCCAAAGCTTGTATGGGATCCATGAGGATAACACACCTTTTTTTTTCCCCTTCAGAGGAAAAAAAACTGAAATGGTCAGCTATAATGTCAGAAACCCCGCACTGCACTTGCTCACTGAGCCAGTGCGTGTGTCCTGAGTACAAAAACAGTGTTCAAAGATATCTGTAGAGCAGGGCAGCAGCGGTGACGATGTGGGCTTCAGACTATCAGGACCTGAGGCACGTGACTGCTGGGGGTGTGGCCTAAACTCCACAGAGCTAGGAGCTGCAGGGAAACTCCTAGAAAGGTAACTACGGGACAAGTTACCAACTGGCATAGACAGAGACAGAAACCAGATCAGGCTGGGGTGAAAGCACGAGATCGCACGACAGTACCAAAGGATAAGACAGAATGGATAGTCAGGACGTAGCAATAGATTAGAAAACCAGAACGGGCAATAGACTGTACAAAAGGGGCAAACGGTAACGGAGTAGCGATAGTCAAGCCAGGAGGTCAGAACCAGAGAAGACAATAGTACCAAAACGTGAGACAGAGAACAGAGTAAGGGGACAGACCTGGTCATACACGGGAATCAAACAAGCAATGCAGTTTATAAGCACACCAGGGAGGTCAGTCACACGGCCAGAATAACAGTATAGCTGACAGGGAATCCTAGTCTGGAGTAATTATAAATAACCCTCCCAGATCCAAAGGGAGGCCAGCAACATTAACCCTGAGAAACCAGGACATTAATCATGTCCTAACCATGACACAATTTACATTTTACTCAAAAATATACCTATAAAGAGAAAAATCAGACAAACTGAATATTTTACAGTGGTCTCTTAATTTTTGCCAGAGATGTATATACTGTATATATTTACAATATTGTATATGTCAAATTGATAAGTGGATACAGGAAAGTATTCAGACCCCTTTAAATTTTTAACTCTTTGTTTTATTGCAGCCATTTGGTAAATTCAAAAAAATTCATTTTTTTTCTCATTAATGTACACCCTAGAATCATAGAATCATAGAATCATAGAATCGTAGAGTTGGAAGGGACCTCCTGGGCCATCTGGTCCAACCCCCTGCTCAAAGCAGGATTTGCTAAATCATCCCAGTCAGATGTCTGTCCAGCCTCTGTTTGAAGACTTCCATTGAAGGAGAACTCACCACTTCTCATGGCAGCCTGTTCCACTCATTGATCACTCTCACTGTCAAAAAGTTTTTTCTAATATCTAATCTGTGTCTCCTCCCATTCAGTTTCATCCCATTGCTTCTAGTCTTTCCTTGTGCCAATGAGAATAAAGTTGATCCTTCTACAATGTGACAGCCCTTTAGATATTTGTAGCCAGCTATTAAGTCTCCTCTCAGTCTTCTCTTTTGCAAACTAAACATTCCCAAATCCTGCAACCTTTCCTCATAAGACAGGGTTTGCAGACCGGTCACCATTCTGGTCGCTTTTTTCTTAACTTGCTCCAGTTTGTTGATGTCTTTTTTAAAAAGTGGTGCCCAAAACTGGACACAATATTCCAGATGAGGTCTGACCAAAGAGGAGTAGAGGGAAATAATGACTTCACGTGATCTAGACTGTATGCTTCTGTTAATACATCCTAGAATTGCATTTGCCTTTTTTTGCTGCTGCATCACACTGTTGACTCATATTCAGTCTGTGATCTATTAGTATACCCAAGTCTTTTTCACATGTGCTGTCACTTAGCCCTATTCCTCCCATTCTGTATATGCTTTTTTCATTTTTATTGCCCAGATGTAGTACTTTGCATTTCTCCCTGTTAAAAACCATTCTGTTAGTTGCTGCCCACTTCTCCAGTTTATTTATATCTTTTTGAATCCTCTCTCTCTCTTCTCTAGTATTAGCTATCCCTCCTAGCTTTGTGTCATCAGCAAATTTAATCAGTTTACCCTCAATTCCTTCATCTAAATCATTGATAAAGATGTTGAACAATACAGGGCCCAGGACAGAGCCCTGTGGTACCCCACTTGAGACATTCTTCCAACTGGATGTGCAGCCATTTACGACCACTCTTTGGGTCCGATCACTAAGCCAGTTATGAATCCACCTAACAGTTGCCTTGTCCATTCAATACTTAGTCATTTTTTCAATAAGGATTGTATGAGAGACTTTGTCAAATTCTTTGCTGAAGTCAAGATATACTATATCTACAGCATTTCCTTGATCCACCCAATCAGTGATTCCGTCATAGAAGGAAATTAAGTTAGTCTGACATGACTTATTAGTTACAAACCCATGCTGACTCTGTTTAATCACTTCATTCTTATCCAGGTACTGACATACATGTTGTTTAATAATTTGTTCAAAGATCTTTCCTGGTATAGAAGTCAGACTCACCGGCCTATAGTTGCCTGGATCCACCTTCTTCCCCTTTTTGAAGATAGGAACAACATTTGCTCTTCTCCAGTCTTCTGGCACTTATCCTGTTCGCCAAGAATTTTCAAAGATTATGGAGAGGGGTTCAAAAATTTCTTCTGCTATCTCCAGTACTCTGGGGTGTAATTCATCTGGACCTGGAGACTTGAATTCATTTAGGTTAGCTAAGTGTTTCCTCACTATCTTTCTGTTTATAGATATCCTGGATTCTTCTATTCCCTTAATAGGACAGTGAAGAACAGTTGATGTTACATTTCCTTTCTGAGAGAAAACAGATGCAAAATAGGAAATTAAAAGTTCAGCCTTCTCAGCATCCTGTCTTACCATTTCATCATTTTCATCCTGTAAAAATCCTATAGCATCTTTGACTTTTCTTTTACTTTTGACATATCCCCTAAATCCTTTATTATTGCTTTTGACATCTCTTGCAAGCCTCAATTCATTTTCAGCTTTAGCTAATCTGATTTGTGCCCTGCAGGTTCTGCAGACAGCATTATATTCTTCTTTAGATATGCCTCCCTCTTTCCATTTTATAAACATTTTTTCTTCCTTTTTAGCATGTGCTTAAGTTCTGTGTTCATCCATCTTGGTTTCCTTAAATGCTTCCTATTCTTACCTCTTTTCAGAATTGTTAACAACTGTGCTTTGAGAATTTCATTTTTCAAGATTTCCCATCCTTCTTGGACATTTTTGTCTTTAAGGATATCCAGCCATTGGATCCCTCCAATTCTCTTTCTGAATCCCTTAAAATCTGCCTTTCTGAAATCTAACCTTGACTTCTGAGTCTTCACAGGTCTTCCGCCTCTAGTTATCCAAAATTCTAAAATAGCATGATCGCTACCTCCTAGGGTCCCAGCCACTTTTACCTCCTCAACCTTTTCCTCCCTGTTTATAAGGATTAGATCCAAGGTAGCAGTTCCCCTTGTTTTCTCCTCTACCTTTTGGAAGATAAAGTTGTCAGCAAGAGAGGATAAGAATTTCCTTGATCTGTTAGTTTTGCCTGAGAGAGATTCTCAACAAATGTCTGGATAGTTGAAATCTCCCATGACAACTATGTCATATTTTTTGGAGAACTTGGCCATTTGATGCATAAAGAGTTCATCTATATCTTCAGCTTGCACAGGCGGCCTGTAGTAAATGCCTACAATGGTGTCCTTTCCATTGTTCTGTCCTTGTATTCTTACCCAAACAGTTTCCACAGAACACCCAGTCTCTGAAGCTTCAATCTCTGTGCAGATATACGCGTTTCTAACATATAATGCGACACCTCCTCCTCTTTTATCAAGTCTGTTTCTTGCAAATAAGTTGTATCCTTCTAGTCTTGTATTCCAATCATGTGTATTGTCCCACCAAGTTTCAGTGATTCCAATGACATCATATTTCTTTTCCTGTGTTAGTAGTTCCAATTCTCCTTGTTTGTTGCCCATGCTTTGTGCATTAGTATAGAAACATTTCAGTTTGTGATAGGTTTCTCTTTCTCCAATATTTTTATTAATTAGATTCTTTTGTCTTTGTTCTTCCTTTACACTTCTAATAGCAGAGTTCTCAATAGCATTTGTCAGGTGTATGGCTTTTTCTGGTCTTTTGCTTCCCTTCCCACGTTGTTCTCGTTTAAAGCTCTCCTTACAAGTGTAGCAAGGCGACTTCCAAATACATGCTTTCCAGTCTTCGTAAGGTGCACCCCATCTCTAGCAAGTAGTCCATCGTATAAGTAATTCACTCCGTGATCCAGAAATCCAAATCTTTTCTGACCGCACCATCGACGTAGCCAGTTGTTCACCTGCAGAATCTTATTCCACCTCCTTGTTCCATGGCCATCCACTGGGAGGATAGAAGAGAAGACCACCTGCGCTCCCAGTTCTTTCACTTTCTTGCCTGTCTTCAAAGTCTCTGCAGATGGTTTCCAAGTAATTTCTTGCGGTGTCATTTGTCCCCACATGTAGTAGCAGGAATGGGTAGTCATCTGTAGGTCTGAAGAGTCCTGATATCCTGTCAGACGCATCTTTAATTTTTGCACCTGGAAGACAGCACATTTCTCTTGAAGTTATATCCGGTCTGCAGATAGCGGCCTCTGTTCCTCTCAACAGGGAATCCCCCATGACCACCACTCTCCGTTTCTTCTTCACAACATTTTTCTTTCTCCATCCAGGAGGACTCTGAAGGCGTACAAGGTTGCCGTTTGTTGGCAAAGTCTTATCCTGATGTATTTCTTCATTGTTTTCCTGCGTGAGAGCCTGGTACTGGTTCCTGAGCAGTATGGGTGCTGACTGCCTCCTGATCCTCCTGCTTTTCTGGGTCACATGTCTCCATTCCTCTGTTTCTTCAGGTGCACTTCGAATTTCTTCTCTTTCTGTAACATGAAGAGATAATTCTGCTCTGTCCAAGAACTCTTCACCTTCCTTAATGATCTTCAACGTAGCTAACCTCTCTTCGAGATTTTGCAACTTTTCCTCCAACAGGGACACAAGCTTGCATTTGTGGCATGTGAAGTTTGGCTTTTCCACTGGTAAGTCTGTGAACATGTAGCAAGAAATGAAGGTCACCAAATGGCTCCTGGCCTCTTCCATATTGAGATTTCTTAAAAACGATGAAAGATGAGCCCAGTGATCGTTGAGCTCGCGGAGACTCTTCACTTATCCCAGAAGGCACTGGGAATATGCAAATGATCTCCTCAAGACTCTTTCCCTGGTTTTCCGATTTCCTCTTTTCAGCTGCAACGGCCAAAACCCAGTGGTCGTTGAGCTCGCGGAGACTCTTCACTTATCCCAGAAGGCACTGGGAATATGCAAATGATCTCCTCAAGACTCTTCCCCTGGTTTTCCGATTTCCTCTTTTCAGCTGCAACGGCCAAAACCCAGTGATCGTTGCGCTCGCGGAGACTCTTCACTGCATCTCATCTTCACTGAAAAAAACAGAAATGTAGAAATATTTGCAAATTTATTAAAAAAAGAAAAACTGATATATCACATGGCCATAATATTCAGAACCTTTGCTCAGACACTCATATATAAGTCACATGTTGTCCATTTCCTTGTGATCCTCCTTGAGATGGCTCTACTCCTTCAATGGAGTCCAGCTGTGTTTAATTAAACTGGTAGGACGTGATTTGTAAAGGCACCCACCTGTCTATAAAAGACCTCACAGCTCACAGTGCATGTCAGACAAAATGAGAATCATGAGGTCGAAGGAACTGGCCAAGGAGCTCAGAGACAGAATTGTGGCAGAGATCTGGCCAAGGTTACAGAAGAATTTCTGCATTACTCAAGGTTCCTAAGAGCACAGTGGCCTCCATAATCCTTAAATGGAAGAAGTTTGGGACCACCAGAAGATTTCCTAGACATTGCCATCAAGAAAAAATGAGCAATCGTGGGAGAAGAGCCTTGGTGAGAGAGGTAAAGAAGAACCCCAAAATCACTGTGGTGAGCTACACAGATGCAGTAGGGAGATGGGAGAAAGTTCCACAAAGTCAACTATCATTGCAGCCCTCCACCAGTTGGGCCTTTATGGCACAGTGGCCCAATAGACGCCTCTCCTCAGTGCAAGACATATGAAAGCCTGCATAGAGTTTGCAAGAAACCACATGGAGGACTCCCAGTTTATGAGAAAAAAGATTCTCTGGTCTGATGAGATGAAGATAGACCTTTTTGGTGATAATTATAAGCAGTTTGTGTAGAGAAAACCAGGCACTGCTCATCACCCGCCCAATACAATCCGAACAGCGAAACATGGTGGTGACAGCATCATGTATGGGGGTGTTTTTCAGCTGCAGGGACAGGATGACTGGTTGCCATTGAAGAAAACATGAAGGCGGCCAAGTACAGAGATATACTGAATGAAAACCTTGTCCAAAGTGCTCTGGACCTCAGACTTGGCTGAAGGTTCACCTTCCAACATGAAAATGACCCTAAGTACACAGTTAAAATAACAAAGGAGTGGCTTCAGAACAACTCTGTGACCATTCTTGACTGACCCACCAGAGCCCTGACCTAAACCCAATTGAGCTTCTCTGGAGAGACCTGAAAATGGCTGTCCACCAACGTTCACCATCCAACCTGATGGAGCTGGAGAGGATCTGCAAGGAAGAATGGGAGAGGATCCCCAAGTCCAGGTGTGAAAAGCTTGTTGCATCACTCCCAAGAAGATTCATAGCTGTACTAGCACAAAAGGGTGCTTCTACTCAATACTGAGCCACGGGTCTGAATACTTATGACCATGTGATATTTCAGCTTTCCTATTTTAAAATTTGCAAAAATTTCTACATTTCTGTATTTTTCAGTTAAGATGGGGTGCAGAGCGTACATTAATAAGAATAAAAGTAACTCTGGGATTTATCAAATGGCTACAATGAAACAAAGAGTGAAAAATTTAAAGGGGTCTGAATACTTTTCGTACCCACTGTATATGTGCATTATTACTTTTATTTGTTTACTTTCAGTACAATTTTTGATAAAAAGAAGTAATAGCTATCATACTAGCTTCAAGGTGTGCCCAAATCAGGATGATCGTAACCTTTTATATGCACTATTGCTTTTACTTATTTACTTTTAGGCGTCGGATTCCTGCAGCGACACAACAGGAATCTAGAGCCTCACATGCTGCTCTGCAGCAAGCCATTCCTGAGGCTAAGTCCCTCTGCCGCTCCACTGAGCATGCTCACGAGACGATCTCCCATTGGAGGTCGGGATTCACGTGCTCAGGTCCTTCTCCAGATCTGATTGGTCCATCTCAGAGATCTGGAAGGTCCCGGCAGCGCACGACTATATTAGCGATGCACCAGCGATGCACCAGCGATCCGACCAGCGATCCGACCCGGTCAGGATCGCTGGTGCATCGCTAAATGATCGCTAGTGAGCTTCCACACAGGAAGATCTCACAGCGATGCAGCAGTGATGCAGCGCACGATACTCCCCTTTCACACACAGCGATCCTGACGTCCTCCCGCCTGCGTCCAGCGTCGCTCGTCTCACACAGCAGGAAGCCCAGCAGGAAGCAGACGACGAGAAATGGAGCCGCCCGATCTCACGCGATCAGCGATGGACAGCGGGTGAGCTGGTCGGAGGTAAGAATCACACATAGCGACATCGCTAGTGATATCGCTGTAACGTCACAAAATCAATGAAGTTTTAGCGATATTGCTAGCGATATCGCTAAGTGTAAAACCCCCTTAACAGGCTCAGTGTTTATGTTTATGTTACAGCGCCTCTGTGAGTTAACAGAGTCCGCTCTGCGCACATCGGGTGATGTTGAATCCGTGCGCATTATACCGCCATATAGCGCATCTGCCATTGTCTAGCAGTGGGTTTTACACCTACTGCACTGTGGAACCCGAGCGGCAAACACACTTTATTATTTATTCATTTAGTGCGTTCCGCCGTTCCTAACATTATACTAACGCCAGGGTCTGGCTAGTAATGGCGGACCAGCAGCAGCTACTGCAGTACATTCGGCAGCTGGAGCGCAGGTTGGCTACTCTCGAGAGTGCCACCTCAGCTGCGAAGTTTACTGAGGCTGCTGTCCAGGCAGTCGCAGAGGCTGTCTCGCGTGTGTCCACGTCCACGCCAGTGCCGACAGTTTCCCGCCTCAGCGATCAGCACCAGTGATGACGAGCATGCGCGTCGCTGTGTACCTTAGTTACCAGTGTGCTGGTGCAGCAATTTGTGTTTTAATAACCTCCTAATATTTATCAGTCAGACTCCACTAAGGGGATCTTTGTTAACACTGTACTTTTGTCACAGAACCGCCATCCCAAAAAATAGCCGGCGCAGGTGTGTTTCATCTCCTATATAATTGTCTAATTCTGTCTGTCTGTCTGTCTGTAATGGAAATCCCACCTCGTTGATTGGTCGCCGCAGTCAGGCCGCGACCAATCAGCGACAGTCGCTTAGTCATCACGGCAACACGGCCGCATCGCTTATTGTACAGGCACATAACAGCCGTTAAAGCAGAGGTCTTAAACATGCGGCCCGCTGGCTGCATGCGGCCCCTGAGGCAGTCATCTGCGGCCCGCGGTGCACCACATGTCTCACCCCCTGAAGCAGGTAGAAAGGGGAAGGCACGCAGCCATCCAGGAGTGCGGCGACGGCTGTGTGTTCTGTGTGCACAGGACCGGTGATGAGGTCACAGGAGGGGGGAGGAGTCAGGGGGGTTACATGATCAGGGGCCTCAGTGTATGCAGATTAGAACGCTGCTGTCTTTGTCTGTGCTGGTTGTCATGGTGCTGGGTAAGTTAATGTGAGGTCAGGAGTGGTTTACAGGGTGGATGTAGCAGAGCTGTGTGTGTATGAGGTGTACGGAGAGGTGCCGTGTGTGTACGAGGTGTCCGGAGTGGAGCCATGTGTGTGTGAAGACCGAGGTGTACGGAGTGGAGCCACGTGCGAACGAGGTGTATGGAGCAGAGCTGCGTGTGTACAAGGTGTACAGAGCGGAGCTGTGTGTGTACGAGGTGTACGGATCGGAGCCGTGTGTGTACAAGGTGTGTGGAGCGGAGCCTTGTGTGTGTGTACGAGGTGTCCGGAGTGGAGCCATGTGTGTGTGAAGACCGAGGTGTACGGAGCAGAGCCGCGTGTGTACAAGGTGTGCGGAGCGGAGCCTTGTGTGTGTGTACGAGGTGTACGGAGCGGAGGCATGTGTGTACGAGGTGTACGGAGCAGAGCCACGTGTGTGTACGAGGTGTACGGCACGGACCCGCGTGTGTACGAGGTGTACAGAGCGGAGCCGCATGTGTACGAGGTGTACGGATTGGTGCCGCGTGTGTATGAGGTGTATGGAGCAGAGCCATGTGTGTACAAGGACCGAGGTGTAGGGAGTGGAGCCATGTGTGTACGGAGCGGAGTCGTGTGTGTATGAGGTGTGTGGAGTAGAGCCGTGTGTGTACGAGGTGTGTTGAGCAGAGACGTGCCTGTATTTTGGCATGGGGTGGGCCCCATTTGAAAGTTCGCACCAGGGCCCATAACTTTGTAGTTACACCACTGCTCACGCTAGAAGAGAGGAGGAGTGCGCTGCTCTGTAGTGGCTGTGGCCCTGCGTGATGACATCCCTCTGGCGCTGTGTAATGACATCACGCCAGCGTGCAGAGTGCAGAGGCGTGACTTTCCCCCATTGCTGGATTATGCAGGTGACTGTGGCTGTGCGTGTACAGTGAGGTGATAGCGCCGGCTCACATGCAGAGCCGACAATATCATCCGCTGAGGTAAGCTGTACATCGCAGCTGACATCCTATTTGAGCGGCCACGATCGGTATTAGCACCGATCGCGGCCGTTTAACCCTTTAGATACTGCTATCAATTGTGATTGTATTAAGTTTGAAAGGAATGCAGCCCGCCAGCTTAAATTTGTTTTTTATGTGCGGCCCATTTACTCTGCTGAGCTTGAGACCCCTGCGTTAAAGGCATCACTGCTGCCTCGCTCATTACACAGGCACAGTCCTGTGCATATTCTAGAATACCCGATGCGTTTGAATCGGGCCACCATCTAGTATTCATATAACAACACAACCTCGTTCTCAGGAGGAAGCAATAACAACGTGTAGGGAGGGCTGTTGGAAGGAGCCGGTGAGTTTACGTGTTTCATCGTTACTGTGCAGACTACTAGAGGCCCAAAACCTACTTATTCAGAAATTCATGTTTTATGTCACTGTGGACATCAATTAATTCTTACAAATGTGTAATTTAGAGTAATAGTATATGAAATTCAAGACAATGTGCGGTGTTACCACCTTTCTATAGATCACACACTGGTAGTGTTGAGCATTCCGATACCGCAAGTATCGGGTATCGGCCGATACTTGCTGTATCGGAATTCCGATACCGACTTCCGATATTTTTTCAATATCGGAATTCGGCATCGGAATCGGAAGTTCAGTTGATTGACGGCCTGACGTCATCATGATGCGCGGTGTGTGCGCATCATGATGCGCCGTCATTTCGGGCCTTCCGGGGGTCTCTGCCGGCCTGCCGGGGGGCTGTGCCGGCCTGCCGGGGGGCTGTGTGGACTGCCCGGGGTCTGTACCGGCCTGCCGGGGGGCTGTGCCGGCCTGCCGGTGGTCTGTGCACCCTGTGGGGGTCTGTACCGGCCTGCCGGGGGGCTGTGCCGGCCTGCCGGGGGGCTGTGCTGATGTCCGGGGGTCTGTGCAAGCATCGTCCGATGGGACTACAAGTCCCATCGGGCGATGCCTGCTACCATGACAGTGATTGACACATTAGCCAATGATGGGACAGTAGTAGTCCCATCATCCGGCTAATGTGTTAAATGTTAAAAAAAAAAAAAAAATACTACATACATACTACATGCTACATACATACTACATACATGCTACATACATACTACATGCATGCTACATACATACTACATGCTACATACATACTACATGCATGCTACATACATACTACATACATGCTACATACATACTGCATGCTACATACATACTACATACATACTACATACATACTACATACATACTACATGCACGCTACATACATACTACATGCATGCTACATACATACTACATGCTACATACATACTACATATATACTACATACATACTACATACATGCTACATACATACTGCATGCTACATACATACTACATACATACTACATACATACTACATGCATGCTACATACATACTACATGCATGCTACATACATACTACATGCTACATACATACCACATACATACTACGTACATACTACATACTACATATATACTACATGCATGCTACATACATACTACATGCTACATACATACCACATACATACTACATACATACTACATACATACTACATGCTACATACATACTACATATATACTACATACATGCTACATACATACTACATGCTACATACATACCACATACATACTACATACATACTACATACATACTACATGCTACATACATACTACATATATACTACATGCATGCTACATACATACTACATGCTACATACATACCACATACATACTACATACATACTACATACATACTACATGCTACATACATACTACATATATACTACATGCATGCTACATACATACTACATGCTACATACATACCACATACATACTACATACATGCTACATATATACTACATGCATGCTACATACATACTACATATATACTACATGCATGCTACATACATACTACATGCTACATGCATGCTACATACATACTACATACATACTACATGCTACATACATACCACATATATACTACATACATACAATACATTCATACAATACATACATACATAGACATACAGTACATATAACATAGAGTAACATACTTACCAATACTTGTCACATTGTTCCCCAAAGCCATTGTCTTTTCCGGGATAAATATTAACATAACAAACCACAAAAATACTCACCCACGATCCGAAGCAGTCCACGAGTGTGTCCCACGACGATCTTGGGTAGAGAACTGCAGCATCAGATGATGCTGCCGTTCTCTACGGGCTGCAGGAATCCAATGACGGAAGGTAGGTATCCTTCCGCACTGTATTCCTCCGCCACTTAAAAAAAAAAGTCCCTAGTCTCACTTTATGCCATTGCTGCGTGGGAATTTCCCACACAGCAATGGCATAAAGTGAGACTAGGGACTTTTTTTTTTTTAAGTGGCGGAGGAATACAGTGCGGAAGGATACCTACCTTCCGTCATTGGATTCCTGCAGCCCGTAGAGAACGGCAGCATCATCTGATGCTGCAGTTCTCTACCCAAGATCGTCGTGGGACACACTCGTGGACTGCTTCGGATCGTGGGTGAGTATTTTTGTGGTTTGTTATGTTAATATTTATCCCGGAAAAGACAATGGCTTCGGGGAACAATGTGACAAGTATTGGTAAGTATGTTACTCTATGTTATATGTACTGTATGTCTATGTATGTATTGTATGAATGTATTGTATGTATGTAGTATATATGTGGTATGTATGTAGCATGTAGTATGTATGTAGTATGTATGTAGCATGTAGTATGTAGCATGCATGTAGTATATATGTAGTATGTATGTAGCATGTAGTATGTATGTAGCATGCATGTAGTATATATGTAGTATGTAGCATGTAGTATGTATGTAGCATGCATGTAGTATATATGTAGTATATATGTGGTATGTATGTAGCATGCAGTATGTATGTAGCATGCATGTAGTATATATGTAGTATGTATGTTGCATGTAGTATTTATGTAGTATGAATGTAGCATGTATGTAGTATGTAGTATGAATGTAGCATGTATGTAGTATGCATGTTGTATGTATGTAGCATGTAATTTTTTATTTTTTTTTTTTTTACATTTAACACATTAGCCGAATGATGGGACTACTACTGTCCCATCATTGGCTAATGTGTCAATCACTGTCATGGTAGCAGGCATCGCCCGATGGGACTTGTAGTCCCATCGGACGATGCCCGCACAGACCCCCGGAGCCTGCACAGACCACCGGCAGGCCGGCACAGCCCCCCGGCAGGCCGGCACAGCCCCCCGGAGCCTGCACAGCCCCCCGGCAGGCCGGCACAGCCCCCCGGCAGGCCGGCACAGCCCCCCGGAGCCTGCACAGACCACCGGCAGGCCGGCACAGACCACCGGAGCCTGCACATACCCCCTGGCAGGCCGGCACAGCCCCCCGAAAGGCCCGTACAGACCCCAGAGAGGCTGTACAAGGGCAGGAAAGGGTTTTTCTTATTCCGATACCGGAAGTCCCATAGACTTGAATGGGACTTCCGGTATCGGAATCGGCGATACCGTTACTTTTTTTAAAGATCGGCCGATACCATCCGATACGATACTTTGAAGTATCGGACGGTATCGCTCAACTCTACACACTGGTAATAAATACAGAAATACACGAGATACAGGATGATGATGTTCAATAATTAATCATTTTATTTTTTTCTCCTCTCAGTATGTTTTGAATTGTGGGAGGAAACCGGAGTACCCGGAGAAAACCCACACAGACACGGGGAGAACATACAAACTCTGTGCAGATGGAGTCCCAGATTTACACCCAGGACCACCCTGCTGCTCGCTAACAGCGCTAATCACTGCGCCACCGTGCCGTCCTGTAGTATGATGGTCCTACGTCTCCAAGTAGCCTGCCACTCAGATGAGAGTGCAGGACCCTGATATGTAACAGAGTAGATGGAAGATCTCGGGATTGGGATTCCACCAGACCGCGCCTCTTTCTTCAGACCACACCCAGGTCCACGCCTTCCTGAGCCAGTAGTCAGGTGTTGGGGGAGGGGACTATGTTATATTTCTATTGCTGTCATTGCTGCGGCTTTTAATGCTCTTCCACCTGTTGCTGATGTTGGAGAAGCCACAGAACAGCCGCTGGTCCTCCGGGGTTATAGGTGGTTTCTGAGCTTCAGTGCCAGATATCACTTGGTGCAATTCTGTTTCTTCGCTGGTTTCCGTAACTGGGATCTATAGAAGAAAGACAAATCAGTCTGGTTAATTCATTAGGTATTTATTTATATCCGTCTCCTCCCGAGGGCACCTGTACAGATTGTGGATGAGCCGTGGTAACCGTGTGCCGATTACCGCTAATCGCCACGATGCATCGTTACCTGCAGCTTGAGAACAAGTCAACTCCTGGTGCTGCCTGGCAATCTGCGGGATCCACATCTGCTACAACTGCACCATAAAGCTGTGCTCACACGTTGCAACCACATTGGGTTCTTTTGACTCAGTGTCAACAATAATGCATACTTTTGTTGTGTTTTTCCCCATAAAATGCCCAGAGCATTATGGCTCTTTCATAGAAAAAAATGCACAGTGTGAAAGCAGCCTAATAGATCCAAGTTAGTCACTAAGTGGCCTTCTGAAGAATTGGGGACAATAATTCCACTTTTGAGAAATATGTAAAGGCCTGTCCATCCTGCCCCATACTGTAATTCCACCCATTTACCAGCAGGGGAGGATAAACACATTCTGCCTTATACTATGTAGGATTGTTACTCATTATTTGAGTATTTCTTACACATATTATCACATTACACAGACGAGGAGGTGACATTATAATAAAATAGCGCTGTGCACTTACAGGTGTCATTGTAAATGGTGGCTGGGACCTTCCCGCCTCTAATTCCTCCCAGTTTATGGGCGAGAAGAATGGATGTCCTTTTAGATTGCTGCAAGCAACCTGCCTCTTCTTTGGTGATTTACGCAAGAGCTGCAAATATATAAGAACCACTATTATATCACAAGTAATAATATAAATAATCTCAGGAAAAAACTGCAGTAACAGAGTTATTTTCTCACTTTCTTATAGAAAGATGAATTTCTTAAAACAACAATTGATAGAAAGAAATATGATAGGATAGGACAGGACAGGATAGGATAGGACAGGACAGGACAGGATAACATAGTACAGGACAGGATAGGACAGGAGAGGATAGGACAGGACGGGATAGGATAGGACAGGACAGGATAACATAGTACAGGACAGGATAGGACAGGATGGGATAGGACAGGACAGGATAACATAGTACAGGACAGGATAGGACAGGAGAGGATAGGACAGGACGGGATAGGATAGGACAGGACAGGATAACATAGTACAGGACAGGATAGGACAGGATGGGATAGAATAGGATAGTACAGGATAGGATGGTATAGGATGGTACAGGATAGGATGGTACAGGACAGGATGGTACAGGATGGGATAATACAGGACGGGATAGGATAGTACTGGATAGGATGGTACAGGACAGGATGGTACAGGATAGTTCATGATAGGATAGTACAGGATAGGCCATCAGTAGTCGATATGTCAGGGGGCCCATACCCAATAATCCTGAGGATTAGCTGTGTGAAGAGGTTTTGGTGAGCACTGCAGCCTCCCCATTCCTTCTATTGGATAAAGCTGAAAAACCCATCACAGTGGTGATGAAATGTACGGTGTATTATCAAATCTCCTGACTGGTCTATCCTTCCTATATCTCCAGGTAGAAGTGTCTATTTACTCACTCTCTTAATGAGATCCCTGAGCTGAGAATCCATGGTGTGCGGATAGCAAGGTTTATCATATTTATCACTCTGATCATAGTTAAACGGGTGAGATCTTGTGGCCATTTGGAAGAGTATGACCCCAAAAGCGAATAGGTCGATCGTGTAATTAAAGGGCCGTTGACGAATCATCTGTGGAAATATAAGATTAGAAGAGTAAGTTAGTACATTGTTCATCCTGGGAGTGAGAAAACTACCGTGGTCCATTTTTACTGGCAGTGTTTTTCCGCACCTAAACCAAACAAAATATGGCATATTGGCCAAAACATCATTTGGTTG
Organism: Dendrobates tinctorius; assembly: GCF_039654945.1. NCBI lineage: Eukaryota > Metazoa > Chordata > Amphibia > Anura > Dendrobatidae > Dendrobates > Dendrobates tinctorius. Next base: position 8,430,484 of record NW_027361706.1, on the reverse strand, counting down.
ATAGCTACCTCTCAAGTCAAGAAGACCCAGCACACATTAAACTGTTTTTTTTTTATTTATTATGCTTTTCTTAGGCAGTGCTATCTTATTCCACAGTGCGTTACATACAGTGCTTTCCCTATCAGTATGTCTTTGGAGTGGGGAAGGAAACCAGAGAACCTGGAGGAAACCCACACAAACACGGTATTGTCCTTGGTGGGATTTGACCCCAGAGCTGCAAGGCTGCAGTACTAACCACTGAGCCACCGTGCTGCGGTAAGCTGATTCTTCTGATGTTGGCCGGTTCGGCTGACTTTAGTCCAATATGTATGGGGGCCTTACACAGTCCATCTATTAGATAACGTTAGTAAATGTGAGCTCTGTGGTGATAGATCTGTGATTCCACAAGCTCCACATTAAGTGAGAATTGCAGGTGAATAATAAGAGATAATAGTAGTCACATAGTCACCTCAGGAGCCATAAAGCAAAGAGTGCCGCAAGCGTCTCTGATCTTCTGAGAGCCAAATACATTCATGGCAGCAAGGCCGAAATCAGCAATCTTAGCATGTCCATCACCGTCCAGAAGAATGTTGTCTGGTTTTAAATCACTTAAAAAAAGAAAGAAAAATAGTTCTGTGAGTCAGATCATAGATCAGCTGTAGTGCTTGGGTTGCTGTGGGGGCTTCACAGGACCACTCACTACACACTGGGGGGCAGAGTCACTACTCCTATCTTGTGTAGACATATACCAGGCTGTCTGAAAACGCGCCAAATTCATCACAGTGGCTGTGTGACACATTAGGAGCATCTTCAGAGACTTTTGTCTGATGTTACACCACTATTGTTTTCATTGCTTAGAGCCAATAATTTTCACCAAAATCTGATTACAGTTTAGTTGCACGTTGTGACATTGTAAGCCACATGGATTCCCAACAAACTATTCCCATTTCCATAAAAGCCTTGCCCCCTCTTAAAGTGAGCCCCAAAAGTGTCTAAAGCACTTCATCAATGTGGTACACGTCATGATCACCAGAATTTGGCCAAATAACACCACAATTCTGGCACAGTTAACTATTTCCCATAGTAAATCTTTCCCTATGTATAAAACAAGAAATGACTTATTACCGGTGAATAATCCCCCGACTGTGGAGAAACTCTATTCCACTCAAGATTTCTGCTGCAAGGAACCTAAAAAGGAAGAAAAAAACTCCTATCAGCATTAATTGTTCTACTGAACCACTAATAACTATGAGGGGAGACAGCGGCCACAGAAGTCACAGAGCGGCTGCTCTCTTACCTGATCGTGCAGACATCCAGGGGGGCTCTGGAACGGATAAATGCAGACAACTCGCCACCACTCAGATATTCCATGGCATAAAATACATAGTCCTGTGCGAGAGAAAGGGAGAAGATGGTAAATAATGCAGATTTTATCCATCCTGATAATATTTACTATGGTTCTGGGACCTATACTGTATGTTCAGAAGACATGTCTCTATGTCTGCACACACTGGAGAGGTGTCCAGGGTGAAACTAAGTCAAAATCCTCTAATGATAGCCATCAGTAATGGCGCCCAGGACATACAGGCACACAGAGCATGCAGCAGGTCCCTTCATTTGCACAGGCAAAGACTGAATTTTCAATCTAATGGAAGCAAATGGACATGATGGGGAGAAAGGAGAAAATTTATAGAACGTGAGGAGTCCCTTACCGCTGTCTGGAAGGTGCCATAGGCATGTGTGAAAAATCTGCTGTCTTTAGTGATTTCCAGGACCTCTCTCTCTATGTGGAGGGTGTATTTATGATATTTCAACAATCTCCTCTTCTTAACCATCTTGACCGCCAGTTGAAGTCCGCTGGGTTGATGTGTCGCCAGCATCACCTTGCCATAAGCGCCTTTTCCAAGCTTCCTGGTAAAGTTGAAACTCTCCAGGGAAAAACAGGCAGTCTCTTGCTCTGAAGGGCTGGTGGTCTGAGCACCGATTACACCTAGAACGGAAAACAGATATAAAAACTAACAATTAATCTTACAGTCATGCTCATATATAATGCTACAATAAATTGGCAATTTTTTTAAAATCTATCATGAACTTTGAACCATGATGAACGTGGTTACCACCATGTTCTGGCTGGAGAGCCCCAAGTATAGAAGGTGGACCTGATGTACGCGGTAAGATGTACGGGATAAGATTATGTCATTAGGTTACATTTTGTAAAATATAATATATGAACACTGTTTATAAAACACTAGCTGAAGAGCCCGGCGCTGTCCTGACATAGTTACTAGCTGTGGTTAGTTATAGCAAATTATAATTATCCTCCATCCCATAGTCCTGTGCCCATATACCCATCATACATATCCACGATCCCATAGTCGAGTGCCCATATACCCATCACACATCCTCCATCCCATAGTCCCGTGCCCATATACCCATCATACATATCCTCCATCCCATAGTCCCATGCCCATATACCCATCATACATATTTGCCATCCCATAGTCAAGTGCCCATATACCAATCATACATATCCGCCATACCATAGGCCCGTGCCCATATACCCGTCGTACATATCCTCCATCCCATAGTCGAGTGCCCATATACCCATCACACATCCTCCATCCCATAGTCCCATGCCCATATACCCATCATACTTATCCTCCATCCCATAATCCCGTGCCCATTTACCCATCATACATATCCGCCATCTCATAGTCCCGGTTCCAAATACCCATCATACATATCCTCCATCCCATAGTCCAGTGCCCATATACCCATCACACATCCTCCATCCCATAGTCCCGTGCCCATATACATATCCTCCATCCCATAGTCCCGTGCCCATATACCCGTCACACATATCCTCCATCCCATAGTCCCATGCCCATATACCCATCATACATATTTGCCATCCCATAGTCGAGTGCCCATATACCCATCATACATATCCGCCATAGCATAGGCCCGTGCCCATATACCCGTCGTACATATCCTCCATCCCATAGTCGAGTGCCCATATACCCATCGCACATCCTCCATCCCATAGTCCCATGCCCATATACCCATCATACTTATCCTCCATCCCATAGTCCCGTGCCCATTTACCCATCATACATATCCGCCATCTCATAGTCCCGTGCCCATATACCCGTCATACATATCCTCCATCCCATAGTCCAGTGCCCATATACCCATCACACATCCTCCATCCCATGGTCCCGTGCCCATATACATATCCGCCATCCCATAGTCCCGTCCCCATATACCCGTCTTACATATCCTCCATCCCATAGTCCAGTGCCCATATACCCATCACACATCCTCCATCCCATAGTCAACCACTATGATATCATAATGAGCGGCGGCAGGGCTTGCAACCTATGATGACATCAGCGTTGCCATGGCAACCATTGTAACAACATAATGAGGGGCGGGGCTTGATACGCACACTCTGCTTCCCCAGTATGCAAATAGGGGCATTATGATGTCATAATGAGGGGCGGGGCTTGACACGCACACACTTTTCCCCCCAGTATGTAGATAGGGGCAAAATTGTTTGGTGAATTGGAACGCACGGGGTAAAAATTTCACCTCACAACATAGCTTAGGGCACTCTCGGGGTCCAGACGTGTGACTGTGCCAAATTTTGTGGCTGTAGCTGCGACGGTGCAGATGCCAATCCAGGACATACACACATACACACACACATACACACACACATACATACATACACACACACTTTGAGCTTTATATATTAGATGGATGTGACCTGTGACTAAATGTCTATAGACTTTACCTTCTGGAGCTTGATTGATGGATTTTTCACTCTCACGTCTTCTCTTTGTGGTGGACTCAGTGTCAGATGTCCTCTTTCTCTTAAGTTGTTCTCTACAACTTTGATTATCAACTCTCTCATGATGTAAGTGAGAGCTCCTGGTTTTAGCTGTTAAGCTAAACCGTATTTCAGAGGTAACATCCTTTTCTCTCTCACATTCCACCATACTTCCTCTCTTATTTGGGGTTTCATCTCCTTTCTCAGGAGGTGTGATCCCTCTTTTTTTCCCCTTTTTAAGGGTCTTTTTCTCTGGAGGATGTCCAGAAGATAATGTACAGGGATCATCTGTCTTCTCAACAGGTACATCCTGTACAATGTCCTGAGAAGTTTCTCCTCTCTGGGAAAAATTCTCTTCCATGCAACTCTTTTTAGCACTCCTCATATTCTTTTCACCACACTTCCTTTTTCGTCCCATGATAAGTTAATATCAATAATAACAAATTTGCTTAGTAGTCAAAAGTCATCTTCACTCTCCAACAGCTGAAGGTAAAGTAAGAAAAGACATCGGAATCCTTAACCTAACAGTCACCTAGTATTGTGACATCATCTCAATTGTGACATCATTGCCATTGTGACATTATCAGCCAGAGTGTAAGCGATGATGTCATCGGATGCTGCAGGACTAAGTTTGACATAATCAGATGACCTAGTATAAGAAAAGTTTTGTTTTTCATAATAACATACTTAGCACATTTTAATATCCTACTGATTGACCCTAAATGTTTTGCATCTAACTATTTAAAGAACTGTGAACACCTAGAAAAAGGCAAGAACTGATGCAGCAACAAATACAAAGATTAATAACCAAAGAAATACATTTCAGTATATAAAATTGCTGGACATGATCTCATTAATATAATATATGAAGAAAAACGTATTAAAATACCTATCGGAGACTCAGTTCTCCAGAGTACCAAGAATATTAGACAGGTGTTTTTTATGTTATGGCTGATGGGAGCAAATCTGCAGTGATGCACATGAATGAATATAGGAACAAATCCACATTGTGCCCCCACCGCCTCCATCCCAGAGCCCTGTGTTGTGTAGAGGCCATAGTGACATTTCATCTACATACAACAGTGTATAAAGTCTTCACATTCTCCAGTGGATTTTATTCTACATAAAAAAGAGAAAGAAGCCAGCGCTGCCTATGGTCAGAACGCAATACATTGATATCTAACTGTATTTCAAAATCAGACAGTTAGCACACATTTGATCAATTCATTGAGCCACCCCGCCATGCCAAGGCATTCTCAAATGGGGCAGTCCTACTCTAGGTTTTTTGTATTCGCTGTGCCATTACAGCCTCCTAAATGTATTAAAAGCAAGACCACATTAAATGCAAATTGTATCTGAAGCGTCTCTGAATCACTCCCAAGGCGCCAGAAAGGACGAGCGCAGATAAAGGTTGACCAGGTCATAGACATTTCAGGTCCAACCGCCACACTGCCAAACCAGCACCACAGATGAAGGGTGAAACAGGCCCAGACACAGGTGCACAATCAAGCAGAGCCTGGGGCAGGGCTGCTGTATGTGTGTACAGCAGCCTAGATCAATCACAATGAACACAGAAAGAGCGGCCTACATTTTATACTCACTGGCATTTTGTCCACACTGATATTAGACCCTGCAGGAGCCATAGGATGATGTAGTTGCATGACTTTATCTCTCTATGGCTGTAATGTTACTGTATTATTACTGCGAGGAAAATAGTGAAAAGAAACTGTCCGGCACTAGGAATCACTTGGCTGCATTAGGAGATTAGCTGTATATAATGGATCTCCCAGGATATACGACCATAAGGGCGGTGCTGGACACTCTATAAGGTGCAGTCCACATACAGCATCTACAGAGAAAAGAGTGTCAGACACCTTGGAAGTAAAATGCACGGATACTTTATTACTGTGCAGCGGTAGATGGGACGTGCATGCAGGCAACATTATAAGGCAACCGCTGTTTCGCTCTGTGACTGACGCTTCATCTGGCCCGACTCTATCATGACGTCAGTACAAATTGTGCAATTGCCGCATTTAATTTCCTTTTGGTGTGGAATTTTCTAACCAGGTGGTTTTCCTATCACTAAGGCGACTCCACTCTGAAATATCTTTTTTTTATTGTGATTGCGTTTCTAATTTAAAATCTGGATAATTATCAATTATATGCCAATTTTTTTTATAAATGGCGATTTTACAGCTTTATATAAAGGACTGTGCTCAAAAGAAAAGCAAACAGGTTTTCTATTCTTCTTTCGCCATCTTTAGAATATGGCAGGTCACTGGAGCTTCGTATCTTCAGAAGTTCTGGGACTTCATTTTTTGGGTGCCCTCTTTTTGTTAATGTTTCTTTTAACTCCGTCTCCTGTTCCGTGAAGTTTTCCATAATAGTATTTGTACATCATATTCACAAGAATTGACTGTATGATTTCGATTTTTCACAAGTGCAGAATGGGCACTTTCTTACTGCAAAGAAAGAGTAGTTTTCTGTAGTTTTTAGTGATGATTTCATTGTTAATTATATAGAGACTGAAATGTCTAAGAATTCTATGATGATACCATTAACCTTTCTAGGAAATTTCATATTAATTGTTTTAAATTATAATTTTGATCCTTTTTGCCATATCCCTATTTATTATCCTTATGTTGTCTGTGCGGGCTTTTTTTCCATCCGTGTGGCTTCTGTGTTATTATTCAGAAGTAGAGTTGAGCGACTTTTGGTTTTTTAGGGTCGCGTTTCGTTTCGTGAAACCCGACTTTTCCAAAAGTCGGGTCGAGCAAGATCGTCCGATTATAGGGAAAAGACGGGGTCGTCCCGAAACACGAAACCCAATGTAAGTCAATGGGGAATAAAAGTCGGCAGTGAGAGGAGGACAGGAAACACACCTACAGTGCCCATTTGAATGCCAAAAGCATCAATTCTTCTTCTTAAGCTTGCAACCTTAATTAACTTCATAATACAAGTTACGCACTGAAAAATGGGGGTTATTTGGCTACAAACTGTGGGGGGGGAGGGCTGGCTCCAGGTTTTCATGTGCCCTGGGCGAAAGAGCGCCCCTTTAACACATACCACAACTCATCATGCTCCGATACGGCAGAGAAATAGCGGTATAGTACAATGAAAAATACCTCACTTTTTACATCTCATGACGAGGCCCATCTATTTCTCCATACAGAATCATTGGTCCCATATAATGTTTGAAACAGTATATGATGAGCTCCACATAATGCTACAGTATATGTTGGTCCCCATGGATGAAGCTCCACTGTCTTATGGGCCCAAATAATGCTCCAAACATAATGGGCCCCATTTCTAATGCTCTAGTGTATAATGGGCCCTGTAAATGCTGCTCCAGTGTCTGATGTCCACCTTTGGAATGTTCCAGTGTATGGTGGGCCCCATCTATCATTCTCCAGAGTATAGTGCTCCCCAAAAATTGCTGTCCCAACATAGAAAACAATCAAATAAGTCTCCTCGCTAGGGAATCCCTGTACTTGTCTGGACAGGTGCTGTAGCTTGCTTAACAGCTCGCCAGCCGTTCTCATGCCCAGTATGGATTACACGTGATTGCACAAAGGTGAGAAAGGGTACCGTATCCCCAGATAACATGTATGGATAGCGTACACATTCAAAATATATGTCTCAGGAGGCAGGCTCAGACGGTGTTAGGCCCAGTATGGATTGCACGTGATTGCACAAAGGTTACAAAGGGTACCGTATCCCCGGATAACATGTATGGATAGCGTACACATTCAAAATATATGTCTATACAGCATGAGGCAGGCTCAGACGGTGTTAGGCCCAGTATGGATTGCACGTGATTGCACAAAGGTTAGAAAGGGTACCGTATCCCCGGATAACATGTATGGATAGCGTACACATTCAAAATATATGTCTATACAGCATGAGGCAGGCTCAGACGGTGTTAGGCCCAATATGGATTGCACATGATTGCACAAAGGTTAGAAAGGGTACCGTATCCCTGGATAACATGTATGGATAGCGTACACATTCAAAATATATGTCTATACAGCATGAGGCAGGCTCAGACGGTGTTAGGCCCAGTATGGATTGCACATGATTGCACAAAGGTTAGAAAGGGTACCGTATCCCTGGATAACATGTATGGATAGCGTACACATTCAAAATATATGTATATACATCAGGAGGCAGGCTCAGACGGTGTTAGGCCCAGTATGGATTGCACGTGATTGCACAAAGGTTAGAAAGGGTACCGTATCCCTGGATAACATGTATGGATAGCGTACACATTCAAAATATATGTCTCAGGAGGCAGGCTCAGACGATGTTAGGCCCAGTATGGATTGCACGTGATTGCACAAAGGTTAGAAAGGGTACCGTATCCCTGGATAACATGTATGGATAGCGTACACATTCAAAATATATGTCTATACAGCATGAGGCAGGCTCAGACGGTGTTAGGCCCAGTATGGATTGCACGTGATTGCACAAAGGTTAGAAAGGGTACCGTATCCCTGGATAACATGTATGGATAGCGTACACATTCAAAATATATGTCTCAGGAGGCAGGCTCAGACGGTGTTAGGCCCAGTATGGATTGCACATGATTGCACAAAGGTTAGAAAGGGTACCGTATCCCCGGATAACATGTATGGATAGCGTACACATTCAAAATATATGTCTATACAGCATGAGGCAGGCTCAGACGGTGTTAGGCCCAGTATTGATTGCACGTGATTGCACAAAGGTTAGAAAGGGTACCGTATCCCTGGATAACATGTATGGATAGCGTACACATTCAAAATATATGTCTCAGGAGGCAGGCTCAGACGGTGTTAGGCCCAGTATGGATTGCACGTGATTGCACAAAGGTTAGAAAGGGTACCGTATCCCTGGATAACATGTATGGATAGCGTACACATTCAAAATATATGTCTCAGGAGGCAGGCTCAGACGGTGTTAGGCCCAGTATGGATCGCACGTGATTGCACAAAGGTTAGAAAGGGTACCGTATCCCTGGATAACAAGTATGGATAGCGTACACATTCAAAATATATGTCTCAGGAGGCAGGCTCAGACGGTGTTAGGCCCAGTATGGATTGCACGTGATTGCACAAAGGTTAGAAAGGGTACCGTATCCCTGGATAACATGTATGGATAGCGTACACATTCAAAATATATGTCTCAGGAGGCAGGCTCAGACGGTGTCAGGCACAGTATGGATTTGACGGCCCAGATTACACAGCGGAGGAGCAGGGAGAGGTAAAGATTGCAAATGCTGGGGCCCTGCCCAAGCAAGGGGGGCCCACTCGTGGGCGTCGGTACTGGCACTGGGCCCCTCATAGTACAGCGGTGTGTCTGATGGCGGGTGTGCACCACCACCGTCAGAGACACTTGATTGCACTATGAGGGACCCTGTGCCAGTGCCCGCGCCCAAGAGTCGGCCTACCCACCTGTCCAGGGCAACGGCACTCGCACGGTGTCGTGCGGTAGGTGGTGACCCCGGCCATGGGGGGGGAGGCAGCACAGTTAGGGAGTTTTAGAAAGTGGCATATGTTGATGTTGGACATTCAGCTGATGCAAAAGGCGAAATAGGTGAAGTACCAGGAAGAGGTGGACCAAAGCAAGCCATTTTTCTGTCACCCTATGTGTCATCAGGGGAAGGTGGGACAAAATCCTTGGAAACCCATGCGTGGTTCATTTTAATGAAGGTTAGATCATCCACATTTTGGGTTGACAGACGGGTCCTTTTTTCTGTCAGGATTGATCCAGCTGCACTGAAGACTCTTTCCGATAGCACACTTGCAGCTGGGCAAGCGAGCTCCTGTAAGGCATATTGTGCCAATTCAGGCCAGGTGTCCAGTTTAGCGGCCCAATAGTCAAAGGGGAATGACCTGTGTGAGAGAACATCGATATGGGAGGAAAAGTAGTTTGTTACCATAGTTGACAACTGCTGTCTCCTGTCACTTTCCATCGATGCAGTATTACCAGTTGTGTGAGCGGTATTTGAAAAATCAGTCCACAACATTGTCATGAAACCCCTGTCTCCAACGCCACTTCTGCTGTGTGCACCACGAACACCTCTGCCAAGCTGCCCCTGGCCCGTACTGCTCGTGTGAGAACCATCACCGCTGCTGTGTGCTGGGAATGCCTCAAGCAACCGATTTACCAGAGATGCTTGTTTATTAGCCAATATTAGGTCAAGGTTCTCCTGTGGCATGATGTTTTGTAATTTGCCTTTATAGCGTGGATCCAGGATGCTGGCCAACCAGTAGTCGTCATCGTTCATCATTTTGGCAATGCGGGGGTCCCTTTTTAGGATCTGCAAGGCATAATCTGACATGTGGGACAATGTTCCCGGTGTCAATGATGCACTGCGAGTGCTGGGTGGAGGAGCACTTTCTGGCAAATCCACATCCCTCCAGTCACGCACAAACCCTGTACCAGACCTTGCCACGCCAACATTTTCACTTGCCCCACGAGATGCATCCTCCTCCCCTAAGTAATCATCCCCATCATCCCCATCCTCCTCCTCTTCTTCCTCCACCTCGTCCAGGAGAGGTCCCTGAGCAGACAATGGCTGAATGTCATCAAGGATTCCCTCCTCCTCTTCCTCCTCATCAACATTAGCTGCAGACACCTGCTCCTTAAGGTGCGTCAAAGTTTGCATGAGCAGACGCATAAGTGGGATGCTCATGCTTAGGATGGCGTCGTCTGCGCTTACCAGCCGTGTGCATTCCTCAAAACACTGAAGGACTTTACAAAGGTCTTTCAGCTTCGACCACTGCACACCTGTCAACTCCATGTCTGCTCTCAAAGTGCCTGGCCGTGTATCCTCCCACAAATGCATTATGGCCTGCCTCTGCTCGCACAGCCGCTCCACCATGTGCAGGGTGGAGTTCCACCTTGTTGCAATGTCGATAATGAGGCGGTGGTTGGGAAGGTGGAGCAATCGCTGCAGCTTCTGCATACGAACGGAGTGTACAGGCGACCGGCGGATGTGCGCGCACAGTCTTCGCACCTTCTGGAGCAGGGCTGTTAACTCCGGATAATTTTTGAGGAAGCACTGCACCACCAGGTTCAAGGTGTGAGCCAAGCAAGGTATGTGGCTGAGTTTTGAAAGGGCTATGGCTGCCACAAAATTACGGCCGTTATCACTAACTACCTTGCCTGCCTCAAGATGTACACTGCCCAGCCATGACTCAGTTTGTCGCTTCAAGTACTCGGCCAGCACCTCGGCGGTGTGTCTGTCGCCCAAACACATCATCTGCAACACAGCCTGCTGACGCTTTCCACTAGCTGCTCGATAGGGGGACACATCGTGTGCAACAGTGGCAGCTGCAGATGGAGTGCTCGCACGACTGCGCTCTGTGGACGAGCTTTCGCTTCTGGAGGAGGTGGAGGAGGAGGAGGGTCGAACGCCTACAGCCAACTGTTTCCTATACCGTGGGCTAGGCAGCACTGTCCCACCACCACTGTCCCCTGTGGACCCTGCATCCACCACATTAACCCAGTGCGCAGTGATGGACACGTAACGGCCCTGGCCATGCCGACTGGACCATGCATCAGTTGTGAGGTGCACCTTTCCGCTCACTGACTGCTTGAGTGCATGGACAATGCGGTCTTTCACATGATGGTGGAGGGCTGGGATGGCTTTGCGAGAGAAGAAGTGGCGACTGGGTAGGTCATAGCATGGTACTGCATAGGCCATGAGTTCGCGGAAAGCTGTGCTTTCCACCAACCGAAAGGGCATCGTCTCAAACGAGATTAGTTTGGCAATGTGGGCGTTCAAACCCAGTGTACGCGGATGAGAGACTGAGTACTTTCTTGACCTACTCATAGTGTCTGGGAGGGTGAGCTGGACTTGAGAGCTGCATATGGTGGAAGTAGCGGTGGACAGGGCGGACTGAGAGAGTTGATGATGGTGATGGAGTTGGTGTTCTTTCTGATGGCCTAGAATCAGTCTTTCGTTGATATAACAGTGGGATTCCCTGACTGCTGTGGCTTTGCAACGACACCTCAACATTTGCTGCTGTGCTAACCGGTGGGCTTACAGTGGGGGAAACAATGTAGCGTTGTTGACTACCTTCGTTGTGATCAGTTGCACATGTGGCACTTGAGGTTTGGTGTTGTGTCCACGCTTGCAAGTGCATGCTGGTTAAATGTCTAAGCATGCAACTGGTATTCAAATTTTTCAGATTTTTCCCTCGGCTAAAGGTCTTTGCGCTCTTCTTACAGATAACCTTGGCCTGATCATGAGGATTTTGCTCAAAAAAGTGCCACACTGCACTCTTCCTACTTTGGCAGACATTTTGCGGCCTAGCACGCTGTGATCTTTTGACCCTCTGGACAAGCTGTCCAGCAACTCTTTTGATGTTTGGAACCTGTCTTTGGAGTGCTCCGGGCCTGCCAGATAACAGCTGTTGCGATGTCGATGTCTGCTGTGGATGCTCCTCATCTGAGCTATTGGAAGCAGCACCCTCTTCCCCCAATGGATGCCAATCTGGGTCAACAACTGGGTCATCCATCACCTCCTCTTCTATGTCATGTGCACCTTCCTCTGTGTCACCGTGTATGGTGGTATAGTGTGCGGGATGGGGCACCTGAGTCTCATCAGGGTCAGAATCTGGCTCTGTACACTGCGAGGACAATGTAGTGCTCTGAGTGAATGTACCAGCAGAATCATCCATCAGCTGCTGTGCATCAGTGCACTCCATGTCAGATTCATCTTGGCCTGGGTAATTCACCATTTCACTTGATAATCCAGGCATGGTATGTGAAAACAGCTCCATGGAGTAATCAGTAGTATGGCCTGCGTCATCCTTCAATCTTGGTTGGGGTGAAGGACACAAGGAAAGGTGTGGTTCATGAACATGAGCCTCCAATGACGACTCAGTGCTTTTACTTTTTACAACTGAAGAAGAGGAGGCGATAGAGCTGGAGGCTGAGTCAGCAATGTAAGACAAAACTTTTTCCTGATGCTCTGGCTTTAAAAGCGGTTTGCCAACTCCTAGAAAACTAAGCGTTCGAGGCCTTATGTAGCCAGACGATGACGCAGGCTCAACACCTCCTGCATTCGGTCCTATTTTGCTCTTGCCACTACCATCAGATCCACCACCAACACCATCATTACCAGCTGCCAACCCCCGCCCAATTCCACGGCCTCTTCCACCAGCCTTCCTCATTTTTGGTAGAAATGTAGACAAAATCCAACAAACTATATAGTATGTAAAACAAGGTGTCTATAGGACAGGGGAGATTTTGAATTTCTGCACACACTTTTGGACACTGGACACTTTTGGATTGTGTGAGGCCCACTGATATCTGAGCGCTATGTGACAGGCTCGATGGCACAGCTGTGACCTAAGTGACTAGAGAATAAGTGAGATTTTGAATCTCTGCACACACTTTTGGACACTGGACACTTTTGGTTTGTGTAAGGCCCAATGAATATCTGAGCGCTATGTGACAAGCTCGATGGCACAGCTGTGACCTAAGTGACTAGAGGATAAGTGAGATTTTGAATCTCTGCACACACTTTTGGACACTGGACACTTTTGGATTGTGTGAGGCCCAATGAATATCTGAGCGCTATGTGACAGGCTCGATGGCACAGCTGTGACCTAAGTGACTAGAGAATAAGTGAGATTTTGAATCTCTGCACTCACTTTTGGACACTGGACACTTTTGGATTGTGTGAGGCCCGATGAATATCTGAGCGCTATGTGACAAGCTCGATGGCACAGTGGTGACCTAAGTGACTAGAGGATAAGTGAGAGTTTGAATCTCTGCACACACTTTTGGACACTGGACACTTTTGGATTGTGTGAGGCCCAATGAATATCTGAGCGCTATGTGACAAGCTCGATGGCACAGCTGTGACCTAAGTGACTAGAGGATAAGTGAGATTTTGAATCTCTGCACACACTTTTGGACACTGGACACTTTTGGATTGTGTGAGGCCCAATGAATATCTGAGCGCTATGTGACAGGCTCGATGGCACAGCTGTGACCTAAGTGACTAGAGAATAAGTGAGATTTTGAATCTCTGCACACACTTTTGGACACTGGACACTTTTGGATTGTGTGAGGCCCAATGAATATCTGAGCGCTATGTGACAAGCTCGATGGCACAGCTGTGACCTAAGTGACTAGAGGATAAGTGAGAGTTTGAATCTCTGCACACACTTTTGGACACTGGACACTTTTGGATTGTGTGAGGCCCAATGAATATCTGAGCGCTATGTGACAAGCTCGATGGCACAGCTGTGACCTAAGTGACTAGAGGATAAGTGAGAGTTTGAATCTCTGCACACACTTTTGGACACTGGACACTTTTGGATTGTGTGAGGCCCAATGAATATCTGAGCGCTATGTGACAAGCTCGATGGCACAGCTGTGACCTAAGTGACTAGAGGATAAGTGGAGAAACCTTACTTCTTAGACCCTAGTCCAGAGCCTCTCACCTTGCCAAATCAGATCTCATACTTTGCACTGACGAGAGCCAACAGCTCGAAACACCGTGTCTGCAAATTGAGATTCTGATTTGGCTTGTATCCTAAGTCATACTACAAGACTCGTTAAAGGGTTGATTGTGACTTGTAGGATCGCTACTACCAATAGGTGGCGCTGTAGAGTAAAAGTCCTCTTTCTTTCTGAAGAGGCAATTTGCATAGAGGATAAGTGAGAATTTGAATCTCTGCACACACTTTTGGACACTGGACACTTTTGGATTGTGTGAGGCCCAATGAATATCTGAGCGCTATGTGACAAGCTCGATGGCACAGCTGTGACCTAAGTGACTAGAGAATAAGTGAGATTTTGAATCTCTGCACACACTTTTGGACACTGGACACTTTTGGATTGTGTGAGGCCCAATGAATATCTGAGCGCTATGTGACAAACTCGATGGCACAGCTGTGACCTAAGTGACTAGAAGATAAGTGAGAGTTTGAATCTCTGCACACACTTTTGGACACTGGACACTTTTGGATTGTGTGAGGCCCAATGAATATCTGAGCGCTATGTGACAAGCTCGATGGCACAGCTGTGACCTAAGTGACTAGAGAATAAGTGAGATTTTGAATCTCTGCACACACTTTTGGACACTGGACACTTTTGGATTGTGTGAGGCCCAATGAATATCTGAGCGCTATGTGACAAGCTCGATGGCACAGCTGTGACCTAAGTGACTAGAGGATAAGTGAGAGTTTGAATCTCTGCACACACTTTTGGACACTGGACACTTTTGGATTGTGTGAGGCCCAATGAATATCTGAGCGCTATGTGACAAGCTCGATGGCACAGCTGTGACCTAAGTGACTAGAGGATAAGTGAGAGTTTGAATCTCTGCACACACTTTTGGACACTGGACACTTTTGGATTGTGTGAGGCCCAATGAATATCTGAGCGCTATGTGACAAGCTCGATGGCACAGCTGTGACCTAAGTGACTAGAGAATAAGTGAGATTTTGAATCTCTGCACACACTTTTGGACACTGGACACTTTTGGATTGTGTGAGGCCCAATGAATATCTGAGCGCTATGTGACAAGCTCGATAGCACAGCTGTGACCTAAGTGACTAGAGGATAAGGGAGATTGGATTGCTTTTAAAAAAGCAGTTTGCGGAGCAGTGGGTAGACAGCAATGCCAGCCTGTCAGGAAGCCTTAAAAGGCAGCACAACAACCAACACCACTGATACACCACTATATAGCCTCCCCTTGCACTGCACACAGTGACTGGTGTGTTGTGCAGGCCAAATTGCTATCAGCAGCAGAAGCAGTTTTTTTTTCTTCTCAGCAGGACAAAAAAATTGGGATTGCTTTTAAAAAAGCAGTTTGAGGCCCAATGAATATCTGAGCGCTATGTGACAGGCTCGATGGCACAGCTGTGACCAAAGTGACTAGAGGATAAGGGAGATTGGATTGCTTTTAAAAAAGCAGTTTGCGGAGCAGTGGGTAAACAGCAATGCCAGCCTGTCAGGAAGCCTTAGAAGGCAGCCCAACAACCAACACCACTGATACACCACTATATAGCCTCCCCTTGCACTGCACACACAGTGACTGGTGTGTTGTGCAGGCCAAATCGCTAGCAGCAGAAGCAGTTTTTTGGTCTTCTTCCCTGCCTAACGCTCTCCCTACAGAATCAGCAGCAACCTCTCCCTATACTGAGATCGTCAGAAGTATTTATACTCACTCTTTACCAGGGTTCTCTGTTAGCTATACTGTTGTTCTGGTGTGTCTGACCCCTGGTGTGCGTGTATTCTGCATTGCTTGTTTGCTTCCCGTGTATGACCCTGTCTGTTCCCTCACTCTGTCTCTCATTTTGGTACTATTGTCTTTTCTGGCTCTGACCTCCTGGCTTGGCTATCATTACTCCATTACAGTTTGTCCCTATTGTACCGTCTATCGCCTGTTCTGGTTTTCTGATCTATTGCTACTTCCTGACTATCCATTCTGTCTAACCCTTTGGTACTGTATTGCTATCTTGTGCTTTGACCCCGGTTTCATCTGGTTTCTCTCTGTCGTTGCCCCTTGGTAACATTGTCCTGTAGTTACCTTTCTTGAAGTTTTCCTCAGCTCCTAGTTCTGTGGAGCTTAGGCCATGCCCCCAGCAGTCACATGCTTCAGGTCCTGATACTCTGAAGCACGCATCGTCACCGCTGCTGCCCTGCTCCACAGGTATATTTGAGCGCTGTTTTTGTTCTCAGGACACACGCACTGGCTCAGTGACCAAGTGCAGTGCGGGGTTTCTGACATTATAGCTGACCATTTCAGTTTATTTTTCCTCTGAAGGAAAAAAAAAAAAAAGTGTGTTATCCTCATGGATCCCATACAAGCTTTGGCTGATCAGGTCAAGCACCTGACCCAAATGTTCCACAAACTTAATATGGAACAGCGCACGATGGCCCATACCCAGCAACAGTTGGTGGATACTGTGCAATGGGCTGTCGCTGCAGGGGCTCCTAGTGCTGAGGATAGAGGTGCCATTGCCAGACCTTTTCTCAGGGGATAAAAGGGAGTTCAGGTCGTTCAGAGAAGGATGCAAGCTTTTTTTTTCTCTGAGTCCCCGCTCCTCTGGGGATGAGTTCCAGAGGGTGGGAGTCGTCATTTCCCTACTTCGGGGGGCTCCACAGGCATGGGCTTTCTCTCTCTCTTCCTCTGCTCCTGAACGTATGTCTGTGAATTTGTTCTTTGAGGCTCTAGGACACATTTATGATGAGCCTGATAGAGTGCGTCTGGCAGAGGATATGGTGATGAGTGTGACACAGGGGAGGCACTCTGCTGAATGGTTCTGCTCTGAGTTCAGACGCTGGGCAGTGGAGGTCTCCTGGGATGATGCTGCCCTCCGGGGTTTGTTCTGTAGAGGCCTGTCCGAACGTTTGAAAGATGCCCTAGCCCTTCATCCTCCACCAGATTCATTGGAGGATGCTATGATCCAGGTTGTCCGCATGGACCGTAGGCTACGGGCAAGAGGGGTCATGCTGCAGGAGACCCCTTTATTCTCCAATCTGAGAGACTCTGCATCTAGTTCTGAGCCCATGGAGGTTGGTGCCACGTCATCGAAGGAAAAAGAGAGGAGACACCGTAGAACAACCAATTGTGCTTTTACTGTGGATCCGCTGGACATTGGAGAAGGAGCTGTCCTTCTTAGCCTTCTTCAGTGAAGCTGTCAGGAAAACGACTGAGTCTGGGTAACAATCGAGGAGGTTGCCCAGACTCCCAGGTACCCGTTTCCTTACTTACTAAAATTCTGCTTCCGGTGGAACTAGAACTTACAGGCAGTCCGGTTGTGACTACCGCCTTTGTTGACTGTGGTTCTTCTATTAATCTGATCGATGCCAAAGTTGTGACTTTTCATAAGATAGGGACAGTCAGGTTAAAAGATCCTGCTAAAATCATGGCAATTGATTCTTCTCCTATCACCCAGGAGGGAATTTGTTTCATGACTGATGCCTTTTCTCTGAAAGTGGGTTCCACTCACGTGGAAAAATTAAGGTGTTTTGTTCTAAATAATCTGCTGGCTGGACTGGTACTGGGTATGCCTTGGCTTCAATGTCACAATCCTACTATTGACTGGGTCACGGAGGAGATCATGGGGTTGTATGGCTAACGGTCTATGTTGTAACTTGACAACTCTTGTCAGCCCAGTAAAATCTGTGTCAGTGTCGTCTGTCGATCTGGAAGGTATTCCGGAGTACCTGAAAGATTTTGAAGACGTATTTTCTGAAAGTGACGCTGAGGCGCTACCACCACATAGACCCTTTGATTGTGCCATTAATCTAGTCCCTGGAGCCAAGTTACCCAAGGCTCGCCTGTTAAATTTGTCCGGGCCCGAATGTCTAGCCATGAAGGAGTACATTACCGAGAGTCTCCGCAAAGGGCATATTAGGCTTTCTGTTTCACCTGTGGCGGCGGGCTTCTTTTTTGTTAAGAAAAAAGATGGTGGTTTGCGGTCATGCCTCGACTTTCGGGAATTAAACAAAAGTACTGTGAAAAATACATACCCTCTCCCCCTAATTCCTGATCTGTGTAACCAACTCACCGGGGCCAAGTGGTTCTCTAAACTGGATTTACGTGGGGCATATAACCTTATAAGAGTCCGGGAAGGGGACGAATGGAAATCAGCATTCCTGACGACTGAAGGGCTGTTTGAAAACTTGGTTATGCCCTTTGGTCTCACCAATGCTCCTGCTGTTTTTCAGAATTTTATTAATGCAATTTTCTCTGATTTAATTGGTCGTTTTGTGGTTATCTATTTGGATGACATTCTGGTGTACTCAGTGGACAGTCAATCTCACTTGCACCATTTGCGGATGGTTCTCATGAGACTGAGGGAGAATCATTTGTATGCCAAGTTGGAAAAATGCTCATTTTTCATGCAAGAAGTATCTTTTCTGGGGTTGATTGTGTCAGGGGAGGAGTTCCGCATGGATCCTAAGAAGGTCCAGGCTGTTACAGATTGGGTGCAGCCTCATGACTTGAAAGGGTTGCAGCGATTTTTGGGCTTTGCCAACTTTTATAGTAAATTTAATAAGGGCTTCTCGCAGGTGGTAAAGCCTCTAATGGACCTCACACTCAAGGGAGTTGATGTAAAAAATAAGTCTGTAGCTGCAAAAAAATTATTTCATGACATTAAAAAAGTGCTATTCTTCAGCCCCTGTATTGGTACAACCCCACCCGTCAAGACCTTTTGTCGTGGAGGTTGACGCCTCGAAAGTAGGGGTGGGGGCAGTTTTGTCTCTGGGCCCTCCTACCCTTACTAATCTGAGGCCTTGTGCCTTCTTCTCTAAAAAATTTTCCTCTGCCGAGAGAAATTATGATGTCGGCAATAGATAGTTGTTGGCAGTAAAGTTGGCTTTTGAAGAATGGAGGCATTTCCTGGAGGGGGCTGTTCATCCCATTACAGTCATCACTGTTCACAAAAATTTGGCCTATATCAAGTCTGCCAAGAGGTTGACCCCCAGACAGGCTCGGTGGGCGCTTTTTTTTTCTCGATTTTAGTTTACCATCACATTCCGTCCGGGATCTAAAAACATCAAGGCTGATTCCTTATCCCGAAGCTTTGATTTGGTGTCCCCTCCAGAACCTGCCTCCTCCATTCTTCAGCCAGGAGTAGAGGAGGCTGAAATCTCATCTGAGTTACAGAGAGGGATTATGGAGGCCCAGGCTCGGGCTCCGGGTGGTAAACTCCCGGGTAAATTGTTTGTACCGGAACGTTTCCGTGTTGGACTCATGCAGGAATTTCACGATTCTATGTTGAGTGCTCACCCTGGGATTGCAGCTACCTGGGAGGAAATTGTGAGGGGTTTCAGGAGGCCCTCTATGGTAACAGATATTAAAAAGTTTGTGACTGCATGTGGGGTGTGCGCTCGTTCTAAAAGTTCTCAGGTCCGTCCGGCCGGGGAGTTGGTGCCTTTGCCAATTCCGGATAGACCATGGACAGATTTGTCCATGGATGTTATCACAAATCTTCCTCCTTCCAGGGGCAACTCGGTGATATGGGTGGTGGTGGATAGGTTTTCAAAACACGCCCACTTTGTACCTCTCTCCGCGTTACCATCTGCTGAATCCCTGGCCCGCTTATTTATGCAGCATATAATTCGGTTGCATGGAGTGCCTATGAATGTGGTGTCAGACAGAGGGGTACAGTTTGTAGCCAGGCTCTGGAGGGCTTTTTGCAAAAAGCTGGGGATTTTGTTGTCCTTCTCCTCTGCCTACCACCCAGAGTCTAATGGACAGATGGAGCGCACGAACCAATCGTTGGAGCAGATTCTGAGATGCTTGGCCTCTTCCAGGCAGGAGGACTGGTGTGAGGTATTGCCCATGGCAGAGTTTGCATTCCACGGTCGTGTGAGTCAATCTACTGGGAAGTCTCCCTTTCAGATCAACTATGGTTTAACCCACAATTTGGAGAGTTTTCCCGCATGCATTCAGGTTGTCCTGGAGCTGAGGGTGCGACACAACGTCTTAGAATTCTTTGGAGGGAGGTTCAGAGTAATATTTCCAAAGCCAAGGAAAACTATAAGCGGTTGGCTGACAGGAGGAGGGGCCAGGTCCAACATTTGCAGTAGGGGAGAAGGTGTGGCTATCCACCCGCAATATCAAGCTTAAGATACCATCTATAAAGTTGGGCCCCAAGTTTATTGGCCCATACAAAGTTGTGGAGGTTGTTAACCCAGTAGCCTACCGACTGCAGCTGCCCACCTCCTTTAAAATTTCTGATGTCTTCAACAGGTCCCTGTTAAAGCCTGTGGGGACTGTGAGAGAGGATCCCTCACCAAATGCTCCGCCAGTGCTGGTAGAGGGGCAGCTGGAGTATGAAGTAGGGTGCATAGTTGACTCCCGGTGGGTGCATCGGAGATTCCAGTATCTGATACACTGGAAGGGGTACTCTCTGGAGGATTGGTCATGGGTTCGACCAGTTCAGTGCATGCCGATCGTCTGGTGCGGGCTTTCCATGCCAGATACCCAGACAAGCCAGGGGGTCCAGTAGCCCCCCATTAAGAGCGGGGTACTGTCATGGTTTGAACAGGGTTCTTGCCCTGCACTCACAGGGTTAAGTGTTCGTGACCTCTTTCTGGATCTGGGAGGGATATTTATACTCACTCTTTACCAGGGTTCTCTGTCAGCTATACTGTTGTTCGGGTGTGTCTGACCCCTGGTATGCGTGTATTCTGCGTTGCTTGTTTGCTTCCCGTGTATGACCCTGTCTGTTCCCTCACTCTGTACTCCGTCTCTCGTTTTGGTACTATTGTCTTTTCTGGTTCTGACCTCCTGACTTGGCTATCGTTACTCCGTTACAGTTTGTCCCTATTGTACCGTCTATTGCCCGTTCTGGTTTTCTGATCTATTGCTACGTCCTGACTATCCATTCTGTCTAACCCTTTGGTACTGTATTGCTATCTTGTGCTTTCATCTGGTTTCTGTCTCTGTCTATGCCCCTTGGAAACATTGTCATGTAGCTACCTTTCTAGGAGTTTTCCTCAGCTCCTAGCTTTGTGGAGCTTAGGCTACGCCCCCAGCAGTCACGTGCTTCAGGTCCTGATACTCTGAAGCACGCATCGTCACCGCTGCTGCCCTGCTCCACAGGTATCTTTGAGCACTGTTTTTGTACTCAGGACACACGCACTGGCTCAGTGAGCAAGTGCAGTGCGGGGTTCCTAACAATAGTACATCACAGGCGATCAGCCACGCTCATGGGGGAAGCGCGGATGATCGCGTCCGGATGTCAGCTGATTCTCACAACTGACACCCAGCACTAAGTACCAGGAGCGGTCAAGGACCGCTCCCGGCACTTTATTTCCTGGAACACTGCGATTAAACATGATCGCAGTGTTCCGGAGCCGGCAGAGGGGCTGACAGCCCCTCTGCCTTTGGATCGGAGACACCGCAGCATAACACGGGGTCCCGATCGCTGCCATGAAGACCCAATGTCATCCTGACAACATCCGAGTCTCCAGGCCTGAGAGATTTCCTGTCATGCGCAGTGCATATCAGGAAGTCTCACAGGTCAGTGTACAGAAGCTGCAGCGTTGACAGCTTCTATAGCATGCAGATCTGCGTGTTATAGAAGTGATCAGTCTGTACAAAAAACAGTACAATGTACATTGAAGTTTATAGAATGAAAGAGCAATATGTCAGAAACACCGCACTGCACTTGCTCACTGAGCCAGTGAGCGTGTCCTGAGTACAAAAACAGTGTTCAAAGATACCTGTGGAGCAGGGCAGCAGCGGTGACGATGCGTGCTTCAGACTATCAGGACCTGATGCACGTGACTGCTGGGGGCGTGGCCTAAACTCCACAGGGCTAGGAGCTGCAGGGAAACTCCTAGAAAGGTAACTACGGGACAAGTTACCAAGGGGCATAGACAGGGACATAAACCAGATCAGGCCGGGGTCAAAGCACGAGATCGCACGACAGTACCAAAGGATAAGACAGAACGGATAGTCAGGACGTAGCAATAGATCAGAAAACCAGAACAGGCAATAGACTGTACAAAAGGGGCAAACGGTAACGGAGTAATGATAGCCAAGCCAGGAGGGCAGAACCAGAGGAGTCAATAGTACCAAAACGTGAGACAGAGAACAGAGTAAGGGGACAGACCTGGTCATACACGGGAATCAAGCAAGCAAAGCTGTTTACAAGCACACCAAGGGGGTCAGTCACACAGCCAGAATAACAGTATAGCTGACAGGGAATCCTAGTCTGGAGTAATTATAAATAACCCTCCCAGATCCAAAGGGATGCCAGCAATATTAACCCTGAGAAACCAGGACATTAATCATGTCCTAACCATGACACAATTTACATTTTACTCAAAAATATACCTATAAAGAGAAAAATCAGACAAACTGAATATTTTACAGTGGTCTCTTAATTTTTGCCAGAGATGTATATACTGTATATATTTACAATATTGTATATGTCAAATTGATAAGTGGATACAGGAAAGTATTCAGACCCCTTTAAATTTTTCACTCTTTGTTTTATTGCAGCCATTTGGTAAATTCAAAAAAATTCATTTTTTTTCTCATTAATGTACACCCTAGAATCATAGAATCATAGAATTGTAGAGTTGGAAGGGACCTCCTGGGCCATCTGGTCCAACCCCCTGCTCAAAGCAGGATTTGCTAAATCATCCCAGTCAGATGTCTGTCCAGCCTCTGTTTGAAGACTTCCATTGAAGGAGAACTCACCACTTCTCATGGCAGCCTGTTCCACTCATTGATCACTCTAACTGTCAAAAAGTTTTTTCTAATATCTAATCTGTGTCTCCTCCCATTCAGTTTCATCTCATTGCTTCTAGTCTTTCCTTGTGCCAATGAGAATAAAGTTGATCCTTCTACAATGTGACAGCCCTTTAGATATTTGTAGACAGCTATTAAGTCTCCTCTCAGTCTTCTCTTTTGCAAACTAAACATTCCCAAATCCTGCAACCTTTCCTCATAAGACAGGGTTTGCAGACCGATCACCATTCTGGTCGCTCTTTTCTGAACTTGCTCCAGTTTGTTGGTGTCTTTTTTAAAAAGTGGTGCCCAAAACTGGACACAATATTCCAGATGAGGTCTGACCAAAGAGGAGTAGAGGGAAATAATGACTTCACGTGATCTAGACTGTATGCTTCTGTTAATACATCCTAGAATTGCATTTGCCTTTTTTGCTGCTGCATCACACTGAGACTCATATTCAGTCTGTGATCTATTAGTATACCCAAGTCTTTTTCACATGTGCTGTCACTTAGCCCTATTCCTCCCATTCTGTATATGCTTTTTTCATTTTTATTGCCCAGATGTAGTACTTTGCATTTCTCCCTGTTAAAAACCATTCTGTTAGTTGCTGCCCACTTCTCCAGTTTATTTATATCTTTTTGAATCCTCTCTCTCTCTTCTCTAGTATTGGCTATCCCTCCTAGCTTTGTGTCATCAGCAAATTTAATCAGTTTACCCTCAATTCCTTCATCTAAATCGTTGATAAAGATGTTGAACAATACAGGCCCCAGGACAGAGCCCTGTGGTACCCCACTTGAGACATTCTTCCAACTGGATGTGCAGCCATTTACGACCACTCTTTGGGTCTGATCACTAAGCCAGTTATGAATCCACCTAACAGTTGCCTTGTCCATTCAATACTTAGTCATTTTTTCAATAAGGATTGTATGAGAGACTTTGTCAAATGCTTTGCTGAAGTCAAGATATACTATATCTACAGCATTTCCTTGATCCACCCAATCAGTGATTCCATCATAGAAGGAAATTAAGTTAGTCTGACATGACTTATTAGTTACAAACCCATGCTGACTCTGTTTAATCACTTCATTCTTATCCAGGTACTGAGATACATGTTGTTTAATAATTTGTTCAAAGATCTTTCCTGGTATAGAAGTCAGACTCACCGGCCTATAGTTGCCTGGGTCCACCTTCTTCCCCTTTTTGAAGATAGGAACAACATTTGCTCTTCTCCAGTCTTCTGGCACTTCTCCTGTTCGCCAAGAATTTTCAAAGATTATGGAGAGGGGTTCAAAAATTTCTTCTGCTATCTCCAGTACTCTGGGGTGTAATTCATCTGGACCTGGAGACTTGAATTCATTTAGGTTAGCTAAGTGTTTCCTCACTATCTTTCTGTTTATAGATATCCTGGATTCTTCTATTCCCTTAATAGGACAGTGAAGAACAGTGGATGTTACATTTACTTTCTGAGAGAAAACAGATGCAAAATAGGAATTTAAAAGTTCAGCCTTCTCAGCATCCTGTCTTACCATTTCATCATTTTCATCCTGTAAAAGTCCTATAGCATCTTTGACTTTTCTTTTACTTTTGACATATCCCCAAAATCCTTTATTATTGCTTTTGACATCTCTTGCAAGCCTCAATTCATTTTCAGCTTTAGATAATCTGATTTGTGCCCTGCAGGTTCTGCAGACAGCATTATATTCTTCTTTAGATATGCCTCCCTCTTTCCATTTTATAAACATTTTTTTCTTCCTTTTTAGCATGTGCTTAAGTTCTGTGTTCATCCATCTTGGTTTCCTTAAATGCTTCCTATTCTTCCCTCTTTTCAGAATTGTTAACAACTGTGCTTTGAGAATTTCATTTTTCAAGATTTCCCGTCCTTCTTGGACATTTTTGTCTTTAAGGATATCCAGCCATTGGATCCCTCCAATTCTCTTTCTGAATCCCTTAAAATCTGCCTTTCTGAAATCTAACCTTGACTTCTGAGTCTTCACAGGTCTTCCGCCTCTAGTTATCCAAAATTCTAAAATAGCATGGTCGCTACCTCCTAGGGTCCCAGCCACTTTTACCTCCTCAACCATTTCCTCCCTGTTTATAAGGATTAGATCCAAGGTAGCAGTTCCCCTTGTTTTCTCCCCTACCTTTTGGAAGATAAAGTTGTCAGCAAGAGAGGATAAGAATTTCCTTGATCTGTTAGTTTTGCCTGAGAGAGATTCCCAACAAATGTCTGGATAGTTGAAATCTCCCATGACAACTATGTCATATTTTTTGGAGAACTTGGCCATTTGATGCATAAAGAGTTCATCTATATCTTCAGCTTGCACAGGCGGCCTGTAGTAAATGCCTACAATGGTGTCCTTTCCATTGTTCTGTCCTTGTATTCTTACCCAAACAGTTTCCACAGAACTCCCAGTCTCTGAAGCTTCAATCTCTGTGCAGATATACGCGTTTCTAACATACAATGCGACACCTCCTCCTCGTTTATCAAGTCTGTTTCTTGCTAATAAGTTGTATCCTTCTAGTCTTGTATTCCAATCATGTGTATTGTCCCACCAAGTTTCAGTGATTCCAATGACATCATATTTCTTTTCCTGTGTTAGTAGTTCCAATTCTCCTTGTTTGTTGCCCATGCTTTGTGCATTAGTATAGAAACATTTCAGTTTGTGATAGGTTTCTCTTTCTCCAATATTTTTATTAATTAGATTCTTTTGTCTTTGTTCTTCCTTTACACTTCTAATTGCAGAGTTCTCAATAGCATTTGTCAGGTGTATGGCTTTTTCTGGTCTTTTGCTTCCCTTCCCATGTTGTTCTAGTTTAAAGCTCTCCTTACAAGTGTAGCAAGGCGACTTCCAAATACATGCTTTCCAGTCTTCGTAAGGTGCACCCCATCTCTAGCAAGTAGTCCATCGTATAAGTAATTCACTCCGTGATCCAGAAATCCAAATCTTTGCTGACGGCACCATCGACGTAGCCAGTTGTTCACCTGCATAATCTTATTCCACCTCCTTGTTCCATGGCCATCCACTGGGAGGATGGAAGAGAAGACTGTCAGAGACACCGCACTACACTTGCTCATAGAGCCAGTGCACGTGTCCTGAGTACAGAAGCAGTGCTAAGAGTTACCTGGGGAGCAGGGCAGCAGAGGTGACCAGGCGTGCTTCAACTAATAGTGTCAGAGAAGCCAGAGAACTCAGATTATGGCAAAGCAGAAGTCATGCATAGTACAGACCAGCGAGGTACAGGAGGGATAAACAGACGGGAGGTCAGACAAAGCAAAAGGTCATACACAGGATCACAGTACAGTACCAGGGAGGAGACAGAGCGGATAATCAGGGCCAAGCAGAGAGCAAAACCAAACAGACATAGGAGGTACCAGGCAGAATCCAAAGTGATATCCAGGGAACAGACCGAGTCATACACAGAGAATCAAGCAACCAGAACACAGCACTAACACACTCAGGGGTCACCACACAATGCCAAGGGCGAAAGTATAACTGAAAGGGATGGGAGCGTCCTGAGGCTATAAGAAGCCTCCCCCAGAACCAGGGAGAGGCCACAATCATAGCCCCAGGTGTGCAGGTAAGCCTGCATCGGGATCACAACCTTTAACACCAGAAATGCCAGTCATCAGCACTGGTTCCAAACATTAACCCCATGTGTGCGAGTCAAACCCGCACTGAGATCATGACAAAGACCACCTGCGCTCCCAGTTCTTTCACTTTATTGCCTAAGTCTTCAAAGTCTCTGCAGATGGTTTCCAGGTCATTTCTTGCGGTGTCATTTGTCCCCACATGTAGTAACAGGAATGGGTAGTCATCTGTAGGTCTGAAGAGTCCTGATATCTTGTCAGACGCATCTTTAATTTTTGCACCTGGAAGACAGCACATTTCTCTTTAAGTTAAATCCGGTCTGCAGATAGCGGCCTCTGTTCCTCTCAACAGGGAATCCCCCATGACCACCACTCTCCGTTTCTTCTTCACAACATTTTTCTTTCTCCGTCCAGGAGGACTCTGAAGGCGTACAAGGTTGCTGTTTGTTGGCAAAGTCTTATCCTGATGTATTTCTTCATTGTTTTCCTGCGTGAGAGCCTGGTACTGGTTCCTGAGCAGTATGGGTGCTGACTGCCTCCTGATCCTCCTGCTTCTCTGGGTCACATGTCTCCATTCCTCTGTTTCTTCAGGTGCACTTCGAATTTCTTCTCTTTCTGTAACATGAAGAGATAATTCTGCTCTGTCCAAGAACTCTTCACCTTCCTTAATGATCTTCAACGTAGCTAACCTCTCTTCGAGATTTTGCAACTTTTCCTCCAACAGGGACACAAGCTTGCATTTGTGGCATGTGAAGTTTGGCTTTTCCACTGGTAAGTCTGTGAACATGTAGCAAGAAATGCAGCTCACCAAATGGCTCCTGGCCGCTTCCATATTGAGATTTCTTAAAAACGATGAAAGATGAGCCCAGTGATCGTTGAGCTCGCGGAGACTCTTCACTTATCCCAGAAGGCACTGGGAATATGCAAATGATCTCCTCAAGACTCTTCCCCTGGTTTTCCGATTTCCTCTTTTCAGCTGCCACGGCCAAAACCCAGTGATCGTTGAGCTCGCGGAGACTCTTCACTGCATCTCATCTTCACTGAAAAAAACAGAAATGTAGAAATATTTGCAAATGTATTAAAAAAAGAAAAACTGATATATCACATGGCCATAATATTCAGAACCTTTGCTCAGACACTCATATATAAGTCACATGTTGTCCATTTCCTTGTGATCCTCCTTGAGATGGCTCTACTCCTTCATTGGAGTCCAGCTGAGTTTAATTAAACTGATAGGACGTGATATGTAAAGGTGCACACCTGTCTACAGTATATAAGACCTCACAGCTCACAGTGCATGTCAGACAAAATGAGAATCATCAGGTCAAAGGAACTGGCCAAGGAGCTCAGAGACAGAATTGTGGCAGAGATCTGGCCAAGGTTACAGAAGAATTTCTGTATTACTCAAGGTTCCTAAGAGCACAGTGGCCTCCATAATCCTTAAATGGAAGAAGTTTGGGACCACCAGAAGATTTCCTAGACATTGCCATCAAGAAAAAATGAGCAATCGTGGGAGAAGAGCCTTGGTGAGAGAGGTAAAGAAGAACCCCAAAATCACTGTGGCTGAGCTACACAGATGCAGTAGGGAGATGGGAGAAAGTTCCACAAAGTCAACTATCATTGCAGCCCTCCACCAGTTGGGCCTTTATGGCACAGTGGCCCAATAGAAGCCTCTCCTCAGTGCAAGACATATGAAAGCCCGCATAGAATTTGCAAGAAACCACATGGAGGACTCCCAGTTTATGAGAAAAAAGATTCTCTGGTCTGATGAGATGAAGATAGACCTTTTTGGTGATAATTATAAGCAGTTTGTGTAGAGAAAACCAGGCACTGCTGATCCCCTGCCCAATACAATCCGAACAGCGAAACATGGTGGTGACAGCATCATGTATGGGGGTGTTTTTCAGCTGCAGGGACAGGATGACTGGTTGCCATTGAAGAAAACATGAATGTGGCCAAGTACAGAGATATACTGAATGAAAACCTCGTCCAAAGTGCTCTGGACCTCAGACTTGGCTGAAGGTTCACCTTCCAACATGAAAATGACCCTAAGTGCACAGTTAAAATAACAAAGGAGTGGCTTCAGAACAACTCTGTGACCATTCTTGACTGACCCACCAGAGCCCTGACCTAAACCCAATTGAGCGTCTCTGGAGAGACCTGAAAATGGCTGTCCACCAACGTTCACCATCCAACCTGATGGAGCTGGAGAGGATCTGCAAGGAAGAATGGCAGAGGATCCCCAAGTCCAGGTGTGAAAAGCTTGTTGCATCACTCCCAAGAAGATTCATAGCTGTACTAGCACAAAAGGGTGCTTCTACTCAATACTGAGCCACGGGTCTGAATACTTATGACCATGTGATATTTCAGCTTTCCTATTTTAAAATTTGCAAAAATTTCTACATTTCTGTATTTTTCAGTTAAGATGGGGTGCAGAGCGTACATTAATAAGAAAAAAATTAACTCTGGGATTTATCAAATGGCTACAATGAAACAAAGAGTGAAAAATTTAAAGGGGTCTAAATACTTTTCGTACCCACTGTATATGTGCATTATTACTTTTATTTGTTTACTTTCAGTACAATTTTTGATAAAAAGAAGTAATAGCTATCCTACTAGCTTCAAGGTGTGCCCAAATCAGGATGGTCGTAACCTTTTATATGCACTATTGCTTTTACTTATTTACTGTTAGGCGTCGGATTCCTGCAGCGACACAACAGGAATCCAGAGCCTCACATGCTGCTCTGCAGCAAGCCATTCCTGAGGCTAAGTCCCTCTGCCGCTCCACTGAGCATGCTCACGAGACGATCTCCCATTGGAGGTCGGGAGTCACGTACTCAGGTCCTTCTCCAGATCTAATTGGTCCATCTCAGAGATCTGGAAGGTCCCGGCAGCGCACGACTATAAAAAGCCTGCATGGCCGCTTGGCCATGCGCTAGTATAGACTCTTCTTGCTAGATGTGTGAATGGTGATGGATGTATGATTCTGGTGACTGACTTATTAAGATTCCCCTCCCTCTGATATTACGCATGTGGATAGGGAACTATAGAAAGAGTCAGCGCCAGTCAGTGGCAATCCTTAGGCCACTGTGCACACCGCACCTCTACACTAGTGTCCGGTGGTGTCACGTCTCTCACGGCACAATCACATAGCGGCTGTGCCTGCCGCCATGTTGCATTCAGCAGCATTTATCGGTGTCTGCAGTAGCCACGCCGCACGCACGGTAGGTCTAGACGGACACCGTCCCCTGTCTTGGACCCGTGTCCCGTGACCTGATACCGTGCGTGCAATTTCGTTGAGACCTGTGAGTCTAAAGGCATTTAACGATGCACCAGCGATGCACCAGCGATCCGACCAGCGATCCGACCCGGTCAGGATCGCTGGTGCATCGCTAAATGATCGCTAGTGAGCTTCCACACAGGAAGATCTCACAGCGATGCAGCAGCGACGCAGCGCACGATACTCCCCTTTCACACACAGCGATCCTGACGTCCTCCCGCCCGCGTCCAGCGTCGCTCGTCTCACACAGCAGGAAGCCCAGCAGGAAGCAGACGACGAGAAATGGAGCCGCCCGATCTCGCGCGATCAGCGATGGAAAGCGGGGGAGCTGGTCAGAGGTAAGTATCACACATAGCGACATCGCTAGCGATATCGCTGTAACGTCACAAAATCAATGAAGTTTTAGCGATATTGCTAGCGATATCGCTAAGTGTAAAACCCCCTTAACAGGCTCAGTGTTTATGCTTATGTTACCGCGCCTCTGTGAGTTAACAGAGTCCGCTCTGCGCACATCGGGTGACGTTGAATCCGTGCGCATTATACCGCCATATAGCGCATCTGCCATTGTCTAGCAGTGGGTTTAACACCTACTGCCCTGTGGACCCCGAGTGGCAAACACACTTTATCATTTATTCATTTAGTGCGTTCCGCCGTTCCTAACATTATACTAACGCCAGGGTCTGGCTTGTAATGGCGGACCAGCAGCAGCTACTGCAGTACATTCGGCAGCTGGAGGGCAGGTTGGCTACTCTCGAGAGTGCCACCTCAGCTGCGAAGTTTACTGAGGCTGCTGTCCAGGCAGTCGCAGAGGCTGTCTCGTGTGTGTCCACGTCCACGCCAGTGCCGACAGTTTCCCGCCTCAGCGATCAGCACCAGTGATGACGAGCGTGCGCGTCGCTGTGTACCTTAGTTACCAGCGTGCTGGTGCAGCAATTTGTGTTTTAATAACCTCCTAATATTTATCAGTCAGACTCCACTAAGGGGATCTTTGTTAACACTGTACTTTTGTCACAGAACCGCAATCCCAAAAAATAGCCGGCGCAGGTGTCTCTCATCTACTATATAATTGTCTAATTCTGTCTGTCTGTCTGTAATGGAAATCCCACCTCGTTGATTGGTCGCCGCAGTCAGGCCGCGACCAATCAGCGACAGTCGCTTAGTCGTCACGGCAACACGGCCGCATCGCTTGTTGTACAGGCACATAACAGCCGTTAAAGCAGAGGTCTCAAACATGCGGCCCCTGAGGCAGTCATCTGCGGCCTGCGGTGCACCACATGTCTCACCCCCCGAAGCAGGTAGAAAGGGGAAGGCACGCAGCCATCGAGGAGCGCGGTGACGGCTGTGTGCTCTGTGTGCACCGGACCAGAGATGAGGTCACAGGAGGGGGGAGGAGTCAGGGGGGTTACATGATCAGGGGCCTCAGTGTATGCAGATTAGAACGCTGCTGTCTTTGTGCTGGTTGTCATGGTGCTGGGTAAGTTTCTGTGAGGGTCAGGAGAGGTTTACAGGGTGGATGTAGCAGAGCTGTGTGTTTATGAGGTGTATGGAGAGGTGCCGTGTGTGTACGAGGTGTCAGGAGTGGAGCCATGTGTGTGTGAAGACCGAGGTGTACGGAGTGGAGCCTCGTGTGTACAAGGTGTACAGAGCGGAGCTGTGTGTGTGCGAGGTGTGCGGAGCGGAGCCTTGTGTGTGTGTACGAGGTGTACGGAGCGGAGGCATGTGTGTACGAGGTGTACGGAGCAGAGCCACATGTGTGTACGAGGTGTACGGCGCAGAGCGTGTGTGTACAAGGTGTACAGAGCGGAGCTGTGTTTGTACGAGGTGTACGGATCGGAGCCGTGTGTGTACGAGGTGTGCGGAGCGGAGCCTTGTGTGTGTACGAGGTGTACGGAGCGGAGGCATGTGTATACGAGGTGTACGGAGCAGAGCCACATGTGTGTACGAGGTGTACGGCACAGAGCTGTGTGTGTACAAGGTGTACAGAGCGAAGCTGTGTGTGTACGAGGTGTACGGATCGGAGCTGTGTGTGTACGAGGTGTGCGGAGCGGAGCCTTGTGTGTGTGTACGAGGTGTACGGAGCGGAGGCATGTGTGTACGAGGTGTACGGAGCAGAGCCACATGTGTGTACGAGGTGTACGGCGCAGAGCCGCGTGTGTACGAGGTGTACAGAGCGGAGCCGCATGTGTACGAGTTGTACGGAGCAGAGCCACGTGTGTGTACGAGGTGTATGGCACGGACCCGCGTGTGTAAGAGGTGTACAGAGTGGAGCTGCATGTGTACGAGGTGTACGGAGCGGAGCCACGTGTGTGTACAAGGTGTACGGCACAGACGCGCGTGTGTACGAGGTGTACAGAGCGGAGCCGCATGTGTACGAGTTGTACGGAGCAGAGCCACGTGTGTGTACGAGGTGTACGGCACGGACCCGCGTGTGTACGAGGTGTACAGAGCGGAGCCGCATGTGTACGAGGTGTACGGAGCAGAGCCACGTGTGTGTACGAGGTGTACGGCACGGACCCGCGTGTGTACGAGGTGTACAGAGCGGAGCCGCATGTGTACGAGGTGTACGGATTGGAGCCGCGTGTGTATGAGGTGTACGGAGCAGAGCCATGTGTGTACAAGGACCGAGGTGTAGGGAGTGGAGCCATGTGTGTACGGAGCGGAGTCGTGTGTGTATGAGGTGTGTGGAGTAGAGCCGTGTGTGTACGAGGTGTGCTGAGCAGAGATGTGCCTGTATTTTGGCATGGGGTGGGCCCCATTTGAAAGTTCGCACCAGGGCCCATAACTTTGTAGTTACACCACTGCTCACGCTAGAAGAGAGGAGGAGAGCGCTGCTCTGTAGTGGCTGTGGCCCTGCGTGATGACATCCCTCTGGCGCTGTGTAATGACATCACGCCAGCGTGCAGAGAGCAGAGGCGTGACTTTCCCCCATTGCTGGATTATGCAGGTGACTGTGGCTGTGCGTGTACAGTGAGGTGATAGCGCCGGCTGACATGCAGAGCCGACACTATCATCCGCTGAGGTAAGCTGTACATCGCAGCTGACATCCTATTTGAGCGGCCACGATCGGTATTAGCACCGATCGCGGCCGTTTAACCCTTTAGATACTGCTATCAATTGTGATTGTATTAAGTTTGAAAGGAATGCAGCCCGCCAGCTTAAATTTTTTTTTTATGTGCGGCCCATTTACTCTGCTGAGCTTGAGACCCCTGCGTTAAAGGCATCACTGCTGCCTCGCTCATTACACAGGCACAGTCCTGTGCATTTTCTAGAATACCCGATGCGTTTGAATCGGGCCACCATCTAGTATACATATAACAACACAACCTCGTTCTCAGGAGGAAGCAATAACAACGTGTAGGGAGGGCTGTTGGAAGGAGCCGGTGAGTTTACGTGTTACATCGTTACTGTGCAGACTACTAGAGGCCCAAAACCTACTTATTCAGAAATTCATGTTTTATGTCACTGTGGACATCAATTAATTCTTACAAATGTGTAATTTAGAGTAATAGTATATGAAATTCAAGACAATGTGCGGTGTTACCACCTTTCTATAGATCACACACTGGTAATAAATACAGAAATACACGAGATACAGGATGATGATGTTCAATAATTACGGTAATCATTTTATTTTTTTCTCCTATCAGTATGTTTTGAATTGTGGGAGGAAACCGGAGTACCCGGAGAAAACCCACACAGACACGGGGAGAACATACAAACTCTGTGCAGATGGAGTCCCAGATTTACACCCAGGACCACCCTGCTGCTCGCTAACAGCGCTAATCACTGCTCCACCGTGCCGTCCTGTAGTATGATGGTCCTACGTCTCCAAGTAGCCTGCCACTCAGATGAGAGTGCAGGACCCTGATATGTAACAGAGTAGATGGAAGATCTCGGGATTGGGATTCCACCAGACCCCGCCTCTTTCTTCAGACCACACCCAGGTCCACGCCTTCCTGAGCCAGTAGTCAGGTGTTGGGGGAGGGGACTATGTTATATTTCTATTGCTGTCATTGCTGCAGCTGTTAATGCTCTTCCACCTGTTGCTGATGTTGGAGAAGCCACAGAACAGCCGCTGGTCCTCCGGGGTTATAGGTGGTTTCTGAGCTTCAGTGCCAGATATCACTTGGTGCAATTCTGTTTCTTCACTGGTTTCCGTAACTGGGATCTATAGAAGAAAGACAAATCAGTCTGGTTAATTCATTAGGTATTTATTTATATCCGTCTCCTCCCGAGGGCACCTGTACAGATTGTGGATGAGCCGTGGTAACCGTGTGCCGATTACCGCTAATCGCCACGATGCATCGTTACCTGCAGCTTGAGAACAAGTCAACTCCTGGTGCTGCCTGGCAATCTGCGGGATCCACATCTGCTACAACTGCACCATAAAGCTGTGCTCACACGTTGCAACCACATTGGGTTCTTTTGACTCAGTGTCAACAATAATGCATACTTTTGTTGTGTTTTTCCCCATAAAATGCCCAGATCATTATGGCTCTTTCATAGAAAAAAATGCACAGTGTGAAAGCAGCCTAATAGATCCAAGTTAGTCACTAAGTGGCCTGAAGAATTGGGGACAATAATTCCACTTTTGAGAAATATGTAAAGGCCTGTCCATCCTGCCCCATACTGTAATTCCACCCATTTACCAGCAGGGGAGGATAAACACATTCTGCCTTATACTATGTAGGATTGTTACTCATTATTTGAGTATTTCTTACACATATTATCACATTACACAGACGAGGAGGTGACATTATAATAAAATAGCGCTGTGCACTTACAGGTGTCATTGTAAATGGTGGCTGGGACCTTCCCGCCTCTAATTCCTCCCAGTTTATGGGCGAGAAGAATGGATGTCCTTTTAGATTGCTGCAAGCAACCTTCCTCTTCTTTGGTGATTTACGCAAGAGCTGCAAATATATAAGAACCACTATTATATCACAAGTAATAGCATAAATAATCTCAGAAAAAAGCAGCAGTAACAGAATTATTTTCTCACTTTCTTATAGAAAGATGAATTTCTTAAAAC
The DNA here is from genome assembly GCF_039654945.1 of Dendrobates tinctorius. Lineage (NCBI taxonomy): Eukaryota > Metazoa > Chordata > Amphibia > Anura > Dendrobatidae > Dendrobates > Dendrobates tinctorius. The sequence goes on along the minus strand of NW_027361706.1, from coordinate 8,395,559 downwards.
AACAATTGATAGAAATAAATATGATAGGATAGGACATGACAGGATAGGATAGGACAGGACAGGACAGGATAACATAGTACAGGACAGGATAGGACAGGAGAGGATAGGACAGGACGGGATAGGATAGGACAGGACAGGATAACATAGTACAGGACAGGATAGGACAGGATGGGATAGAATAGGATAGTACAGGATAGGATGGTACAGGATAGGATGGTACAGGATAGGATGGTACAGGATAGGATGGTACAGGATGGGATAATACAGGACGGGATAGGATAGTACTGGATAGGATGGTACAGGACAGGATGATACAGGATAGTTCATGATAGGATAGTACAGGATAGGCCATCAGTAGTCGATATGTCAGGGGGCCCATACCCAATAATCCTGAGGATTAGCTGTGTGAAGAGGTTTTGGTGAGCACTGCAGCCTCCCCATTCCTTCTATTGGATAAAGCTGAAAAACCCATCACAGTGGTGATGAAATGTACGGTGTATTATCAAATCTCCTGACTGGTCTATCCTTCCTATATCTCCAGGTAGAAGTGTCTATTTACTCACTCTCTTAATGAGATCCCTGAGCTGAGAATCCATGGTGTGCGGATAGCAAGGTTTATCATATTTATCACTCTGATCATAGTTAAACGGGTGAGATCTTGTGGCCATTTGGAAGAGTATGACCCCAAAAGCGAATAGGTCGACCGTGTAATTAAAGGGCCGTTGACGAATCATCTGTGGAAATATAAGATTAGAAGAGTAAGTTAGTACATTGTTCATCCTGGGAGTGAGAAAACTACCGTGGTCCATTTTTACTGGCAGTGTTTTTCCGCACCTAAACCAAACAAAATATGGCATATTGGCCAAAACATCATTTGGTTGATAGCTACCTCTCAAGTCAAGAAGACCCAGCACACATTAAACTGTTTTTTTTTATTTATTATGCTTTTCTTAGGCAGTGCTATCTTATTCCACAGTGCGTTACATACAGTGCTTTCCCTATCAGTATGTCTTTGGAGTGGGGAAGGAAACCAGAGAACCAGGAGGAAACCCACACAAACACGGTATTGTCCTTGGTGGGATTTGACCCCAGAGCTGCAAGGCTGCAGTACTAACCACTGAGCCACCGTCCTGCCCTAAGCTGATTCTTCTGATGTTGGCCGGTTCGGCTGACTTTAGTCCAATATGTATGGGGGCCTTACACAGTCCATCTATTAGATAACGTTAGTAAATGTGAGCTCTGTGGTGATAGATCTGTGCTTCCGCAAGCTCCACATTAAGTGAGAATTGCAGGTGAATAATAAGAGATATTAGTAGTCACATAGTCACCTCAGGAGCCATAAAGCAAAGAGTGCCGCAAGCGTCTCTGATCTTCTGAGAGCCAAATACATTCATGGCAGCAAGGCCGAAATCAACAATCTTAGCATGTCCATCACCGTCCAGAAGAATGTTGTCTGGTTTTAAATCACTTAAAAAAAGAAAGAAAAATAGTTCTGTGAGTCAGATCATAGATCAGCTGTAGTGCTTGGGTTGCTGTGGGGGCTTCACAGGACCACTCACTACACACTGGGGGGCAGAGTCACTACTCCTATCTTGTGTAGACATATACCAGGCTGTCTGAAACCGCGCCAAATTCATCACAGTGGCTGTGTGACACATTAGGAGCATCTTCAGAGACTTTTGTCTGATGTTACACCACTATTGTTTTCATTGCTTAGAGCCAATAATTTTCACCAAAATCTGATTACAGTTTAGTTGCACGTTGTGACATTGTAAGCCACATGGATTCCCAACAAACTATTCCCATTTCCATAAAAGCCTTGCCCCCTCTTAAAGTGAGCCCCAAAAGTGTCTAAAGCACTTCATCAATGTGGTACACGTCATGATCACCAGAATTTTGGCCAAATAACACCACAATTCTGGCACAGTTAACTATTTCCCATAGTAAATCTTTCCCTATGTATAAAACAAGAAATGACTTATTACCGGTGAATAATCCCCCGACTGTGGAGAAACTCTATTCCACTCAAGATTTCTGCTGCAAGGAACCTAAAAAGGAAGAAAAAAACTCCTATCAGCATTAATTGTTCTACTGAACCACTAATAACTATGAGGGGAGACAGCGGCCACAGAAGTCACAGAGCGGCTGCTCTCTTACCTGATCGTGCAGACATCCAGGGGGGCTCTGGAACGGATAAATGCAGACAACTCGCCACCACTCAGATATTCCATGGCATAAAATACATAGTCCTGTGCGAGAGAAAGGGAGAAGATGGTAAATAATGCAGATTTTATCCATCCTGATAACATTTACTATGGTTCTGGGACCTATGCTGTATGTTCAGAAGACATGTCTGTGTCTGCACACACTGGAGAGGTGTCCAGGGTGAAACTAAGTCAAAATCCTCTAATGATAGCCATCAGTAATGGCGCCCATGACATACAGGCACACAGAGCATGCAGCAGGTCCCTTCATTTGCACAGGCAAAGATTGAATTTGCAATCTAATGGAAGCAAATGGACATGATGGGGAGAAAGGAGAAAATTTATAGAACGTGAGGAGTCCCTTACCGCTGTCTGGAAGGTGCCATAGGCATGTGTGAAAAATCTGCTGTCTTTAGTGATTTCCAGGACCTCTCTCTCTATGTGGAGGGTGTATTTATGATATTTCAACAATCTCCTCTTCTTAACCATCTTGACCGCCAGTTGAAGTCCGCTGGGTTGATGTGTCGCCAGCATCACCTTGCCATAAGCGCCTTTTCCAAGCTTTCTGGTAAAGTTGAAACTCTCCAGGGAAAAACAGGCAGTCACTTGCTCTGAAGGGCTGGTGGTCGGAGCACCGATTACACCTAGAACGGAAAACAGATATAAAAACTAACAATTAATCTTACAGTCATGCTCATATATAATGCTACAATAAATTGGCAATTTTTTTATAATATATGAACACTGTTTATAAAACACTAGCTGAAGAGCCCGGCGCTGCCCGGACATAGTTACTAGCTGTGGTTAGTTATAGCAAATTATAATTATCCTCCATCCCATAGTCCTGTGCCCATATACCCATCATACATATCCACGATTCCATAGTCGAGTGCCCATATACCCATCACACATCCTCCATCCCATAGTCCCGTGCCCATATACCCATCATACATATCCTCCATCCCATAGTCCCATGCCCATATACTCATCATACATATTTGCCATCCCATAGTCGAGTGCCCATATACCCATCATACATATCCGCCATACCATAGGCCCGTGCCCATATACCCATCATACTTATCCTCCATCCCATAATCCCGTGCCCATTTACCCATCATACATATCCGCCATCTCATAGTCCCGTGCCCATATATCCGTCATACATATCCTCCATCCCATAGTCCAGTGCCCATATACCCATCACACATCCTCCATCCCATAGTCCCGTGCCCATATACATATCCTCCATCCCATAGTCCCGTGCCCATATACCCGTCACACATATCCTCCATCCCATAGTCCCAAGCCTATATACCCATCATACATATTTGCCATCCCATAGTCGAGTGCCCATATACCCATCATACATATCCGCCATAGCATAGGCCCGTGCCCATATACCCGTCGTACATATCCTCCATCCCATAGTCGAGTGCCCATATACCCATCACACATCCTCCATCCCATAGTCCCATGCCCATATACCCATCATACTTATCCTCCATCCCATAGTCCCGTGCCCATTTACCCATCATACATATCCGCCATCTCATAGTCCCGTGCCCATATACCGGTCATACATATCCTCCATCCCATAGTCCCGTGCCCATATACATATCCGCCATCCCATAGTCCCGTCCCCATATACCCGCCATACATATCCTCCATCCCATAGTCCAGTGCCCATATACCCATCACACATCCTCCATCCCATAGTCAACCATTATGACATCATAATGAGCGGCGGCAGGACTTGCAACCTATGATGACATCAGCGTTGCCATGGAAACCATTGTAACAACATAATGAGGGGCGGGGCTTGATACGCACACTCTGCTTCCCCAGTATGCAAATAGGGGCATTATGATGTCATAATGAGGGGCGGGGCTTGACACACACACACTTTTTCCCCCCAGTATGTAGATAGGGGCAAAATTGTTTGGTGAATTGGAACGCACGGGGTAAAAATTTCACCTCACAACATAGCTTAGGGCACTCTCGGGGTCCAGACGTGTGACTGTGCCAAATTTTGTGGCTGTAGCTGCGATGGTGCGGATGCCAATCCCGGACATACACACACACATACACACACACATACATACACACATACATACATACACACTTTGAGCTTTATATATTAGATGGATGTGACCTGTGACTAAATGTCTATAGACTTTACCTTCTGGAGCTTGATTGATGGATTTGTCACTCTCACGTCTTCTCTTTGTGGTGGACTCAGTGTCAGATGTCCTCTTTCTCTTAAGTTGTTCTCTACAACTTTGATTTTCAACTCTCTCATGATGTAAGTGAGAGCTCCTGGTTTTAGCTGTTAAGCTAAACCGTATTTCAGAGGTAACATCCTTTTCTCTCTCACATTCCACCATACTTCCTCTCTTATTTGGGGTTTCATCTCCTTTTTCAGGAGATGTGATCCCTCTTTTTTTCCCCTTTTTAAGGGTCTTTTTCTCTGGAGGATTTCCAGAAGATAATGTACAGGGATCATCTGTCTTCTCAACAGGTACGTCCTGTACAATGTCCTGAGAAGTTTCTCCTCTCTGGGAAAAATTCTCTTCCATGCAACTCTTTTTAGCACTCCTCATATTCTTTTCACCACACTTCCTTTTTCGTCCCATGATAAGTTAATATCAATAATAACAAATTTGCTAAGTAGTCAAAAGTCGTCTTCACTCTCCAACAGCTGAAGGTAAAGTAAGAAAAGACATCGGAATCCTTAACCTAACAGTCACCTAGTATTGTGACATCATCTCAATTGTGACATCATCGCCATTGTGACATCATCAGCCAGAGTGTAAGCGATGATGTCATCGGATGCTGCAGGACTAAGTTTGACATAATCAGATGACCTAGTATAAGAAAAGTTTTGTTTTTCATAATAACATACTTAGCACATTTTAATATCCTACTGATTGACCCTAAATGTTTTGCATCTAACTATTTAAAGAACTGTGAACACCTAGAAAAAGGCAAGAACTGATGCAGCAACAAATACAAAGATTAATAACCAAAGAAATACATTTCAGTATATAAAATTGCTGGACATGATCTCATTAATATAATATATGAAGAAAAACGTATTAAAATACCTATCGGAGACTCAGTTCTCCAGAGTACCAAGAATATTAGACAGGTGTTTTTTATGTTATGGCTGATGGGAGAAAATCTGCAGTGATGCACATGAATGAAAATAGGAACAAATCCACTTTGTGCCCCCACCGCCTCCATCCCAGAGCCCTGTGTTGTGTAGAGGCCATACTGACATTTCATCTACATACAACAGTGTATAAAGTCTTCACATTCTCCAGTGGATTTTATTCTACATAAAAAAGAGAAAGAAGCCAGCGCTGCCTATGGTCAGAACGCAATACATTGATATCTAACTGTATTTCAAAATCAGACAGTTAGCACACATTTGATCAATTCATTGAGCCACCCCGCCATGCCAAGGCATTCTCAAATGGGGCAGTCCTACCCTAGGTTTTTTGTATTCGCTGTGCCATTACAGCCTCCTAAATGTATTAAAAGCAAGACCACATTAAATGCAAATTGTATCTGAAGCGTCTCTGAATCACTCCCAAGGCGCCAGAAAGGACGAGCGCAGATAAAGGTTGACCAGGTCATAGACATTTCAGGTCCAACCGCCACACTGCCAACCCAGCACCACAGATGAAGGGTGAAACAGGCCCAGACACAGGTGCACAATCAAGCAGAGCCTGGGGCAGGGCTGCTGTATGTGTGTACAGCAGCCTAGATCAATCACAATGAACACAGAAAGAGCGGCCTACATTTTATACTCACTGGCATTTTGTCCACACTGATATTAGACCCTGCAGGAGCCATAGGATGATGTAGTTGCATGACTTTATCTCTCTATGGCTGTAATGTTACTGTATTATTACTGCGAGGAAAATAGTGAAAATAAACTGTCCGGCGCTAGGAATCACTTGGCTGCATTAGGAGATCAGCTGTATATAATGGATCTCCCAAGATATACGACCATAAGGGCGGTGCTGGACACTCTATAAGGTGCAGTCCACATACAGCATCTTCAGAGAAAAGAGTGTCAGACACCTTGGAAGTAAAATGCACGGATACTTTATTATTGTGCAGCGGTAGATGGGACGTGCATGCAGGCAACATTATAAGGCAACCGCTGTTTTGCTCTGTGACTGACGCTTCATCTGGCCCGACTCTATCATGACGTCAGTACAAATTGTGCAATTGCCGCATTTAATTTCCTTTTGGTGTGGTATTTTCTAACCAGGTGGTTTTCCTATCACTAAGGCGACTCCACTCTGATATATCTTTTTTTTATTGTGATTGCGTTTCTAAATTAAAATCTGGATAATTATCAATTATATGCCAATTTTTTTATAAATGGCGATTTTACAGCTTTATATAAAGGACTGTGCGCAAAAGAAAAGCAAACAGGTTTTCTAATCTTCTTTCGTCATCTTTAGAATATGGCAGGTCACTGGAGCTTCGTATCTTCAGAAGTTCTGGGACTTCATTTTTTGGGTGCCCTCTTTTTGTTAATGTTTCTTTTAACTCCGTCTCCTGTTCCGTGAAGTTTTCCATAATAGTATTTGTACATCATATTCACAAGAATTGACTGTATGAATTCGATTTTTCACATGTGCAGAATGGGCACTTTCTTACTGCAAAGAAAGAGTAGTTTTCTGTAGTTTTTAGTGATGATTTCATTGTTAATTATATAGAGACTGAAATGTCTAAGAATTCTATGATGATACCATTAACCTTTCTAGGAAATTTCATATTAATTGTTTTAAATTATAATTTTGATCCTTTTTGCCATATCCCTATTTATTATCCTTATGTTGTCTGTGCGGGCTTTTTTTCCATCCGTGTGGCTTCTGTGTTATTATTCAGCAGTAAATAAACTTTACAAGACCAATGTGTCCTTAAAAATTGGATGTAAAACATAATGTACTGATTTTTTTGCACACCCATAGGCTTGAGTAGGTGAGTCTCATCCGAAATACTGAAGAGAATGGTGTTATCTGAACATCTCCATAGAATAACATTGATCCGAGCGCTGTCCGTGTGAGGTCTGTTGAGGCCATGTGAGGACAGCAGTAAGATGGAAATACATCACTGTATTTCCAGGAATCAAATACTTATTTGTCACTGCAAAATGCAAATAATTTTATATAATTTATACAATGTGGTTTTCTGGATTTTATTTTTGATATTCTATCTCTCAATGTTAAAATTAACCGACCCTTAAAATTACAGACTGTTCATGTCTTTGTCAGTGGGAAAGCTTACAAAAGTAGCAAGGGATCAAATACGTATTTCCCCCATTGTATATATACTGTATCTTTGTACCAATATACCTTTTGTCAATGTGTTGCTTTTCCCGATGTTTTTTCCCTTGATTTCCATTAAGTTGGGGGAATGTTTTTATCCCAAGGAGTCGGCGTATGAAGCAGGAGCTCCTGTAAGGTACCTTCTTAGACTGTTGGTGCTTGTTAGGGTCTATGAACATTAATGATCTGTTTGGCGTGCGGTCGCTCACGGTTACTGGACAGAGAGGTCGGGTGTGTTTAGGGACTGCATGTTAAAGCCATATGTTGAAATATTATGAATGGTGGTAGACCCGTGACATGCAACACGGCCTACCATATGGTTTATGCAGTGTAAAATAAACTTTATAGACTTTTTAGGTGAGCAAAACGTGCCTGCTTGTCTTCATCCCGTTGCCAAGCGAGTGTCCCCCAACACATGCGGAAGTGCTGCTCTACACCCCATTCTGCCAGATGGCGTACTGTCCCGTCCATGTGCCCTGGGACATAATTTCCATGGATGGGATAGTTGTCATGGTTTGAACAGGGTTCTTGCCCTGCACTCACAGGGTTTAGTATTCGTGACCTCTTTCTGGATCTGGGAGGGGTATTTATACTCACTCTTTACCAGGGTTCTCTGTCAGCTATACTGTTGTTCTGGTGTGTCTGACCCCTGGTGTGCGTGTATTCTGCATTGCTTGTTTGCTTCCCGTGTATGACCCTGTCTGTTCCCTCACTCTGTACTCTGTCTCTCGTTTTGGTACTATTGTCTTTTCTGGCTCTGACCTCCTGGCTTGGCTATCATTACTCCGTTACAGTTTGTCCCTATTGTACCGTCTATCGCCTGGTCTGGTTTTCTGATCTATTGCTACGTCCTGACTATCCATTCTGTCTAACCCTTTGGTACTGTATTGCTATCTTGTGCTTTGACCCCGGCTTCATCTGGTTTCTGTCTCTGTCTTTGCCCCTTGGTAACATTGTCCTGTAGTTACCTTTCTAGGAGTTTTCCTCAGCTCCTAGTTCTGTGGAGCTTAGGCCATGCCCCCAGCAGTCACATGCTTCAGGTCCTGATACTCTGAAGCACGCATCGTCACCGCTGCTGCCCTGCTCCACAGGTATATTTGAGCACTGTTTTTGTTCTCAGGACACACGCACTGGCTCAGTGACCAAGTGCAGTGTGGGGTTCCTGACATTATAGCTGACCATTTCAGTTTTTTTTCCTCTGAAGGAAAAAAAAAAAAGTGTGTTATCCTCATGGATCCCATACAAGCTTTGGCTGATCAGGTCAAGCACCTGACCCAAATGTTCCACAAACTTAATGTGGAACAGCGCACGATGGCCCATACCCAGCAACAGTTGGTGGATACTGTGCATGGGCTGTCGCTGCAGGGGCTCCTAGTGCTGGGGATAGAGGTGCCATTGCCAGACCTTTTCTCAGGGGATAAAAGGGAGTTCAGGTCGTTCAGAGAAGGATGCAAGCTTTTTTTTTCTCTGAGGCCCCGCTCCTCTGGGGATGAGTTCCAGAGGGTGGAAGTTGTCATTTCCTTACTTCGGGGGGCTCCACAGGCATGGGCTTTCTCTCTCTCTTCCTCTGCTCCTGAACGTATGTCTGTGAATTTGTTCAATGAGGCTCTGGGACACATTTATGATGAGCCTGATAGCGTGCGTCTGGCAGAGGATATGGTGATGAGTGTGACACAGGGGAGGCACTCTGCTGAATGGTTCTGCTCTGAGTTCAGACGCTGGGCAGCGGAGGTCTCCTGGGATGATGCTGCCCTCCGGGGTTTGTTCTGTAGAGGCCTGTCCGAACGTTTGAAAGATGCCCTAGCCCTTCATCCTCCACCAGATTCTTTGGAGGACGCTATGATCCAGGCATTCCGCATGGACCGTAGGCTGCGGGCAAGAGGGGTCATGCTGCAGGAGACCCCTTTATTCTCCAATCTGAGAGACTCTGCATCTAGTCCTGAGCCCATGGAGGTTGGTGCCACGTCATCAAAGGAAGAAGAGAGGAGACACCGTAGAAACAACCAATTGTACTTTTACTGTGGATCCGCTGGACATTGGAGAAGGAACTGTCCTTCTTGCCCTTCTTCAGTGAAGCCATCAGGAAAACGACTGAGTCTGGGTAACAATCGAGGAGGTTGCCCAGACTCCCAGGTACCTGTTTCCTTACTTACTAAAATTCTGCTTCCGGTGGAACTAGAACTTACAGGCGGTTTCGGTTGTGACTACCGCCTTTGTTGACTGTGGTTCTTCTATTAATCTGATCGATGTCAAAGTTGTGACTTTTCATAAGATAGGGACAGTCAGGTTAAAAGATCCTGCTAAAATCATGGCAATTGATTCTTCTCCTATCACCCAGGAGGGAATTTGTTTCATGACTGATGCCTTTTCTCTGAAAGTGGGTTCCACTCACGTGGAAAAATTAAGGTGTTTTGTTCTAAATAATCTGCCGGCTGGACTAGTACTGGGTATGCCTTGGCTTTAACGTCACAATCCTACTATTGACTGGGTCACGGAGGAGATCATGGGGTTGTATGGCTAACGGTCTATGTTGTAACTTGACAACTCTTGTCAGCCCAGTAAAATCTGTGTCAGTGTCGTCTGTCCATCTGGAAGGTATTTCGGAGTACCTGAAAGATTTTGAAGACGTACTTTCTGAAAGTGACGCTGAGGCGCTACCACCACATAGACCCTTTGATTGTGCCATTAATCTAGTCCCTGGAGCCAAGTTACCCAAGGCTTGCCTGTTAAATTTGTCCGGGCCCAAACGTCTAGCCATGAAGGAGTACATTACTGAGAGTCTCCGCAAAGGGCATATTAGGCTTTCTGTTTCACCTGTGGCGGCGGGCTTCTTTTTTGTTAAGAAAAAAGATGGTGGTTTGCCGCCATGCCTCGACTTTCGGGAATTAAGCAAAATTACTGTGAAAAATACATACCCTCTCCCCCTAATTCCTGATCTGTGTAACCAACTCACCGGGGCCAAGTGGTTCTCTAAACTGGATTTACATGGGGCATATAACCTTATAAAAGTCCGGGAAGGGGACGAATGGAAAACAGCATTCCTGACGACCGAAGGGCTGTTCGAAAACTTGGCTATGCCCTTTGGTCTCACCAATGCTCCTGCTGTTTTTCAGAATTTTATTAATGCAATTTTCTCTGATTTAATTGGTCGTTTTGTGGTTATCTATTTGGATGACATTCTGGTGTACTCAGTGGACAGTCAATCTCACTTGCACCATTTGCGGATGGTTCTCATGAGACTGAGGGAGAATCATTTGTATGCCAAGTTGGAAAAATGCTCATTTTTCATGCAAGAAGTATCCTTTCTGGGGTTGATTGTGTCAGGGGAGGATTTCCGCATGGATCCTAAGAAGTTCCAGGCTGTTACAGATTGGGTGCAGCCTCATGACTTGAAAGGGTTGCAGCGATTTTTGGGCTTTGCCAACTTTTATAGTAAATTTATTAAGGGCTTCTCGCAGGTGGTAAAGCCTCTAATGGACCTCACTCTCAAGGGAGCTGATGTAAAAAATTGGTCTGTAGCTGTAAAAAAATTCTTTCATGACATTAAAAAAGTGCTATTCTTCAGCCCCTGTATTGGTACAACCCCACCCATCAAGACCTTTTGTCGTGGAGGTTGACGCCTCGAAAGTAGGGGTGGGGGCAGTTTTGTCTCAGGGCCCTCCTACCCTTACTAATCTGAGGCCTTGTGCCTTCTTCTCTAAAAAAATTTCCTCTGCCGAGAGAAATTATGATGTCGGCAATAGATAGTTGTTGGCAGTAAAGTTGGCTTTTGAAGAATGGAGGCATTTCCTGGAGGGGGCTGTTCATCCCATTACAGTCATCACTGTTCACAAAAATTTGGCCTATATCAAGTCTGCCAAAAGGTTGACCCCCAGACAGGCTCGGTGGGCGCTTTTTTTTCTCGATTTTAGTTTACCATCACATTCCGTCCGGGATCTAAAAACATCAAGGCTGATTCCTTATCCCGAAGCTTTGATTCGGTGTCCCCTCCAGAATCTCCCTCCTCCATTCATCAGCCAGGAGTAGTGGAGGCCGCTAATCTCATCTGAGTTACAGAGAGGGATTTTGGAGGCCCAGGCTCGGGCTCCGGGTGGTAAACCCCCAGGTAAATTGGTTGTACCTGAACGTTTCCATCTTGGACTCATGCAGGAATTTCACGATTCTATGTTGAGTGCTCACCCTGGGATTGCAGCTACCCGGGGGGAAATTGCGAGGGGTTTCAGGTGGCCCTCTATGGTAACAGATATTAAAAAGTTTGTGACTGCATGTGGGGTGTGCGCTCGTTCTAAAACTTCTCAGGTCCGTCCGGCCGGGGAGTTGGTGCCTTATCCAATTCCGGATAGACCATGGACAGATTTGTCCATGGATGTTATCACAAATCTTCCTCCTGCCAGGGGCAACTCGGTGATATGGGTGGTGGTGGATAGGTTTTCAAAACACGCCCACTTTGTACCTCTCTCCGCGTTACCATCTGCTGAATCCCTGGCCCGCTTATTTATGCAGCATATAATTCGGTTGCATGGAGTGCCTATGAATGTGGTGTCAGACAGAGGGGTACAGTTTGTAGCCAGGCTCTGGAGGGCTTTTTGCAAAAAGCTGGGGATTTCGTTTTCCTTCTCCTCTGCCTACCACCCAGAGTCTAATGGACAGACGGAGCGCACGAACCAATCGCTGGAGCAGATTCTGAGATGCTTGGCCTCTTCCAGGCAGGAGGACTGGTGTGAGGTATTGCCCATGGCAGAGTTTGCATTCCACGGTCGTGTGAGTCAATCTACTGGGAAGTCTCCCTTTCAGATCAACTATGGGTTTAACCCACATTTTGGAGAGTTTCCCGCATGGATTCAAGTTGTCCTGGAGCTGAGGGTGCGACACAACATCTTAGAATTCTTTGGAGGGAGGTTCAGAGGAATATTTCCAAGGCCCAGGAAAACTATAAGCGGTTGGCTGACAGGAGGAGGGGGCCAGGTCCAACATTTGCAGTAGGGGAGAAGGTGTGGCTATCCACCCGCAATATCAAGCTTAAGATACCATCTATAAAGCTGGGCCCCAAGTTTATTTGCCCATACAAAGTTGTGGAGGTTGTTAACCCAGTAGCCTACCGACTGCAGCTGCCCACCTCCTTTAAAATTTCTGATGTCTTCAACAGGTCCCTGTTAAAGCCTGTGGGGACTGTGAGAGAGGATCCCTCATCAAATGCTCCCCCAGTGCTGGTAGAGGGGCAGCTGGAGTATGAAGTAGGGTGCATTGTTGACTCCCGGTGGGTGCATCGGAGATTCCAGTATCTGATACACTGGAAGGGGTACTCTCTGGAAGATTGGTCATGGGTTCGACCAGTTCAGTGCATGCCGATCGTCTGGTTTGGGCTTTCCACGCCAGATACCCAGACAAGCCTGGGGGTCCAGTGGCCCCCCATTAAGAGCGGGGTTCTGTCATGGTTTGAACAGGGTTCTTGCCCTGCACTCACAGGGTTAAGTGTTCGTGACCTCTTTCTGGATCTGGGAGGGATATTTATACTCACTCTTTACCAGGGTTCTCTGTCAGCTATACTGTTGTTCGGGTGTGTCTGACCCCTGGTATGCGTGTATTCTGCGTTGCTTGTTTGCTTCCCGTGTATGACCCTGTCTGTTCCCTCACTCTGTACTCCGTCTCTCGTTTTGATACTATTGTCTTTTCTGGTTCTGACCTCCTGGCTTGGCTATCGTTACTCCGTTAGTTTGTCCCTATTGTACCGTTTATTGCCCGTTCTGGTTTTCTGATCTATTGCTACGTCCTGACTATCCATTCTGTCTAACCCTTTGGTACTGAATTGCTCTCTTGTGCTTTCATCTGGTTTCTGTCTCTGTCTATGCCCCTTGGTAACATTGTCATGTAGTTACCTTTCTAGGAGTTTTCCTCAGCTCCTAGCTTTGTGGAGCTTAGGCTACGCTCCCAGCAGTCACGTGCTTCAGGTCCTGATACTCTGAAGCACGCATCGTCACCGCTGCTGCCCAGCTCCACAGGTATCTTTGAGCACTGTTTTTGTACTCAGGACACACGCACTGGCTCAGTGAGCTAGTGCAGTGCGGGGTTCCTAACAATAGTACATCACAGGCGATCAGCTACGCTCATGGGGGAAGCGCGGCTGATTGCGTCCGGATGTCAGCTGATTCTCACAACTGACACCCAGCACTAAGTACCAGGAGCGGTCAAGGACCGCTCCCGGCACTTTATTTCCTGGAACACTGCGATTAAACATGATCGCAGTGTTCCGGAGCCGGCAGAGGGGCAGACAGCCCCTCTGCCTTTGGATCGGAGACACCGCAGCATAACACGGGGTCCCGATCGCTGCCATGGAGACCCAATGTCATCCTGACAACATCCGAGTCTCCAGGCCTGAGAGATTTCCTGTCATGCGCAGTGCATATCAGGAGGTCTCACAGGTCAGTGTACAGAAGCTGCAGCGCTGACAGCTTCTATAGCATGCAGATCTGCATGTTATAGAAGCGATCAGTCTGTACAAAAAACAGTACATTGTACATTGAAGTTTTTAGAATGAAAGAGCAATATGTCAGAAACACCGCACTGCACTTGCTCACTGAGCCAGTGAGCGTGTCCTGAGTACAAAAACAGTGTTCAAAGATACCTGTGGAGCAGGGCAGCAGCGGTGACGATGCGTGCTTCAGACTATCAGGACCTGATGCACGTGACTGCTGGGGGCGTGGCCTAAATTCCACAGAGCTAGAAGCTGCAGGGAAACTCCTTGAAAGGTAACTACAGGACAAGTTACCAAGGGGCATAGACAGGGACATAAACCAGATAAGGCCGGGGTCAAAGCACGAGATCGCACGACAGTACCAAAGGATAAGACAGAACGGATAGTCAGGATGTAGCAATAGATCAGAAAACCAGAACGGGCAATAGACGGTACAAAAGGGGCAAACGGTAACGGAGTAATGATAGCCAAGCCAGGAGGTCAGAACCAGAGGAGTCAATAGTACCAAAACGTGAGACAGAGAACAGAGTAAGGGGACAGACCTGGTCATACACGGGAATCAAATAAGCAATGCAGTTTACAAGCACACCAGGGGGGGTCAGTCACACAGCCAGGATAACAGTACAGCTGACAGGGACCCTAGTCTGGAGTGATTATAAATAACCCTCCCAGATCCAAAGGGAGGCCAGCAACATTAACCCTGAGAAACCAGAACATTAACCATGTCCTAACCATGACAGTATACCCCTCTTAATGGGGGGCCACTGGACCAACAGGTTTCTCACGGTATCTGGCTTGAAAAGCCCACACCAGTCGATCAGCGTGCACCGAACTGGCCGGAACCCATGACCGATCCTCAACGGAATATCCCTTCCAATGAATAAGGTACTGAAGTCTCCGGCGCACCCACCGTGAATCAATGATGCGCCCTACCTCGTACTCCAGTTGACCCTCTACCAATACTGGTTGAGCCACGGATGAGGGATCTTCTCTAACTGTCCCCACAGGCTTTAATAGAGGCCTGTGGAAGACGTTAGATATTTTGAAGGAGGTGGGCAACTGTAATCTGTATGCCATCGGGTTGATCACCTCTACAATCTTGTATGGGCCAATAAATTTGGGGCCCGACTTCATAGAGGGTATCTAAAGTTTGATGTTACGGGTGGACAACCAGACTTTTTCCCCCACTGTCAACGCAGTACCCAACCCCCTCCTCCTGTCTGCAAAATGTTTGTACCTCTTCTGGGCTTTGGAGATGTTCCCCTGCACCTCCCTCCAGAGGGTTTTTAACTGTTGTACCATCCCCTCGGCACCAGGGCAATCCGAATCCATACGGGAAAATTCCCCAAACTGCGGAACAAACCCATAATTGACCTGAAATGGAGACTTTCCGGTAGACTGATTAATACGACAGATAAATGCAAATTCTGCCATGGGTAATACCTCACACCAGCCTTCCTGTCTGGAGGAGGCCAGGCACCTCAGAATCTGCTCCAACGACTGGTTGGTGCGTTCAGTCTGTCCGTTGAATTCCGGGTGATAGGCAGAGGAGAATGACAACGTGACCCCCAACTTCATACAAAACGCTCTCCAAAACCTGGCCACAAATTGCACACCCCTGTCTGACACCACGTTCACAGGCACTCCATGCAACCGAACAATGTGCTGTACAAACAAGCGGGCCAAGGTTTCAGCAGATGGTAACGCAGGTAATGGCACAAAGTGGGCTTGCTTAGAAAATCTATCAACCACTACCCATACCACAGAGTTGCCCTTGGAAGATGGAAGATTAGTGATAAAGTCCATGGACAGGTGTGTCCATGGTTTATCCTGAATTGGCAAAGGCACCAATTCCCCGGCTGGCTGGCTGGACCTGAGAGCTTTTAGAGCGAGCGCACACCCCACAAGTATTTGCAAACCTTTTTATATCAGTACCCACAGAGGGCCACCAAAAACCCCTAGCTACTGCCCCCCGGGTAGCTGCAATACCAGGGTGTGCACTTGACACACAGAATCATGAAATTCTAGAAGGAGTGTGAGATGGAATTGTTCGGGTACAAACAATTTACCTGGGGGTTTATTCCTGGGAGCTTGAGCTTGTGCTTCCAGAATCTACCTCTGTAACTCAGAGGAGATTTCGGCTACAACCACTCCTGGTTGAATAGTGGAGGAAGGAGGTTCTGGAGGAGACTCAGAATCAAAACTTCGGGATAAGGCATCCGCCTTTACATTTTTAGACCCTGGTCGGAACGTGATGGTAAAATGAAATCGAGAAAAGTGCCCACCGAGCCGGTCTGGGGGTCAATCTCTTTGCAGACTCGATATAAGCCAGGTTTTTATGATCAGTGATGACCGTAATGGGATGAGCGGCCCCCTCCAAAAAATGCCTCCATTCTTCGAAGGCCAATTTAACCGCTAACAATTCCCTGTTACCGAAATCATAGTTTCTCTCGGCTGAAGAGAACTTCGTAGAGAAAAAAGCACAGGGTTTGAGGTTAGTCAGGGTAGAGGGGCCCTGTGACAATAATGACCCCCACCCTCTGGAACTCGTCCCCGGAGGAGCGGGGCCTTAGAGAAAAAAAAAGCTTGCATCCTTCTGTGAAAGACCTGAACTCCTTTTTATCCCCTGAGAAAGGGTCTGTCAATTTGACTGGAGATTCGGGGGATGCCAATGACACATCCCTATCCCCAGCACTAGGAGCCCCTGCATCAACAGCCCCCTGCACAGTAACCACCAACTGTTGCTGGGTATGGGCCATCGTGCGCTGTTCCACATAGAGTTTATGGAACATTTGGGTCAGGTGCTTGACCTGATCAGCCAAAGCTTGTATGGGATCCATGAGGATAACACACCTTTTTTTTTCCCCTTCAGAGGAAAAAAAACTGAAATAGTCAGCTATAATGTCAGAAACCCCGCACTGCACTTGCTCACTGAGCCAGTGCGTGTGTCCTGAGTACAAAAACAGTGATCAAAGATATCTGTAGAGCAGGGCTATCAGGACCTGAGGCACGTGACTGCTGGGGGTGTGGCCTAAACTCCACAGAGCTAGGAGCTGCAGGGAAACTCCTAGAAAGGTAACTACGGGACAAGTTACCAACTGGCATAGACAGAGACAGAAACCAGATCAGGCCGGGGTGAAAGCACGAGATCGCACGACAGTACCAAAGGATAAGACAGAACGGATAGTCAGGACGTAGCAATAGATTAGAAAACCAGAACGGGCAATAGACTGTACAAAAGGGGCAAACGGTAACGGAGTAGCGATAGTCAAGCCAGGAGGTCAGAACCAGAGATGACAATAGTACCAAAACGTGAGACAGAGAACAGAGTAAGGGGACAGACCTGGTCATACACGGGAATCAAACAAGCAATGCAGTTTATAAGCACACCAGGGAGGTCAGTCACACAGCCAGAATAACAGTATAGCTGACAGGGAATCCTAGTCTGGAGTAATTATAAATAACCCTCCCAGATCCAAAGGGAGGCCAGCAACATTAACCCTGAGAAACCAGGACATTAACCATGTCCTAACCATGACACAATTTAGATTTTACTCAAAAAATATACCTATAAAGAGAAAAATCAGACAAACTGAATATTTTACAGTGGTCTCTTAATTTTTTCCAGAGATGTATATACTGTATATATTTACAATATTGTATATGTCAAATTGATAAGTGGATACAGGAAAGTATTCAGACCCCTTTAAATTTTTCACTCTTTGTTTTATTGCAGCCATTTGGTAAATTCAAAAAAATTCATTTTTTTTCTCATTAATGTACACCCTAGAATCATAGAATCATAGAATCGTAGAGTTGGAAGGGACCTCCTGGGCCATCTGGTCCAACCCCCTGCTCAAAGCAGGATTTGCTAAATCATCCCAGTCAGATGTCTGTCCAGCCTCTGTTTGAAGACTTCCATTGAAGGAGAACTCACCACTTCTCATGGCAGCCTGTTCCACTCATTGATCACTCTAACTGTCAAAAAGTTTTTTCTAATATCTAATCTGTGTCTCCTCCCATTCAGTTTCATCCCATTGCTTCTAGTCTTTCCTTGTGCCAATGAGAATAAAGTTGATCCTTCTACAATGTGACAGCCCTTTAGATATTTGTAGACAGCTATTAAGTCTCCTCTCAGTCTTCTCTTTTGCAAACTAAACATTCCCAAATCCTGCAACCTTTCCTCATAAGACATGGTTTGCAGACCGGTCACCATTCTGGTCGCTCTTTTCTGAACTTGCTCCAGTTTGTTGATGTCTTTTTTTAAAAAGTGGTGCCCAAAACTGGACACAATATTCCAGATGAGGTCTGACCAAAGAGGAGTAGAGGGAAATAATGACTTCACGTGATCTAGACTGTATGCTTCTGTTAATACATCCTAGAATTGCATTTGCCTTTTTTGCTGCTGCATCACACTATTGACTCATATTCAGTCTGTGATCTATTAGTATACCCAAGTCTTTTTCACATGTGCTGTCACTTAGTCCTATTCCTCCCATTCTGTATATGCTTTTTTCATTTTTATTGCCCAGATGTAGTACTTTGCATTTCTCCCTGTTAAAAACCATTCTGTTAGTTGCTGCCCACTTCTCCAGTTTATTTATATCTTTTTGAATCCTCTCTCTCTCTTCTCTAGTATTAGCTATCCCTCCTAGCTTTGTGTCATCAGCAAATTTAATCAGTTTACCCTCAATTCCTTCATCTAAATCGTTGATAAAGATGTTGAACAATACAGGGCCCAGGACAGAGCCCTGTGGTACCCCACTTGAGACATTCTTCCAACTGGATGTGCAGCCATTTACGACCACTCTTTGGGTCCGATCACTAAGCCAGTTATGAATCCACCTAACAGTTGCCTTGTCCATTCAATACTTAGTCATTTTTTCAATAAGGATTGTATGAGAGACTTTGTCAAATGCTTTGCTGAAGTCAAGATATACTATATCTACAGCATTTCCTTGATCCACCCAATCAGTGATTCCGTCATAGAAGGAAATTAAGTTAGTCTGACATGACTTATTAGTTACAAACCCATGCTGACTCTGTTTAATCACTTCATTCTTATCCAGGTACTGACATACATGTTGTTTAATAATTTGTTCAAAGATCTTTCCTGGTATAGAAGTCAGACTCACCGGCCTATAGTTGCCTGGGTCCACCTTCTTCCCCTTTTTGAAGATAGGAACAACATTTGCTCTTCTCCAGTCTTCTGGCACTTCTCCTGTTCGCCAAGAATTTTCAAAGATTATGGAGAGGGGTTCAAAAATTTCTTCTGCTATCTCCAGTACTCTGGGGTGTAATTCATCTGGACCTGGAGACTTGAATTCATTTAGGTTAGCTAAGTGTTTACTCACTATCTTTCTGTTTATAGATATCCTGGATTCTTCTTTTCCCTTAATAGGACAGTGAAGAACAGTTGATGTTACATTTCCTTTCTGAGAGAAAACAGATGCAAAATAGGAAATTAAAAGTTCAGCCTTCTCAGCATCCTGTCTTACCATTTCATCATTTTCATCCTGTAAAAATCCTATAGCATCTTTGACTTTTCTTTTACTTTTGACATATCCCCAAAATCCTTTATTATTGCTTTTGACATCTCTTGCAAGCCTCAATTCATTTTCAGCTTTAGATAATCTGATTTGTGCCCTGCAGGTTCTGCAGACAGCATTATATTCTTCTTTAGATATGCCTCCCTCTTTCCATTTTATAAACATTTTTTTCTTCCTTTTTAGCATGTGCTTAAGTTCTGTGTTCATCCATCTTGGTTTCCTTAAATGCTTCCTATTCTTCCCTCTTTTCAGAATTGTTAACAACTGTGCTTTGAGAATTTCATTTTTCAAGATTTCCCATCCTTCTTGGACATTTTTGTCTTTAAGGATATCCAGCCATTGGATCCCTCCAATTCTCTTTCTGAATCCCTTAAAATCTGCCTTTCTGAAATCTAGCCTTGACTTCTGAGTCTTCACATGTCTTCCGCCTCTAGTTATCCAAAATTCTAAAATAGCATGGTAGCTACCTCCTAGGGTCCCAGCCACTTTTACCTCCTCAACCATTTCCTCCCTGTTTATAAGGATTAGATCCAAGGTAGCAGTTCCCCTTGTTTTCTCCCCTACCTTTTGGAAGATAAAGTTGTCAGCAAGAGAGGATAAGAATTTCCTTGATCTGTTAGTTTTGCCTGAGAGAGATTCCCAACAAATGTCTGGATAGTTGAAATCTCCCATGACAACTATGTCATATTTTTTGGAGAACTTGGCCATTTGATGCATAAAGAGTTCATCCATATCTTCAGCTTGCACAGGCGGCCTGTAGTAAATGCCTACAATGGTGTCCTTTCCATTGTTCTGTCCTTGTATTCTTACCCAAACAGTTTCCACAGAACTCCCAGTCTCTGAAGCTTCAATCTCTGTGCAGATATACGCGTTTCTAACATATAATGCGACACCTCCTCCTCGTTTTTCAAGTCTGTTTCTTGCAAATAAGTTGTATCCTTCTAGTCTTGTATTCCAATCATGTGTATTGTCCCACCAAGTTTCAGTGATTCCAATGACATCATATTTCTTTTCCTGTGTTAGTAGTTCCAATTCTCCTTGTTTGTTGCCCATGCTTTGTGCATTAGTATAGAAACATTTTAGTTTGTGATAGGTTTCTCTTTCTCCATTATTTTTATTAATTAGATTCTTTTGTCTTTGTTCTTCCTTTACACTTCTAATAGCAGAGTTCTCAATAGCATTTGTCAGGTGTATGGCTTTTTCTGGTCTTTTGCTTCCCTTCCCATGTTGTTCTAGTTTAAAGCTCTCCTTACAAGTGTAGCAAGGCGACTTCCAAATACATGCTTTCCAGTCTTCGTAAGGTGCACCCCATCTCTAGCAAGTAGTCCATCGTATAAGTAATTCACTCCGTGATCCAGAAATCCAAATCTTTGCTGACGGCACCATCGACGTAGCCAGTTGTTCACCTGCATAATCTTATTCCACCTCCTTGTTCCATGGCCATCCACTGGGAGGATGGAAGAGAAGACCACCTGCGCTCCCAGTTCTTTCACTTTCTTGCCTAAGTCTTCAAAGTCTCTGCAGATGGTTTCCAGGTCATTTCTTGCGGTGTCATTTGTCCCCACATGTAGTAGCAGGAATGGGTAGTCATCTGTAGGTCTGAAGAGTCCTGATATCCTGTCAGACGCATCTTTAATTTTTGCACCTGGAAGACAGCACATTTCTCTTTAAGTTAAATCCGGTCTGCAGATAGCGGCCTCTGTTCCTCTCAACAGGGAATCCCCCATGACCACCACTCTCCGTTTCTTCTTCACAACATTTTTCTTTCTCCGTCCAGGAGGACTCTGAAGGCGTACAAGGTTGCTGTTTGTTGGCAAAGTCTTATCCTGATGTATTTCTTCATCGTTTTCCTGCGTGAGAGCCTGGTACTGGTTCCTGAGCAGTATGGGTGCTGACTGCCTCCTGATCCTCCTGCTTCTCTGGGTCTCATGTCTCCATTCCTCTGTTTCTTCAGGTGCACTTCGAATTTCTTCTCTTTCTGTAACATGAAGAGATAATTCTGCTCTGTCCAAGAACTCTTCACCTTCCTTAATGATCTTCAACGTAGCTAACCTCTCTTTGAGATTTTGCAACTTTTCCTCCAACAGGGACACAAGCTTGCATTTGTGGCATGTGAAGTTTGGCTTTTCCACTGGTAAGTCTGTGAACATGTAGCAAGAAATGCAGCTCACCAAATGGCTCCTGGCCTCTTCCATATTGAGATTTCTTAAAAACAATGAAAGATGAGTCCAGTGATCGTTGAGCTCGCGGAGACTCTTCACTTATCCCAGAAGGCACTGGGAATATGCAAATGATCTCCTCAAGACTCTTCCCCTGGTTTTCCAATTTCCTCTTTTCAGCTGCAACGGCCAAAACCCTGTGGTCGTTGAGCTCGCGGAGACTCTTCACTTATCCCAGAAGGCACTGGGAATATGCAAATGATCTCCTCAAGACTCTTCCCCTGGATTTCCGATTTCCTCTTTTCAGCTGCAACGGCCAAAACCCAGTGATCGTTGAGCTCGCGGAGACTCTTCACTGCATCTCATCTTCACTGAAAAAAACAGAAATGTAGAAATATTTGCAAATTTATTAAAAAAAGAAAAACTGAAATATCACATGGCCATAATATTCAGAACCTTTGCTCAGACACTCATATATAAGTCACATGTTGTCCATTTCCTTGTGATCCTCCTTGAGATGGCTCTACTCCTTCTCTGGAGTCCAGCTGTGTTTAATTAAACTGATAGGACGTGTTTTGTAAAGGCGCACACCTGTCTACAGTATATAAGACCTCACAGCTCACAGTGCATGTCAGACAAAATGAGAATCATGAGGTCAAAGGAACTGGCCAAGGAGCTCAGAGACAGAATTGTGGCAGAGATCTGGCCAAGGTTACAGAAGAATTTCTGCATTACTCAAGGTTCCTAAGAGCACAGTGGCCTCCATAATCCTTAAATGGAAGAAGTTTGGGACCACCAGAAGATTTCCTAGACATCGCCATCAAGAAAAAATGAGCAATCGTGGGAGAAGAGCCTTGGTGAGAGAAGTAAAGAAGAACCCCAAAATCACTGTGGCTGAGCTACACAGATGCAGTAGGGAGATGGGAGAAAGTTCCACAAAGTCAACTATCACTGCAGCCCTCCACCAGTTGGGCCTTTATGGCACAGTGGCCCAATAGAAGCCTCTCCTCAGTGCAAGACATATGAAAGCCCGCATAGAGTTTGCAAGAAACCACATGGAGGACTCCCAGTTTATGAGAAAAAAGATTCTCTGGTCTGATGAGATGAAGATAGACCTTTTTGGTGATAATTATAAGCAGTTTGTGTAGAGAAAACCAGGCACTGCTGATCCCCTGCCCAATACAATCCGAACAGCGAAACATGGTGGTGACAGCATCATGTATGGGGGTGTTTTTCAGCTGCAGGGACAGGATGACTGGTTGCCATTGAAGAAAACATGAATGTGGCCAAGTACAGAGATATACTGAATGAAAACCTCGTCCAAAGTGCTCTGGACCTCAGACTTGGCTGAAGGTTCACCTTCCAACATGAAAATGACCCTAAGTACACAGTTAAAATAACAAAGGAGTGGCTTCAGAACAACTCTGTGACCATTCTTGACTGACCCACCAGAGCCCTGACCTAAACCCAATTGAGCTTCTCTGGAGAGACCTGAAAATGGCTGTCCACCAACGTTCACCATCCAACCTAATGGAGCTGAGGATGATCTGCAAGGAAGAATGGCAGAGGATCCCCAAGTCCAGGTGTGAAAAGCTTGTTGCATCACTCCCAAGAAGATTCATAGCTGTACTAGCACAAAAGGGTGCTTCTACTCAATACTGAGCCACGGGTCTGAATACTTATGACCATGTGACCGTCTGTGGAGAAAATCCAATCTACCCGAAGATTTCATCCATTTTAAGTTTATGCTTAGAACATACAACACTGCCCTTCACCTCTCCAAACAAACCTATTTCAACACCCTCATCACCTCACTGTCCAATAACCCGAAACGTCTCTTTGACACTTTTCATTCTCTACTCAATCCAAGAGTACAGGCCCCAACCACGGAGCTCCGAGCTGACGATCTGGCCAATTACTTCAAAGAAAAAATTGACCAGATCCGACAGGAAATTATCTCCCAATCACCTCATACCATGCACTGTCCTCCCTCCCCCACTGCATCGAACTCACTCTCTGATTTTGAACCAGTCACAGAAGAAGAAGTAAGCAGGCTCCTTGCATCTTCTCACCCAACTACTTGCACCAGTGACCCATTTCCGTCACAGCTCCTCCAGTCCCTTTCCCCTGCTGTCACCCCTCACCTAACTAAAATATTTAACCTCTCTCTCTCTTCTGGTATTTTTCCCTTCTCATTTAAGCATGCCATCATACATCCACTACTTAAAAAACCATCCCTCGACCAAAACTGTGCCGCTAACTATAGACCTGTCTCTAATCTTCCCTTCATCTCTAAACTCCTGGAACACCTGGTCCACTCCCGTCTTATCCGCTATCTCTCAGAAAACTCTCTTCTCGACCCTCTCCAATCCGGTTTCCGCTCTTTCCACTCCACTGAAACTGCCCTCACTAAAGTCTCTAATGATCTGCTAACAGCTAAATCAAATGGTCACTACTCCATGCTAATTCTCTTGGATCTCTCTGCAGCATTCGACACTGTGGATCATCAGCTCCTCCTCACTATGCTCCGTTCCATTGGCCTCAAGGATACCGTTCTCTCCTGGTTCTCCTCCTATCTCTCCGACCGCTCCTTTACTGTATCTTTTGCCAGTTCCTCCTCCTCTCATCTTCCCCTTACTGTTGGGGTCCCCCAAGGATCGGTTCTAGGTCCCCTCCTCTTCTCCTTGTACACTGCCCCTATTGGTCAAACAATCAGTAGATTTGATTTCCAGTACCATCTCTATGCTGATGACACCCAATTATACGCTTCTTCTCCTGACATCACGCCAGCCTTTCTAGAAAACACCGGCGATTGTCTAAACGCTGTGTCTAATATCATGTCCTCACTATATCTGAAACTGAACCTGTCAAAGACTGAACTCCTGGTGTTTCCTCCCTCTACTAATGTACCTATACCCGACATTGCCATTTCTGTGTGTGGTTCCACTATTACTCCCCAGCAACAGGCCCGCTGTCTTGGGGTCATACTTGATTCCGAGCTTTCCTTTGCCCCCCACATTCGATCACTGGCTCGCTCTTGTCATCTGCACCTCAAAAACATTTCTAGAATTCGACCTTTTCTTACCTTTGACTCTGCAAAAACTCTTACTGTTTCTCTTATTCATTCTCGTCTCGACTATTGTAACTCTCTTCTAATCGGTCTCCCTCTTACCAAACTCTCCCCCCTCCAATCTGTCTTGAATGCTGCAGCCAGGATCATATTCCTCACCAATCGTTACACCGATGCCTCTACCTTGTGCCAGTCATTACACTGGCTACCCATCCACTCCAGAATTCAGTATAAACTTATTACCCTCACTCACAAAGCCCTCCATGGCTCAGCACCACCCTACATCTCCTCCCTTGTTTCAGTATACCACCCTACCCGCGCCCTCCGTTCTGCTGATGACCTGAGATTAGCATCGTCAATAGTCAGAACCTCCCACTCCCGTCTCCAAGACTTTACACGTGCCGCGCCAATTCTTTGGAATGCACTTCCCAGGTCAATACGATTAGTCCCCAATCCCCACAATTTTGGGGGCATTTATTCAGACTGGCCTACCACCCCAACACATTAACCTAATCTATCCCTGTGTGGCAGAGCCAAAAGTTTTACCATAACCAGGTTCCCCGCATCATGTTCCCACATGCTTTATGCCTCCATTAGCCCTCTGTGTCTGTACTGTTACACACTTAACATTATGACTGGTCCATACAATCAGGGTAACTGTTACCACCCACCTTTCGTGTCTCCCTCTTTCCTCATAGACTGTAAGCTTGCGAGCAGGGCCCTCTTTCCTCTTGGTATTTGTTATAATCTACTGTATGTGATTATTGTTATGCTGTAATGTCTATTGTCTGTACAAATCCCCTCTGAAATGTAAAGTGCTGCGGAATATGTCGGCGCTATAAAAATAAAATTTATTATTATTATTATTATGTGATATTTCAGCTTTCCTATTTTAAAATTTGCAAAAATTTCTACATTTCTGTATTTTTCAGTTAAGATGGGGTGCAGAGCGTACATTAATAAGAAACAAATTAACTCTGGGATTTATCAAATGGCTACTATGAAACAAAGAGTGAAAAATTTAAAGGGGTCTGAATACTTTTCGTACCCACTGTATATGTGCATTATTACTTTTATTTGTTTACTTTCAGTACAATTTTTGATAAAAAGAAGTAATAGCTATCCTACTAGCTTCAAGGTGTGCCCAAATCAGGATGGTCGTAACCTTTTATAAGCACTATTGCTTTTACTTATTTACTGTTAGGCGTCGGATTCCTGCAGCGACACAACAGGAATCCAGAGCCTCACATGCTGCTCTGCAGCAAGCCATTCCTGAGGCTAAGTCCCTCTGCCGC
Organism: Dendrobates tinctorius; assembly: GCF_039654945.1. NCBI lineage: Eukaryota > Metazoa > Chordata > Amphibia > Anura > Dendrobatidae > Dendrobates > Dendrobates tinctorius. The sequence goes on along the minus strand of NW_027361706.1, from coordinate 8,369,459 downwards.
TCCACTGAGCATGCTCACGAGACGATCTCCCATTGGAGGTCGGGATTCACGTGCTCAGGTCCTTCTCCAGATCTGATTGGTCCATCTCAGAGATCTGGAAGGTCCCGGCAGCGCACGACTATAAAAGGCCCGCATGGCCGCTTGGCCATGCGCTAGTATAGACTCTTCTTGCTAGATGTGTGAATGGTGATGGATGTATGATTCTGGTGACTGACTTATTAAGATTCCCTTCCCTCTGATATTACGCATGTGGATAGGGAACTATAGAAAGAGTCAGCGCCAGTCAGTGGCAATCCTTAGGCCACTGTGCACACCGCACCTCTACACTAGTGTCCGGTGGTGTCATGTCTCTCACGGCACAATCGCATAGCGGCTGTGTCTGCCGCCATGTTGCATTCAGCAGCATTTATCGGTGTCTGCAGTAGCCACACCGCATGCACGGTAGGTTTAGACGGACACCGTCCCCTGTCTTGGACCCGTGTCCTGTGACTTGATACCGTGCGTGCAATTTCGCTGAGTCCTGTGAGTCTAAAGGCATTTAGCGATGCACCAGCGATGCACCAGCGATCCGACCAGCGATCCGACCCGGTCAGGATCGCTGGTGCATCGCTAAATGATCGCTAGTGAGCTTCCACACAGGAAGATCTCACAGCGATGCAGCAGCGACGCAGCGCACGATACTCCCCTTTCACACACAGCGATCCTGACGTCCTCCCGCCCGCGTCCAGCGTCGCTCATCTCACACAGCAGGAAGCCCAGCAGGAAGCAGACGACGAGAAATGGAGCCGCCCGATCTCGCGCGATCAGCGATGGACAGCGGGGGAGCTGGTCGGAGGTAAGCATCACACATAGCGACATCGCTAGCGATATCGCTGTAACGTCACAAAATCAATGAAGTTTTAGCGATATTGCTAGCGATATCGCTAAGTGTAAAACCCCCTTAACAGGCTCAGTGTTTATGTTTATGTTACAGCGCCTCTGTGAGTTAACAGAGTCCGCTCTGCGCACATCGGGTGACATTGAATCCGTGCGCATTATACCGCCATATAGCGCATCTGCCATTGTCTAGCAGTGGGTTTAACACCTACTGCCCTGTGGACCCCGAGTGGCAAACACACTTTATCATTTATTCATTTAGTGCGTTCCGCCGTTCCTAACATTATACTAACACCAGGGTCTGGCTTGTAATGGCGGACCAGCAGCAGCTACTGCAGTACATTCGGCAGCTGGAGGGCAGGTTGGCTACTCTCGAGAGTGCCACCTCAGCTGTGAAGTTTACTGAGGCTGCTGTCCAGGCAGTCGCAGAGGCTGTCTCGCGTGTGTCCACGTCCACGCCAGTGCCGACAGTTTCCCGCCTCAGCGATCAGCACCAGTGATGACGAGCGTGCGCGTCGCTGTGTACCTTAGTTACCAGCGTGCTGGTGCTGCAATTTGTGTTTTAATAACCTCCTAATATTTATCAGTCAGACTCCACTAAGGGGATCTTTGTTAACACTGTACTTTTGTCACAGAACCGCCATCCCAAAAAATAGCCGGCGCAGGTGTGTTTCATCTCCTATATAATTGTCTAATTCTGTCTGTCTGTCTGTAATGGAAATCCCACCTCGTTGATTGGTCGCAGTCAGGCCGCGACCAATCAGCGACAGTCGCTTAGTCATCACGGCAAGACGGCCGCATCGCTTATTGAACAGGCACATAACAGCCGTTAAAGCAGAGGTCTCAAACATGCGGCCCGCTGGCTGCATGCGGCCCCTGAGGCAGTCATCTGCGGCCCGCGGTGCACCACATGTCTCACCCCCTGAAGCAGGTAGAAAGGGGAAGGCACGCAGCCATCCAGGAGCGCGGCGACGGCTGTGTGTTCTGTGTGCACAGGACCGGTGATGAGGTCACAGGAGGGGGGAGGAGCCAGGGGGTTACATGATCAGGGGCCTCAGTGTATGCAGATTAGAACGCTGCTGTCTTTGTCTGTGCTGGTTGTCATGGTGCTGGGTAAGTTTCTGTGAGGGTCAGGAGAGGTTTACAGGGTGGATGTAGCAGAGCTGTGTGTGTATGAGGTGTACGGTGAGGTGCCGTGTGTGTACGAGGTGTCCGGAGTGGAGCCATGTGTGTGAAGACCGAGGTGTATGGAGTGGAGCCACGTGCGTACGAGGTGTACGGAGCAGAGCTGCGTGTGTACAAGGTGTACAGAGCGGAGCTGTGTGTGTACGAGGTGTACGGATCGGAGCCGTGTGTGTACAAGGTGTGCGGAGCGGAGCCTTGTGTGTGTACGAGGTGTCCGGAGTGGAGCCATGTGTGTGTGAAGACCGAGGTGTACGGAGTGGAGCCACGTGCGTACGAGGTGTATGGAGCAGAGCGCGTGTGTGCAAGGTGTTCAGAGCGGAGCTGTGTGTATACGAGGTGTACGGATCGGAGCCGTGTGTGTACAAGGTGTGCGGAGCGGAGCCTTGTGTGTGTGTACGAGGTGTACGGAGCGGAGGCATGTGTGTACGAGGTGTACGGAGCAGAGCCACGTGTGTGTACGAGGTGTACGTCACGGACCCGCGTGTGTACGAGGTGTACAGAGCGGAGCCGCATGTGTACGAGGTGTACGGATTGGAGCCGCATGTGTATGAGGTGTATGGAGCAGAACCATGTAAGTACAAGGACCAAGGTGTAGAGAGTGGGGCCATGTGTGTACAGAGCGGAGTCGTGTGTGTATGAGGTGTGTGGAGTAGAGCCGTGTGTGTACGAGGTGTGTTGAGCAGAGATGTGCCTGTATTTTGGCATGGGGTGGGCCCCATTTGAAAGTTCACACCAGGGCCCATAACTTTGTAGTTACACCACTGCTCACGCTAGAAGAGAGGAGGAGTGCGCTGCTCTGTAGTGGCTGTGGCCCTGCGTGATGACATCCCTCTGGCGCTGTGTAATGACATAACGCCAGCGTGCAGAGAGCAGAGGCATGACTTTCCCCCATTGCAGTAATGGCCGGAGCTGAGCCTCCCCTCCCCGCAGAAAAAAGGGGCGTCAGGCGGAGGCCAGCATGACGGGGGGTGTGGAGGGTGAAGGTGGGGGGGAGAGGGCTTGGAGGAGGGGGTGGGGGCATATATATATGGGGATCAACGGGCCTCCCTCCTCACAGTTCCCGCTCTTTTCCTGAAGAAAGTTTGTCCACTTACCATGGCCGACTTGGTGCGGGCGCTGGAGTGTTTGAGGGCGGCCTCCATGGATCAGCCTCCGGGTTGGCTGGAGGCGCAGTTGGCGGCGATCACCCCGGGGACGTCAGGGCAGGCGGCTCTGCCTGCAGACACGCAGCGGCGTGCACGGCGGGCGAGGCCTCCCACATGGCTTTCCCCTGATGCAGCTCCTCGGGCCTCCCGTCGGCGCAGGAGCCCCTCCCGGGACCCTCCAGGCCGGGCGCCCTGCGCTGCTCGCTCGGGCGGGCCCCGGCGTGGGAGGAATCCTCAAGCCCGGCGAGGCCCTGCGGCGGTGTCTGGGCCTCTGTCTCGCCCCCTGCAGGGGGCGGGGCGGACACGCGCCGGGTGGCGCAGCAACCAGGATCCCTCGGAGGGCCGCGCTGGCGGCTCCAACACTGTGCGGGCTGCTCCCACCTCACAGTCGCGGTCGGCAGGTACGGCGCTAGCGGCCTGCTCCTCAGCAGGGCCGGGTTCCTCACCCTCTGGCACAGGGGGACCATCTGGTCCATCGGGGGGCCGCGGCGGGGGGCTCCCACAACGCGGCCTGACCCCTTCTCCGCGCATACTGACAGGAGGCCATGCAGCAGGGACGGGATGGCCTGCTGCGGTGCAGGGCATGTGCCATCTACCTCCACATCTGGCGGCAGGGGGTACGCTCCGGTCCCAAGGAGCTCGTCATTGGGGGCTCCACACGCGTCATCACGGACTGATGGCGTGTCATCAGGGGCTTCGGTCTCGGGGACCCAGGCAGCACCACCTTTTGAGGATATGCAAGCGGGATCCCCCCTGGGTTTCGGGCCCTTTATCCCAGTTCCTTCAGGGGGGAGTCCTGGACTACAGCGGCAGTCCAGTGGAGTCGGCATCGGGAGCCAGTCGGGCAGGAACGCATCCGTGGATCCCGGCGGTCCGGCTGGAGGGCTCACAGCTCCCTCGCAGCCCAGTGAGTATGCATCTGTGTCCCCTGTATGTCAACCACTGGTGTCTCCATTGTTAGGGGGGGTGGGTCCCTCGACGGATGGCTTGAGTATTGGGGGGGGTGTTCGGTCAATGCTGGCAGGCGTCCGCGATTTGCTTTGGCGTTTAGAGCGGGATATAGTCGCACCGTCTCCTTTGGCGGCCTGGGCGGGGTCTTCAGCCGGGGACAGGGTGGGACGGAGTGGGCCGGAGCTGGCGGGGCGCAATGGCGAACCAGTGTCGGTTTCGGTGCAAACAGAGAAGGAGAAGGAGTGTTGCGTGCACTTGGACGACAGGGCTCACGGTGAGGTTTACGTATGCTTTGAAGGCCCACTGGGTGCTCATTTAAAGAAGGAAGTTAAGGAGCGCATATGGAAGGATGAATATGTGGAAATTTTCTCGTTGTTGCCTCTCGAGAAATTCAATTTGGATAAGAGCAGGAAGGAGGATAGCAAAAAAGAGGAAGAGGAGAAACGCATGTGGCGTTTAATTCCTCAGACGTTTGTCAATTGGCAGCAGGCATTTGCCATTTTGGCAAGCGTCATTGGGGAAAGGGCCCCGGACAATTGCTCAGCATTGTTTTGTTACCTGGATGCGATAGGCGAAGCCTACAGGGTTTACGGGGGTCAGGCGTGGCTGCGGTACGATGAACAATTTCGGCAGAGGAAGGCGGTTCGCCCAGCCATTCGTTGGGATCAGAAGGATATTGGTTTATGGATGCGCGTCATCGCTCAGAACAAGTTTGGGAGCTCCTTTCATGGGGGGGCTGGCAGCACCAGCCAGGGCAGCAGTAACTCCAGCGCCGTGAGTGGAAGTGGTTCGGGGCAAGGGGGTACCCACAAGTTGGGGGTCTGTTGGCAGTTCAATGACGGGCAGTGTAAGTTCGGTGCAAATTGTAAATTCAAACATCTCTGTTCCACGTGTAACGGTGCTTCCCACGGAGCATCCAAGTGTTTCAAGAAAGGGAAGCCAGGAGCCGGGGGCGGTAATTCCAAAGGGGGAGACTCCAGTGAAACTGGAAAGGATGGTCCCTTATCTAAATAGATACGCGGACCGTGAAAAAGCGGCACTGTTGTATGCGGGTTTTAGAGATGGTTTTGTGATCCCGCATCCCCCTTTTGACATTCCGCTCGTTTTGAAAAATTTGCGTTCGGCTCTGTGTCACGCCGCTGTGGTCTCGGAAAAAATCGGAAAGGAAGTATCGTTGGGCCGCATGGCTGGCCCTTTCACGTCCCCGCCATTTCCGGATTTGGTGGTCTCTCCCCTGGGTGTGGTTCCGAAGAAGGAGCCTAATAAGTTTCGGCTTATTCAGCACTTGTCGTTTCCGCGGGGTAGGTCGGTTAACGACGGTATCGATCCTGAGATATGTTCGGTGGTTTACTCCTCGTTCGACGAGGCGGCGCGGTGGGTGCGCAGTTGCGGTCGGGGGGCCCTTATGGCTAAAACTGACATTGAGGCTGCCTTTCGTCTGTTGCCAGTCCATCCGGACTGCATGAGGCTCCTGGGTTGTTTTTGGGACGGCAAGTTTTTCGTAGACAGGTGTCTACACATGGGTTGCTCATTGTCCTGTGCGTATTTCAAGGCCTTTAGTTCGTTTCTGGAATGGGTGGTGCGCAATGTTTCCGGTTTTGTATCATTATCCATTATTTGGATGATTTTTTGTGTGTCGGTCCTGCGGAATCATTGCATTGCCACAGATTATTGCAAGCCATTGAGAGGGTGGCTGAGCGCTTTGGCATTCCGCTGGCGCCTGGTAAAACTGAGGGCCCGAGTACATGTTTGCGGTTCTTGGGGATTGTCATTGACACCGTTGATTGGGAGTTCAGGCTGCCGGAGGACAAGTTGGCTGATCTGCGGGCCGAGGTGGTCCGTGCGCGCCGTTTAAAAAAGATATCGTTGCGTGATCTCCAGTCGTTGCTGAGGAAGTTGAATTTTGCGTGTCATGTGATGCCGATGGGGCAAGTTTTTTCACGTAGGCTGGCGAGCGCTACCTCAGGGATTCTAGCCCCCCATCATTTTGTCAGATTGTCGTCGGAGCTCAGGGCGGATTTGGCGGTTTGGGAGTCTTTTTTGGTTGGGTATAACGGCCATTCGTTGGTGATGGCGGAGGTTGTTGGTAACGACGCGCTGCAGCTGTTTATGGATGCGGCCGGGGGTATCGGTTTTGGAGCTTACTTCAGAGGACAGTGGTGCTCGTCTCGTTGGCCCGAGGAGTGGATCGTGTCTGGTTTGGTGCGTAACATTACGTTGTTGGAGATTTTTCCGATTCTGGTAGCGGTGCGTTTATGGGGACAGGAGTTTCAGGATCAGCGTGTGCGGTTTAATTGCGACAACATGGGTGTCGTGTGCGCGATCAATGGGCTTACCGCCTCGTCTCCTCCAGTCGTTCGTGTGTTACAGCAATTGGTTCTCCTATGCTTGTCTTTGAACTCGCACGTGACCGCGTCACATGTTCCTGGTGTCAGGAACGAAATAGCTGACTCTCTCTCTCGTTCGCAGTGGGATCGTTTTCGCTCTTTGGCGCCAGAAGCAGATGTCGAGGGTTTGGCTTGCCCGGAGGAACTGTGGAGGTTGGCTTACGGGCCGCAGAGTCGTTGATCGAGTCTTCCTTGGCTCCAAAAACTTGGGAGGCTTACCGGGCGGTATGGCGGATGTGGGAGGAAGTTGTTGCAGCTGGCCCTGTCATTGGTTTCGGGCAGGATCAAGAGGGAATGCTGTTGGCCTGGTTGGGGCGCGGTTCAATTGAGGGCTGGTCTTACGCTAAAGTGTCACGGGTTTTGGCTGGATTGTCCTTTGGCTTTCGTCTACGCAATAGTTGGGATCTGACAAAGACGTTTTTGGTCAGACAAGCGGCTAAGGGTTTTCGCCACTGCAAAGGCGGGGGGGATTTGAGGAGGCCGGTATCTTTTAATTTGTTGGAACAGTTGGGCCTGGTGCTGGAGTCGGTTTGTTCTTCGCATTATGAGCTTTTGCTATTTCGCTTGGCTTTCTCGTTCGCCTTTTTTGGTGATTTACGGGCGGGTGAACTTATTTCCCCTAACAAAGGATCGGTTGGTGGGTTATTGGCTAGGGATGTGGTATCGACTTCGAGTGGTGTGGAGTTTTGGATACGACGGTCTAAGACGGATCAGTTGGGAAAAGGCCGCCGGGTGGTGTTGGGCAGGGTGCCCGGCTCTTCAATGTGCCCTGTTCAGTGCTTACAGAATTTTTGGGAGCTTCGACCCAGGTCGAGCGGATCATTGTTGTGTCATGTAGACGGCACTAGTCTGTCCCGGTATCAGTTTGGCGCGGTTTTCAAAAAGGCTATTCGGTTGTTGGGCCTCGACGAATCCCGTTTCGCTCTTCACTCTTTTCGGATTGGGGCTGCCACGGAAGCAGCGTCAGGGGGCTTGGGTCCTGCGTCCATAATGCATATTGGTGGTTGGAAGTCTAATCGGTACCGAAGTTACGTTAGGCCTCACTGGTGAGGGAGGGGTGGGGGGTGGCTTCAGTAGCGGCTTGGGAGTTTACTTTCTCGTACGGTGGTACGTTGTGATGTATAGCGCCTCTCCCCCTTTCTTTTATTCCAGGTACTGAGCCTCTGCTGGTTTGGATTTTTGGGCACTCCTTCGTTTATTGGGGAGCTTTGCGAGCTGATGTCCGGAACGAAGGCAGACAACTGGGCTTCCCCAGGACCGTGGAGGTGGTGCGGTGGCTCGGTTTCAGGGGAATGGAGTGGAGAAGGGTACTACAAGAAGTTCACGTGTGTGCTCAGTTGGACCGCGCTCTTGACATTTTGGTTCTTCATGTCGGGGGGGCAACGATTTGGCAGTTCGACCTTTTCGTGAGTTGATAAAAGACATCAAGCAGGATTGCTTGCGGCTGTGGTTGTTGTATCGGGGGGTTACCATTGTCTGGTCCGAAATTGTTCCACGCAAGCGTTGGCGTTCTATGAGATCCTTGGTGAAGGTCAACAAGGCAAGGATTAAAGTTAATAGGGCGGTGTCTTCCTTTGTGGTTAGGAACGGGGGCGTGGTTGTGCGGAATTTTGATTTGGAGAAAGGGGAAGGTGATTTTTGGTTGGCTGATGGCGTTCATTTGAACGCGGTTGGGTCAGACATTTGGATACTGGGTCTGCAGGAAGGCATTGAGAGGGCCATGGCATGGCGTGTTCGGGGGGTCTCGGGCCGTTGAGGTGTTCAAGGGCCCTCGTTGTGGCGGTTCAAAAGGGGGGGCGGAGTCCTTGGAGTCGTTTTGAAATTGGTTTTGGAGACTCACGGTATTGGGTCTCCTACGTTTATATGGTATGGTGTGGTGATCTGGTGAAAAGTGGAGGGGGAGTTTCCGTAAAGTGGGCGGATCCACTAGTTGATTAGTGGACAAGATGCCTCGGTGTGCTGGTGCTCCCAAGCCAGTGGGGTAACGGCTGGGAGTAATATGTTGGTTTTGTCCACAACATTTTGGGGTAATTCACCTAGATCTTTGTGGCTTCAAGGACTCCTCATAAGTGTTCAAGTATTGTATTTATGGTGTTCATAATACATTGTTTTGTTGTTTGTTAATTTAATAAAAGGCTGCTGTGGCCATGCAAATTCCAAAAGAAACTTGGTCTCTGGTGTCTTTAAGCGGCGCATGGGTTATTATATGGGGGTGGTGTGGGGCTTGGGGTTGGTCGTGTCTCCCATAAGCGTGAAAAACTTGACAATCCCAACGTCATGGATTATGCAGGAGACTGTGGCTGTGCGTGTACCGCGAGGTGATAGCGCCGGCTCACATGCAGAGCCGACTCTATCATCCGCTGAGGTAAGCTGTACATCGCAGCTGACCACCTATTTGAGCGGCCACGATCGGTATTAGCACCGATCGCGGCCGTTTAACCCTTTAGATACTGCTATCAATTGTGATTGTATTAAGTTTGAAAGGAATGCAGCCCGCCAGCTTAAATTTTTTTTTTATGTGCGGCCCATTTACTCTGCTGAGCTTGAGACCCCTGCGTTAAAGGCATCACTGCTGCCTCGCTCATTACACAGGCACAGTCCTGTGCGTATTCTAGAATACCCGATGCGTTTGAATCGGGCCACCATCTAGTATACATATAACAACACAACCTCGCTCTCAGGAGGAAGCAATAACAACGTGTAGGGAGGGCTGTTGGAAGGAGCCGGTGAGTTTACGTGATTCATCGTTACTGTGCAAACTACTAGAGGCCCAAAACCTACTTATTCAGAAATTCATGTTTTATGTCACTGTGGACATCAATTAATTCTTACAAATGTGTAATTTAGAGTAATAGTATATGAAATTCAAGACAATGTGCGGTGTTACCACCTTTCTATAGATCACACACTGGTAATAAATACAGAAATACACAAGATACAGGATGATGATGTTCAATAATTAATAATTTTATTTTTTTCTCCTATCAGTATGTTTTGAATTGTGGGAGGAAACCGGAGTACCCGGAGAAAACCCACACAGACACGGGGAGAACATACAAACTCTGTGCAGATGGAGTCCCAGATTTACACCCAGGACCACCCTGCTGCTCGCTAACAGCGCTAATCACTGCGCCACCGTGCCGTCCTGTAGTATGATGGTCCTACGTCTCCAAGTAGCCTGCCACTCAGATGAGAGTGCAGGTCCCTGATATGTAACAGAGTAGATGGAAGATCTCGGGATTGGGATTCCACCAGACCGCGCCTCTTTCTTCAGACCACACCCAGGTCCACGTCTTCCTGAGCCAGTAGTCAGGTGTTGGGGGAGGGGACTATGTTATATTTCTATTGCTGTCATTGCTGCGGCTTTTAATGCTCTTCCACCTGTTGCTGATGTTGGAGAAGCCACAGAACAGCCGCTGGTCCTCCGGGGTTATAGGTGGTTTCTGAGCTTCAGTGCCAGATATCACTTGGTGCAATTCTGTTTCTTCGCTGGTTTCCGTAACTGGGATCTATAGAAGAAAGACAAATCAGTCTGGTTAATTCATTAGGTATTTATTTATATCCGTCCCCTCCCGAGGGCACCTGTACAGATTGTGGATGAGCCGTGGTAACCGTGTGCCGATTACCGCTAATCGCCACGATGCATCGTTACCTGCAGCTTGAGAACAAGTCAACTCCTGGTGCTGCCTGGCAATCTGCGGGATCCACATCTGCTACAACTGCACCATAAAGCTGTGCTCACACGTTGCAACCACATTGGGTTCTTTTGACTCAGTGTCAACAATAATGCATACTTTTGTTGTGTTTTTCCCCAAAAAATTCCCAGAGCATTATGGCTCTTTCGTAGAAAAAAAATGCACAGTGTGAAAGCAGCCTAATAGATCCAAGTTAGTCACTAAGTGGCCTTCTGAAGAATTGGGGACAATAATTCCACTTTTGAGAAATATGTAAAGGCCTGTCCATCCTGCCCCATACTGTAATTCCACCCATTTACCAGCAGGGGAAGATAAACACATTCTGCCTTATACTATGTAGGATTGTTACTCATTATTTGAGTATTTCTTACACATATTATCACATTACACAGACGAGGAGGTGACATTATAATAAAATAGCGCTGTGCACTTACAGGTGTCATTGTAAATGGTGGCTGGGACCTTCCCGCCTCTAATTCCTCCCAGTTTATGGGCGAGAAGAATGGATGTCCTTTTAGATTGCTGCAAGCAACCTGCCTCTTCTTTGGTGATTTACGCAAGAGCTGCAAATATATAAGAACCACTATTATATCACAAGTAATAGCATAAATAATCTCAGAAAAAAAGCAGCAGTAACAGAATTATTTTCTCACTTTCTTATAGAAAGATGAATTTCTTAAAACAACAATTGCTAGAAAGAAATATGATAGGATAGGACAGGACAGGACAGGACAGGATAGGATAGAACAGGATAACATAGTACAGGAGAGGATAGGACAGGACAGGATAGGATAGGACAGGATAACATAGTACAGGACAGGATAGGACAGGACGGGATAACAAAGTACAGGACAGGATAGGACAGGAGAGGATAGGACAGGACAGGATGGTACAGGATGGGATAGGATAGGATAGTACAGGATAGGATGGTACAGGATAGGATAGGATAGGATAGTACAGGATAGGATGGTACAGGATAGGATGGTACAGGACAGGATGGTACAGGATGGGATAATACAGGACGGGATAGGATAGTACCGGATAGGATGGTACAGGACAGGATGGTACAGGATAGTTCATGATAGGATAGTACAGGATAGGCCATCAGTAGTCGATATGTCAGGGGGCCCATACCCAATAATCCTGAGGATTAGCTGTGTGAAGAGGTTTTGGTGAGCACTGCAGCCTCCCCATTCCTTCTATTGGATAAAGCTGAAAAACCCATCACAGTGGTGATGAAATGTACGGTGTATTATCAAATCTCCTGACTGGTCTATCCTTCCTATATCTCCAGGTAGAAGTGTCTATTTACTCACTCTCTTAATGAGATCCCTGAGCTGAGAATCCATTGCGTGCGGATAGCAAGGTTTATCATATTTATCACTCTGATCATAGTTAAACGGGTGAGATCTTGTGGCCATTTGGAAGAGTATGACCCCAAAAGCGAACAGGTCGACCGTGTAATTAAAGGGCCGTTGACGAATCATCTGTGGAAATATAAGATTAGAAGAGTAAGTTAGTACATTGTTCATCCTGGGAGTGAGAAAACTACTGTTGTCCATTTTTACTGGCAGTGTTTTTCCGCACCTAAACCAAGCAAAATATGGCATATTGGCCAAAAGATCATTTGGTTGATAGCTACCTCTCAAGTCGAGAAGACCCAGCACACATTAAACTGTTTTTTTTTTTATTTATTATGCTTTTCTTAGGCAGTGCTATCTTATTCCACAGTGCGTTACATACAGTGCTTTCCCTATCAGTATGTCTTTGGAGTGGGGAAGGAAACCAGAGAACCTGGAGGAAACCCACACAAACACGGTATTGTCCATGGTGGGATTTGACCCCAGAGCTGCAAGGCTGCAGTACTAACCACTGAGCCACCGTCCTGCCCTAAGCTGATTCTTCTGATGTTGGCCGGTTCGGCTGACTTTAGTCCAATATGTATAGGGGCCTTACACAGTCCATCTATTAGATAACGTTAGTAAATGTGAGCTCTGTGGTGATAGATCTGTGATTCCACAAGCTCCACATTAAGTGAGAATTGCAGGTGAATAATAAGAGATATTAGAAGTCACATAGTCACCTCAGGAGCCATAAAGCAAAGAGTGCCGCAAGCGTCTCTGATCTTCTGAGAGCCAAATACATTCATGGCAGCAAGGCCGAAATCAACAATCTTAGCATGTCCATCACTGTCCAGAAGAATGTTGTCTGGCTTTAAATCACTTAAAAAAAGAAAGAAAAATAGTTCTGTGAGTCAGATCATAGATCAGCTGTAGTGCTTGGGTTGCTGTGGGGGCTTCACAGGACCACTCACTACACACTGGGGGGCAGATTCACTACTCCTATCTTGTGTAGACATATACCAGGCTGTCTGAAAACGCGCCAAATTCATCACACTGGCTGTGTGACACATTAGGAGCATCTTCAGAGACTTTTGTCTGATGTTACACCACTATTGTTTTCATTGCTTAGAGCCAATAATTTTCACCAAAATCTGATTACAGTTTAGTTGCACGTTGTGACATTGTAAGCCACATGGATTCCCAACAAACTATTCCCATTTCCATAAAAGCCTTGCCCCCTCTTAAAGTGAGCCCCAAAAGTGTCTAAAGCACTTCATCAATGTGGTACACGTCATGATCACCAGAATTTGGCCAAATAACACCACAATTCTGGCACAGTTAACTATTTCCCATAGTAAATCTTTCCCTACGTATAAAACAAGAAATGACTTATTACCGGTGAATAATCCCCCGACTGTGGAGAAACTCTATTCCACTCAAGATTTCTGCTGCAAGGAACCTAAAAAGGAAGAAAAAACTCCTATCAGCATTAATTGTTCTACTGAACCACTAATAACTATGAGGGGAGACAGTGGCCACAGAAGTCACAGAGCGGCTGCTCTCTTACCTGATCGTGCAGACATCCAGGGGGGCTCTGGAACGGATAAATGCAGACAACTCGCCACCACTCAGATATTCCATGGCATAAAATACATAGTCCTGTGCGAGAGAAAGGGAGAAGATGGTAAATAATGCAGATTTTATCCATCCTGATAACATTTACTATGGTTCTGGGACCTATACTGTATGTTCAGAAGACGTGTCTCTATGTCTGCACACACTGGAGAGGTGTCCAGGGTGAAACTAAGTCAAAATCCTCTAATGATAGCCATCAGTAATGGCGCCCAGGACATACAGGCACACAGAGCATGCAGCAGGTCCCTTCATTTGCACAGGCAAAGATTGAATTTGCAATCTAATGGAAGCAAATGGACATGATGGGGAGAAAGGAGAAAAGTTATAGAACGTGAGGAGTCCCTTACCGCTGTCTGGAAGGTGCCATAGGCATGTGTGAAAAATCTGCTGTCTTTAGTGATTTCCAGGACCTCTCTCTCTATGTGGAGGGTGTATTTATGATATTTCAACAATCTCCTCTTCTTAACCATCTTGACCGCCAGCTGAAGTCCGCTGGGTTGATGTGTCGCCAGCATCACCTTGCCATAAGCGCCTTTTCCAAGCTTCCTGGTAAAGTTGAAACTCTCCAGGGAAAAACAGGCAGTCACTTGCTCTGAAGGGCTGGTGGTCTGAGCACCGATTACACCTAGAACGGAAAACAGATATAAAAACTAACAATTAATCTTACAGTCATGCTCATATATAATGCTACAATAAATTGGCAATTTTTTTAAAATCTATCATGAACTTTGAACCATGATGAACGTGGTTACCACCATGTTCTGGCTGGAGAGCCCCAAGTATAGAAGGTGGACCTGATGTACACGGTAAGATGTACGGGATAAGATTATGTCATTAGGTTACATTTTGTAAAATATAATATATGAACACTGTTTATAAAACACTAGCTGAAGAGCCCGGCGCTGCCCGGACATAGTTACTAGCTGTGGTTAGTTATAGCAAATTATAATTATCCTCCATCCCATACTCCTGTGCCCATATACCCATCATACATATCCACGATCCCATAGTCGAGTGCCCATATACCCATCACACATCCTCCATCCCATAGTCCCGTGCCCATATACCCATCATACATATCCTCCATCCCATAGTCCCATGCCCATATACCCATCATACATATTTGCCATCCCATAGTCGAGTGCCCATATACCCATCATACATATCCTCCATCCCATAGTCCCGTGCCCATATACCCGTCACACATCCTCCATCCCATAGTCCCGTGCCCATATACCCGTCATACATATCCTCCATCCCATAGTCCCGTGCCCATATACCCATCATACATATCCTCCATCCCATAGTCCCATGCCCATATACCCATCATACATATTTGCCATCCCATAGTCGAGTGCCCATATACCCATCATACATATCCGCCATACCATAGGCCCGTGCCCATATACCCATCGTACATATCCTCCATCCCATAGTCGAGTGCCCATATACCCATCACACATCCTCCATCCCATAGTCAATAATTATGACATCATAATGAGCGGCGGCAGGGCTTGCAACCTATGATGACATTAGCGTTGCCATGGCAACCATTGTAACAACATAATGAGGGGCGGGGCTTGATACGCACACACTGCTTCCCCTAGTATGTAGATAGGGGCAAAATTGTTTGGTGAATTGGAACGCACGGGGTAAAAATTTCACCTCACAACATAGCTTAGGGCACTCTCGGGGTCCAGACGTGTGACTGTGCCAAATTTTGTGGCAGTAGCTGCGACGGTGCGGATGCCAATCCAGGACATACACACATACACACATACACACACACATACACACACACATACATACATACACACTTTGAGCTTTTTATATTAGATGGATGTTACCTGTGACTAAATGTCTATAGACTTTACCTTCTGGAGCTTGATTGATGGATTTGTCACTCTCACGTCTTCTCTTTGTGGTGGACTCAGTGTCAGATGTCCTCTTTCTCTTAAGTTGTTCTCTACAACTTTGATTTTCAACTCTATCATGATGTAAGTGAGAGCTCCTGGTTTTAGCTGTTAAGCTAAACCGTATTTCAGAGGTAACATCCTTTTCTCTCTCACATTCCACCATTCTTCCTCTCTTATTTGGGGTTTCATCTCCTTTCTCAGGAGGTGTGTTCCCTCTTTTTTTCCCCTTTTTAAGGGTCTTTTTCTCTGGAGGATGCCCAGAAGATAATGTACAGGGATCATCTGTCTTCTCAACAGGTACGTCCTGTACAATGTCCTGAGAAGTTTCTCCTCTCTGGGAAAAATTCTCTTCCATGCAACTCTTTTTAGCACTCCTCATATTCTTTTCACCACACTTCCTTTTTCGTCCCATGATAAGTTAATATCAATAATAACAAATTTGCTAAGTAGTCAAAAGTCGTCTTCACTCTCCAACAGCTGAAGGTAAAGTAAGAAAAGACATCGGAATCCTTAACCTAACAGTCACCTAGTATTGTGACATCATCTCAATTGTGACATCATCGCCATTGTGACATCATCAGCCAGAGTGTAAGCGATGATGTCATCGGATGCTGCAGGACTAAGTTTGACATAATCAGATGACCTAGTATAAGAAAAGTTTTGTTTTTCATAATAACATACTTAGCACATTTTAATATCCTACTGATTGACCCTAAATGTTTTGCATCTAACTATTTAAAGAACTGTGAACACCTAGAAAAAGGCAAGAACTGATGCAGCAACAAATACAAAGATTAATAACCAAAGAAATACATTTCAGTATATAAAATTGCTGGACATGATCTCATTAATATAATATATGAAGAAAAATGTATTAAAATACCTATCGGAGACTCAGTTCTCCAGAGTACCAAGAATATTAGACAGGTGTTTTTCATGTTATGGCTGATGGGAGCAAATCTGCAGTGATGCACATGAATGAAAATAGGAACAAATCCACTTTGTGCCCCCACTGCCTCCATCCCAGAGCCCTGTGTTGTGTAGAGGCCATAGTGACATTTCACCTACATACAACAGTGTATAAAGTCTTCACATTCTCCAGTGGATTTTATTCTACATAAAAAAGAGAAAGAAGCCAGCGCTGCCTATGGTCAGAACGCAATACATTGATATCTAACTGTATTTCAAAATCAGACAGTTAGCACACATTTGATCAATTCATTGAGCCACCCCGCCATGCCAAGGCATTCTCAAATGGGGCAGTCCTACTCTAGGTTTTTTGTATTCGCTGTGCCATTACAGCCTCCTAAATGTATTAAAAGCAAGACCACATTAAATGCAAATTGTATCTGAAGCGTCTCTGAATCACTCCCAAGGCGCCAGAAAGGACGAGCGCAGATAAAGCTTGACCAGGTCATAGACATTTCAGGTCCAACCGCCACACTGCCAAACCAGCACCACAGACGAAGGGTGAAAGAGGCCCAGACACAGGTGCACAATCAAGCAGAGCCTGGGGCAGGGCTGCTGTATGTGTGTACAGCAGCCTAGATCAATCACAATGAACACAGAAAGAGCGGCCTACATTTTATACTCACTGGCATTTTGTCCACACTGATATTAGACCCTGCAGGAGCCATAGGATGATGTAGTTGCATGACTTTATTTCTCTATGGCTGTAATGTTACTGTATTATTACTGCGAGGAAAATAGTGAAAAGAAACTGTACGTGCTAGGAATCACTTGGCTGCATTAGGAGATTAGCTGTATATAATGGATCTCCCAGGATATACTACCATAAGGGCGGTGCTGGACACTCTATAAGGTGCAGTCCACATACAGCATCTTCAGAGAAAAGAGTGTCAGACACCTTGGAAGTAAAATGCACGGATACTTTATTATTGTGCAGCGGTAGATGGGACGTGCATGCAGGCAACATTATAAGGCAACCGCTGTTTCGCTCTGTGACTGACGCTTCATCTGGCCCGACTCTATCATGACGTCAGTACAAATTGTGCAATTGCCGCATTTAATTTCCTTTTGGTGTGGAATTTTCTAACCAGGTGGTTTTCCTATCACTAAGACGACTCCACTCTGATATATCTTTTTTTATTGTGATTGCGTTTCTAAATTAAAATCTGGATAATTATCAATTATATGCCAATTTTTTTATAAATGGCGATTTTACAGCTTTATATAAAGGACTGTGCGCAAAAGAAAAGCAAACAGGTTTTCTATTCTTCTTTCGTCATCTTTAGAATATGGCAGGTCACTGGAGCTTCGTATCTTCAGAAGTTCTGGGACTTCATTTTTTGGGTGCCCTCTTTTTGTTAATGTTTCTTTTAACTCCGTCTCCTGTTCCGTGAAGTTTTCCATAATAGTATTTGTACATCATATTCACAGGAATTGACTGTATGAATTCGATTTTTCACATGTGCAGAATGGGCACTTTCTTACTGCAAAGAAAGAGTAGTTTTCTGTAGTTTTTAGTGATGATTTCATTGTTAATTATATAGAGACTGAAATGTCTAAGAATTCTATGATGATACCATTAACCTTTCTAGGAAATTTCATATTAATTGTTTTAAATTATAACTTTGATCCTTTTTGCCATATCCCTATTTATTATCCTTATGTTGTCTGTGCGGGCTTTTTTTCCATCCGTGTGGCTTCTGTGTTATTATTCAGCAGTAAATAAACTTTACAAGACCAATGTGTCCTTAAAAATTGGATGTAAAACATAATGTACTGATTTTTTGGCACACTCGTAGGCTTGAGTAGGTGAGTCTCATCCGAAATACTGAAGAGAATGGTGTTATCTGAACAGCTCCATAGAATAACATTGATCCGAGCGCTGTCCGTGTGAGGTCTGTTGAGGCCATGTGAGGACAGCAGTAAGATGGAAATACATCACTGTATTTCCAGGAATCAAATACTTATTTGTCACTGCAAAATGCAAATAAATTTATATAGTTTATGCAATGTGGTTTTCTGGATTTTTTTTTTGATATTCTATCTCTCAATGTTAAAATTAACCGACCCTTAAAATTACAGACTGTTCATGTCTTTGTCAGTGGGAAAGCTTACAAAAGTAGCAAGGGATCAAATACGTATTTCCCCCATTGTATATATACTGTATCTTTGTACCAATATACCTTTTGTCAATGTGTTGCTTTTCCCGATGTTTTTTCCCTTGATTTCCATTATGTTGGTGGAAAGTTTATATCCCAAGGAGTTGGCGTATGAAGCAGGAGCTCCTGTAAGGTACCTTCTCAGACTGTTGGTGCTTGTTAGGGTCTATGAACGTTAATGATCTGTTTGGAGTGCGGTCGCCCATGGTTACTGGACAGAGAGGTCGGGTGTGTTTAGGGACTGCAAGTTAAAGCCATATGTTGAAATATTATGGACGGTGGTAGGCCCGTGACATGCAACACGGCCTACCATATGGTTTATGCAGTGTAAAATAAACTTTGTAGACTTTTTAGGTGAGAAAAACGTGCCTGCTTGTCTTCATCCCGTTGCCAAGTGAGTGTCCCCCAACACACATGCGGAAGCGTTGCACTACACCTCATTCTGCCAGATGGCGTACTGTCCAGTCCATGTGCCCTGGGATGTAATTCCCATGGACGGGATAGTACGTCATAGGCGATCAGCCGCGCTCACGGGGGAGCGCGGCTGATCGTGTCCGGGTGTCAGCTGATTCTCACAACTGACACCCAGCACTAAGTACCAGGAGCGGTCAAGGGCCGCTCCCTACACTTTATTTCCTGGAACACTGTGATTAAACATGATCGCAGTGTTCCGGAGCCGGCAGAGGGGCTGATAGCCCCTCTGCCTTTGGATCGGAGACACCGTAACACAACACGGGGTCCCGATCGCTGCCATGGAGACCCAATATCATCATGACAACATCCGAGTCTCCAGACCTGAGAGACTTCCTGTCATGCGCAGTGCATATCAGGAAGTCTCACAGGTCAGTGTACAGAAGCTGCAGCACTGACAGCTTCTATAGCATGCAGATCTGCATGCTATAGAAGCGATCAGTCTGTACAAAGTACAGTACATTGTACCTTGAAGTTTATAGAATAAAAGAGCAATTTACATTTTACTCAAAAATATACCTATAAAGAGAAAAATCAGACAAACTGAATATTTTGCAGTGGTCTCTTATTTTTTTCCAGAGCTGTATATATATATTTACAATATTGTATATGTCAAATTCATGAGTGGGTACAGGAAAGTATTCAGACCCCTTTAAATTTTTCACTCTTTGTTTTATTGCAGCCATTTGGTAAATTCCAAAAAATTCATTTTTTTTCTCATTAATGTATACTCTGCATCTCATCTTGACTGAAAAAATAACAAAAATGTAGAAATTTTTGCAAATTTATTGAAAAAAGAAAAACTGATATATCACATGGTCATAAGTATTCAGACCCTTTGCTCAGACACTCATATTTAAGTCACATGATGTCCATTTCCTTGTGATCCTCCTTGAGATGGTTCTACTCCTTCATTGGAGTCCGGCTGTGTTTAATTAAACTCATAGAACTAGTTTTGTAAAGGCACCCACCTGTCTATATAAGACCTCACAGCTCACAGTGCATGTCAGACCAAATGAGAATTATAAGGTCAAAGGAACTGGCCAAGGAGCTCAGAGGCAGAATTGTGGCAAGGCACACATCTGGCCAAGGTTACAAAAGAATTTTTGCACTACTCAAGGTTCCTAAGAGCACAGTGGCCTCCATAATCCTTAAATGGAAGATGTTTGGGACAATCTGAAGTTTTCCTAGACCTGGCCATCCAGCCAAACTGAGTAATTGTGGGAGAAGAGCCTTGGTGAGAGAGGTAAAGAAGAACCCCAAAATCACTGTGGCTGAGCTACACAGATGCAGTAGGTAGATGGGAGAAAGTTCCACAAAGTCAACTATCACTGCAGCCCTCCACCAGTTGGGCCTTTATGGCACAGTGGCCCCACAGATGCCTCTCCCCAGTGCAAGACATATGAAAGCCTGCATAGAGTTTGCAAAAAAACACATGGAGAACTCCCAGTTTATGACAAAAAAGATTTTCTGGTCTGATGAGGCAAAGATACACCTTTTTGGTGATAATTCTAAGCAGTTTGTGTGGAAAAAAACAGGCACTGCTGATCCCCTGCCCAATACAATCCCAACAGTGAAACATGGTGGTGACAGCATCATGTATGGGGGTGTTTTTCAGCTGCAGGGACAGGACGACTGGTTGCCATTGAAGAAAACATGAATGCGGCCAAGTACAGAGATATACTCGATGAAAACCTCTTCCAGAGTGCTCTGGACCTCAAACTTGGCTGAAGGTTCACCTTCCAACATGAAAATGACCCTAAGTACACAGTTAAAATAACAAAGGAGTGGCTTCAGAACAACTCTGTGACCATTCTTGACTGACCCAGCCAGAGCCCTGACCAAAACCCAATTGAGCATCTCTGGAGAGACCTGAAAATGGCTGTCCACCGACGTTCACCATCCAACCTGATGGAGCTGGAGAGGATCTGCAAGGAAGAATGGCAGAGGATCCCCAAGTCCAGGTGTGCAAAGCTTATTGCATCACTCCCAAGAAGACTCATAGGTGTACTAGCACAAAAGGGTGCTTCTTCTCAATACTGAGCCAAGGGTCTGAATACTTATGACCATGTGATATTTCAGTTTTCCTATTTTAATAAATTTGCAAAAATTTCTACATTTCTGTTTTTTTCAGTTAAGATGGGGTGCAGAGTGTACATTAATGAGAAAAAAATTAACTCTGGAATTTATCAAATGGCTACAATGAAACAAAGAGTGAAAAATTTAAAGGGGATCTGAATACTTTTCGTACCCACTGTATATATGCATTATTACTTTTATTTGATTACTTACAGTACAATTTTTGATAAAAAGAAGTAATAGCTATCCTACTAGCATCAAGGTGTGCCCAAATCAGGATGGTCGTAACCTTTTATGTGCACTATTGCTTTTACTTATTTACTTACAGCAGGGTACATTGCCAGTTGTAGCCTTGCTCAGTGGTGTGTTTGCCCTATGCTCTTTGTTCTGATTTTCTGATTTTTGCTGGCAGTCCTTGGATATGCCATTTGACTTCTCCTCTGTATTACTCCTTTTGCCTTTGGCACACTCTGATGTTAGTTACCTGACCTTGAACTTTGCTTCTGAATATCCCATTTGATTTATTCCTTTGTCATTGACATACCTTCCTGTCTTTTGACCCCTGTCTCCTTGACTTCCTCACCTCACGGCTTGCTCATGAGGAATGACTCAGCGTCACACTTAGTTCTTGGGCCCCTGTGCAGCTGCACAGGTTGCACCAGTAATATATCTGCCCCAGAATGTTGTGATATATAAGATACTTGGGTTTTTATCAATTTATTTTGGTAAATTGTAAGATGATGAAACACACGAATTTCCAAATGCAGAAATAATCCTTTAAGTATCAGACAAAAAAAAAGCATAACAAAACAAATATAACAATGCAACAAAGTAAAATGCATAAAATATTAAATGGTCACATTTCTCCTTTAAGGTTTTGTACCAATTTCTTTTGTCTGAAGAAATAAACTTTTCTTAACTTTATAAATCTCCTCCTTTCTCGCCTCCATTTAGATATAAAGTTTACAGTAAATGAATGAATGCAATGATAAGAGTCAGCCTGTACTGGGCAGATAAGAGCCCATTACCAGTTATTTGTTACCGCCAGATTGTAACAAGAGGAGGTTTATTTTCTTCCTCTCGGATTAACAATATGTGGTCCGGGCTCCATGGCAAATTTTGATAAAATATTGCATGCTAAGCCACCAGACGCAACTCTATAATTGCTTAAAATAATACAATATCAGCTTTAAATGATAGAAAAGTGTGCGTTGGCTTCTTTTTAAGGGCATAATGTCGTGACACAAGGAACACACGGGAAAATGGGCTAAGCAGCATATGCCGCGCTGTAATTTCAGCCTGTGGGGTAGCGCCTTTTGCTTTTTTTTCTGTAATGTTAGAGTAATAAAGGCACAAGGAAATTACATTTCAATTTTCTATTCTGCCTCTTAGCCAGCTGCTTTTTTTTCACTCTTTTCGATGCTTTTATACAAGAGAAATAGGTGACTTAATGATAATGAAGGCTGCCATTTTTTACCGCATTTCGCGTCCCAAGAAGCACTACTTACAAAAGCATCAATAGGTCATTTCTTTCTGCGCTTCCTTATCCTGAATGCTGTTATTTCCTACAAAAAGGAGAGAGGGGACGCTAATTTAATAACATAGGAGCAAAAGAAAAAAATTGGAAAGAGCATCACTACTTTGTCTTTTTATATACTGTATATATTTTTTTCTTTTGCAACATTTTGAAAATCTTCCTTTTCTCCGATATGTTGTTAAATCGCTCCCTGACTGCATTGCCCTATTTCAGCATCTTCTTAGTAAGCAGTGGTAGCAAAAGTGGAGTTGTCCAGTATTAGACTATGTTCACATGCAGCGTTTCTTCAGCATTTTTTTCTGCAAATTAAAAATCTGATTTTTACAGCACCAGCAAAAGCTATTAATGTAGATTTCAGTAATCTGAATACGCTTGTTTTTTTTTTCCTGGCTGAATTTGAGGGCTGCAGCTTTTTTTATCATTTTTATGCTATTTTCATACTCTTTTTTTTATTTGTTGATATTGAGGAAATAAAGGATATATGTGTCTGTTTTATGCATTTTTCATTTTTATGTTTTATAGCCACAAAGAACCACTGAGAATCATTTTATTCTTGTCTCTGTTTCCATAACAATTATTGTTAAATATCAGACACATTGTTAACAGGGATTTAGATTGGCAGTGCCTTTATTTTCCATTTATTTAGCTATTTTCCTGCTTTTCATTTATTTTTCATCTATTTCACATAGTGTGGCCCCCCAAAAAGGTGAAAAGTTTAGGGGGCACTTCAATATTTATTTTATCTTATTTTTTTACATTACCTGATTTTACCTGTAACTAGGTCTTGTTAAATAGCCACAGTTACAGAGCAAAATCAGCCTCCCAGCTGCATAGCAGCGCTCTCTGGGACTCAGAAGCTCCAGCATTGTCTCTATAGTTGGTGATTAGGGATGAGCGGACCCGTGAAAGTTTGGGTTCTGGTTCCCAACCCAAAGTTCGGTTCAGGTAACAGAACTGTACCAAAACTTAAACTAGAGCCTGAAATCCATTGAAAACAATCAGGACCCAAACTTTTCAGCTGGAATTTTTTTCCCTCTCTCCTCCTCAAAGTTCCCCTGGAATTCTGAACATTGCAACGGACTTCGGGCAGAAGTCTGTATTCGGCATTTAGCAGTGGACACTAACTGTCTGGTACGAACCTGGAATTTTTAAGTTCGGGTTCGCTCATTTCTATCAGTTATACATGACCGCTGGGTCTGGACGAGGAAGCACAGTTAGCGCTTCTTATTACTGTATCCACAGCACTTCTACAGCGCTGTGTATATAGTGATTGGGTAGGCAAAAATATTGATAAACCGTCTCTGCCTTCTCTGTGGGTATTCTGGCTGTGTCTGACAGTCAGCTCTCTACTCCCTGCTCCCACAGCTGTGCGATTGTCTGCAGCTGCACTACTTTGCAGTGACACTTTTAAATGTCACTGCAAAGTAAAACACTGGCTGTCCAGATGTTTATCGCCTAGGGGTTTTCTGGAAATAGTTAAATGGGAGCCTTTTATGCTCTCTTAGCTATCATGGCCTAGATAGTATTGCTATCTCTGCTCTAGAGATCAGTGAATCTCGCAAAATTAATTTTGAGGAAATAAGCTTAAATCAGCCAGCAAATTTGTCCAGTCTCCTGCTTGTTTCAAATTGTTCTTCAAGTTGGTCTTCAGGTTGGTCTTCCAGCACTGGTAAGACTTTGCGTGGGGTGCAGACCAAGGTTCTGCGTGGAAAACAAATTGCAGCATGCACCTTCCTGTTTTCATTTACAGACTGCTCCTTCACAATTGACGAGCACACGGAGCCAGTCACGTCCATAATTTGCAATTTATGACTGTCTCAATTTAAACTCCTTTAAGTGTAATGCCAAAAGCTGGACATATAAAAGCCATTTCCTTATTGATGTCAATAGTCTCCCATGCCTCTTGCCCACCCTGAGAAATGAAAAGCTGCACATCTGTTTTACTTCCTAACTGGGAAAGGTGATTTTAGGCCAATTGTTCTTTACAACAGTGCAGGTCGAGAAATGAAACCCTGTCCAAACCCACTTTTCACTTTCTGTTTAAGGTTTAATAAAAGTACTTTTGTGCCTTGGGCAACCTAAAAAAAAATGGTAAGAGGGTATTCTAGTGATAACAAGCTATCACTTCTCTACCGGACTACGTATTGATCATGGGGGCCCGATTGGTGTGACCCACCCCAATCAGCCAAATGGGGAACTTTTAAAACTGCTAGAATGGAGCTGGAGTGGACATATTCAACCGCCCCATCCACTAATTCCCCATGAGGCTCAGTTAATTCTGCCCACCCCAAAGAAAAAGAAAGGAGCAACAGTGGAACATCCCACCTGCCACTCCACTTTGCAACAGGGATAAAAGTGCTCTGTCGGTGATAAAAAAAAATTCCCCTGTGATTTCCATTGATTTGACCGGAGCTATGTGGGTAGATTTATTTATTTTGCTTTGTTTATAAATCACCATCAGCACTTTGCATACATTATCATCACTGTCCCCATTGGAGGTCACAATCTAAGATCCCTAACAGTATGTCTTTGGAGCTTGGGAGGAAACCCACAGAAAAACAAAGAAACTCCTTGCGGATGTCGATCTTGGTGGGATTTGAACCCAGGACCCCAAAGCACCAGTGCTAACCACTGAGCCAACAAGCTACCCAATGAGAACTTGTTTCCTTACAACCCCTTTAAATATTAAATAACAGCCGCCAAAGACTGATAGAAGATAACTGATAAAGCGGAATTCATAAATATTTAAAGTTTTCATTGTTACATTCTCATAAGTTCCATCGTTGTAATCAGAGCATCTGTTCTCCGCGGTCACAGCCCTTTTAAATGTTACTTTTTGTAATCATGTCGGTGCATCACATTTTCCAAGCAGTGCACTGGGTTGCAGTCCAAAGCCGAATTGTTCTTTCCAGGGAGAAATATGTTTTAATGGCTGTCACGGAGCTGCTCCCAGCCCTGTAGTTCTGAATCATTTGGGAAATAATCAATTTCAGTGAAGCATGGTGATCTACTGATTCGCATCATGGAGCCAGTTTATTGCTGCCAAGTCAAGGGTCTTTCCAGTGTACAAAACGGCAGAAAAACATCTCCTATCGGGAGACGCTTAATTCGGGCATAAAGAGACTCTCAATAGGAAAGATCTCGTGCATTGACTCATCTTTTGTCTCTTTCCATGGTTGGATGCTTTCCCGTTGTTGGATAGTTTACTCAACAGTGAATGTACACACACGTGTTTATGTCAGGTTTTCAAAGCTTTAAAAAAAAACAAGTACTAAGGAAAAACTTCAAATCAAGGAATGGAGAATAAAAAAAATGGAAAGAATATGCAGATTAATTTCGAAAAAAAAGAATTTAGATGTGTGTATAATGAAGATTATCTCATGTTTTCTACTTATATTTATCACATATTTTACATTTTTACTGTTTCTTCTCATTTCCATTCCTGAGATATGGCTCGCTCTCCTCCCATGTGAATCTAGTCTTATTTGCCAAGGAGGTGTGGTCATCAAGAACACACCCACAGAGAAAATTTGAGGACAATTCCCACTTGACTAACCAGATTAGATTTACCCACAAAGACAAAAAAAAACAAGCCAAGAAAAAATATAACCCGTTTGACTCAGGGAGCATTAGGTAGAAAAAAAAAATACGTGCAGGTATTTGTTTCCACATTTTAGATAGTGACCTAAAAAAAATAAATAAAGACAACAAATATTTTTTGACTTATATATACCATAAATGCTCAGTCTATCAGGTTCAGGTCCTGGATAATTTTTAGTCTTCAGGACCTATTAATGTGATCTTTTATCATGACCAATTTAAGTTATTCTTTTTAAAATCATTTTTATCATTTTCTTTAAATGTTTTTTTTTTATTTAAATTTTCACATTGCAAATTGCAAAAATATCGTTGCATTGTCTCACGAAGGCATTTATAGACAAACAAAAATAAAAAAAAAACTTGCCCAATAAAAGAGTAGAAAAGTTGAAAACGTAAGCCTGGACGGCACATGAGAAAAGTTTTACAATTTATATCGTTTTCTCTTATTTTTTTTTTTAATACTTTTTAGGTATATAGTTTTAAAAAAAAGTACAATTTTTTTTTACATTCTTGTTAATTTTTTCTTACCATAAAATAGAAATTTTTTTTTGTTCATTATTGTCCACCATTAATTTAGATACGCAGTATTAAATGGCTATATGACAGTAATTTTTTGATTATTGGTGGGAAGCAGTGTTGTTTGTAGTGTGTTTTATAGGTATAATTTGATTACATTTTTATTTTTAGTGTTTAACTTTACTTGCTCCCTCTATTCCATGTACTATGCTCATTGAGCACTGAGCGCAATACCTTAAATTAGGGAAGGCAGAAGCAGTGACTGCCACCAGTTAGAGAAATCCAGGGAAATCTTTTCTCCAGGCTTACTCTGACTGGTGAGCATCCAACATTCAGCTGCCTCATGACTTACGCAGTCGGCTTAAGCACAAGTGGAAATATATATTCGAATGACTTTAGAGATCCGAACAACCTGCTGTATATTTTTGGCTAAGGGTGTATTTACACTGCATGTTTATTGGGAACGCGCATTCCCCATTCATTTTCTGGTACTCGTGTAGTTCCAACAGGCTGCCAATCACTCGATGAACAAATATAACACTTATTTGTTGGGTGAAATGATCTTTTGGTTGGCTTAAGACATTTTTTTTCTCGGCAC
Organism: Dendrobates tinctorius; assembly: GCF_039654945.1. Classification (NCBI taxonomy): domain Eukaryota; kingdom Metazoa; phylum Chordata; class Amphibia; order Anura; family Dendrobatidae; genus Dendrobates; species Dendrobates tinctorius. Next base: position 8,342,397 of record NW_027361706.1, on the reverse strand, counting down.
CACATGTCCCGCTGTTACTGATTGTTCTGTGTGCATCGTAATTGTGGTGGGGCTCTCCTAACATTCTATTATACAACCTCCATAGATGATTAGTGGTCGACTTTGGATCACAACATCATCGCTATAACATTGTGCCCTAGTCAGGAAATGCCGGAGATGCTAGAGATGGTCCAGTGAAGACTTCACCAGTGTCTGGAAAGGAGGATATGACGAGACAGAAGCCTTCCAAAGATGACAAAAATGGCCTACTGAAGACTGCATCAGTGACTGCATCGAAGAAGATTTAATAGGTGATAAGTATCACTCACTGTAGGGATGGGTGCTCTGAAGTATGACAACAGTCATATAAATTGTATATAAAGAATTTCGGCACTCCAAGTTGCCATAGATGAAAATTAATATGAAGGCTTGAATTACAGACATTAAGCCATGGATCCACAGCAGCATGGAAAACTGACTCCCCGTGTTCTATTGCAGCATCTACAGACGTACCTTGATAAAGGCCATTCATGGGTCGAAACGTTGGGTTAATGTCTGTAATTCAAGTCTTCATATAAATTTTCATTTACAGCAACGTGGAGTGCCAAAGTTCTTTATATACAACGCATCAAAGAGGATGACTTCGGAAGCTGTCCACCAATGCCAAAGATGGCCAAGTGAAGACTGCACCGAGGAAGGCGACTAGATGGAAGCTGTCCTAAGATGCCAAAGATTGCCTAGTGAAGACTGCATCGAGGAAAATGACTACCGTACAGACCAAAAGTTTGGACACACCTTCTGATTCAAAGAGTTTTCTATATTTTCATGACTATGAAAATTGTAGATTCACTCTGAAAGCATCAAAACTATGAATTAACACATGTGGAATTATATAATTAACAAAAAAGTGTGAAACAACTGAAAATACTCTATGTCTTACACTCTAGGTTCTTCAAAGTAGCCACCTTTTGCTTTGATTACTGCTTTGCACACTCTTGGCATTCTCTTGATGAGCTTCAAGAGGTAGTCACCAGAAATGGTTTTCACTTCACAGGTGTGCCCTGTCAGGTTTAATAAGTGGGATTTCTTGCCTTATAAATGGGGTTGGGACCATCAGTTGTGTTGTGCAGAAGTCTGGTGGATACACAGCTGATATTCCTACTGAATCGACTGTTAGAATTTGTATTATGGCAAGAAAAAATCAGCTAAAGAAAAACGAGTGGCCATCATTACTTTAAGAAATGAAGGTCAGTCCGAAAAATTGGGAAAAGTTTGAAAGTGTCCCCAAGTGCAGTGGCAAAAACCATCAAGCGCTACAAAGAAACTGGCTCACATGAGGACCGCCCCAGGAAAGGAAGACCAAGAGTCACCTCTGCTGCGGAGGATAAGTTCATCTGAGTCACCAGCCTCAGAAATTGCAGGTTAGCAGCAGCTCAGATTAGAGTCCAGGTCAATGCCACACAGAGTTCTAGCAGCAGACACACCTCTACAACATCTGGTAAGAGGAGACTTTGTGCAGCAGGCCTTCATGGTAAAATAGCTGCTGGGAAACCACTGCTAAGGACAGGAGACAAGCAGAAGTGACTTGTTTGGGCTAAAGAACACAAGGACTGGACATTAGACCAGTGGAAATCTGTGCTTTGGTCTGATGAGTCCAAATTTGAGATCTTTGGTTCCAACCAGTGTGTCTTTGTGCGACGCAGAAAAGGTGAACGGATGGACTCTACATGCCTGGTTCCCATCGTGAAGCATGGAGGAGGAGGTGTGATGGTGTGGGGGTGCTTTGCTGGTGACACTGTTGGGGATTTATTCAAAATTGAAGGCATACTGAACCAGCATGGCTACCACAGCATCTTGCAGAGGCATGCTATTCCATCCGGTTTGCGTTTATTTGGACCATCATTTATTTTTCAACAGGACAATGATCCCAAACACCCCTCCAGGCTGTGTAAGGGCTATTTGACCAAGGAGGAGAGTGATGGGGTGCTACGCCAGATGACCTGGCCTCCACAGTCACCAGACCTGAACCCAATCAAGATGGTTTGGGGTGAGCTGGACCGCAGAGTGAAGGCAAAAGGGCCAACAAGTGCTAAGCATCTCTGGGAACTCCTTCAAGACTGTTGGAAGACCATTTCCGGTGACTACCTCTTGAAGCTCATCAAGAGAATGCTAAGAGTGTGCAAAGCAGTAATCAAAGCAAAAGGTGGCTACTTTGAAGAACCTAGAATATAAGACAGATTTTCAGTTGTTTCACACTTTTTTGTTAATTATATAATTCCACATGTGTTAATTCGTAGTTTTGATGCCTTCAGAGTGAATCTACAATTTTCATAGTCATGAAAATAAAGAAAACTTTTTGAATGAGAAGGTGTGTCCAAACTTTTGGTCTGTACTGTAGATGGAAGATAGCAGACAAAATCTTTGGAACAGCATACATATTTAAAGGGGTGGCCTCAGGCCAAAGTAACCAAACTACTACATGCAATAGCCATGGAACTACTCCCAACAGTACTGTATACAAATGAAAAATTGGAGTACCAAATCCACCACAACAAAGTAAAATCAAAATAACTTTATTAATCTCATAAATATGAGGCACCAGGACAACATGTATTAGATAAAGTCATATCATTACAGAGTTAATTTGGATAAAGACTCAGCTGCAGCAAAAACAAGTGCAACCTAACAACTCAACTTAGCAGGGAAAGATGACAGGATATATATATCCAAGCAAAGTGACAGTGCTTCAAGTATATCTAGAACCGTATATAGTGAAATATATTTTACTTTGTTGTGGTGGATTTGGTAGTCCAATTTTTCATTTGTATTCAAGACTAGATGGAAGATGACTAGACAGAAGCTGACCAAAGATGGCCTAGTGAAGACTGCACTGTTGAATGCACTGAAGAAGATGACTGGATCATGCTTTTGTGTTTTGTTTACTCATGTTTATTATGCTTCAGGGTCTGGAGAGACATCAGGGCATAACAATGCACATTCAATTCACATCAAATAAATTTGTTGAAAATATAATTCCTGACCAGATTTGAGCCACTGTGAAGTAGTTCTCATCAGTAGTAAAGAGGCGATACTGAACTTTACCTATCCCCTTATCCTCTTTTACAGACTCTTTTCAGGTACCTGCTAGTCTGTACTTGCTGTCCTGCAATATCACACAGGAAATGTCTGCTCAGCCAATCACCTGCTGCAGAGGTGACCGGCCTAGTCAGTTATTTGCTAAGCGGCATGTCAGAAGAGACTCTCTAAGCACCAGGGGACACACGGAAGTGGGAAAAGATTTTCTTCTTTATTCCACTCACATTTTAATAAATAAAAAAAAATCAACCCTTATTGCTCATCAGAAATAACGCCTTTCAGAATGCACCCGTCAGGTTTGGTTCCCTCTATTCATAGCCTATCTGGTTGGTGGTTGTCTTCATGAATCAGGTTCGGTTCCCTCTATTCATAGCCTATCTGGTTGGTAGTTGTCTTCATGAATCAATGCCATACAGGAACTTATAAGAGCTCTCATGTTCACATGTTATCAAAGACTCTAAATAGAAATTCCCTTAAATTCTTTTCTCATATTGACTTAATTTCTATTATTTTTTGCAGACATTATTGTTTTTTTTTTTAGACATTTGAACAAAACTAGATGAACGTTGCCATAGAATTTTCATGTCAAAAAGTTATCGGGCAGCAGAAATAGGTAGAAAATAATAAGCATCTCCTTATTAATTAAACTTATTTATTATGGAAGGGTTTCGGGCCAGTGAATAGCTCATTCAGACGGAAATTTACAGCTGGAGCGGCTCTAACAATTACAGGACATAAAGGGAACATTTTAAGACTATCACAATCAATCTCGCTTTATTCCAACATGCTTTGAGTACAATAATCACCTGACATAATAATTGCCAAAGCGAGTTAAGAAAAGACTTCGCTTCCTTGGCATAATCAGGAGTGAGAATCTGCATAAACGTTTCTTGCTCAGACATAAATGGACTGAATATTAATGATATTATGCAATTGAAAAAGAAATTTGTAGCAAAAAAAAAACAAAAGAATTTGAAACCTTTTAAAGGTGCAGACATCGAAATCTAAGATGGTCGTGCGCGATGTTTTATTATACGGACCCGTAAACTTGATTAGCCTCTTTTTTTTGTTGGTGTTTGTCATCTGGTTCAGAAGTTCACATAATTAAAATTCCACCCACTTTTATTGGCTAATGACCAGAGAGCAAAATGAGAGAGAAAACTTGATTAGAATGTGTCCCAAATCAGAATTCAGAAATGAAATAATTGCATCTGATTAGCAGGGAAAAAAGAAATAATTACATTAACGGGCAGTGGATGATTGGTGCAGTATCAGTCTATTCATTTGTGAAGTGCTCATTTAGTACCCTATTTAACTGGTATTTACTCTTCTATTGGGAGTGCTGGATGAAGAACTCACGAGCTGGTCTATGTCAGCAGTTACAGAGCCGTAGTCTTACTTGGTACCGTATTTTTAACAGCATCAGAATAGAAGCCTTGATACATATTCTAAAAACATAAGACCTAATGTTAAAAAATCCAATAATAACTTATATAAAACGGTATAGCTACAGGGGGTGCGAAGGTAGAAATTTTACCCTGGTTTTGACTCCCTAAGATCAACCCATCACATAGGAAGAAACCACTATTTTAAATGCTACTTAGTGGGTGGGTGAAAGGGTACCGTTACACTACGTGACGCACCAGCGATCCCGACAATGAAACGACCTGGTAAGGATCGCTGGTACGTTGCTAAATGGTCATTAGTAAGCTGTCAAACAGACAGATCTACTCAACGACGCAGCAACGGTCCAGCGATCCTTATAACGACCTCGGTGGTCATTGGGACCTTGTCACAAACCAGCTATTCTGATGACTCCCGCCTGCATCCCTGAGTTCTGCATCGCCAACGAGATTGCTCGTCGGCATCAAACACAGCGATACATGCTGGCCAGCGGGACACCAGTGATCAAAAAATGGCCCAGGACAGTCGAGCACAATCAGCGAGATCGCAGCAGGGGGCCGGTCGCATGTAGCGAGATCGCTGGCGAGGTCGCTGTTACGTCACAAAACCTGTGACATTTCAGCAATCTCCCTAACGATCTCGCTATGTGAGACGGGCCTAAAATCTTACACATTTTACTGCTACATCTTTAAAAGTTATATCCCAAGAAAAACAAAACAAAATGAGAATAAACCCTACAACAAGTAAATAATATTAGTACACCTAACTAATATAGGGGACTTAGTTAACTCTATTTTGATCAAAAAAGCATAAAAGCCATCCCACCACGACCAGGTGCACCCATTGGGATGGTCCTTACTAGTGATGAACGAATATGTTCGGAAAACGATCATCAAATCCGAATGTACCATATTCGTGCCATATTTGTACCATATTTGTGCCGATTTTATGTTTGTTGATCGTTTCCGAAAATATTCGCTCATCTATACTCCCACTGAGTCCATTGGCATTTGGCTATGTTCAGCAAATATTGCAAATATGGCGATCACAATCCAAACCAAATAGTGAAATATGCGCTCATCTCCAGTTCTAACCTGTCTAGTATTAAAACCTTACTTTGTGTCAATTGACCTCAATGTGAATAAGGGCAGAGCAGGACAGGATCCAAAATGAGACATCCATCCATGGGAAGCTATACAGATGAATGAGTACGGTTATGGGTACACCTTGTTGTGCTGGGATGCCTTTTATGCTTTTTTTTAAATTAAAATAGCACTACATTTGTCCCATATGTTATTAACAGGGACTATTACTATTTGTTGATTTAGTAACTATAGGGTATATGCTCATTTAGGTTTTTGGGGGGTTCTATCTGTGAAATGGCCACAGTGGGAACATTCTCTTACACTTTGCATGTAGACAGTTTATAATCTGGCTCATTCCTTTGGTTTTATCTTTAAACATTATACATTTACAGTTGCAATTCATGGCATTTTCCTGGAAAATGTTTTATTCTAAAATTGCTCATACACATTAAATTAATGGTAAATCCCGCCAATATTGATAGGCTCTGCCAACAATCCAGTAGGTATGGAGGTCTCTAGACTGTTCCCCAATGGTAATTGCTGAAGACTTTCTACAAGATTTTGGAGACGTCTGTTGGAATTTTCCATTCACCCAGAAGAGCGTTTGGGAGGTCAGAAACTATGTTGGAGGAGATGCCGGGATCACAATCTTTGTTCTTGATCAGCTCAAAGATGGTGGTTGTGGTTGAGGATGAGGTTGTGGCCGGTCATGTTCTTCCATATCAGACTCTTCAAACTATGACTTTATGAACCTTGTACACTGGGTACCATCATAGGGAGCAGAAAAAGGCTTTCTCTAAACTGTTGCCACAAAGTTGGAAGCTGCATTTGTCCAAAGTCTTTTAGTATACTGAAACATTAAGATATTCTTTTCCTAGAACTAAAGAACATTGTCCAGCTGCTGAAAAACAAGCCCATAGCATTATCCATCGTCCACCAAACTTTACAGTGGGCACAATGCAGTCAAGCGGGTAATGTTCTCCTGGCATTCAACAAACTCAGACTCTACCATCAGATGCCAGATAGAGAAATGTGATCCATCACTCCACAGAACACCTTTTTTGATCCAGAGTTCTGTGTGGCGGCCTTACACCACTTTATCCAATGCTAAGCATTATACTTGGTGATATAATGCTGCATCATGCAGCTGCTCGGACATAGAACTCCTGGAGGGGTGCAGTGTTTGTGCTGATGTCAATACCAGAGGAGATCTGGACTATGCAGTTATGGAGTCAGCAGAGCGTTGGTGACTTTTATGCTCTCTGCTCCTAAACATTTGGTAACCCCGCTCTTTAATGTTACGGGGTCTCCACTTTGTGGCTGAATTGCTGCAGTGCCTTCCATTTCTCAATAAAATCACTCATAGGTGATGGGCGAAGATTTAGGAGGGAAGAAATATCATGAACAGACTTGTTACCCCGGTGGCTGCTTTTACAGGATGCGCTGGTGTCAGTGATCTCTGCACCACCGGCCATTCTGTCACGTTAGTAAAGGCACACAGCAGCAAGGGGCATGATATTATACTGTACCTTGAGGGTGGGCGGCTGGATGTTATATACCGGGGGTCAAAGGGCTGGCTGTTATACACCAGCTAGAGGAGCCGGATGTTATACACTGGGGGCAATGGGACTCAATGAAAAATCTGAATTCAATGATTAAGACATGTAGCCATATACTATTGTCCGACTACTGTATTAATTTACCTAAATTTAGAGTTCTCAAAAGAGAGGACAATTTAATTTAAAATTTGAGTTCCCCTTATCGAAGTAAAATATTTGTGTGTCCTTTGTTATTTGACAAAATTACAAAATAATTAGGATCTCTGAACCAGATATTACAAAAAAAATTCCTACAGGTATGGAGTATATCCTCCAATAATAGACATTAAGACTGAGAATATGAAACTCTATTGATCGAACAGGAGATTATAATATAACTGATCCAGGACACAAGGAGAAATGTAATGTATGAGCGCTAAGCCAGACTTAGGTCAATAACATAGTATCCGCAAGTGATGTCGCCGATGTTACATTGATTTTCTCATTTATTCTTGGATTACAAAGTAGTAAACAAATCAGATTTTCCCTAATGTGGAAATAAGAATGTAATTACTGAGTAATATAGGTTACTCCCATCTCAAACAACAACCTGTGGATGTGCCATAAACTCTGGATGGATTCAGGTCCCAAACATGTGCTGCAACCTTTGCATTGATGGCGATGATCTAAGTGGTACAGTTCCCACCAAACAAGCCATAAATGTCCAAGATGTCTAAGATGTGGCACCCTTTCGACTTAGAAAACAAAATGTTTGTTGTTTTTATGCCCCCAAATGTTTTGTTATTTAGTAAATATTCATTCACCTTTCTGCACGAGAAAAAGTCCACTTTTCTCAAATTTTAATCCTACCTTGAATATCCAAGTGTTATTAGTTTATCCCAACGTTAGGAAAAAGATACTAATGGGAACCAGTTGGATGATTAATTCTAACCAAACCACGGGAAGAAGAAATCTCAGAGACTGGCTCTGGCAACACAATGTATGCTCTACAGCATTTTAAGTCTATACTATTGATGGACACATCTTTAAAGATTGCACTTTTGTGGAATATATATCTTGGGTACTAGTAGTGATGAGCGAACATGCTCGGATAGGGCGTTATTGAGCATGCTTGGGTGTTAACCGAGTGACTTCGGCATGCTTGTAAAATATGTTCGAGTTCCAGCGGCTGCATGTCTTGCGGCTGCTTGACAGCGGCAACAAATGCTGGGATTTCCTGTCGAACAGCCACGATAAATGCAGCCGCCGGAACTCGAACACACCAAAGTCACTCGGTTCGCACCCGAGCATGGTCGGGTAACACTTTACCTGAGCATGCTCGCTCATCACTATTGGGGACCCAACACATGCATTGGGAAACTTTTAGTAGCTACATTAGTTCGTTGAGTCTTCCATAGTGTATGTATCATTTGCAAATAATCTAGCCTCACATACGGAATTTCAGTTGGCCAATCGCTGGTCTTGGTCAACTTCAGTTTTATGTTCATGTGATATATTCATTTCGCAACACTTGGAAGAACAAAGCTTGGGTAAGGCTAGGATACATTTCATCCAACATGCCCAATTCTTATTTTGTCAACGTGTTCACATTAGTTTCTTCCACAATCGCGGTAATGGCCAAGTTTATAGTTTTGTAGTTGTACTTCAAAGGAAGTAAAGTTAGCAAAATAATTAGAGTAAAATAAGTAAAAGTAAAAAAAAGACACTAAAATGAAGACGGTACCGAGCAAATGTACACTATTTAAAATTCCTCAGTAGCATGGTGTTCACATTATATACAACATCTTTTGGAAACTAGCTCAAAAGTTAATGTTTCATCAGAAAATTACATATTGTTTAGAGGAAACCTGTCACCAGAAAAAACGCTATTAACCTGCAGATACGGGGTTAATCTGTATGTTAGCATTATGCTGCCCGGCGCCTGCACGTAGCTTAATGCTTTGGAGAGAAAACAAATTTTATTTTCCCCAGCAGCCTTCCTGCATCAGTCACAGGGGCGGCACCGGCGCTGGTTCAGTCACCAATTTTTTTAATACAGAGAGAAAAAAAACCCCATTGATAAAAGTTAACAAGAATATATTTAACAAAATAAAACAGATTCAAACAATAGGTCATTTTCAGAAAATGGCTTCCCTTTAAATGTAATCAGAGACTTGAACCAATGACTGAGATTATTTCTAAATGGAAATGAGTGACATCTAATTATTTACCTTGACGAGACTGTGTGACATTTAAATTGCCCAGACAGTCGTACCACTTAGCAATTAACAATCGTTGCGTAACGTTCTGAAGTTCACTTCTTCCTCAAGTGGAAAGTGAATGTTGATTGATGACCGTGTGACAGTAAGCGCTACTCTGCCTCTGACCAGCTTATTAGACATCAATCAACGTCCAGTGCACACAATAACCATCTACTTTCGCCTATTGTAGTTTTTCGCCCAAGTTTCTAGGTACATGCTTATGATCGACAAACATGTTTGGGTCAATGTAGGGTTATCTACCTTCTTCCGTGTTTGTAGATGGATCATGATTGGCTTGTTACTCTTGTCTTAAGATGTGTTCCAATGATTAAAAAACAAACATGTCAACAATGTCAAAGGATTTCTGAGATTATTATATTGATGGCCTATCATTCAGAAAGGTCATTAATGCCAGATTGTGAAGGTCTGACTCGTCTATCCCATCAATCAGCTGTTTAAAGGAGAGATGCAGTTTTGCCATTGTCTACATCATGTGGCAGAAGTGCAAGGCAGGGGCATGCATAGAAATCCAAAGGTCAGAAGTGGAACACCCCAATAAGCCCATGGCTGCCATTGGACAACCCACTGGGTTGTCATAATTTCATCAGAGAAGAGTTCAATACGGGTGACAGAGGGCCCCCTCTATCTAACCATGATAATTTCACCATGGCATTTAAGTGGTTAAATTTCGAGATCAGAACTAGCTCCAAAAACAGCTGTTATAGATGAGTGTCTACTGGGTAAAATAGCCAGCACCCACAAAATATGGAGCTGGCTCAAATCCTCCTGACTTCTGCCATACATATACAGTAAATGCTAGAGAGTAGAGGATGCCAGTTAAGTAGAAAGCCATTTGGCACAAAGATCCTATGCTCATGGTACCAATAGGAATTGCATGGCTGGCTGCCACTATTGGCGGCATCTCAGAGACACTGTAGGAGAGAAAAGCGCCAATAGGGTCTTATCCAGTGATAACTTTTAAAAATGATTTTAGCTTGCACTAACCTGATATTCTTCAAGGCAAAGGCATATAAGACTCATCAGAGCCACCAGCTGCTGCGGATCCACAGGTCAAATCATTGACTGATTCACAGTACCAAATATAAGGAAGTGTGGATATCACACGCGCTGCTGTATGTATAACAATCCAGGCTTATAGATAGTAAAAGATGGTATTTTTTATTCACTAATCACTCAATGCAACGCGTTTCGAAGTACATATGACTTCTTCCTCAGGAGATGCGCTCCTGAGGAAGAAGTCATATGTACTTCAAAACGCGTTGAGTGATTAGTGAATAAGAATACCATCTTTTACTAACTACAAGCCTGGATCGTTATTCATACAGCAGTGCGGGTGATATCCACGTTTCCTCCTATTTGGTACTATTGGCGGTATGCCACTTGTGGCGGGAATTGCCGATTTTGCCGCAATAGAACAGTTTTACAATGTCTTCCACTACTAATACTAAGTAGACGGTATGCAGGTAGAAAGCTAAATGTATATACTGTATTACAGAGGCTGCATTGCTTGTATGAGCGCCATGGGCCCTTTACAGCTTCTTGTTCGGGTACCAAGAGTCAAACCCAAACACTCTGATGCAAATTGCCTATCCTAAGCATAATCCACCAGTATTCTGATCCCAGTTAACCCCTTTGACACAATACAACTCAAGTATCTTTGTTAACAATACCATGATCCAATGTCATCCAGAAGGACAGCACGTCACATTATTGATCAACGGTACATTTTGTATTGACATGTCTTACAACATTTTTTGCTCCAACAACATAAAAGAATTGACAAAAAATAGGAGGGGTTTTCAAGTAGTAAAAGTTTAGGCTACTTTTAGAAGAGAAAGTGAGAATAAAGAAAAACATGGTGCAAATCGATATCTAACCGTCAATGAATTCAATATAAGCTAAATTTAACGAAACACCCACTCCTTTAACTGAGGTTACCCAGGTAAAGAAAGAAAAATATTTGCTTGCTGTCCAAATTAGTAAAATTGACTAATGTATATTTTTTTTACTTTATATACTGCCCTAAAATCATAGTGTCATGGTTTTGTGGTTGATATAAGATAGTGGTGAATTGAATTCAACCTATAACCTACGATATTTATTCAGCAGAAGGTAGAATCCATTGTGGCACATGCTAATTCCTTCATATTAAGGAAGAAATACTTTTTCGACTTTTTCAGTCTAGCTCTCCGGATCAATGTCCCATCACAAAGATTAGGAACCATAACCTATAGTTTCATAAATCAAGACCGTAGACCTTATAAGTGGTGATTGAACAACATACATATATTCAATCAGTAAGCTGTATCCACAAATGTTCTTATATTAGAAATTACAGGGTTTGTCCACTATTTGGACAACCCCTTCTCATTCCTCAGAGAGCATCAGCAGCCTTGACTTCCTGTTGATGTTCGACTTGTCCAAAGGAGGGGACAGTGTCCAAAGCGCTGATTGGGCGCAGGGCTCAGGTGATGTAACTGTCATGATACCAGTGCTGGTGGACCTGCACTTCTGGGGTTAATGTTTTGATCTCAGTGCAGACTCTTACCTGCACACCTGAGACCTATTATGGTGGCCTCTCATTGGTTCTGGGAAAGCGTTTTATAGCCTCAGGAAGCTCCCATCCCCGTCAGTTATACTTTCACCTTTGGCACAGTGTGGTGTCCCCTGAGTGTATTTGTGCTGTGTTCTGGTTGCTTGATTCTCTGTGTACGACTTGGTCTGTTCTCTGGATATTGCTTTGGATTCTGCTTGGTACCTTCTATGTCTGTTTGGTTTTGACTTCTGCTTGGCCCTGACTATCCATTCTGTCTCATCCATGGTACTTTACTGATATCTCTGTGTATGACCTCTGTTTTGCCTGACTCTGAGTATTTCTGTATAGTGTCCTGCCATCTCTGAAAGCAGGACGCTAAGCCCCGCCCCCTTGCAGTCACATGACTGGAGGTCCTGTGACTGCTTGCTAAACTTCAGCGTCCACAGGTCCTGTGTATCTGTACTTTCCGGCTGTCCCTGACCCCGGGCCCCCCTACAGTGCGGGTGAGTCCCTGCTCAGCGGAGGCTGCACGCCGGCGCTGACAGGATCCTGACAGTAACAACCTCACCTGATCCCTGGGTACGCAGGTGACGACACAGCAGGAATGGCGCCGGCACCGGAGATGAGTATACTGTACGTGTTTTTATTTTGATTTGGCCAAAAATGAGGAATAAGATGGGTTTGTCCAAGTAGTGGACAACGTCTTTAACATCTCAACTTTCTGCTTCAGCATAAAGCTTCCTTCCCCTTTTCTTTGTTGGTTATGTAATAAAGAGACTGGCTGACTGGCAAATTTCTATAGCTAAGCCATCATGATAAATAAGTCAGTCGGACATCATCTATCATCTATCTATTTTATTAAGCTAATCTGGAAGAGGAGATGCACAATGCAACATGAGATCTGGAGGAGCAGTCTTAGAAACAAAAGTATACTAGTACATTTTCTTAATTTTAATTTGGGCAAAAAAAACAAAAATAAAATATTTTTTAAATAAATACATTTTATTGAAATAAATTTAAATAAATAAAATAAATAATTTTAATAAATAAAAACAAATACTTAGATAAATTTGGGCCATTTTTTGTTTCAATTTGAAAATATGATTCTAAAAAGAATTATTTGCACCAATCCATAAATATTCCCGTTGGAAGTGATTATTCATATAGGACTTGATCAAACTGATTGATTGCACAAACAAACGGGGCTCATCTAAAGTTATATCTGAAAAATATTGCCAAAATAAAATATTGTAATAATTCTGAAAAAATAAATTGTAACTTTTTCGGCAACATCGTCATTGAGCACCCTTTATCTTGTCGAAGTATCTGGTCCTGGGGACTAAAGGGTGAATGTTGCCTATCCTGCATTGAGGAAGGCTATGAAAGTATATAGCAATCCCCGCTGTGTCTTCTGCAGCTCTGATCATACAGAGAGAGGCGACCCCTGCTTATTTCGCAGTAGTGCAATTTCTCTGCTCATTTAAGAGAGAAAAATACATTTGGATTCCCCCAAGTGCTGGTAGTTGTAAAACCAGCGGGTTGCTCACCCCATAGAATTTTGAGGGCATGTCAAGCTTATCTTGCAATACCTAACTGTGAATGTATGGCAGCAAATCTGATACAGGTCACAAGATACATCACAGAGGAAGCATGAGAAAATCCTGACACGTGTCATATGTAACAGTGCAGAGGATAAGACATGATGCAGTACATAAACCTCTCCATGTATCATTGTGTGGGCATATAGCTTTTCTTACCGCTACATTTTTTTAAGGTTTATTTTTTTATTTTAAAGCCAAAGAGAAAGGTAAAAAATAGGAATAAATGAGTTATTACTATTTCATCATTATACCCATTTATAACAATAAAAAAATATATTAATGACTAAAGATGTGGCAAAAAATTGAGCGGAATTTAATTCTACTTGAATCTTACAAAAATCTTCATTCAACAAAATGTGGATTTTTTTGTTTCCCCCTCCGCGTGGATTCAGCCAAATGACGGACAATTGCTGACATTTTTCTAAACCGTGAGGGAGCCATCAAGGTTAAAAAAAGCCCCCAAAATCCTTATACCATACTTATCATACCCTTCACATCTCTGGTCCCTCCACTCCTCACCAGCATCTGTCCAATTCTTGTTCATCTTCTGATCTCTTCTGCAAGCACTGAAATCCCCGATTCTCTGGCTCTGATGAGGCCCAGGATAGTTCTGCGCAAGCAAGCAAAAGGTCAAGGCGTGTGTCGTGTCATCATGACCCTGTGACCTTTGCACGCTTACTTTGTTTTACTCGTGAAATTTTAGATCCAAACACGCCACACCAATGATGTGCTTTGTTGCAGGTGCTCGCTTTTTGGAAATCTCTGTATCTAGCATTTCTTATGCCAATTTTGGGAAGGAGGTTGAATTTTGCTGCCACTTTTTGCTTTCTATGCATATACCTACCAACCTAGCATTTATTCTTACATCCTTTTTGACTAAGGTTGAATAAATGGAAGTGAAAAGATTGTCAAAAGTTAATTATAGTGTTGTATAAAATGAATAGTAAATAAAAAGTGGTAATGGGAGAGGTAGTGTAGAAAAAACCATACCTTGGCTAAGAATATGGGTCCGGTAGTAGCAGAAGAAGCACCAACGACATCACAGGCACCAGATGTCTGACCAATAGTACTTACTATCTGAGTAGTAGTGCTACCAAACAGAGGTCACAATTAGCCCTGTTTACCACCAACATCAAGGGCACCAGAGGTCTGACCAGTAGAACTTACTGTCCAGGTAGTAGTACTACCAAACAGAGGTCACAATTAGCCCCGTTTACCACCAACATCATGACCACCAGATGTCTGACCAGTTGAACTTACTGTCCGGGTAGTAGTGCAACCAAACAGAGGTCACGATTAGCCCTGTTTACCACCAACATCAAGGGCACCAGATGTCTTACCAGTAGTACTTACTATCCCAGTAGTAGTACTACCAAACAGAGGTCACAATTAGTCCCATTTACCACCAACATCACGGGCACCAGATGTCTGACCAGTAGAACTTACTGTCCAGGTAGTAGCACTACCAAACAGAGTTCACAATTAGCCCCGTTTACCACCAACATCACGGGCACCAGATGTCTGACCAGTAGAACTTACTGTCCAGGTAGTAGTACTACCAAACAGAGGTCACAATTAGCCCCGTTTACCATCAACATCACGAGCACCAGATGTCTGACCAGTAGAACTTACTGTCCAGGTAGTAGTAATACCAAACAGAGGTCACAATTAGCCCCCTTTACCTCTGGGAAGCATGTTAGTTGAGAAGTAGTGGAGGGCGTTATGGATTAATGTCAACTTTGACAGTGACACTGTCAGTTTGAGTCAGTGTTCAGTATTGAATGGTCTGTCTGATCATAAGTGAAAAAAGATTAATTTTTGGACAGTTTTTAATTTAAAAATAAGCATGAAAAGTCTGGCAGTACACGGTGTTATTAAATGGGCTGTTGGTTGCTACTGTGTTACCCTCAATTTCCATGGCGGGATCATTTTGACATTACTAAGCCTGTGTTTGCATTAAGGGGATTGATAAGGATTGTATACAATCATAGGAAACCTCAGAGTGTTATACATGAATCAATTTTTTTGCAAAAATTTGCACAGCCTGATGAATTTGCGTTTCAAAGGATTCGATCATCTCCAGTAAAGACTTATTAGCCCATATAGAAAAAAAACACATTTTCCATATTCAGCCATTATCTTGTGGTTGAGGTTTCTACTAAGTTTTATAAAAGTCCTATGTCTGATTACACTATTATTGCCATAACCATACTGATCATTAAAGCAAATCCAAAGAAATATAAAGCTGTCCTTGCCACAAAACAGATTCTCCCAACCAAAATGATGTTTGTTGCATGAAATTTTAGGAGGAGCAATCATTTTATTTAACCAGTGATGAAGAAGTTGAAAGTCTCTTCAAACAATCTTTTTGAAAAAAAAAAAAAACTTTTTCAAAATATCCCATAAAAGATTGTTTGTCCCTCACTCCTTGTCAATGAACATGCATGACCAGTAGTGAAGAGCGAGTACATGATGAGTAGTGATGAGCGAGTATACTCGTTGCTCGGGTTTACCCGAGCATACTTGGGTGATCTCCGAGTATTTTGGCGTGCTCGGAGATTTATTGTTTGTCGATGCAGTTGCATGATTTGCGGCTGCTAGCCAGCCTGAATACATGTGGGGATTGCCTGTTTGTTAGGAATTCCACACATGTATTCAGGCTGTCTAGCAGTCGCAAATCATGCAGCTGTGTCGACAAACACTAACTCTTCGAGCACGCCAAAATACTCAGAGATCACCCGAGCAGGCTCGGGAAAACCCAAGCAATGAGTGTACTCGCTCATCACTAATGACCAGTTTAATCAATTGTAGTGGCTAACATGACCTAAAATGAGTATGACTGCATTCACCAGACGACCATACCTTCAACTGCTCAGTCTACTCCTATCTCTTGTATGTACCTTAAAGGGGCCAAGTAATAAATCTATGATCAGTGCAAGTGCTAGTACAATTGCTAGGACACCTACTGATCCCCAAAAGTCAAGACCCTCAAGTGAATAAAGCAGTAAGACCCATGTGTGACTACTGCTCTAGTCACTGTCTATACTAGCTGCAGCTACAGATGAGCACTAATGGTGCTGTAGTGGTGGTCTTGCTTGCATACTACTAAACCGTTTACCTTTGGGACCTCCTTCTCAACAGTTCCAGTGGATTCATCCCTACTAAATACACTTATATCACTGATCCTGTGGATGGGTGCTAAATCATGTTGGTAGAATAACACCTTTAAAGAAAACCTGACAAGTCCCCCATGTCCCCCAAACCTGTTTATTTTTTTTGTCTAGCAGTCCCTCTATTTTGTTGGACACATAAAGAGATTGTTAGAAAAGTATTTCTTAAGTCCGTTTATCATATGTACATGGACCCTTTGACTAGTTGAAAGAGCGTTAGTTTCCCTAGACTAGTCAGTCAACCCTCTCAACATGTTATCACGCTCCTATGGGGCATGTTAACATGATTTGCAGGAGCAGGCGTCATCGCCAACTCTCCGCAAGTCTCGCAAATACGCTTGATTTTTTTCCACTTACGTCATTGCACCAGCTGTTCCTCTTGTTCCTGCCGAGTCTGATTGTTCCTAGGCTCCTCAATCGACGTGAGCTATCTTCTCCACTTCCAGTCATGTGCAGTACGCCTTTGAAGCCAGAAAGCATACCCCGGGCTCCAGAGGCGCAATTATGTGAGTGAAGAAAGCCACGCGCTTCCACAGGGCATGATAACATACCGAGAGGGACAACTAGTCTGGAAATACTAACGCCCCATTGACTGGTCAAAGGGTCCATGTGCATATGATAAACGGAGTTTAGAAATACTTTTTCTAAAGGTCTGTTTATATGTCCAATGAAATAAAGGGACTGTTAGGCCCAGGAACAGAAACAGGACCATACAGATGCTGGTGATTTAGGGGTATGGTTGCCCTGTCAGGTTTACTTTAAGGCATGATGGGAATAAGATTAGATTCACCCATGCATTAGAGACTCTAGAGGCTCCATCACAAGTTCCATCACTTTCACGAACAAAACTAAGGTCAATCTACTTAGCTATTTTTCTGTTAAAATGACAGATACCCTAACTGAATACAAACAGAGCCCGATGCGCGTTTCGCACAGCTTCTTCGGGAGGCGTCAGAAGAAGCTCCCGAAGAAGCTGTGCGAAACGTGCGTTGGGGTAGAGGGATTTCCAGGGATCACCGCTCACCTGCCGCTGTTATGTACACAGACATGTGTTTATCATAATCACAGTATGGCATTGGCACAGGCCAGCATATATTTAGGGATACGTTGATGCGCAGTCCTTGGTATTTGGATGCCTTTCTTTTGGCTCATGATTAATTGATTAGAGGACATTGTGATCTTCCATTGATTTATTTAAATTGTGAAAATTGTTCATTGTGGTCAGACTACATTGTTTTGTGGTGATTCCATGGCTAGTGTGTCCCTCTTCATTTATTCAGCACATGTGTTTTTAATTTTTGTCAATAAATAATATCTGCATTTTATATACCATTCAGTGGTGCCCTGTGTTCACTACATGGTTATCACAACAGTGATTCATTTAGTCTGTGGTATATAGTACCCACTATTGTTATGGGGATATTAAGGTTTTTGTGCATTTTTGTGAATTAATTAAACCAAAGTGAGGATAAGAAAACTGCAAGTTTTCAACATGTTAAATATTCAACTAAATTCCTTACATGATATTTTCATTCCGTACAACGTGCCTGTGAGCAAGTGATAAATTATAATTGCCCCCATCCCAGGGTTGAGACTTTGATACAACAAAGGCGAGCTACGTCAGCAGAAGTTGCAACCCTCACGGTGACATTTCGCAAGCACATTTCACATTAATGCCTTAATTCTTTCCCATTGTTTACCATAATACGTAATTCTCCATCTGTCAGGAAATACTGTAAGATCAGCCACTGTAAAATGAGCTGTCTTCTCCACCGAGCATGCATCTTATCACCCAGAAGCAATGTAATACAAAATATAATTACATTCCCTGATTAGCGGAATGTGGGGGCATTATTTACATTTCCTGAGAATTCTGCTGATGCCGATAATGTTTTTTTTAATTTTTTTTTTATAAACTTGCACAAGGTCCCATCTTTTCATTTATCCAGGCCGACCCGCTCTTCATATCAATAATTGCGGTATAGATGCAAAGCACTGAAACAGAACCCTGGAGTCAATGAGTAATTACGAGGAGCTCTGCACAATCTGAGCCGTTTTCAATGCGGCAGACATCGGTGACAGAATAGTCCATTAGACTTTACTGTTTCTTACAACTCTTTAGGAAGGATCCTGAGCTCCAAACCTTCAGCCGTTTAGATCAATATTGTAATTACTCTTATTGACAGATTGTTTTACAATGGAAACCATCATTGGAATGTGTCAGGCCGCTTGGCCTCAGATTGTCCGCTCTATGCAGCAGCGCACCACAAATATCTGATTCAAATCAACTTTCTACCAAGGCGGTGATGACAAGCGCGAAATTAATTGTTCCACTTCATGTAAGACCTGTATTCTTGTTTGGAGAGAGCATTTTTTTTCTGTGTTGCGAAGCAACAGTAGGGTTCTGATAGTGGGATGCAGCATCCTATTCTTCCGCCAACTTGGTACTCAAGTCTTTAGTGTCTGAGTAGAAGTGTTAAGTGTAGAGGCATCTTCTTCTTTAGTTGGAGTAATCTTCACAAGTTCAGAAAATATGAACTCAGTATTGACGAAAAAAAAAGAACAGAAGATAAGTGGATAGTACGCTATCGGAGACAAAACAAAACATGTATTTCGAAATCTGGTTCAAAGACCTAATTCGACCATGGCATTAAAATATGAAGTTAAGAAATATATTTTTAGTATAACGAGACTTAAGAGATGATAAACATCAGAAGGTATCGTGAATTTACACATTTAAATTTTATAATTTTTAATTAAACCCTTTGGAAATGCAAACACTTTTTGATTTTTTTTGTCTGTTTTTTTTTCCCTCCTTGCCATAACTTTTTATATTTCTCCATAAACATAGACATACTGCAACATATTTTTAAGATATGCTATAAGTTTGGATGGCAAAATATAATGTACTGAAAAATGGAAAAATTAATTATATCATATCATGTACTGAAAAATGGAAAAAATAAAATTTCAAGGATGGGTAAACTTTCAAAAAAACCCCCACAACAATTCCATTATTTTTTGAGGGGTTTGCTTTTATATGGCATGCAAACTTTGATCTATGGTCAGAATGTTTAGGGTGATAGCAAATTTATATAGTTTTAACAACAGGACAGGTTATAAAAGTTTGATCAGATGAGTGTTAGAGGGCCTCCCAATGGGACATTCACTGATCGCGAGAATGATCTTGAGACACTGTGGTAGAACATCCATTCAAACTCCTTCTGACAATGGGGGTAACAGGAGGAGAGAGAAAAAGGTTTTGGGACCCCATAATAAGTAACTGATAAGAGTCCCAGTGGTGGGGCTTCCAGTGATCAGCCATTGATAGATGTCTCTTGCGGGAAAACCTCTTTAAGAATTGTATTTTTCCCTGTTCTATGTAGAAACACTAGTAACACTTTCCTTGACTGATGTGTATAATTTGTCATCCTATTCCACTTCGATGACTTACATTTTTTTTTAGGTAAATTTAGAAACAAGCAGAAAAGGAAAAGAAAAATTTGTAGAGAAATAATAATAAAAAAATTTGCCGTTTCGAAATCGAACTAAATGAAAAACTTCTATGACTTCATAGATAACGTTACAATAACGCAAAACTAAAATATTAACAGTGTCCTTAGTAGAGGCGTCTTCTTCTGTCTTCATCACGATGATACATAAATATGTATTTGCTCATAATGCTTTGATTTTATTCATTTGCTCTTATAATGTAATTCATTCCCTCAGTTTCCAGCAATTTACCTACCACTGTGCTGTTAGTAATGATCTTCCATATGTTGTGTGAGAACAGAATGAGCGTTATATGGTTTTCTGCTTAAAAGGAAAAGTCCCTTATGCTAAGTCTATATAATATATATGTAAGTTAATTGGTATATGTTGTTTATATATGTTATTGAAATTCATATTTTTCTACTATCACAGATCGTAAATGCACCAAATTAAAAATAAATAGCAAAAATGTGCTGGAAGACGATTTCTAAGGTTCTGAGGTGTCGATATGTATGTACATACATCTATTGTGTGTCTACACTGCGTTCCAAATTATTATGCAAATTGGATTTAAGTGTCATAAAGATGTAATTTTTTGTTTTTCAAATAAACTCATAGATGGTATTGTGTATCAGGGCTCTTTGGATCACTGAAATCAATCTCAAATTCCTGTGATATTTAGTTTACCAGGTGAGCCCAATTAAAGGAAAACTACTTAAAAATGATGTTCCACATTATTAAGCAGGGCACTAGTTTCAAGGAATTTAAGAAAGAAAAAGGACCTCTCTGCTGCTGAAAAGCATCAAATAGTGCAATTCCTTGGTCAAGAGATGAAAACATTAGATATTTCCCAAAAATTTAAACGTGACCATCGTACTGTTAAGAGATTTGTGGTTGATTCTGAGCCCAGACATGTTTGTGCTGATAAAGGCAGAATGAGGAAGGTTTCTGCCAGGCAAGTTCATCGGATTAAGAGAGCAGCTGCTAAAAAGCCATTACAAACCAGCAAACAGATATTTAAAGCTGCTGGTGCCTCTGGAGTCCCTCGAACCTCATGGTGTAGGATCATTCAAAGGCTTGCTGTGGTGCATAAACCTACTATTCGGCCACCCCTAAAAAGTGTTCACAAGCAGAAATTGTAGCAGTGGGTCCAGACATACATGAAGACTATTTTTCATACAGTCTTGTTTACTGATGAGTGTTGAGCAACCCTGGATGGTCCAGATGGATGGTTGGTGGATGGCCACTATGTCCCAACAAGGCTGCGACTTCAGCAAGGAGGAAGAGGAGTCATGTTTTGGGCCGGAATCATGGGGAAACAGCTGGTAGGGCTCTTTAAGGTTCCTGAAGGTGTGAAAATGACCTCTGCAAAGTATATAGAGTTTCTGACTGACAGCTGTCTTCCATGGCATAAAAAGCAGAAATGTGCCTTCAGGAGCAAAATCCTCTTCATGCATGACAATGCACCATCTCATGCTGCAAAGAATACCTCTGAGTCATTGACTGCTATAGGCATAAAAGGAGATAAACTCATGATGTGGCCACCATGTTCCCCTGACCTCAACCCTGTAGAGAACCTTTGGAGTATCATCAAGCAAAAGATCTATGAGGGAGGTAGTTCACATCAAAACAGCAACTCTGGGAGGCTATTCCGACTTCATGCAAAGAAATCCAAGCAGAAACTCTCTAAAAACTCCCAAGTTCAATAGATGCAAGAATTGTGAAGGTGATGTCACAGAAGGGTTCCTATGATAGCATGTAACTTGGCCTGTTAGGATGTTTTGGAGTTAAATAGTTTTTTTGTTCAGTGAATGTGACCTCCTAATGCTGCAAATTCCACAAATGAACATTTTCAGTTCTTTAAAACAGATCAAATGTTTAGAAATTCTACTGTGCCTAATAATTTGGAATAGTGCAATTTGAGTTTTTATTCATTTTGGAGATTATACTGTTATCATTGGGAGGTTTCTTCAATAAAATTTGATGTATACTCTAACGGGTGATGACTTTTATTAGACTGACTGTCATTTGCACTGACTATTTAGGAAAATTATAGAAAAATATAATTTGCATAATAATTTGGAACACAGTGTATAGGCAAACCATGTACTCTAGTAAATGAGGGGCTGTGAACATGAAAAAAGTGCCCTCACCTCCCATTGTCACCAATTCATACCACCATCCTAACCAACAATTGTGTTTCTGCTCCACCAACATCTTCCTATGACCCCTGACCTGATTTCTTGTTCTCATTTTTTTATTCTCACTGGAAAGATTTGTCAACTTGTTGTCCACTTATTTGCAAAAACAAAGATGGAGTGACCACGCTTTTTTTAAGAAGCTCCATGGCAGCTACAAATGCCCTTATGATGTGTATAACATTGGCAACAGGATGCTTCCAATTATTTTAAAGAGAGTCTATCAGGACAAAATGAATGTTGAAACCAAGCACAGGGGCTTGGCGCACCCTTGTCGTGGCCAAACAGTTCAGTGCACCTTCCCACCTACTTGTTTTCCATCTATCTCCTCCCTCCTTGGGCTCATGTAAAGCCAAAGCTGTCAATTAAGGAAGAACAGGGTGGTGGTAGATGGAAAACAAGCAGGTGGAAAGGAGCCCTGAACTGTTTGGCCACTCCAAGGGTGCACCCCTGGCCTGTACTTGGCTTGAGCAATCATTTTGTGCTGTCTCACTTCCTTTAAAGAGGTGAAAGGTATGTTCGGAACTAATATGTTTGATCTGTCCTTCCTTTGGACATGTGTTGTCTACTGCACATGATGTCATATACATGAGAGGGTTGGCCAGTTTGTTTGACATTTATCCATTATGAGTACAATGACCTTAAAATTTGATCATCTCTGATTAGGTAACTGTGTTTCTAAAAGAGTATGTACCAAGATTAGAAGTTTCCCTCCATCCATAGGGTAGGCCATAACTTCCTGATAGCTGGGGGACCAACCACCGATCAAGAGAAGGGGTTCGACTGCATTGTTTCTCAATGGGACCCCTGGAGATAATTAAGTTGAGCACTCAACTGGTCTTCAGCACTTCCAGTAAGAACAAATGGAATAGAGGTGTGCTTGTTCAACCTCCATTACATTTAAATGGGGGTCTGCGCTGGGACCTGTACCGATCTTGAAAACAGGACTCGTCTGAATGGGATGGAGGTTGACCATGCACACCTCTGCACCATTCATCCATAGTGGGGGTGCCGAAGACCTGTTGAATACAGCACTTGCTTATTTCCATCCGTACCATTGAGAATGGAAGGAGTGCATCCCCATTGTCATGATCAGTGGTCAGAACCCAAGTGAGCAGAAAGATATTTCCTATCCCATGGCTAGAGAGTAACTTCCAAATTTGACACAACCCCTTTAAGTCAGTTCCCTTTTACTGTTAACAATCTTTTGCACTTTTCAGACAGTCCCAGGAAAGTAGTGTTGTTCTGTCATTAATTCTCTGTCTACTTGTGATAATGAAGTGATAACATTCAATTTCGCAGCAGGCTGTAAAACGAGCCGCAGTGCAGCTTGTCTGGCCCTTGAATGTCAGCACGCGAACATTACAATATTTTGTAATTTATTTTTTGCATGAACAGGCATGAAAAATAATCAAAAAATCAAAAATACACCCAAAAATGTAAATCACAAAAAAATATTAAAATGATGTTATTTTAGGATGCATGGTAATGTTCCTTTAAATGACTAATTTAACTTGAGGTATTCAGAGTTCTGATTCATATGTATTATTGATATTCTATGTGCGTTATGTGGAATAACATAATGCAGTCATTGAGTATTATCTGTGTGAGTGGCACGGAGACTGTCTCAAAGTTTTCTTGATTTGAAGCCTTTTTGGTTATTGGATCCCTATGGATGCAGTTTAAAATAAGCTGTGTGTGACCATATGAGACAAAGTGAGAATATTCTGTATCTATCAGTGGTAATGGCCTTTTTACGAGCAGTTTAATTTTATTATCCTGTGTAAACATTGTCTTCATAGTGAGTTTATATGATGTTACATGTTTACTCCTTGGAGAGAATTAAAGGCGACAGTAATATTAAATCTCGATGGAGCAAATCATCTCGAACGGCCGCTTTATTCAAACTGTGTTAGCGTTCACGCAATTGTATATAACGGTGACGATCAACTCATAAGAAAAGCAAATGTCTAGAAATTGAATTGAAAATGAGTTTCTTTGTAAACCCTTTCCATATTTCCAAAGAAATGTTGCTTGGTTATTTAGTGTAGTCATCTACTCTGGTTTCTCTTGCTTCCACCCAAACCAAATTAAATTTTTGGTATTTTTCTTTTCTTGTAACACAAGTTATGTCAATTTTTGGTACAGTCGTTTCTATAGTGCCAAAATTAGAACATATTTTTTTATTTGTAAATTGGGTCTTCATCCAATGTACAGTGTGTGTCATCATCAGTAACTTCATGTACATGGGTATCAATAGTAGAAAAAGGTTGCCAGAAGCCATCATCTTGGATAGATAAGAATCTGGATATTTTTATCCATACGGTGAAGGGTTGTCCAAATCCCAAGGAGCTCACTTGGAAATGTGTACAAGTAGGAAATAATAGACAGTGTCCAACGCTGGCGGACACAGACAGAAAAGGACCCCTGTGCAAGAACAATATATGGGCCTTTTGCATCCCAAGAGCTCCTAAAAATGCAAAATTGCACCTACTTTGTAGGATTAAATGGGTCTCTTAACTCTTGGCCCTTTGTGCGGCTGCGCAGGGTGCCCCTGGTGTCAAGGGTTGGATGGTGTCATGGCCTGGCGGAATGCACCTAATTAAATAAACGTAGAGGCTAGGTGCGTTCGCAGTCCGGGGTCCACCGTGCAGATGTGTTAACTGCTGCTAGACAATAATGGACAGTGTGTAATAACGAACAGCTGAATTAACGCGGGTTACAGTCACCCGGTGTGAACTGAGGCAAACTCTGTTACCTCACAGAGAGTGCCCTGAACGGTATAGGAACCGTAATCTGTTCAGCCTCACAGGCTATGGCTAGGAGAGCGCAGGTGTGACATCACAGGACGCTGCCCCAAGAAACAGGGTCAGCATGCATTACTATAGCTGGACCAGAGGTGGCAGAAGCAACCAACCCCACAGTGCTGGTCTGAGCAGAGCGCTGGGATCGACAAGTCTGCTGTACAGCCTCCTCTGTGGCTGGAGAGGAATGGGAGACCGCCGAATGCAAGGCTCGGGATTCCTGCTGTGCAGCTACAGGAACCCGATGCCTTACATTACCCCCCCTCCTAGGTCCCCCTTCCCTCTGAGCCTCACTATGCCCAAATGCCGCAATGAGAAGCATAGAGTGGATGTTCTTCACTGGCTCCCTGGTCTGAGCCTCTGGACCATGACCCTTCCAGTCCACCAAATAAAACTTTTTCCACGTACCACCCTGCATCCCACGAAGTAGCCTGCTGCTGAGCAGCCTGCGCTGCTATTGCTGGCCCAGAGGTGGCAGCAACAGCCAGACCCACAGAGCTGGTCTGAGCAGGGCGTCTGGAACGCCGGGATTGCTGTGCAGGCTCCTGAGCGGTTGGTGGAGAATGGGTGACCGCTGAATGCAAGGCTCTGGATTCCTGCTGTGCAGTTGCAGGAACCTGATGCCTAACATTACCCCCCCTCCTAGGGCACTCTCCCTTCTGAGCCTCGCTACACTCAAATGCCATGATCAGGAGCGGGGCGTGGGTGTTCTCCACTGGTTCCCAGGTCTGGGCCTCTGGACCATGACCCTTCCAGTCCACCAAATAACATTTTTTGCCACGCACAATCCTGCGTCCCACAATGGCGTTGACTTCAAACTCATCAAAAGACAAGTCTGATGTCCCGGCAGATGACTCGGAGAACTGGGACATGTGGACAGGCTTAAGGAGGGACATGTGGAAGGTGTCAGTGATAGCCAAGTGTGGTGGAAGGGCCAGACGATAGACCACACAGCTGATCTGTTCAAGGACCTTAAAGGGACCAATGTAGCGAGGAGCGAACTTAGTGGACTCGACTTGCAGCCTGATGTTACGAGCGGAGAGCCACACTAAATCGCCAGGGGAGAAGGTTGGAGCAGAACGCCGGTGTGCATCCGTGGAGGCCCTCATTCTCTCCTTAGAGGCCTGAATAGCATCCTGGGTGTGGTCCCAAATATCACGTGCCTCCACCGCCCAGTCTGCCACCCTAGAGTCAGTGGATGACACGGGCATGTACACAGAGACACGAGGATGTTGGCCGTAGTTTAGGAAGAATGGGGTCTGGCCGGTGGAGTCGGCCACAGCATTGTTCAAGGCGAACTCTGCCCATGGCAACAAGGATGCCCAGTCATCCTGCCTGGCCGAGACAAAATGTCGGAGATATGTGACGAGGGTCTGGTTGTCCCTCTCTACCAGCCCTTTCATCTCGGGATGATAGGCCGAGGAGAGATTCAGCTCAATACTGAGCAAGCAACAGAGCTCTCTCCAGAACCGAGATGCAAACTGGGGACCCCGATCACTGACAATCTTGTCTGGCATGCCGTGTAACCGGAAAACATGTTTAATGAACAACACTGCCAGGCCCCGTGTGGAAGGTAGCCGAGAGAGAGGCACCAAGTGCACCATTTTAGAAAAATGGTCGGTGACGACACAAATAACTGTGCTGCAACTGGACTTTGGTAGACCCACCATGCCAACCATCTCCCAGGGCCTGTCTGCTACCAGTAAGGGGTAAAGTAACCCAGTGGGTCGTTGCCGGGGAGACTTATTATTGGCGAAGGAGACGCACACCTGAATATAGTCTCTGACGTCGCGGGCCATATGCAGCCACCAGTACATCCTCGCCAAAAGCTCAGCGGTCCACTTAGTACCAAAGTGTACACCCACCCTGGACGCGTGAGCCCAAGAAAGGACCTCCAGACACAAACGGGCAGGGACAAAAGTCTTGCCCGGGGGTACAGACTCAAGGGCGACCGGAGCCACGGTCCTCAGGCTCTTGGATGGGACGATTAAACGAGGCTCTGTCTCCTCCTCCTCTGATGACACCACGGAGCGAGACAGAGCATCGGCCCGGACGTTTTTCTCAGCGGACAAAAAATGCAGAGTAAAGTGGAATCGGGAGTAATAAAGCGACCATCTGGCCTGGCGAGAATTTAGCCACTGGGCTGTTTGCAAGTAGACCAAGTTTTGGTGGTCAGTGAACACCTGGAAGGGAAAATGAGCGCCCTCCAGGAGATGTCTTCACTCTGAGAAGGCCAATTTCATCACCAGCAACTCTCTGTCCCCGATGGAATAGTTCCTCTCCGCTGGTGAGAAGGTTTTGGAGAAGAAGAAGCAAGGATGCTTCCTACCTTGAGCATCTTTCTGAAAAAGAACCTCTCCGGCACCGACCGAAGATGCATCCACCTCCAAGATAAAGAGCTTATCCACATCGGGGCGGTGGAGAATGGGAGCGCCAGCAAAATGAATCTTGATAGCGAGAAAGGCCTTGGAGACCTGTTCTGACCACAACTTGGAGTTGGCTCCCTTCTTGGTGAGGGCAACCAAGAGAGCTACCAAGGTGGAGAAGTGGGGTATGAACTGGCGGTAATAGTTTATGAACCCCAAAAAGCGATGCACCACTTTAAGGGAGTGGGGCTCCTGCCAGTCCATTACCGCCTGCAGTTTGGCAGGATCCATAGCCAAACCCTGGGCCAAGATGATATAGCCCAGGAAAGGCAAGAATTCCTGCTCGAACAGGCACTTCTCCAACTTAGCATAGAGGGAGTTCACCCGTAAGTAGTCGAAGACCTTGCAAACCTCTCTCTGGTGGGACTCCATATCTGGAGAGAAGATGAGGATGTCATCCAGATAGACCGGGAAAGCATATCTCGGAAGATGTCATTTACAAAGTCTTGGAAGACGGCCGGGGCATTACAGAGGCCAAAGGGCATGACCAGATACTCATAATGGCTGTCCCTGGTATTAAAAACTGTCTTCCACTCATCCCCCTCACGAATACGTATCAAGTTGTAAGCCCCCCGCAGATCGAGTTTGGTAAACACTCTCGCTCCCCGCAACCTATCGAACAGTTCTGATATCAGGATCAGTGGGTACTTATTTTTAATGGTGATGGCATTAAGACCCCTGTAATCAATGCAAGGTCGCAATTCTCCATTCTTCTTCCGTTGCTGGAACTTGGATACCGAGAAGGAGGCACCTCAGCCAAAGGCACTGCCGAGAACCAGCTGACGGTGCTGGAACCCGGATGGGTAGCAGAAGCTGCAAGAGCAAATGGAACTAGCGAGGACCAGCTGACGGTGCTGGAACCCGGAGGGGCAGCAGAAGGAACAAGAGCCAATGGCACTACCGATGACCAGCTGATGGTGCTGGAACACGGTTACTAAGCAGGAGGTACCTGTGCTAGAAAGCACTACCAAGGACCAGCAGACGTTGCTGGAACTCGGATACCGAGAAGGAGGCACCTCAGCCAAAGGCACTGCCGAGAACCAGCTGACGGTACTGGAACCCGGATGGGTAGCAGAAGGTACCCATGAAAAACAATGTTGCAAGGCCGCGAGCCGGCCGCAGTTACCGAAACCCACAGTCCTTACAGAGGGTGCTTGTCCTATTGGCACTACGGAACCAGCCTTTATTACCAGAACTCGCAGCCCACATAGGAAGCACCTAAACTGCAGGCACCATAGACTCGGCTAACCAAACCGCAACACGACAGGACAACGTATTGGTGACAAAGTGACGTTGACACTTCACGGAAACTGCAGGCGTGCTGGAACCAGGCTGGGCAGGAGGGAGTACCCGTGCCAAAGACACTGCCGAGAACCAGATGACGGTGCTGGAACCCGGATGGGTAGCAGAAGCTGCAAGAGCAAATGGAACTAGCGAGGACCAGCTGACAGTGCTGGAACCCGGAGGGGCAGCAGAAGGAGCAAGAGCCAATGGCATTACCGAGGACCAGCTGACGGTGCTGGAACATGGTTACTAAGCAGGAGGTACCTGTGCTAGAAAGCAAGCAAAGTCGGGGCAGGGATGGACGTGGAGGCGCGGGAGACAGTTTCTGTGGCTGCCTGAACAACGACTGCAGTAACATCCGCAGCTGAGGTTGAGCGCTCGAGAGCCGCCAAACTGCCATCCAGCTGCTGGATATATCTCTGCAGACGCTGATCGTCCGTCATTGCTAGCCAGACCCTGGCGCTAATATAATGTTATGGACTGGCGGAACGCACCTAATTAAATAAACGTAGAGGCTAGGTGCGTTCACAGTCCGGGGTCCACCATGCAGAGGTGTTAACTGCTGCTAGACAATAACGGACAGTGTGTAATAATGAACAGCCGAACTCACGTGGGTTACAGTCACGCGGTGTGATCTGAGGCAAACTCTGTTACCTCACAGAGAGTGCCCTGAACGGTATAGGAACCGTAATCTGTTCAGCCTCACAGACTATGGCTAAGAGAGCGCAGGTGTGACATCACAGGACGCTGCCCCAAGACACGGGGTCATCACCCCTCTAGACCCACTTGCGCACAGAACCGCTACTGTGGTGCCAGGGCTGTGCCCTTAAGGTATGCTGTGCCCTGTTAACTGTCACAGGGTGCAGCAGACAGTTGCTTACCACACAGAATATGTACAATGCCGCACTGGCGGACGCTGTGGTAATGTGGTACCGAGGTGCCGAGTGCGGAATGGCGCCCTCGGGAGCTAAAGTGCAGATGGAGCTGAGAGCACTGCGGCGCTAGGCAGTGCCAGTACTCGGTGCTGACTCAAAGACCCTAAGCCCTAACAACATGCATATCAAAGGGAGGGGAAATATAATAAGTCATTCACTAGAGTCAGACAGACATCATCAAACACACCACTTAGCTACAAGTCTCTATATTAGCGCATGGCCAGGCGGCCATGCGAGCCTTTTATAGCTGCATCCTTCCGGGACCTTCCTGATGGTCCATTCTGAGCTGGGGAAGGACCTCCAATGATCTCCAATGAGAGATCGTCTCACGGGCATGCTCAGTGGACTGAAAGGAGGACTTAGTCCCTGGAGTAGCTTGCTGCTTACCAGCATGCATTGCTATAGCTGGACCAGAGGTGGCAGCAGCAACCAACCCCACAGTGCTGGTCTGAGCAGAGCACCGGGATCGACAAGTCTGCTGTGCAGCCTCCTCTGTGGCCGGAGAGGAATGGGAGACCGCCGAATGCAAGGCTCGGGATTCCTGCTGTGCAGCTACAGGAACCTGACACCTAACAGGTGGTACAAAAAACAACTTCTTTTATACTTCCATACAGGATGCAACGTTTCGGCCTAATATAGGTCTTCTTCAAGCCTGAAAAATGGTGGAAACAATAGGTTTAAATAGCATATATAATAAAGAGGACATCAATCAGGACTAGTGTTGAGCGATACCATCCGATATTGAGAAATATCGGATCGGATTGGATCGGCTGATATCCAAAAAGTATCGGGTATCGCTGATTCCGATCCCGGAAGTCCCATTCAAGTCAATGGAACAGAAATATCGGAATTAAAAAAACCCTTTCTTTCCTTGTAGGTTAATTCTACATGAAGAAAAACAACTAAGAATAATTTAGAATGTATTGGGGGAGGTGGAGGAGACATTAAAGGCATAGAGGTTTAGCCCAATCAAATGGAATAGCAGGAATTAATTTTTTTTTTAAAGACGTTCGGAGTTACAAAGATATTGACAATGTTAACTTTTTTTATATTTTGTCAGATATGCATGTTTCACTACTTCCATGCTCTTCACCTTCTTTTTTACTTCTCCCACACTTTCTCCTTCATGATCCTCAGCAGCAGCAGCAGCATCTTTTTCATCAACTTCTTCTTCACCTTATTCATCTTCTTCTTCACCTTCCTATTATTCTTTTTTTTTACATTAATCATATTCTTATTCAACTATTAATCTTCTTCATATTTTACTTCTTCATCATATACTTATTTATGACAGGCATTCCTGTAGTTGTTATCTATAAAAGTTTGAAGATTACACCTTCCGTTCTGCCTGTCACAAAAGATTTACAACAGGATTTGTCCGCGTTCAGTTTGGCCTGCAGCAGCAGGCATTTTCCAGGAGCACCACGAGGAGGAATGGACTCACCCCCATACACTGCTTAGTCTTCTTCTGCTTATACTTTAGATAATATCTTTTGCTCTGATTTTTAGTCTTATGCTTAATGTTGTTCTGCTTTTTGTTCTGCAGCTTCTTGGTCTTCTGCTTCTTGGTCTGCTGCTTCTTGGTCTTCTGCTTCTTGTTGTTCTGTATCTTGGTGGTTGTCTTCATGTTCTTTGTCCTCTTGGTCATCTTCTTCAGGGTCATCTTTTTGGTCTTCTTCAGGGTGGTGTTCCGGGTCATCGTCTTCAGGGTCATCGTTTTCGTGGTCATCGTTTTCTTCGGGGTGGTGTTCATGGTTGTCGTCTTCAGGGTTGTCGTCAGGGAGATCCAGAGTGATAATAAACAAAAACCATTTCCAAAAGCTTGAACTTGGAAATGTAGCAGAAGGTACAAGAAGGCTGAGGAACTGCTGAGAACCAGCTGACGGTGCTGGAACCCGGATGTGTAGCCGAAGCTGGAAGAGCCAATGGAACTAGCGAGGACCAGCTGACAGTGCTGGAACACGGTTACTAAGCAGGAGGTACCTGTGCTAGAAAGCACTACCAAGGACCAGCAGACGTTGCTGGAACTCGGATACCGAGAAGGAGGCACCTCAGCCAAAGGCACTGCCGAGAACCAGCTGACGGTGCTGGAACCCGGATGGGTAGCAGAAGCTGCAAGAGCAAATGGAACTAGTGAGGACCAGCTGACGGTGCTGGAACCCGGAGGGGCAGCAGAAGGAACAAGAGCCAATGGAACTACCGAGGACCAGCTGACGGTGCTGGAACACGGTTACTAAGCAGGAGGTACCTGTGCTAGAAAGCACTACCAAGGACCAGCAGACGTTGCTGGAACTCGGATACCGAGAAGGAGGCACCTCAGCCAAAGGCACTGCCGAGAACCAGCTGACGGTACTGGAACCCGGATGGGTAGCAGAAGGTACCCATGAAAAACAAAGTTGCAAGGCCGCGAGCCGGCCGCAGTTACCGAAACCCACAGTCCTTACAGAGGGTGCTTGTCCTATTGGCACTACGGAACCAGCCTTTATTACCAGAACTCGCAGCCCACATAGGAAGCACCTAAACTGCAGGCACCATAGACTCGGCTAACCAAACCGCAACACGACAGGACAACTTATTGGTGACAAAGTGATGTTGACACTTCACGGAAACTGCAGGCGTGCTGGAACCAGGCTGGGCAGGAGGGAGTACCCGTGCCAAAGACACTGCCGAGAACCAGATGACGGTGCTGGAACCCGGATGGGTAGCAGAAGCTGCAAGAGCAAATGGAACTAGCGAGGACCAGCTGACAGTGCTGGAACCCGGAGGGGCAGCAGAAGGAGCAAGAGCCAATGGCATTACCGAGGACCAGCTGACGGTGCTGGAACACGATTACTAAGCAGGAGGTACCTGTGCTAGAAAGCACTACCAAGGACCAGCAGATGTTGCTCTAACTCGGATACCGAGAAGGAGGCACCTCAGCCAAAGGCACTGCCGAGAACCAGCTGACGGTACTGGAACCCGGATGGGTAGCAGAAGGTACCCATGAAAAACAAAGTTGCAAGGCTGCGAGCCGGCCGCAGTTACCAAAACCCACAGTCCTTACAGGGGGTGCTTGTCCTATTGACACTACGGAACCAGCCTTTATTACCAGAACCTGCAGCCCACATAGGAAGCACCAAAACTGCAGGCACCATAGACTCTGCTAACCCGACCGCAACACGACACTACTAGTAGTGGGAATGTGGACAGAGCAGGAGACATTGCCGGACACACATCAGGGGATCATCTGACGTTACTGAACCAAGTAACACAGGAACAAGTGTTGATTGTGCAGATGGCACTTCTGAGCAGAAACTGGTGGTGTTGGAGGCCAGGGGAAATGCTGGAGACAGAATGGAGCCAGAGGCCTAATTGGAGCAAGTTTGAAATCAGTAGTAGTGTGAATGTGGAGGCAGCAGTAGACATTGCCGGACACACAGCAGGGGAGCAGCTAACGTTACTGAACCCCACTAACACTGGAGCATGTGTTTTCTCAGTGCAGACGGCACTTCTGAGCAACAACTGGCGGTGTTGGAGCCCAGGATTACAGTTCAGGTGGTAGAAACATGAACACAACAGGAGACCTGGATACTATTGCCAACCAATTATTTATGCTGGAAGAGGACTGGCAAATTCTGGCGAGATCCAGGCCTTATTCATTTTCAGAAAAGTAAGCCGGTCGACGTTATCAGAAGAAAGTCGTGTGCGACGGTCTGTTAGTACACCACCTGCGGCACTAAAGACGCGTTCCGATAATACACTAGCAGCAGGGCAAGCCAGCACCTCCAATGCATACTGGCTAAGCTCTGGCCATGTATCCAGCTTAGAGACCCAAAAGGGGGAAGATCCGTCTGGGAGTACACTGACAGGGCAAGACATGTAGTCTGTCACCATCTGACAGAAACGTTTCCTCCTGCTGACTGGAGCCATCTGTGATGGTGTAGACATTTGTGGCGGGCACACAAAACTTTGCCACATTTGGGCCATACTGGTCTTGCATTGTGCTGAGGCGCTGCCTCTGCTCCCTCTTTGTGCAGAGCTTCCTCCACTGCCTCGACGCACTGAGCTGCTTTGTAAAGCACTAGCAGCACTGCTCTCTGGTGGAATGGAGAACATGATGGAATGCACCAGTGTGTCTTGGTACTCCCGCATTTTACGCTCCCGATTCAACGGTGTTATGAGGCTTTGTAAGTTGTCCCGGTAGCGAGGATCTAGGAGGGTCTTCCTCCTCCATTGACTCCTCTTCATCCTCCTCACAAAGTGTCCCCTGCCTAGGCCTTTGAGAGGAACCACGTTGCGCAGACTGTCCAGAAGCAGATGGCATTTTTGACTCCTCATCCTCCACCTCTTCCACAACCTCCTCCCTTAGTGCTTGCAGTATTTTTTCAAGCAGGTAGATACGGGGGATAGTCATGTTGACTAGTGCATCATCTGCACTCGCCATCCGTGTGGAATCATCGAAGGCATGCAAAACGTGGCAGATGTCCTTCATAGAGGCCCACTCAGTGGTGGTGAAGTGTGAACGGCGCGCAGTGCGACTTGTTTGCGCCTGATGCAGCTGGTACTCTATTACTGCTGCCTGCTGCTCACACAACCTCTCCAACATATGTAACGTTGAATTCCACCTGGTGGGTAGGTCACATATGATGCGATGTTCCAGAAGGCGTAATCGGCGCTGCAGAGCTGCAATGCGCGATCTTGCCATGTTGGAACGCCGCACTCTATGCGGACCTTGTGCAGCAGTGCATCAAGATCGGGATAGTCCCTCAGAAAGCTCTGCACGACCAAGTTGAGCACATGTGCCCGACATGGGATGTGAGTGAGGTTGCCTAGGCCCAGAGCTGCCACCAAATTTCGGCCATTGTCACACACTACCAAGCCTGGCTGGAGATTCGCTGGCACAAACCACACGTCGCTCTCCTGCTTGATGGCATTCCAGAGCTCCTGCGCTGTGTGGCTTCAATTCCCCAAAGAAATTAATTTCAGTACGGCCTGTTGACGTTTGGCCATGGCTGTGCTCATATCGGTCGTAACAGGCTCCTGCAGCGCTGATTCTGAGGAACTGGAGTATGAGGAGGAGTCAATGTTTGCAGACAGGATTCTGGCAATCCTTGGAGTTGGCAGAACACGTACAGCGCCACTCACAAGTTCTGTACCCGGCTCCACAACATTGACCCTATGGTCAGTGAGGGAAAGGTATCGTCCCTGTCCATGGTTACTGGTCCACGCATCGGTGGCCAGGTGGACCTTGCTACTGATGGCGTTTAGTAGTGCATGTTTAATTTTTCCCTCCACATGCTTTTGCAGGGCAGGGACGGCTTGCCTGCTGAAATAAAAGTGGCTGGGCATGCTGTATTGTGAGACTGCCAATGCCATGAAGTTACGTAAGGTGTCTGTCTCCACCAGCCTGAATGAGAGCATTTCAAGGGACAGTAGTTTGGCAATGCCAGCATTCAGAGCCTGTGCTCGGGGATGGTTTGCCAAGTATGGCCGCCTTTTCTCCCCATGCCTGTGCTACTGATGGCTGTAGAGTGGCCTGGGAGTGTGAGGATGAACGGGAACGTGGTGCTGTGGGTGGAAATGTCACTGGGTCTCTGGACAACAGTGCCAGAGGTTCTTCCATGGCGATCCTGTGAGGAAGCCAACCAGTTGTGTGTGAGCTGGAGGAAGAGGCTACTACAACACGAGCTGAAGAGGTGGTAGGTGGTGCTGTAGGTTGGCCTACGTCTTCAGTGTGTCTTTGTAACTCCACCACGTGCTTGAGCCGCACATGTTTCCACATATTTGTGGTATTGAGGTTGCTGACACTTTTCCCTCTTTTGACTTTCTGGTGACACAGCTTGCATTTGACAAAGCAAATGTCATCTGCAACTGTGTCAAAAAAGGACCACGCACTGCAAGTCTTGGGAGCGCCTGTTTTGGCTTTTGGAAGAGGAATGCTCCTAACCGGTGCCGAAGTGGAGGCTACAGGCAACCAAGTCTGCCCCCTCCCTCTCCCTCCTGTTTTGGCCATTCGGGGAATCTCTTCCTCCAAGCTGCTCCCACCACCTTCCTGTTCCTCACGCCATGATGGGTCAAGGACCTCATCATCTACACTCCCCACTTCAAACATCTGTCTCTCCTGGGTAGTCTCGCCAGCGCCGTACGCACCAGAAAGTGGCACCTGAGTCTCATCATCTGATGCGTACTGAGGTGTGCTGACCATAGGCACTGGCCCACCCGCCTCTTCAGACTCAGAGGGACAAAGCAGTTGCGCATCTCTGCATACTCCCTCTTCTT
Source organism: Dendrobates tinctorius (assembly GCF_039654945.1). Lineage (NCBI taxonomy): Eukaryota > Metazoa > Chordata > Amphibia > Anura > Dendrobatidae > Dendrobates > Dendrobates tinctorius. Next base: position 8,306,309 of record NW_027361706.1, on the reverse strand, counting down.
CACATTCTTGAATGCTTCTTGGCTGGCCTCCTCTTTCCAAGCCAACAGATTCAGAGAACAGAAGTAGAGACTGAGGTGGCTCCTGTCCAGGGCTCTCTGACTGCCTGGGAAATTTGGCAGGTGGTGAAGAGACAGATGGTTGCTCTTCAGTGCTCTGGCCCTGAGAGGATGTGGAAGTCATTGAAGTCGATGCGTTAGCTGCCATCCATTCGACAACGGCTTCAATTTGTTCGTCCCGCAGCAGTGGGGTACGGTGAGGTCCTACAAAGCTGCGCATAAAGGACTGTTGCCTGGTAAAACTGGGGGATGCTGACTCACTGGTGCCTGCAGCAGGCACAGAATCCCCACATCCTCTCCCTGCTGAATCCCCACGTCCTCTCCCTGCTGCAACTCCACGCCCACGCCCACGTGCCTTACTCCCTGCCTTCTTCTTCTTCTTGGTAGACTGATAAAGATAGGCAGAAAAGTACAAAGGGGGGGCTTAGTGTGCTTATTCCTGAACAGCTGCTAACAGGTATAAGAAACACTAATTTTATAAAGTGTGTGGACTACACTTTAATATGAGCTAATGTGGCCTACACAACTGTCAAGTGGAGTGTTTGGTGAACTTTATTTTGTTTTTTTTTTTCAAAAAAACAAAAAGGATGTGACCAAAGATGTGAAAGCGATAGTATCACAAACTTTTTGGAGCTATTACAATGCAGGAAGGTAACCTACAATGCAATAGATGAGTCTCCAAAAAATAGGATAATACTAATCTGGCTGCGGCTGCAGGGCACCAGCCAGAAAAAAAGCTCCCCTATCTACTCCTATATAGTGTTTGCAACCAACCAATGTATATGGATACGATGGATGCACACTAATAGGAGAATTAATGAAAAATTAGCTGCAATAAAAGAAAAATATGTGTGAGGCAGTGACGCACGCTGAGCGGCCTACAACCAGACGTGGCTGCAGGACACACTACAGCGTGAGCTGCACTCACACAGAGACCTCTCAGACAGCCGTGAACAGTGCAGAGAACTGGGCACTAGCACTGAAAGGCTGCAGAAAGGCTCTGCTGTCTACTCCTATAGTCTTTGCAACCAATGTATATGGATACGGATGGATGCACACTAATAGGAGAATTAATTAAATATTTGCAGCAATAAAAGAAAAATATGTATGAGGCAGTGACGCACGCTGAGAGGCCTACAACCAGACTTGGCTGCAGGACACACTACACAGCGTGAGCTGCACTCACCCAGACCTTGCAGACAGCTGTGAACAGCACTGCAAGGCAAAAGAAAGCTACACTGATTGATAATGTAGCCTGGGTAAAGCACAATATTATTTGGAATATCGCTATCTCTAACTGTACCTCAGAGTCTGGAACAGCAGCCTGTCCCTAGCTGAATTTACAGCAGAGTGAACCCGAAATGGTGGCGGCGGCGGCTTTTATAGTGCATCATGACATCATTTCAGCAGCCAATCACAGCCATGCCATTAGTTAACATGCCTACATGCCTAACAGGATGTGCCCACACTTCTGTGGATTGGCATTGGCTGAATCAAATCAAACTGGCTCATAGCATTATGGGAACTTCCGATTCCGGTATTCGATATGCAAAAAGTATTGGAACTCAGTATCGGAATTCCGATACCGCGAATATCGGCAGATACCCGATATTTGCGGTATCGGAAGGCTCAACACTAATCAGGACTCTAATTTTTGCCTCCTATCTAAAATTCCACCCATCGTACGCCAAAAATATATATAGATCACTATATCAATAGGATATACCACCATACATATAACATTGAATATTACATAGGCCTAGATCGCAAAACCAGGATATCTGAAAGTGGACCGTGTCCCGGCGATCCAATGATGTATAAGCATCCTGGTCATCCAGGCAAACATGATGTACCCAGTCGAAGGATAGCCGTGCGCAATAGCCCAATGGGCATGCGCGGACACTGGACTAGGTCGGGCCAGGTCATCTAGCCACGGTCACATGATCAAGGCTGAATGACTTTGCGTCTTTTCCAAACTTTTACGCTAGAATTATGAAGCCTTTATAAATCTGGCCCAAAGGCTTCATGGGGATATAATTAATTATATGCGTTACATAGCTATATAAAGCAACTAAAAAGAAAAACATAGTCCCAGGCTGTCCCATTAATAGTGCTGCTAAAAACTCAAGAGATCCATTATGATTTCTGTGTGAGCCACTCGAGTAAACTTGGCGCATTTTCAGGCTGTCTAGCTTAAGTTTGCAATGAAAAAGAGGGGAGTCCAATGGCCACAAAGCAATCAAAAAGTCAAGAGTATGTATATATCACAAAATATTTATTCAAATTACAATAAAGGACAAGGAAGAAATAGGGTAAAAATAGCAGACTAGCAGCATCCATACATAGCAAAGAGACGTTCTGACCATTTAATCAATGACAAGTATCAATATGCAAATGGAAGAGTGTCAGGGGTCCCTAAACCAACATGCTTATACAGCATTCATGTATATATGTATATGTGCCACAATTCCATATAATAGATAAAGAGTTGAAGAAAAACACATCATAAATACAGGTAAGTATATACTACAATCAATGGCAAATATAGATACCTTATAAAGTGCAATAGCAGGGACTCCCTTGGTCAGCTGACCCACCCCAATGCGCGTTTCGGAGGTGACTCCTCAGGGGGCGTGCACATGATATGGTTGCCAGAGAATAAATATATGCCCAATCGGAAATAATTAAGAACACACAGGACGAGCCACATAGTGGGTCGTCATAGTAACTATCACGCCAACCGAGTCGCATGCAACAAAGACAGCCGATGCCGGAAACACGTGGGACCCCACGTGACCTGACACCGAGTGCATAGCTGCAGCAGGCAGCGGCGAGAGTGGTAACAGGGCCGCACAAGCGCATAGTAGAAAAAAGAAAAGCGCGGCCATTGTAGATAAGGTCAAAACAATGAGGTGTGACGACCGTCTGCGAATCTGGGCTGCAGTAGGAACAGCGCCTCGAGTAACCCCGAGACCCTTAACCCCTATATAGGGATCTGGAATTGTAGCAAGGCCCAGGGTGTAGCTGTCTAGAGGAGCAGTGGACAAGAGCAAGACGGCCGCCAAGGGGTTAAAACTAAAACCCGTAATCGTGGTCCGGAGGCAGAAGTCGGAGGTCGGCGGGCAGCAGAGGTACAAAATCAGCAGGCAAAAGAATGGTCTAAAGTCCGGGCCAAGGTCAGTAAAAAACCAGGAGGGCAGCAAAGGCACAAAATCAGCAGGCAGAAGAAGGGTCAGGAATCCAAGCTAAGGTCAGCATCAAATATCGGGAGAGTGGCAGAGGTACAAAAACGGCAGGCAATAGAATGGTCAGAAATCCAGGCTGAGGTCAGAGTTAACTATAGCAAATCACACAGTAGCACGCAGGGGAACCAAGAATATATCCGGCGGCTTGCAAGACCAGTCCCAAGGTATTTGAGGGATCAGGTCATCCCTCACAGGTTCCCTCACTGATGATGTCATTAGGACCACCCCCAGGACTGGGCCAGATGGTGATGCAGTAACCCCCTGATGACTGACAGAGGGGCAGAGCCTGCACCCACCAGATGCCTGCGCAGGAGCCCCTTCTCTGTCACCACCATCACCCACGGGCGAACCATGGTGCCTCCCAGTGGCCGAGGCAGGAACAGCCATCCCCAAGTCTGACGGCGAAGTGACGGTTCGGCGCCTCCTAGTGGCCGAGACCGGAACAGCAGGGACCGAGTCTGACGGCGACGTGACAGACTGCTGCCTCCTAGTGGCCGAGGCCGGAACAACAGGCCCCGAGTCTGGCGGCGACGTGCCAGTCTGGCACCTCCTAGTGGCTGAAGCCGGAACAGCAGGCCCTGAGTCTGACAGCGATGTGACAGTACCCCCCCTCCAAGAGGGGCCTCCGGACCCTCAAAACCCAACCGGGTTCCTATTTCCTTCAGGGTGAAGGAGGGGAAACCTTCTAATTAACTCCTTGGCATGGATGTCACTAGCGGGTATCCAGGACCTCTCCTCTGGACCGTAGCCCTTCCAATGCACCAAATATTGCACGGACCCTCTCACCACACGGGAATCAAGGATACCCTGGACTTCGTACTCCAAGGCACCCTTGACCAAAACTGGAGGAGGAGGGGACTGGACGGGATGAATTGGGGAGCGGTACATCTTGAGGAGGGATTTGTGGAAAACATTGGGTATTTTAAAAGACTGAGGGAGCTTTAAACGAAAGGCTACTGGGTTAATTACCTCTAATATCTCATAGGGACCAATAGACCTGGGACCCAGTTTGGCAGATGGCACCTTAAGCTTAATGTTCTTGGTTTTTTAAACAGCAGAAAAAAAAGGCAGCTACACTTACCTGCCCAGGTCTAAGAACAAATGAACTGCATGGTGCAGCCAGCCCATAAAGCAAGGTGTTAGCAACACAGGTGCAAAATGCCAGATTAACAGCCACTCTCCACATACCCATTCCTGGAGGGGGTGACTGCCCAGTATAAAATTGCACAATAAAGGTCCGCCTAGGGCGCTGTTCACACAAGGGAACTACACAGTGTCTGGCTCACAGACAATTAGTCACGCCCCTACTATTCGACTAGGCGGGCTGGCCAGCACACCCTCAATGGATCCCAGTGTGAACACCCCTCATACGAGACCAAACATGTTTGGGCTTGGCTGCACCCTGAAAATTAATATAGTGCAAAAAGTACACAATTAGTGAGGTATTAGCTGATATTTTGGCCAAAATTCCTGAGCCCGTAAACTGCGCCAAAGTTCCTCACGCTTACGGGTCCCTACACTAAACTAAATAGCAAAGCCACTAAGGAAGACTCAAGGTCTCCAAAAATTCATTTTTAAACAGCAGAAAAAAAAGGCAGCATCACTTACCTGCCCAGGTCTAAGAACAAATGCACTGCAGGATAAAGCAAGATGTTAGCAACACAGGTGCAAAATACCAGATTAACAGCCTCTCTCCACATACCCATTCCTGGAGAGGGTGACTGCCCAGTATAAAATTGCACAATAAAGGTCCGCATAGGGCGCTGTTCTTGGTAGACAGCCAAACTTTGTCCCCAACTCCTAGGTGTGGCCCCTTGCGTCTATTTGCGTCCGAAGCTTGCTTGACCTGGGACCCTTTCAAGTTTGTGTTCACCTCCGACCAGATTGTCCTTAAGTGATGTATGGATTTCTCTACCCCTGGGAGCTCCGACATCTTGACCGAAAATGAACCAAAACATGGGTGCACGCCATGATTGCAGAAGAATGGGGTGGTTTTGATGGATTCCTGGTATTGGTTATTTAGAGTGAATTCGGCTAACGGGAGATGTTCCACCCAATCGGACTGATGTTCCGAGACATAGCAGCGGAGATACTGCTCTAGGGCCTGGTTGGTGTGCTCCGTTTGACCATTGGTCTCAGGGTGGTAAGCGGAGGAGAAGGATAATTCAACACCAATGAGTTTGCAGAATGCCCTCCAGAATTTAGAAACAAACTGGGTACCTCGGTCGGACACGATATTCACCAGAGCACCATGCAGTCGTATTACGTGAATAATGAACAACTTACTAAAAGTTTCTGAATTAGGTAGTCCAGACAGGGGAATAAAATGGCACTGCTTACTGAACCTGTCCACCACAACCCAGATACATGTCTTCACTTCTGAGGGCGGTAGGTCAGTAATGAAGTCCATGGAGATGTGGGTCCATGGACTCTCTGGGGCGGGCAAGGACTTGTGCCAGCCAGCAGGCCGATTATGGGGGGACTTTGCGTGAGCACAGATTTCGCAAGCTAGTTCGTAATCTTTACAGTCCTTAACTACCGTCGGCCACCAAAAATTCCTAGTCACTAGTCTGGCGGTATTATTGACACCAGGATGGCCTGCCAGGACAGAGTCATGCGACTCCTTCAGAACTTGTAGACGAAATGGGGCTGGAACGAACAATTTCTGGGGGGGCGTCGTGTCAGGGGCTGGTTCTGAGGACCTACGGATCTCCTCCAGAAGGTCCAGAGACACTGCCGACACAACGATCCCATTGGCCAGTATTGGAACTGGTTCAGAGTCCTCGGCCTGTGAGGGGCAGAAATTTCGAGAGAGGGCATCAGCCCTTACATTTTTAGTCCCTGGACGAAACGTGATCACAAAGATAAAGCTTGAGAAGAACAAAGCCCACCTAGCCTGCCTAGGATTCAGTCGTTTTGCTGACTCCAAGTAGGTCAGGTTCTTGTGATCTGTTATCACTGTAATCTTGTGTTTAGCACCATCAAGGAAGTGGCGCCATTCCTCGAAGGCCCATTTTATGGCCAACAATTCCCGATTCCCTATACTATATCATAATTTTTCTCAGTAGAAGAGAATTTTCGGGAAAAGAAGGCACATGGACGGAGTTGAGCGAGGGAGGCAGTGCCTTGGGAAAGCACTCCCCCTACTCCAACCTCAGAGGCATCGACCTCTACCACAAAGGGGCGGTCTAGATCAGGCTGGATTAATATCGGGTTGGCAGAAAAACAATGCTTTAAAACAGAAAATGCCTAAAGTGCCTCAGGCTTCCAATTAACCACGTCTGCCCCCTTCCGAGTCAAATCCGTGAGCGGTTTGGCGATCTCAGAGAAGCCTTTGATGAATTTACGGTAGTAATTTGTAAACCCCAAAAATCGCTGCAGCGCTTTTAGAGTTTTGGGTTGCGCCCATTCTCTAATGGGTCAGATCTTGGCAGGATCCATGCGGAACCCCTTAGCAGAAATCATGTACCCCAAAAATTGTACCTCCTCAGCCATAAAAACACACTTTTCCAGCTTGGCAAATAGAGAATGTTCTCCAAGTCTCTGGAGCACAGAACAGACATGTTGCGCGAGTGTAAGAACATCAGCAGAGTAGATCAGGATGTCATCTAAATAAACCACTACATATACCCCACAGATATCCAGGAAGATATCATTCACAAAGTTTTGGAACACGGCAGGTGCATTACTTAACCCAAACGGCATAACAAGATACTCAAAATGATCAAGGGGTGTGTTAAACGCGGTTTTCCACTCATCTCCCTCTCTTATGCGGACCAGATTGTAAGCTCCCGGAGATCAAGCTTAGTAAACCAACGGGCTCCCAGTAGCTGATTAAAAAGATCAGGGATGAGTGGAAGCGGATACTGATTTTTTACAGTAATAGCGTTCTGCTCACGATAATCAATGCAAGGTCTGAGTCCACCATCTTTTTTTTCTACAGAGAAAAACCCAGCCCCTACAGGTGAAGTGGATGGTCTAATAAAGCCTTCTCGTAGGCTGTCTGCTATGTAGTCATTCATGACTACACGCTCTCCCTTAGGGAGACGGGAACCTGGGACCAAGTCTATAGGACAGTCATACGTTCTATGAGGAGGTAATTTCTCAGACTCCACTATGGAAAAGACATCCTCATAGTCCCGGAATGCATATGGTATAAGGGGTGTTTTAATTTTAATTTGGTTCACTGACAGCGACATACAGTTATTCTGACACTGTGGACTCCAGCGCACGATATCACCTAGGTGCCAGTCAATAACAGGATTATGCTGGCGCAACCATGGAATACCTAAAACAACTGCATGTGATAAATTGTGAATAACAACGACATCTGTTCGGTGTGTAATGTCCCCACTGGCAAAGCAATTTCTGTAGTGACAAATTCCACTCCACCCTGGATAATAGATGTACCATTAATCACAGTGGTTTGAATAGGGGCATTAAGCCTTAAAAGAGGTACAGCAAGAATCCTTGCAAGCAAAAATTCCATAAAGTTGCCTTCAGAACCACAATCCACATAAGCCTTCACACACTGAGGTTTCTTAGAAAACGAGAGAGAGACGGGTAACAAAACTTTAGCCGCATTTGCGGGCAATGCCTGAGCCTCTGGCCAGCATGACCAGAGCTGCCCAGAGGCCGATGTCCCAGGAATGTGGATTTCTGACACCCAGCATTTCCCTTGAAGTCTCCAGACTGTAGCATGCTGGTATAGGAAGGTGGGAGTGTTCCTTCAGGCTGTGCACTGAAGCAGGTGTTAGGCCAAGAAATTAGCTCAGGCAGGAGGAGAAGGGAAAAAAAAAGTTCAGGAGACTGCTTTTATATATGATGGACATACATACAAAAAGCAGTCTTTTGGGCCAGATATAATGTGATGACTAGTGTTGAGCGATACCTTCCGATATCGGGAAATATCGGATCGGATTGGATCGGACCGATACCCCAAAAATATCAGATATCGCCGATTCCGATACCGGAAACCAATGCAAGTCAATGGGACACAAATATCGGAATGAAAATAAACCCTTACTTTCCTTGTAGGTTAATTCTACATGAAGGAAAGCAACTAAGAATAATGTAGAATGTATTGGGGGAGGTGGAGGAGTCATTAAAGGCATAGAGGTTTAGCAGGAATTAATTTTTTTGTAAGACGTTCAGAGTTACAAAGATATTGACTATGTTAAACTTTTTTATATTTTGTCAGATATTTATGTTTCACTTCTTCCATGCTCTTCACCTTCTTTTTTACTTCTCCCACACTTTCTCCTTCATCATCCTCTTCAGGGTCATCTTCTTGGTCTTCTTCGGGGTGGTCTACAGGGTCGTCGTCTCCAGGGTCGTCGTTTTCGGGGTCTTCGTCTTCTTCAGGGTGGCCTTCATGGTTGTCGTCTTTAGGGTTGTCGTCAGGGAGATCCAGAGCGATTACCAAAAACCATTTCAAAAAGCTTGAACTTGGAAATGTAGCAGAAAGTACAAGAAGGCTGAGGAACTGCTGAGAACCAGCTGACGGTACTGGAACCTTGATGGGTAGCCGAAGGTACAACAGCGAATGGAACTACCGAAGGCCAGCTGATGATACTGGAACCCGGTTACTAAGCAGGAGGTACCTGTCAAGAAAGCACTACCAAGGACCAGCAGACGTTGGTGGAACTCGGATGCCGAGAAGGAGGCGCCTAAGCCAAAGGCTCTGCCTGGAACAGCTGATGTTACTGGAGCCCAGTGGGACATATTCAAGATTGACTTCCAAAGAACCAGCTAATGGTACTGGAACTCAGATAGGTAGCAGAAGGTACACATGAAAAAAAAAGTTGCAAGGCCGCGAGCCGGCCGGAGTTACCGAAACCCACAGTCCTACAGGGAGAGCTTGTCCTATTGGCACTACGGAACCAGCCTTCATTGCCAGATCCCGCAGCCCACATAGGAAGCACCTAAACTGCAGGCACCATAGAGTCGGCTAACCCGACCGCAACACGACAGGACAACGTATTGGAGGCAAAGTGACGTTGACACTACCCGGAAACAGGTGGCATGCTGGAACCAGGCTGGGTAGTACCCGGGCCAAAGACATTTCTGAGCAGCAACTGGCGGTGTTGGAGCCCAGGGATTACAGTAGAAACAGAGTGTAGCCAGAGGCCTAATTGGAGCAAGTTTAATATCTGTAGTAGTGTGAATGTGGACAGAGCAGGAGAAATTGCCGGGCACACAGCAGGGGATCAGCTGACTTTACTGAACCCCAATAACACTGGAGCATGTGTTGGCTGTGCAGATGGCACTTATGAGCAGCAACTGGCGGTGTTGGAGCCCAGGGTAAATAATAGAAACAGAGTGGAGGCAGAGGCCTAATTGGAGCAAGTTTAATATCGGTAGTAGTGTGAATGTGGACAGAGTAGGAGAAATTGCCGGACACACAGCAGGGGATCAGCTGACGTTACTGAACCCCAATAACACTGGAGCATGTGTTGACTGTGCAGACGCCACTTATGAGCAGCAACTGGCGGTGTTGGAGTCCAGGGATTACAGTTCAGGTGGTAGAAACATGAACACAACAGGAGTCCTGGATACTGTTGCCAACCATTTATTTAATCTGGAAGAGGACTGGCAAATTCCTGCGAAATCCAGGCCTTGTTCATTTTCAGAAAAGTAAGCCGGTCAACGTTATCGGAGGATAGTCACATGCGACGGTTTGTTAGTACACCACCTGCGGCACTAAAGACGCGTTCCGATAATACACTAGCAGCAGGGCAAGCCAGCACTTCCAATGCATACTGGCTAAGCTCTGGCCATGTATCCAGCTTAGAGACCAAAACTTGAAGGGGGAAGAGCCGTATGGGAGAACACTGAGAGGGCAAGACATGTAGTCTGTCACCATCTGACGGAAACGTTGCCTCCTGCTGACTGGAGCCGTCTGTGATGGTGTAGACATTTGTGGCGGGGACACAAAATTTTGCCACATTTGGGCCATACTGGTCTTGCCTTGTGCTGAGGCGCTGCTTCTGCTCCCTCTTTGTGCAGAGCTTCCTCCACTGCCTCGATGCACTGAGCTGCTTTGTAAAGGGCTAGCAGCACTGCTCTCGGATGGAATGGAGAACATGATGGAATGTACCAGTGTGTCTTGGTACTCCCGCATTTTACGCTCCCGGTTCAATGGTGTTATGAGTAGAGTTGAGCGATACCGTCCGATACTTCAAAGTATCGTATCGGATGGTATCGGCCGATCTTTAAAAAAAGTATCGGTATCGCCGATTCCGATACCGGAAGTCCCATTCAAGTCTATGGGACTTCCGGTATCGGAATAAGAAAAACCCTTTCCTGCCCTTGTACAGCCTCTCTGGGGTCTGTACGGGCCTTTCGGGGGGCTGTGCCGGCCTGCCAGGGGGTCTGTGCAGGCTCCGGTGGTCTGTGCCGGCCTGCCGGTGGTCTGTGCAGGCTCCGGGGGGCTGTGCCGGCCAGCCGGGGGGCTGTGCAGGCTCCGGGGGGCTGTGCCGGCCTGCCGGGGGGCTGTGCAGGCTCCGGGGGGCTGTGCCGGCCTGCCGGGGGGCTGTGCCGGCCTGCCGGGGGGCTGTGCCGGCCTGCGGGGGGCTGTGCAGGCTCCGGGGGTCTGTGCAGGCATCGTCCGATGGGACTACAAGTCCCATCGGGCGATGCCTGCTACCATGACAGTGATTGACACATTAGCCAATGATGGGACAGTAGTAGTCCCATCATCCGGCTAATGTGTTAAATGTAAAAAAAAAAAAAAATTACATGCTACATACATACAACATGCATACTACATACATGCTACATTCATACTACATACTACATACATGCTACATTCATACTACATAAATACTACATGCAACATACATACTACATATATACTACATGCATGCTACATACATACTGCATGCTACATACATACCACATATATACTACATATATACTACATGCATGCTACATGCATGCTACATGCTACATACATAACACATATATACTACATACATACTACATGCATGCTACATATATACTACATACATACTACATACATACTGCATACTACATACATACTACATGCATGCTACATACATACTACATATATACTACATGCATGCTACATACATACTACATGCTACATACATACCACATATATACTACATACATACAATACATACATAGACATACAGTACATATAACATAGAGTAACATACTTACCAATACTTGTCACATTGTTCCCCGAAGCCATTGTCTTTTCCGGGATAAATATTAACATAACAAACCACAAAAATACTCACCCACGATCCGAAGCAGTCCACGAGTGTGTCCCACGACGATCTTGGGTAGAGAACTGCAGCATCAGATGATGCTGCCGTTCTCTACGGGCTGCAGGAATGCAATGACGGAAGGTAGGTATCCTTCCGCACTGTATTCCTCCGCCACTTAAAAAAAAAAAGTCCCTAGTCTCACTTTATGCCATTGCTGTGTGGGAAATTCCCACACAGCAATGGCATAAAGTGAGACTAGGGACTTTTTTTTTTTTAAGTGGCGGAGGAATACAGTGCGGAAGGATACCTACCTTCCGTCATTGGATTCCTGCAGCCCGTAGAGAACGGCAGCATCATCTGATGCTGCAGTTCTCTACCCAAGATCGTCGTGGGACACACTCGTGGACTGCTTCGGATCGTGGGTGAGTATTTTTGTGGTTTGTTATGTTAATATTTATCCCGGAAAAGACAATGGCTTCGGGGAACAATGTGACAAGTATTGGTAAGTATGTTACTCTATGTTATATGTACTGTATGTCTATGTATGTATTGTATGTATGTAGTATATATGTGGTATGTATGTAGCATGTAGTATGTATGTAGCATGCATGTAGTATATATGTAGTATGTATGTAGCATGCATGTAGTATGTATGTAGTATGCAGTATGTATGTAGTATGTATGTAGTATGTATGTAGCATGCATGTAGTATGTATGTAGTATATATGTGTTATGTATGTAGCATGTAGCATGCATGTAGCATGCATGTAGTATATATGTAGTATATATGTGGTATGTATGTAGCATGCAGTATGTATGTAGCATGTATGTAGTATGTATGTAGTATATATGTAGTATGTATGTAGCATGCATGTAGTATGTATGTAGCATGTAGTATGTATGTAGCATGCAGTATGTATGTAGCATGTATGTAGTATGTATGTAGTATATATGTAGTATGTATGTAGCATGCATGTAGTATGTATGTAGCATGCATGTAGCATGCAGTATGTATGTAGCATGTATGTAGTATGTATGTAGTATGTATGTAGCATGCATGTAGTATGTATGTAGCATGTATGTAGTATGTATGTAGTATGTATGTAGTATGTATGTAGCATGCAGTATGTATGTAGCATGTATGTAGTATGTATGTAGTATGTATGTAGTATGTATGTAGTATGCATGTAGTATGTATGTAGCATGCATGTAGTATGTATGTAGTATTTTTTTTTTTTTTTTTTTAACATTTAACACATTAGCCGGATGATGGGACTACTACTGTCCCATCATTGGCTAATGTGTCAATCACTGTCATGGTAGCAGGCATCGCCCGATGGGACTTGTAGTCCCATCGGACGATGCTTGCACAGACCCCCGGACATCAGCACAGCCCCCCGGCAGGCCGGCACAGCCCCCCGGCAGGCCGGTACAGACCCCCACAGGGTGCACAGACCACCGGCAGGCCGGCACAGCCCCCCGGCAGGCCGGTACAGACCCCGGGCAGTCCACACAGCCCCCCGGCAGGCCGGCACAGCCCCCCGGCAGGCCGGCAGAGACCCCCGGAAGGCCCGAAATGACGGCGCATCATGATGCGCACACACCGCGCATCATGATGACGTCAGGCCGTCAATCAACTGAACTTCCGATTCCGATGCCGAATTCCGATATTGAAAAAATATCGGAAGTCGGTATCGGAATTCCGATACAGCAAGTATCGGCCGATACCCGATACTTGCGGTATCGGAATGCTCAACACTAGTTATGAGGCTTTGTAAGTTGTCCCGGTAGCGAGGATCCAGGAGGGTGTACACCCAATAATCAGCCGTGTTGAGAATGTGGGTGATGCGGCGGTCGTTTCTCAGGCACTGCAGCATGAAATCAACCATGTGCTGCAGACTGCCAACTGGCCAAGAAATGCTGTCCCCTGCTTGAGGCGTCATCTCTGCCTGCTCTGCATCACCCCACCCTCGCTCTACATACTGACTACTAGAGCATTGTGTACCTCCCTCCTCTGGACAGATGTCTTCCTCCTTCATTGACTCCTCCTCATCCTCCTCCTCACAAAGTGTCCCCTGCCTAGGCCTTTGTGAGGAACTACGTTGTGCAGACTGTCCAGAAGCAGATGGCATTTGTGACTCCTCATCCTCCACCTCTTCCACAACCTCCTCCCTTAGTGCTTGCAGTGTTTTTCCAAGCAGGCAGATAAGGGGGATAGTCATGCTGACTAGTGCATCATCTGCACTCGCCATCCGTGTGAAATCATCGAAGGCACGCAAAACGTGGCAGATGTCCTTCATAGAGGCCCACTCAGTGGTGGTGAAGTGTGAACGGCACGCAGTTCGACTTGTTTGTGCCTGATGCAGCTGGTACTCCATTACTGCTGCCTGCTGCTCACACAACCTCTCCAACATATGTAACGTTGAATTCCACCTGGTGGGTAGGTCACATATGATGCGATGTTCTGGAAGGCGGAATCGGCGCTGCAGAACTGCAATGCGCGATTTTGCCTTACTGGAACACCGCAAGTCAGCGCACTCTATGCGGACCTTGTGCAGCAGTGCATCAAGATCCGGATAGTCCCTCAAAAAACTCTGCACGACCAAGTTGATCACATGTGCCAGACATGGGATGTGAGTGAGATTGCCTAGGCCCAGAGCTGCCACCAGATTTCGGCCATTGTCACACACTACCATGCCTGGCTGGAGATTCGCTGGCACAAACCACATGTCGCTCTCCTGCTTGATGGCATTCCAGAGCTCCTGCGCTGTGTGGCTTCAATTCCCCAAAGAAATTAATTTCAATACGGCCTGTTGATGTTTGGCCACAGCTGTGCTCATATCGGTCGTAACAGGTAAGCGTTCATGGGTCCATGCGGAGGTAGACTATGACGGCTCCTGCAGCGCTGATTCAGAGGAACTGGAGTATGAGGAGGAGTCAATGTGTACAGACTGGAACACGTACAGCGCCGCTCTCAAGATCTGTACCCGGCTCCACAACATTTACCCTATGGGCAGTGAGGGAAAGATATCATCCCTGCCCATGGTTACTGGTCCACTCATCGGTGGTCAGGTGGACCTTGCTACTGACTGCGTTTAGTAGCACATGTTTAATTTTTCCTTCCACATGCTTTTGCAGGGCAGGGACGGCTTGCCTGCTGAAATAAAAGCGGCTGGGCACATTGTATTGTGGGACTGCCAATGCCATGAAGTTACGGAAGGTGTCAGTCTCCACCAGCCTGAATGAGAGCATTTCAAGGGACAGTAGTTTTGCAATGCCAGCATTCAGAGCCTGTGCTTGGGATTGGTTTGCCGAGTATGGGCGCCTTTTCTCCCATTCCTGTGCTACCGATGGCTGTTGACTGGCCTGGGAGTGTGAGGATGACAGGGAACGTGGTGCTGTGGGTGGAATGACACTGTGTCTCTGGACAACAGTGCCAGAGGTTCTTCCATGGCGATCCTGTGAGGAAGCCGAACCAGCTGTGTGTGAGCTGGAGGAAGAGGCTACTACAACACGAGCTGAAGAGGTGGTAGGTGGCACTGTAGGTTGGCCAAGGTCTTCAGTGTGTCTTTGTAACTCCACTATGTGCTTGGTCCGCACATGTTTCCACATATTTGTGGTATTGAGGTTGCTGACACTTTTCCCTCTTTTCACTTTCTGATTACACAGCTTGCATTTGACAAAGCAAATGTCATCTGCAACTGTGTCAAAAAAGGACCAGGCACTGCAAGTCTTGGGAGCGCCCGTTTTGGGTTTTGGAAGAGGCATGCTCCTAATGGGTGCCGAAGTGGAGGCTACAGGCAACCGAGTCTGCCCCCTCCCTCTCCCTCCTTTTTTGGCCGTTCGGGGAATCTCTTCCTCAGAGCTGCTCTCACCACCTTCCTGTACCTCACGCCATGATGGGTCAAGGACCTCATCATCTACACTACCCTCTTCAAACGACTGCTTCTCCTGGGTAGTCTCGACAGCACAGTACGCACCAGAAAGTGGCACCTGAGTCTCATCATCAGATGTGTACTGGGGTGTGCTGACCATAGGCACTGGCCCACCCGCCTCTTCAGATTCAGAGGGACAAAGCAGTTGCGCATCTCTGCATACTCCCTCTTCTTTACATTCTTGAATGCTTCTTGGCTGGCCCCCTCTTTCCAAGCCAACAGATTCAGAGAACAGAAGTAGAGACTGAGGTGGCTCCTGTCCAGGGCTCTGGCCCACCCGCCTCTTCAGATTCAGAGAGACAAAGCTGTTGCGCATCACTGCATACTACCTATTCTTCAAATTCTCGAATGCTGCTTGGCTGGCCCCCTCTTTCCAAGCCAACAGATTCAGAGAACAGAAGTAGAGATGGCTCCTGTCCAGGGCTGTCTAACTGCCTGGGCAATTTGGCAGGTGGTGAAGAGACAGATGGGTGCTCTTCAGTGCTCTGGACCTGAGAGGATCTGGAACTAATTGAAGTCGATGCGCTAGCTGCCATCCATCCGACAACGGCTTCAATTTGTTCATCCCGCAGCAGTGGGGTACAGCGAGCTCCTACAAAGCTGCGCATAATGGACTGTTCCCTGGGAAAACTGGGGGATGCTGAGTCACTGGTGCCCGCAGCAGGCACAGAATCCCCACGTCCTCTCCCTGCAGAAACTCCACGCCCACGTGCCTTACTCCCTGCCTTCTTCATCTTGGTAGACTGATAAAGATAGGCAGAAAAGTACTAAGGGCTTAGTGTGCTTATTCCTGAACAGCTGCTAACAGGTATAAGAAACATTAATTTTATAAAGTGTGGATTAGACTTTAATATGAGCTTATGTGGCCTACACAACTGTAAAGTGGAGTGTTTGGTGAACTTTATTAACTTTTTTTTTCACAAAAAGACACTGGATGTGCCCAAAGATGTAAAACCGATAGTATCACAAACTTTTTGTAGCTATTACAATGCAGGAAGGTAACCTACAATGCAATAGATGAGGCTCCAAAATATAGGCTAATACTAATCTGGCTGGGGCTGCAAGGCACAAGCCAGCAGAAAGGCTCCTCTATCTACTCCTATATATTGTTTGCAAATATTCTAGGTAGATACGGATGGAACCACTCTAATAGGAGAAATCTGGAAAAATGAGCAGCACTAATGCAAAAAGGACAATGTATGAGGCAGTAACACACGCTGAGCGGACTACAACTGGAGGTGGCTGCAGAACACACTACAGCGTGAGCTGCACTCACACACAGAGACCTCACAGACATCCGTGAACAGCGCTGCAAGGCAAAAGAAAGCTACAGCGATTGATATAGTAGCCTGGGAAAAGCACAATATAGCAAATCGCTAGGTCACACTGTCCCTGATAACAGCAGCGTCCTATCCCTAACTGAATTCACAGCTGAGTGAAACCAAAATGGCGGAGGCGGCTTTTATAGTGCATCATGACATCATTTCAGCAGCCAATCACAGCCATGCCAGTAGTTACATGCCTAAAATACTCTATCAGGATTTGCCCACACTTCTTAGGATCCTCATTGGCTGAATAAAATCAAACTGGCTCATTGCATTATGGGAACTTCTGATTCCGGTATTCGATATACTAAAAGTATCGGAACTCAGTATCGGAATTCCGATACCGCGAATATCGGCCGATACCCGATATTGCAGTATAGCAATGCTCAACACTAGTGACGACCGTCTGCGAATCTGGGCTGCAGTAGGAACAGCGCCCCAAGTAACCCCGAGACCCTTAACCCCTATACAGGATCTGGAATTGTAGCAAGGCTCAGGGGGTAGCTGGATAGAGGAGCAGTGGACAAGAGCAAGACGGCCGCCAAGTGGTTAAAACTAAAACCCGTAATCGTGGTCCGGAGGCAGAAGTCGGAGGCCGGCAGGCAGCAGAGGTACAAAATCAGCAGGCAAAAGAATGGTCTAAAGTCCGGGCCAAGGTCAGTAAAAAACCAGGAGGGCAGCAAAGGCACAAAATCAGCAGGCAGAAGAAGGGTCAGGAATCCAAGCTAAGGTCAGCGCCAAAAATCGGGAGAGCGGCAGAGGTACAAAAACGGCAGGCAATAGAATGGTCAGAAATCCAGGCTGAGGTCAGAGTTAACTATAGCAAATCACACAGTAGTACGCAGAGGAACCAAGAATATATCCAGCGGCTTGCAAGACCAGTCCCAAGGTATTTGAGGGATCAGGTCATCCCTCACAGGTTCCCGGACTGATGATGTCATTAGGACCGCCCCCAGGACTAGGCCAGATGGTGATGCAGTCACCCCCTGATGGCTGACAGAGGGGCAGAGCCGGCACCCACCAGATGCCTGTGCAGGAGCCCCTTCTCTGTCACCACCATCACCCACGGGTGAACCACGGTGCCTCCCAGTGGCCGAGGCAGGAACATCCATCCCCGAGTCTGACGGCGAAGTGACGGTCCGGCGCCTCCTAGTGGCTGAGACCGGAACAGCAGGGCCCGAGTCTGACGGCGACGTGACAGACCGCTGCCTCCTAGTGGCCGAGGCCGGAACAACAGGCCCCGAGTCTGGCGGCGACGTGCCAGTCCGGCACCTCCTAGTGGCTGAAGCCGGAACAGCTGGCCCTGAGTCTGACAGCGACGTGACATGCGGTAAAGCAGCGACAAGAGTAGTAGCAGGGAAGCGCAAGTGTATAATAGAAAAAAGAAAAGCGCGGTCATTGCAAATGAGGTCAAAACAAAGGGAACAATTATAGGCATATAGATTATATTATATGAATCATCTACTGGCTATAAAAGGGGTACGGAGCACAATAATAACAAAACAATGGTACAGGCACATGTGTGTATATATATATATATATATATATATATAGTTATACATACATATACACCCACATGTACACACATACGCACATGTGAGAGTATCCACAGTATCACCTAGCAGTACACATAATTAATAAGGGCAAACTACTGTGCCCACACACTTACATGTACACATATGTGCCTGCAAAGAAACATATATTGTCAATGAACCATATATAAAATGACAGTATAAACAATGTAACATGAACAGAAGCATTGTATCTTTTAAACAAATATAATATATGGATGAGCATCAAACATTAAGACATATACACTCACTGGCCACTTTATTAGGTACACCTGTCCAACTGTGTGTTAAGACTTAATTTCTAATCAGCCAATCACATGGCGGCAACTCAGTGCATTTAGGCATGTAGACATGGTCAAGACAATCTCCTGCAGTTCAAACCGAGCATCAGTATGGGGAAGAAAGGTGATTTGAGTGCCTTTGAACGTGGCATGATTGTTGGTGCCAGAAGGGCTGGTCTGAGAATTTCAGAAACTGCTGATCTACTGGGATTTTCACGCACAACCATCTCTAGGGTTTACAGAGAATGGTCCGAAAAAGAAAAAAAATCCAGTGAGCGGCAGTTCTGTGGCCGGAAATGCCATGTTGATGCCAGAGGTCAGAGGAGAATGGGCAGACTGGTTCGAGCTGATAGAAAGGCAACAGTGACTCAAATTGCCACCCGTTACAACCAAGGTAGGCAGAAGAGCATCTCTGAACGCACAGTGCGTCGAACTTTGAGGCAGATGGGCTACAGCAGCAGAAGACCACACTGGGTACCACTCCTCTCAGCTAAGAACAGGAAACTGAGGCTAAAATTTGCACAAGCTCATCGAAATTGGACAGTAGAAGATTGGAAAAACGTTGCCTGGTCTGATGAGTCTCTATTTCTGCTGCGACATTCGGATGGTAGGGTCAGAATTTGGCGTAAACAACATGAAAGCATGGATCCATCCTGCCTTGTATCAACGGTTCAGGCTGGTGGTGGTGGTGTCATGGTGTGGGGAATTTTTTCTGGGCACTCTTTGGGCCCCTTGGTACCAATTGAGCATCGTTGCAACGCCACAGCCTACCTGAGTATTGTTGCTGACCATGTCCATCCCTTTATGACCACAATGTACCCAACATCTGATGGCTACTTTCAGCAGGATAATGCGCCATGTCATAAAGCTCGAATCATCTCAGATTGGTTTCTTGAACATGACAATGAGTTTACTGTACTCAAATGGCCTCCTCAGTCACCAGATCTCAATCCAATAGAGCATCTTTGGGATGTGGTGGAACGGGAGATTCGCATCAGGGATGTGCAGCCGACAAATCTGCGCCAACTGTGTGATGCCATCATGTTAATATGGTCCAAAATCTCTGAGGAATGCTTCCAGCACCTTGTTGAATCTCTGCCACGAAGAATTGAGGCAGTTCTGAAGGCAAAAGGGGGTCCAACCCCTTACTAGCATGGTGTACCTAATAAAGTGGCCAGTGAGTATATAATCACGTAAAAGTCCATATCCAATATAGAAAACAATATATCCATAGATTACACCCAACATATAGTCCCCATTTCTTCGAAAGGTAGATACAACCCATGGTTCATCTGAATGCAGAAGATATGTCATCCGGTTAGATACGACATCCTACGTAAAACAATAAAAATAAAAGTAATTAATGTAAAATTTAGAAAAACAAAGAATGCGGATAGACCACCACAGATATGCAGCAGTCGAGCGATCAAAGGAATGGTGCAAAACTAAGGTTTTCATTTAATCCATGCGGATGAATGGTCTGAAGGGTCCAGATCCACCATGTCTCCATTTTCCCCAACCGTTTTGCCAATTTGCCACTCTTGATGTTAACATTCAGAACATCTATACCACGCACCCTCAATAAAGTACTATCACACTGATGGAAGGCCCTAAAATGGCGAAATATAGTTTTGAGAGTGTAAGTGTCCGTGTGAGTCGCGGCAGCCTCAATCCCCAGAACATGCTCTCTTAAACGGACTTTTAATTGTTGCATAGTAAGGCCGACATGGACAGGTGGCATAGCATATCTAGTGGTGCACGAAATCCGTTGTTTGATCTCAAAAGTTCTTGCATCACTAGAGTCCATGAATGTATTGCAACGATCAACATTGGGACAGGCTACACAACGACCACACAGAACACAACCACTCTCATCTGGAAACCAGTCTAAGAATGTTGTCACATGTTGCCTTGTGTAACGGCTATAGGGAGAAGATCCCATAAATTTCTAGCACGCCTATAAGACATGGAAGGTTTTTGAGGTAAGAATTTACTTATAATAGGATCCACTTTGAGGATAGGCCACACCCACTCAAGGGCCGATCGTACCATATCAGAACGTGAATGGTAGGTAGTAATGAATCGTAGTTTCGTATCTACACTAGATTTGGTAGCAGCTGGAATTTTATATAGCAGATCTGTACGTAATTAGTATTTTGCCCTCCTCTCAAAGTCACTATCAGGGGAGCAGATTCAACGCAAATGGAGGAACTGCCCAACCGGAATAGATTTAATCATGTAATTGGGGTGGCAGGATGAGGCCTGCAACAGTGTGTTTGTCGATGTTTATTTTCTAAATATATCCGTTTGAATGTCACCTTTTGAATTTCTCTTAATGGTGACATCCAGAAAGTCTATTTTATCAGAATTCAACATAAAGATCAAATGAATATTGAGGTCATTGTTGTTTAAGACTGTTATGAACTTTTGAAGGTCGACAGATGTGCCCTGTCAGAACAAAAAGATATCGTCGATGTACCGTGTCCAAAAGGGGACACGGTCCATCGACACCTGTTGGTCTGACATGAAGAGGTCCCTCTCCCACAGCCCCAGGAACAGATTGGCATAAGATGGTGCAAATGCCGCTCCTATGGCTGTCCCCTGGAGCTGCAGGTAAAAGGACCCCTTGAAGATGAAAAAAATATGAGTGAGGGTGAACTCAAGTAGCTCAAGCAGGAGATCCCTCAAGCTAAGAGACAAAGAGGATGCCCCAAGAAAATATCTCACTACTGCAATATCATCTGAGTGTTTGATGTTAGTATAGAGGGATTCCACATCTGCTGAGACTAACAGAGTATCACCCTCTAAACACAAACCGTCGACATTACGCAAAAGCTCACCTGTATCCCTGAGGTAGGATGGAAGGTTAGCAACCAAGGGTTGGAGGTGGAAATCTATCCATCTATTAACTTGTTCAAGGAAGTTCCCCCTATTCGATATTATTGGTTGACAAAGTGGTGTAGTGATGTTCTTATGAACTTTAGGGAGAAGATAGAACGTCACTATAGTTGGATCATCGACTAATAGTGCTGTCTAATACAGAATGTAATTATAAATTATACCCTATTATACAGTATATATGAAACATCTATGACCTTAGACATGTAGGATTTAAAGGGGTTTCCAAAATGCTTGATCTCATGCAAAATAATTAAAAAAAGTGTTCTTCACTCACATTCCATGCTTCCATTGCCGAGTTTCTGCCACTGCTCACAGTGTCTATTATTGTTTGCAGTGATGACATCACATCGACAGCGCTGCAGGCAATCAGTGAGCTCCGCAGCTCTGAGCGGCTTGTGATGTCTACTCAGGCAAAGCCACTGGCTCAGTTTTTGTCTGCAGTGCTATTCATATTAAATCAGGGCTGCAGACAATAACAGACAACAGGAGACATGGCAGAGACTTAGGGTTGGACCCGGGGAGGATGAGTAAAAGCTTCGAGAAGGGTGATTAAAACAAACTGCGCGGAGGGTCGGGGGATGTTTGAAACCTGAAAACCTATTTAACATCTTGCAGCTATTTTCTGAATATCTTGTTCTTTTGTTCTTCATAAACATCTCATACAATACAATGACACAATAAATAAGGACAAATCCAAAAATTAGAAGACTGATTTTACATGAAAGCATTGAATCTGTACAGTAAATACTCTCTGTAATCATTCTAATAGGATGACCGGAGTAACATTTAGAACTGCAGACACCTGGCTTTGCTTTTATACCCAATGGTATAGACTACAGATAAACCATACAAGACTAAGAACATCCGTGTGTAAGAATGACAAAGACATTGATTTTTCTCTTTCTTTCAGGGAAATGATCAGGCTATACAATCCGCCCTATTAAAAAGCAAAGCTTTTCCTTTGACCTGCTATACAATTTATAGATTTACTATATTTAGTGAAAGACTTGAAGAGGTCATTTACCATAGTCCCTTAAGGATTCTTTTTTTCCCTTGCTCTACGATCCCTTAATGGACTCCCATGTCAAACAAGGTTATCAGTGTTATGTTACTTTGCCCTTCAACTAATATTCAACACATAATAGAAAATAATGGGAAATAGCTGCTGAAATGTTCCATTTTTACTCCCTTTGGTCTGCCCCCAAACTTTGTAAGCTCTGCCCTGTTGAAATGAGAGTTTTCCTTTACAATATTGCTTTACTAATGATTTGATATTTTCTGTCACAGCTCTGGATTAATCCCATGTTTATCAGATAAATATAGACTGGGTAACTTATTATCCAACATGCATTGCTCTGCCTGTGTCCAATGGGCTTACTGACCCAAATTGAAGACCGCTTCTCTGTTATCCGTGTATGCTCGCTGAGCACTCACTCATAGGGTACTCACAGTCAGGAAAGCAGAAGCAAAGATAGCCTCTCCCCACTTACTGTAGAAAAACAAAGCCCCACCCTCACTTCCTGTAAGGAGACAAAGACCCACCTTCACTTCCTGTAAGTAGACAAAGACCCACCCTCACTTACTGTAAGTAGACACAGACCCACCCTTACTTGCTGTAGATAGACAAAGACCTGTCCCCATTCTCTGTAAAGAGACAAAGCCCCACCCCCAATTCCTGTAGAGAGACAAAGACTCCCCACATTTTCATGTAGAGAGAAAACCCCATCCACACAACCTGTATAGACAAAGACCCACCCTGCTTCCTGCATAGAGACAAATTCCCTACCTCACTTCCTGTTTACAGACAAATCCCCACCCTCACATCCTGTAGAGGCAAAACCCCACCCACATCCTGTAGAGACAAAGCCCCACCTCACATCCTGTTGATTGACAAAGCCATATCCACACTTCCTGAAGAAAAACATATCCCGCCTCAATTAACTGTTGAGAGAAACAGCTCCGCTCCCACTTCCGGTAATGCATTTCAGTGTCTATGGTTCTAAATATGGATTTGACAACAGGTAGTAGACCAGTTCAGATTGGTATAAGAAGTACAGCAGAACAAGGAGGTATCACTTTATCACAAAACAATACAAAAATACTTTTATTATTATAATAATAAATAAAGACCAAAAGTTTAATGGAGAGAAAGAAGCTGATGGTAGTGAGAGCAGGCATATCATGATGAAAGTATTCACCAGCTGATACCAGTGCATAGTAAGAAATATATCAGTGACAGTGAGATAATAAGTGCAATGCATATGTAGCTTACTGTACATGTATTAACCTAACAAATAAAAAAAGAAAAAAATGGCATGGGATCAAAGCAGACTGGGCTGGTGTTATTATTCTGGGAATGAGCCAATATCCATAAATGTTCCTAGCCTATTAATATCAGCTTGCAGCTGTTTGCATAGTCTTTACTAATTATTATAATGGGGGACCACCCAAAAAATTATGTGGATTCCCCCATATATTTAATAACCAGCAAAGGCTAAACAGACAGCATGAGCCCTAAGCCACCCCAGAAATGGCACATCCATCAGAGGCACCAATTCTGGTGCTTAGCCTCTGCTCTTCCCACTTTCTCTAGTGTGTTGGCAAGTAGGATAATAGTTTTGGGGTTAATGTCAGCTATTTTATGTCCGCTAACATCAAGCCCGGGGGTTAGTAATGGAGAGGCATCTAAAAGACACCTCCAATAATAACCCCCTAGTGAAAAGTAATAAAGACACACACAGAAAAAAGTCCTTTTATTGAACAAAACACTCACCGACAATCCCCTATTTTTCCCATTTATTAATGTAAAAATAAAAATGGAAAATCTACTGTAAGTTATCCTCACCTGTTTGCCCAAAATCCATAATGCTGATGTCTCACGATGAGCACCAGCTCTGCTACATCTGACTGCATTGTTGAGTGGTGATAACAGTAATGTTACCGCTCATCCCGGCAAACAGCTCACATTGAGATGAGCGTGAGAGCACGGCTGCATGTGAGCATATCCATGGACCTTCCCAGCCTGAGAATACCAGTCCACTTTAGCTCGGCTAGTTATCAAAAATGTAATGCATCTCAAGTGATTTATTTAAATTATTTAATTATTTAAATAATTTAATATTTTTGATAACAAGCCAAGATAAAGCAGAGGGCTGCAGCGCACAACTGTTAGCTTTACTTCTGCTTGTTATCAAGAATAAAGGAGACTCCATGACCTTTTTTTTGACACAGTGCACTGGCCAATCACAGCCATGCCAATGCTTGACATAATTGTGACGGGGCTGGAAGTGCCCGCACAGGAAAAGCTAGTTAATTGACTGCGCGGCAGCCTTTCAACAAGCTTTGTTTGGGATGCAGAACACGAAAAGTTACACGGACCACCGGGAGAAGTCCGTGTTTGGTGTCTGTGCATGGAAACTAGGTGTCTGGTACAGACCCTGCACTTTACCATTTGGGTACACCAATCTCTAGAGATAAGCAGATCGATCCGCAGAGTATCGAGTTAGATTCAAATTTCCTGTAATTCTCAATTTCAGGCAAATTCGAATACTTTGAGACTCCATCCACGGTTTGCAAAAAAAAAGAAACTTGCCATAACCATTTTCCACACTGCTGAAAAAAATGATTAGTTTAATGTCTTTTTGCGTTGCGGCATGAGCCTTTTCCTTAGTGCCCTGTAGCTACGTCATCTAGTAGATTATCATGTACAGTGGTGGTCAGTACCTGGGCCATCACAGATCAGCGGTTTTCAGTGGAGCACGGGTTTGTACGGCAGAATCGTTTTCCATTTCCAGAGTCACTGGGTAAGTCTCTAACTTCTGTAGAGTGTAAGCTCTTATGGTCAGCGGGGTCCTATCTTTCCTATAGCTCTTATGGTCAGGGGCTCCTCTCTCGCTATCTCATGTAGAGTGTAAATTCTTAGAGACATCATGATAACTCCTCTCTCTTCTCCCCCACATGTATTTTCCGAGCAATTGCAAGTTTTCCAGTCTTTAGATTCGCACAATGTTATTTGCCGCAAATCAAATATATAGGGAAAATGTAGCAAAGCCATCAAATTTGAATTTCAAAAGATCCGCTTAGTGAATATCCATATGGAAAACATCATTATGCTCTGAATAGGATTCTGAACTTTTCTGTATTTCAAGGTAGTTTTTATTTACCTTGCACTAAGCTGACATTTACTTTTCAAGAAAAAAAAGCGCACTGATACTTTGCTATCCGAGTAAATGAAAACTGTTGTAAGGTTGAGAGAGCAAAGCTCATTGCACCCACTTTTATGCCGCTAATGCAGAGTGATTGCCGGGTTATCTAAGACGCGTGTAACATCTGCTGGACCGGATTTCACAGCGTCTTTGAATGGTGAATAGGTCTGCCTCAATTTTTTTCCAAGAGGTAAACTGAACATGCATTTGTCATAATTGGGTCATGATTGCTTTGGCAAATGAATCTGAAGAATTCCGCGCACCTGTACTTTTATGCATCTGAATTAATGCATCATTAGTTGTGAGAAGTAACTCATATTCCTTGATTTAATAACTCTCGTATTAAATTTGCAAGAGCATCCTGAGATTTTACAATGCAATATGTTTGTCTCCTTTTTAGCGATTTTTACATCAATTTTACAACACAAACTGTTTAATGCATTGGGCCCTATGTATCCATGAAAATACTCTATGTCTTAATTTGGTATTTTACTGCCCTGTCTACTGTTGCAATTACTAGTGACCCTGAAGCTGATGACAGAACAAGTATTAAAGTAATCAGTCAGCAGGTTTTGTTATGTAATCTGAGGACAGCATGATGTAGGGGCTGAATCACAGATTTCAGGGATGTGTCACTTATTAGTCTGTGTGTTGTTGTTTCCATACATTTGAGGTTTTATCACAAGTAGATTATCATTGATGGACTACATGGCACGTGAGCACTGGTCTGACCACACCCCCAGCACTGATTGGGAGCTTACTGTCAATAGACAATGTACACAGAAAGCTGTAGTGCTTAATCTAAAATCTCTAATTGTGTCCCAACTAATGCACCCAGTAAACTAAGTGATACATTGTTGGATTTAGGATCTCTTTTCCTACATTATGCTGCTATAAGATAAGGCAACTAAAACCTTGTGACAGATTCATTTTAAAGGAAAAGTAACAGATGTATAATGTGAATAAGGCCTATAATTTTCCCTCTGGGGTTGTAATTTTGCCTATATAGTGCCAACCCCATCATTTACCCTAATGAAATGTATTCGCAATCACTGAACAATTCAACTTTTTTTTCAATTTCTGAAATTTTTAGCATTCTATTTTCTTTCTCTTGTAGAAGCATTTTTTTCTTCAGTTTAAGGACTCAAATCCTTTGTGCTGTAAAGGAAAAATTACAGGCAAATTTTACAATTCATATGAAAAGTAAAAGGCCGGAGGGAGAAGAAGCGATTTGCTCTTTATGTTCTTTCTGAACAGGGATTTTCAATGTAGGCAAAAAATTGTAACCATTTTATAGGCAATTAAGTAACAGTAAAGCATGTTTATCGCATTCCCCTTCTTTGTAGGATTCTTTATGCTTCTTTTAATTGCTTATATCAGAAAACAGTAAAGATGCATCAGATCCGAACTAAAATAGAGTTATATGTATTATTAAAAATGGATTATTTATATGGCAATCCTCCAAGTGAGTAAAACAATGGTAAACCCTAAAAAAAATCACAGGACAATCGGGTGAGGAGAGGTGAAAAAAAATAATTGACCTTGTCACACGTGTAAGCGGACACCAAGCCATTACCCAGTGGTTCCTCCTTGGGATGTATAAAGTTTCCTATATAATAATATATAATAAGGGAAAGTGCAGGACCTCCAATACAGGGCTAGCTGTGGACTGCCTTTGTCAGGGCTGGAGTATTTGGGGTCAGATTTAGCTTGAGCCTCTATAGGGACCTATAGGGCTAATCTGTACCCCCAAGTTAAGTCCTGTTTAATGAGTAGCAATGAAAAAAACCTGGTTCCCCGTATGGAGCCTTTTTAGTATCAATGTACAGCATATCTAAACACCCCAACTAGAATTCTGTTCCTCATCTCACATGGACCCGTTAAATATAGTATGGCCCAAGGGGCAGCATAGAGATTATGGTATTCATTTTCATGTCTAATGCAGCAGGTCACTGTGCTCAACCAGTAATATATAGGGTACAAGAGGGAGGTTGTGAACATGTATCACCAAATGTTTTTCAAGCATCCTAAGTCTTAGAGGGTAACTGCATTTTCAAGCAACTTTTCAGAATGAACTGTCCTGCCTGACCCATCTCAGCATGTAAGGAATAAAACCATGGGTCCAATTCAACAAAGCTTTCACAGCACAATTCTGGCGTAAAAGCTTTGAAAAATCATAAAATTTAGGATTAACTAGAAATAACGCCAACATTCTGCTCCACCGAAATGGGAGGAGACGAGGTGCAATGGGGAATAGTGAAGGATACCCCGGTCACAAGGGAGCGCGAAGGACACAGATGAGGAGGATAATAAAATCTTCGTTTATTGATATCCACAAGCGTTTCGACGGAAAAACTCCGTCTTCATCAGGTGGCAATATATTGCCACCTGATGAAGACGGAGTTGTTCTGTCGAAACGGAGCTGCAGTGGACTCTCCTCATCTCGTCTCTACTGACCACCAGCTTGGTGCTCCGTTAGACTGTCTTTCTTGATCTTGAGGTGCAATGGGGGGCATGGCGGGGGCCTTATGGTACAACTCACCTAATTCATGATGAGCTGTGTCATTCCGTAATCTATTACTGCATTTAAATATGTTTCTTGCACTTTGACAATGCATCTATTTGTGCAAAATAAATGTATATAACAATATACAAAGTAATAAGAATTATTCTTTTTGGACTAATCCTCCGCTGGTAGCTTCAGTCATGCACTGTGGGTGTGATTGAAGATCCTAAAATCTCAAGTGTCCTCTCACCCAGCTGTACAGTATACTCTACCATGATGACCCTAGAAAAAGACTTGTACTCTGCACCCAACAATTACACTTTGTTTTACTGGGGCTAGGCAAAAATTTTCAAAAAACTGTATACCGTTGATTATTCTAACCCTTCTTTAGGGAACTGCTCAGCAGAATGATGATGATTAGGCCGATAGGAAAGACAGAGACGGCATTGTGTAATGCATACAATTAGGATTATCATTGCATGGAGAATACTGTATAATACATCATTCCCTGACAAGAATACAAATCTACAGGATTTTATTCTTTCTCGTGCTTGACAATTCTAGCTGGAGAGCATCCTAAGTAAGACATAGAGTGGCGGTGAAGGCATGACATAAAATGCATTATTTCAAATTAAGGGTGTGTGTGCACCATAGAAGCAAACCAAGCAGCTCTGATCATGTTTCCGGAATGATGGGTCCCAGCTCAGGTTGGCCTCATCCTACAAGGCCAGGTTAACACAGGACAGGTGATACCTAATAACACCCTGATTATTACAGTTTTGTATTTGCTTAGAAATCGGGGCTTAGCTTTTACGTGATAGTTAATAAATTAAACTAGACGTATCCATACGTCCAGGTTAGGAAGTAGCTCCCTACTTTGGATGTATGGATACGTACAGGCAATTTTGCCCACCCAGGAACGATCGTCACCAGGTGTTAAGCTGAGAAGGCAGCTGACAAATCACACTCACTGCCACGAGTGGTGGCCGCACCGCTACCTCCAGTTTAACCCTGTAAATGCTGAGATTGATATCAATCACAGAATTTAAAATGCAGGGAGAGGGAGGGGGCTCCCTGTGAATCTGGAGAAGCCAATCATTGCCATGCTGATTCAATGTTGTTAGGTTGACATCCGGGTCAACAGGGCTAGCAAATTAATTAGATCATGTGCATTGCATAATCTAACTAGCTTGTGTCTGTAGCATTGACAGTTAAAAAGCTAAAAGAATATTTTTGTGGAAAAACATTGTATTTTTTATTTTCACTGCGCAACGTTATAAATTTCTGTGAAGCACCTGGGTGTTCACCACACATCTAGATAAGTTCCTTAAGGGGTCTAACTTCCAAAATGGGGTCACTTGTGGGGGCTTTCCACTGTTTAGGCACATCACTCCCCAAACTTGACATGACATCCTCTCTTGGTTCCAGCCAATTTCGCGTCCAAAAAGTCAAGCGTTGCTCCCTCCCTTACGAGCCCTACCGTGAGCTAAAAATGGTTACCGTATTTTGAATCTTTTGCAAACTATCTTTCTGGTAGAGTTAAAGAAACTATCTCATAAGTACCTCCTAGGAGAAGTAGCTACACAATAAGCTAATGTACTACACTTCCAGCCTTGCAACATGACCAAGGATTAATGCTAAGTCTCTCCTAGGTGGTACTTTCAAGACAGTTTCTTTCCTTCTGCAAGAGAGATAATTTGCATACTTTTCTACTATAGTCTGCAAGTTTCCTTACTCAGTTGCACTCTTTAAGGAGAACCAGTACTCCCACTACAATAACTGGCGTACTACAGATGCTATCAGGTGTCTCCTGCATTTTTTTTTCTTGCATAGTTCACTGCCATAAAGCTATAAACCCATTTAATCTACAATTAAACTCTCATTCCCACTCAGACTTGTGTGACAGTATTTGCAATTTGGCTGAATTGTTCACTGATTGCATTCCCAATTTGTAAAGGATCATAGAACCACTGATGAGCCATTGCAGATTGAGTGAAATAAGGAAAAGAATGCAGATAAACTGAGAATTTAGTGACACCTTTTGACAAGAAAAAAAAAGATTTTATGCATGTTAGTAGTTACATTTAGTTAATAATATTGCACTAAGTTTCAGTGTGCAAATGTCATTCACTTCCTGATATGCAGTTTGCAGCCTGATCCAAGGTTTAGATTTTTCTAACATAGGGGTGTCTCTCCAAGTAATACAGGCTGGATGTGAGATCTTTCTACCCAGCACTAATTTACTCAATAGGTGCTTTCCTCATTATCCGCAGCCAATTCTTTCTGCTGTCCTTGAAATTATACATTTTTTTTACCCTTTCCACACTGTGGAGTACAATCCCTCTCCCGAATGCTATCTCTGCTACTGAGAGAAGGGAATGGGAGAGGAGAGAGAGCTGTCAGAGCCTTGAGCAGGATATAACATCTGTCATAAGCTGTCAAAGCAAAAAAAAGCTATCTTGAACAGACTTGGCTAAAGCTACTCAGTGAAACTGATTCCAAAGGAACACCAGACTGTACCCTGTAACCCTGATGAAAAGATATGGACCTTCTGTGGGGTCCGCTAGGTTGTGTCCGAAGTGGCTGCTAGCCACAACACGATTGAGTCTGGTGTAAGGATGATCAAACTAGCAGGATCGCAAAAGTAAAGACAAAAACAAGAACAGAATAAAGAGTCAAAGCCATAGTCAGGATGACTCCAAGAAAAGAGGAAATCCCGACACTCACATGTGTTGATTTAATTTGCTTTATTCTACATCACAGCAAAACGTTTCAGCTCATCCATAGCCTTTATCAATCGCTTCTTCTCCCTCCGGCCTTTTACTTTTCAAATTAAATCAACACATGTGAGTGCCGCAATTTCCTCTTTTCTTGGATGAATCATTCCTTCCATGTGCACCACGATAACGACTGGCGTGCCGACCATTTTTCATTATCATATAGTCAGGATTACAGCTGGTGTCAGATACCAAGTGTTCAGTCAAAGCAAAGTCACTCCAGACAGGGTAAAAGTCAAGAGGAATATTACAACAAATCCAGAATCTCAAGTCGGGTAAGAATCTGGAGTAGCATTAGTAAACCAGGTGAAATGCAAGCAATAACTGGCAACTCTCAGTAGTATATCGGAGGTTCATTAGGGTGTGGTCCTTCCCAATTGGCCATAGTAGGGAGCTGATTACACTTGTTGAGCTGTTTGACCATTCTACCTGACTGGGTGGCACCATAGGTTCCAGTCACACCAGTATCCGCGACCGGACAGAGCAAAGCAATATTGACCATAACATCTCCAAATATAGTCAGTACATCCTAGTAGCTCTAACTGGTTTGTAACTGTTTTGAAAGGCACTAAGCTACAGAAAGGACTTACATTCTGCAGCAGCAAAATGGTCGAATAATGTTAATTTAGACTATTTGGAAAATTGCTTAACTTTGTGTTGAGGAAGAAAACGAAGAATAAAAAAATGTTCAAAAGTCTACATAGTCTTTAAATTAAACATGGTGGGATCAAATACATTTCTTCATTCCATATCATGCAGAGGTGTCCAGGTGAAGAATTTGGCGTGTTCTAACTAAACCTTGATAATCTCACATAAATTTGTTACTTTATTAATCAATCTTGTTATCAGTAGTGAGAATATAGGTACGGTAACTTATTTTACGTGTACCAGATGACCCAGCTTGTTGGAGAAGACAAGTCCTAACTTAAAGTTTCTGAGTCACAATGAGAAGTCATTAACTTGTCTCCTTAGGGTAATAGAAGTGTCTTCCTTTGTGACAGAGGGCTCTTTTAGGCTATGTGCACACGTTGCGGAATCCGCTGCGGATTTTTCCGCGCGGAAACGCAGGTAAAACCGCAGGTAAAGTGACCTGCGGTTTTCCTGCGGTTTGCTCTGCGGATTTGCCCTGCCGTTTCACACCTCTACTATGATAAAGGTATGAAACCGCTGCAGAATCCACACAAGCAATTGACATGCTGCGGTTTGTAAACCGCAGCAAAACCGCGCGGAAAAATCCGCACCGTCAGCACAGCGTTTTTGAAACCCCATAGGGTTTCATTGTACTGTACATGGTCAGCGGAACTGCTGCGTTTCCGCAGGGCCAAAACCGCTGCGGAAACGCAGCAGAATCCGCAACGTGTGCACACAGCCTTAAGATCTCCATCAGTCTTAAAAGAATAAATAGAGCTGAGTTTAAGCATTGCACATCGCAACTTTAACAAGACACAGGGGCTTTTGTTTTCAGGACTGAGAACTGAGTGGTAAGATGAGTATTACAACTTTTTTTTTTCATTTGTAACATTATGATGGCCTGCAGAGGCGAGTTACAGGAAATCTGCATGTTGGCAATTTCAGGTTTTTAAAAATTTTTTTGAATAGAATTCAAATACACTCCAGATTTATTTGCTCATCTCTATTATCCACCCTTTTGGGCTCTTTTTTTTCACTTAAATGCATGTATCTGGAGACAAAAAAAAAAATCA
Source organism: Dendrobates tinctorius (assembly GCF_039654945.1). NCBI lineage: Eukaryota > Metazoa > Chordata > Amphibia > Anura > Dendrobatidae > Dendrobates > Dendrobates tinctorius. The sequence goes on along the minus strand of NW_027361706.1, from coordinate 8,273,566 downwards.
TTTTTACAATTTGGTTTAATTAAAAATGTTATGTTGTTTTGGGTTTCAGAGTCTCTTTGTTTCCTGGGACATTCAACTTTGTTGTGGTCTAGCTGACAGGAGCTCATGAAATGGCAGATTGAAGAGTTCGGCTATGTGCACACGCTGCGGATTCTGCTGCGGATCCCCTGCGGTTTTGGCCGCTGCAGATCCGCAGCAGTTCTGCAGACAGTGTTCAGTACAATGTAAGTCTATGTGATTTACATTCTGCTGTGCACATGCTGCAGATTTTCAACTGCGGAAAAGTGGCAGTTTTGAATCTGCAGAAAGAATTGACATGTCAATTCTTCCTGCGGATTCCGCTGCGGTTTGCCACCTATTCCATTGTCCAGGTGGCAAACCGCAGGGGAAAACCACTGGCCAATCCGCAGGTAAAACCTCAAGTCATTTTACCTGCGGTTTTACCTGCGGATCCGCAGATACAAATCCGCGGGTGAATCCGCAGCGTGTGCACACACCCTTACATGTTTTCTGACACATTAAACTTTGTTATGGTCTAGCTGTCAGGAGCTCAGGAAAAGACAGATTGAAGCGTTACAAACTCTCCTGCCATTCAATCTAAATGATCTCACTAGCTAAATGTCATGATCCAGACTGGGTTTTGAGTCCTGTTTTTCCCTTTTTCCCAGTCTGGTCATGTCAAAAGTTCACCTTTACCAGCCTCAGTCTGTGTTCAAGTTGGCTATTTATCGCCGCCGCCTCCTGCAGGTGATGTCAGTTATAGTTTTTGCTTAGGGCTGCTGTAGCTGACTCTGATTGCTCTGATTGGCCCTGCTACATTTGCTATCTGATCCCGTGTCTCTGTTTTACCCTATTCCCGTTTTCACTCAGTGTCTCCCTTTAGTGTGCTGACTCCCTGGTTTTGACTTGGCTTTTATCCTGACCTCCTTCTGTCCTTTGTCTTTTGGCTTATCCGCTTCTGACCGTTACTGATTCCCTGGCTTGTCTCTGACCGTGAGTTTGCTTATTCCTTTGGTACAGCGCTACAGTCTAGGATTTGACCCATCTTGTTTGACTATTCTGCTGCCACCTGTGGTAGCCTCACTGCTGCACTGCAGGCCAGCTCTGTTTAGGTGCAGTCCTGCCTCCTCTCTACTGCCATCTAGTGGAGCCTGCACCTACCTGCACTGCAGCAGCGTGATAATAAAGAAGGTAAATGGTGCAAAAAACTTTATGAAACCCAATTGGAAAAAATAATTTTTAGACCCAAACATACAGTTCAGAAAAAAAATGTCCCCAAAGGAGGACAATCATTAGCTAAAGCAAACAGTAATGTCTAAAAATGTCTATGCTCAAATTGTTCCCCCCTTTGGAATATCATATTTTATTATTTCATAAAAACCAAAGACACTTAGTGTTCCCCAAAACAATCAACATATTGCTTTCAACATTATGACCTAAATGCTCTCACACATTATTTGCTACCACTTATTTCAATTAGCTTCTCAACGGCAAATGGAGAAAAAATATATATAGCACTCCATAATGTGAAGAATTCATACCTGGTCCATTATGTTCTCCCTGGTCTATAATGCATCATAAATTGACCACCAACAAGTTCTGTTCTTTTTATGTTTTAAGAAACGATTTCGATGTATCATAGAACTGTCCGACTGTGATCTAGAGAGTCATAATTAGGCTTATGATCAGTAGTATGGAAGCAATAACATCTGCTAAAATGTACAAACATGCTTTTAGCTGTGTTGAAACAGAAGCCGACGGAAGGAAATTCATCTGGATGCAATAATTTATGTTCATTTTTTATTAGAGAGGATATACAGGATTGGAAAACCGTGGTTGCTTTCTTCCAGACACAAACCTGTCCATGAGTTATGTCTAGTATTGCGCCTATACACACTTTTTGGAAGACAGTATAATTTGTTTTTTGATCCTTTAAATCCCTTTAATTGAATTCTCCCATCTCATAACATAATCACGGATCACTAATGTATGAGAATACAGCGTTAGTTTAGGATTGACAGAGGTTTGAATCAATTCCGTAGCCCCTTTACTCTCAGAGGGGATTCCACTGATTAAAGGGAATCTGTCAGCAGGTTTTTGGTATGGAATCTTAGAGCAGCATGATATTGGGCTGCTTGGTGCAGTTTTGATAGAATCCCTGTTTTCTCTGCTATAGATGTAGCAGTGCTATGAATGCTGAGCTGTGTATAACCCCATCCACAACTCTGATTGGCAGCTTACTGTGTACACTGTTCATTGTCAGCAAGCTGGCAGTCAGTGGTGGGGGCGGGGTTATGCAGATTAGCTGAACTATTGTGTACGGGTCACCTAGTCCTACAGTGATAATCTCCTGCTGATAAAACACTGATTGCATTGAAACTACAGCAAGATGCTGAGCAAGTGACACGTCTATGGAATCAGGCTCTCTGCCCACCTACATTATACTGCTCTCAGATTACATAGCAGCAATCTGCTGCTAAATTCCCTTTAAACTCAGAGGAACATAAAGTCCTGCTAATAAACCATTGCTTTAGGAGATGAGAACAACCCTTTAATCGTCACCTTTGTGTAGTTTACTCTTAAGCACAAACTAATTGTGTTATTCAGTTTAGATGGATGTTAGACTGAGTGAGATGAAGCTAATTGTATTGTCAATTTTCCCTACAACCATCATTCCGTTTTCTACAGGAAAAAAAGAAAATTGGTTTAAAGCCAAGTCAGTTCTCATCTTAGAAGTTCAAATTAATTAACTCTTCTTAAAGATCCATTAAAGTCAAGTAAAACCGTTAAAGGAACATCCGTGTCAGTAGCAGTTTTCTATTCTCTGAGAATCCAGGTCATAAAAGCGTAAATGAGTGGTCTAACTATTTATCCTTACGCCCCAACCACTTTTATAATTTTATAGTTTGCTTTATTACAGTACCCTACTACACTTCTTCCCATTTAGCTAATCCCTATATGTGTTTTTTTTGTACTGAACTCCCTGTGATATTTCAGAGAGGAGTCTCAAATGTGACATCACAGGAGGCCTGGGCTGCACTCACTCCCTGCAGCCTCAAACATGACATCACAGGAGGCCAGGGCTGCACTCACTCCCTGCAGCCTCAAACATGATATCACAGGAGGCCAGGGCTGCACTCACTCCCTGCAGCCTCAAACGTGACATCACAGGAGGCCAGGGCTGCACTCACTCCCTGCGGCATCCATCACCCCTCCTGGAAAACAACAGCATCAGGGGGTCAGCACTGCAGTTACTCAGTGTTTTTTTTTCCGCCGCCTCCCACTCTGAAGAAGTCCTGGATCCAGGGTGGTGGACTATGTGGTAGATGTGAGTGCAGCCCTGGACTCTGCTTATATTTCTGTCATCATAGCTTCTAACTGAAAGAAAATATCACTAGTGGAAGGAGATAAAAGCAATGAGTGTGACCGGTGCCACACCGTAGCTTCGCGCAGCACCCACAAATGAATCGTCAGCAGGAGGCGGTGATAGAAGCCATGAGTGACAATAGCGCAGCCACCTGATGACCATTAGATTGAGGCAGTGTCAGACTGAAGAACATTGGGCTCACCAGAGGATTTGATTCTGAGGGCCCACCTTTCTCCCCCACTAAAGAGCCCCATAGCAACTGCAAGGTTTGCACTATGAACTCTCCTGAAGGAGAAGCCAGGGCCCACCGGAGGATTCTCCAGTTCTCTGGTGGGCCAGTCCAACCCTGGATTGAGGGCAGTGCTGCAAGCTGTGGGATGGCACTGGTGTCACTCGCTGCATCTATCTCCACCCCTGGCAACGTCTTTCACAGAAGCTATGGCAGAGGAGATAGAGGCAGAGTATTGTCACTGCACTCATGTCTCCCACAGTGTCCATCACCCAGGATTCAGGATGTCTTCAGAGAGGGGTGGTGATGCAAGAAACTAGTGCGTAATTGCAGCACTGCCCTCCTGTCCCAGGAAGGGTGATGGATGCTCCAGGGAGTGAGTGCAGCCCCGGCCTCCTGTCATATCACATTTGAGACTCCTCTCAAATAAAACATCACAGGAAGTACGGTAAGAAAACACATTTAGGGAGTAGCTAGATAAGAAGAAGTATAGGGTGTTGTGTTAAAAAGCAAATTACAAAATTGGTTAGGGTGTAAGGATAGATATTTAGAAAAAGCAGTACCACCCCTTTAAGGGTGTCTTTAGAAAGCCGTGTACAATGCTCTGGGTATGGACTGTGAAGATACAATGGACTAGCTGTGTGTCTTCCGACTGGAACTCAACAGCCTCATATATGCCTAAGAAGCTGTCATGTTCAGGTCAGGAGACCTACCGTCAGCCCACACTTGGACCGTGTTTCACTGATGTGTGAAATCATCCTTAGGGTAAATTTCCATGGTGCAGACTTCATTGCAGAAATTTCTGCCAATAATAATCATTTTCATTAATGGGGTGGTTTCAGATTATTAGGGAAGTTGCATCATTTTCTGCAACAAAATCTGCAGCAAATATACAACATGCGAAAATACCCTAAGACAATGTTCAACTTTAGACTACAAATTCTTGCAGATTAGACTGTGGATTACAAAGTAGCGTGAGGGGTGAAATCTACAGACTGATTTGAATACCTGCACCATCCTCTGACTTCCATATGTTTTTTTTCTGCCACAAGTGAAGAGGTTTTTTAAAAAAACTATGTAATTTGTTTTGCGCTGTAAATTGATGAAGATTTGTGCTGTGGAATATTCGATAAATTGTCAATGTGGAAACAAACGCTAAGGTAAATTGGCACACGGTAGCATTTAGGACTTCTACTTTGCAGGATGACCTGTAGTTTCCATTGGCACCAAGTTGGGCTTTATTCAAACTTTCCATTACTTTTTATTCCGTTTGCAAACATATCTGCGAGGCCGAATCTCCTTTTTAATGACTTGTATCTTAATATTACTGCACATTCTTGAAGAACATCCATTTTTATGGAAATGGTTGATCAGTGTTGTGTTTTGTTCCCTTAGAAATACAAAGAATTTGAGAAGGAAGTTTCCATAGAAGAAATAGATGGACTTCATCTGGTCAAGAAACTTGCAAAAGACATGGAAGAGATGTTCCACAAGAAAGCAGAGGCCGTTCGGGTGTGTAATTTCATATTTGCTTCCTATATGATTGAGTCATTGATTTCAATTGGTGGTTTTGTTGGATAAAGCAAGAAGCCTGAGGTTGTTGAGATGTAAGTTGTGGACACTGGTGGTGCTGATGGCCACAAGAAGGTGAAAAACTGCTTCCAGCTTATATAACAGTTAGCTGTTTGAGTCATTAATGAAGTAGGAATCCACTGTAGATTGTAATATTATCCAATGGGATGACATATTGTATGATTTCAAAATGAAGAGACTCCAGCTCCACGAACTGTAAGTCTTTATTCACATAAGCAATTCGGAGGACATACACGGTCAATGATACAACTTCACATGACACGCATCATCGTTTTTCAGGTGGTGTCTCCCACCCTTAATCATGAATCACAGTTCGTAGGGCTGGAGTCTCTTCAGTTTGCATTTTCCACACCTTGACAAGGCTCTTCCAGGCTCCAAACACTCCCAAGATGCAATCACGGTGAGCTGGATTTTGTTTTATATTGTATGATTGTCCTAGATAAAAATAGATGTTTGGATAATATAATTTAATCATTGTGGATCTTGGAAATATTTTTCACTCTAATCAAATTTTTAAAACATTCAATAGAAATGACCATTGTTATCTATTTAAGGGGCCATCCATTTAGTTTCCCAGTGATCGTTTTTCCAGAGGGTGCCCCAAAGATCATCTATAATCTGGAAGCTGGTGATCATCTCACCGGCAGCGTCCGAGCAGGAGAAAGGAAGCATTAAATGATTCCCAATAAAATCAATGCATGGACTTGCCCAACTCTTTAGGGATGATCTTTGTAGTATCTAAAGACTTTTAGGTGAAGATTCTGAAGAAGGAAATCTCTTTTAACCATTCCCGACAGACTGGGCAATTCTCTTGTTTTTTGTGTTTTTCGCTTTTCTCAGCCCTTATTTCAAGATCCATGCCTTTTTAATTTTTCTGTGGGGCTTGCTTTTTGTGGAATGATTTGTAGTTTTGAGCGAACGGCACCATTCATTTTGCCATTCGACGTATTGGAAAACAAGAACAATATTCCGTGATTTAAAATTGCACCAAAAACACAATTTTGCTATTTTTTTTTTAACTTTTCTGTTTATAGGGTTCATTGTGTGGTAAAAATGACTTATTACAGTTACGCTGATACCAAACTCGTATATTTTTGGTGTGCTGACATTTTTATTGATACCACTTAGAGTTAGACACAAAATTTTAATTGCTTTTTATTGTACTTGGGGTAACCAAAAAAATTCAATGTTGGCGTTTTGATTTATTTCTGATTACGATGTTTACCGTTGATGTTAATTACTGGGATAGACTGACATTTTAGGAACATGGCGATACCAAATATGTTTATTATTTTTTCTATATTTTTCATGGGGGGGAAGGGGTATCATTTGAATGTTAACAATTTTTGATATCTTTATTTGACTTGAACCTGTTATTGTCTGGTTGCTTATACTATAATAATACTTCAGTATATAAAGAAAGTCACAGTCTCCTATGAATACCAGTCATAGGAGTACCATCATGGCAGGAATGGGGGTCTTTAGCAGATACCCAGCTACCATGTCAAGAGATTGTCACACCTCAATCAAGTTGTAGAGGGTGTTGTTGAGACACCCTCAATCAAGTTGTAGAGACACAGCCCCTGGACAATATATTGCAAATGCCAGAAATATCAGAAATTGACAGCAGCATTTCAGAAGTTAGCAGCGGACTGAGCTCATCTTCACTAGCTACTGGTAGAAGCAGATGATGGCTGAATAGCCATCATCTGCCGGCAATAATGAAGGTTCAGCATCTGAGCCTGCTTAAAAGAAGGGGATCTGCCGTATGATGTACCAGTACATCATATCTCCATAGGGAATTCACAAGGGTGGTTTGAAATAGGTTTCTAAAACCACACAAAAACAATTTACTACGTCCAGTATTGTTAAGTATCAAAGAGGGTTTGTCAGCTTAATATGTTGCCTTACCTAAGGTTCATACCCCTAGTCACCAAAATAACACACAGAGAAAATATGCTGTTTGACTGACAGGAGCACCAAAAGAATACTCCAGATTCTTGAGCTTGATTCAACAAATCAATTTTGACAGAATTTTGGAGCAAATTGCTTTGAAAAGTCGCAAATGTCAAATTTTTTAAACTTTTGGTGATGTCTCACTTGTTTTTCCCAGCTACACCAAAATAAGGAGCTGGGGATGAACAGGGAATGGCGGGGTGTGACACCACAGCTCATCTTAGTTACGTCGATCTGTCAGGTACTGAAAAAAGTTGTTGAATCTGGGCTGATGGTACAGTGCAAAGTCGGTGTAGAGATGTCAATGTGGTTTTAATCTCAAGGTGTTTCGAAGTTAGCAAACGTATTCCTTAAGAGAACCATCACTACATTTTGATTCTCTTGAGGTACAAATTTGCTAACTTTGAAATATATTGAGATGAAAACCACATTGACATCTCTACACCGCCTTTGGACTGTACCAGCAGTGCAGGATCACCGTTTTTCCACTACCCTATTGCCATGCTGGAGCCTCCAATCTGTTGGTGTTGCACCGGCTGGAATTATTGCCTCCTATATGTTCAACTTCAGTTGTGGGATCACAACTCCACAAGGTGAGCAGTTACCATATCCTTCAATCTTATATCAATTTATTGGACAAGACCCTATTGCACTTGTATAGTCCCCCCAGTCTTTCAAATATTAATGACGAGCTGTGGCATTCTCAACATCAGAAATCTCACTCCAGTCATGGACTGGAGTAACATTTCTGGCATGGTGGTTGATGGCGCACACCACTCGTCAGACACTCCTAATTCACTAAAAGCTATGCGCCACTCATCAGTCACTCGTCAGACGCTCCTGATTCACTAAGAGGCACATACCACTCGTCAGACTCTCCTGATTCAGTAAGAGATGAGCACCACTGGACAGACACTCCTGATTCCCTAAGAGATACACACCATCCATCAGACTCTCCTAATTCACTAAGAGACGCGTGCCATTCGTCAGACGCTCCTGATTCCCTAAGAGGTACACGCCTCCCATTAGACTCCCCTGATTCACTAAGAGATGAGCGCCATTCGTCGGATGCTCATCACGCCACCCATCATAGTCTCCTGATTCACCAAGAGACGTGTGCCACTCGTCAGACGCTCCTGAATCCCTAAGAGGTACACGCCACCCATTAGACTCCCCTGATTCACTAAGAGATGAGCGCCACTCGTCAGACGCTCCTGATTCCCTAAGAGGTACACGCCACCCATCATACTCTCCTGATTCCCCAAGAGACAAGCGCCACTTGTCAGGCGTTCCTGATTCCCTAAGAGGTACACACCACCCATAAGACGCTACTAATTCACTAAGAGACGAGCACCACTCATCAGATGCTCCTGATTCAATTAGAGGTGCACTCCACCCATCAGTCGCTTCTAATTCACTAAGAGGCGTGCGCCACTTTTCAGACTCTCCCGATTCACTAAGGTGTATGCCTCTTATTGATTCAAGAGCATCTGACTCCTACATGCCCCCTGATCAAAACCGGTGAAACAATTGCTGGTCTTGGTGAACCAGAGCGTTAGTTTTGAGTCATAAGCCTTCCCCCCACTCCATCATGCTTCTCTTGATGGTGGTTGACAGACCATTTGTAAATCACTGCTCTACCGATTGGGAGATAGTGATGATCTAATAAGTAGGTGCGTGAAGACTGAAGTAAAATACAATATATGTCTCCCAGACTGAGAACTATTTCGGGTTGCATTTTCCTTTAATTTTTCCAAGTTACAATTGATGGTAAAAAAGCTTATGAGAATTGTGCAGAACTGCAGTACCTAGCAACAGTAATACATAAAACATAATATAATAGGGAGGGACATGTTATTCACTGAAAGTCTTGTCTGGCTGCCCTCAGATCATCGGCAATGAGCTGTGTTTAGCACTAGTCTGTCTTTTACAAACAGTTGTTTATTGGCCTTTTATGCCACCCACCGTATACATCTCTCAGCGCACAATTAAGTTATCACCGGGAGATTTGTATTCAAGGTGTCAGATATTGGAAAATTGAAAGCTTTGCTTCTTCTTTCAGCTTTTACAATATCCCTGAAAATAAACATTAGTGTCAAGGAATCGACAAATTTACATAAAAGCCATACATCTGTGCAAATCTTTTCATCTGTCTTCTTAGTGTATGTTTCTTTTTTATCACTCCTAAATGTCTGATGATAAACTGAGCATAAAAGCCCTGTAACTCGTTTCTCCCTCCTTCTTGTCTGAATGACAGCAAAACAAAATTCATGCAAATATTAACTCACTTTCCTGAGATTTTAAAGCGAGGTCTACAGAATTGTGATGGGATGTTATATAGGCACACTACTTGATGGTATTTACCTTTAAAAGCAATGATCGCTTTTGCACTGACTAATTTTTTAATTTTTCATTTGCTTCCTAAATGCAAAACTAGCAAAATTGCCCATAGGGTTTATTAAAGAGAGTCTGTCACTGCCAAAAATCTAACAAAACTACTCATTCAGGTATATAGGAAAGTGAGCCCCATTATAAATCATACCTGTACTATACATTTCAGAGGTTTAGTTGCCATAAAAAAAATATTATTTTTGTATACAAATGAGGGGCCTTGTTGCACCCTTGTCACTTTTGCACTATTAGACCCCGAGGATAACGTTAAAAAATTAGCAATGCTTTATTAATAATGATATTAAAAAAAATTAAACACAATAAAATCCCCAAAACAAGGAAAAACAAATACTCAAAGCGCCAAAAACTAGGGGAGACGTTAAGATATGTGTTAAATATCCGGCAGCGCAAACAACAAGAATAAATATTTCTGGCAACCAAATCAACAACATGTAACTTCACAATAGATCAAAATGTCCTATCAAGACAATAAAGTATAATGAAAATAACACAGCACTTTGTGAGAAAAGTAGATCGCACGGTGAAGGTAGCAGTCACACACAGAGCTTAGCATCTCTCCTCACCCCGACGCGCGTTTTGCATCCAGCTTCTCCTGGGGGCGTGTCCGGGCTTGGTAAATATGGGGTTTGTATAGTACATAGGCACCAATGAAAGTACCAGTTATGGGGCAGTATCGCCGCAACAAATGGAGCGATTGGTCCACTGGACTACATACGGCACATGAAACTCTTCCCCGATCACCAATGTATAAGTCACTTCTGGACATGCGCCCAGTGGAACACATGCTGGAATGCAAGCAGTCCTGTATATGGACGCATCCGGAAGTGTAAAGTTACTCTCTGGATCTCTTCATTTGGCAATCTGGGTTATAGAAATCCGAATTTTTTATGTAGTTTGTTATGAAGTGCTAAATTTTTTTCTTGTTACTGGACATTTCTATAAGTGACTATTAGACCCCATAGATTTGCATACTGAGCAATTGACAAAACGCAAGCAAGAGCTGCTGGAACACAATCACTGGCTTTGCGCGGACACTGCAGTCGCACTCACACTCACATGGTGTCATTGTCGGCTCTGATCACCGGCTCCTGTCTGCAGCACAGTACCAAGTGGCAGCTGCAGACAGGAGCCAGTGGTAAGATCCAGCACTGATACTATGCAAGTGCGACTGCATTGTCCATGCAGAGTCATTGATCGAGTTCGGGTAGGACTTATTTGAGTGTTGTCAATCATGAAAAATCTGCTGCAAATATTGGATTGTTGGCAGAAAAAAAGCGCTTCATAAAATACTACGTGTTTTTGGCATATTTTTAAATGTACATTTTTCCCATTCATATGGGTGAAAAAATGCTGCAAAAACAGTGAAAGAAAGGACATGCTGCAGATTTGAAAATGCTTCATATCTGCAAGGAAAAAATAGGCAACACGTGCATGACATTTGCCAGTATAGTAAAACTATATTTGTTTGTTTTTTTTTCAACAAAAAGGCACAGAAAAAAATGCTTAAAAAATGCTATGTAAATATGCCTTAAGTGGTATAGTTAGCATTTTGGAGATGACAGCTTCCCTTTAAATATTTCCTACCATTTTGTTGCTATAAAGTCTCTAAAAGGCCTTTGTATGGCAGGCTGCCTGCTGGATGCTGTTGACTGTTTTTGCTCTCTTTCTATAAAAATTGCCTGCCTGTTCTAACCAGTGCAGGCTCAGATTGGTCACTGACCGCTCCTGCCAGCGATTCAGCTGCTCCACATCAACAGAGCAGCACTTTATCTTCAGGGCTGTTCAGTCAATGGGACATGACTGCTGACATGCTAATTGACAGCCGGCTTCCCGCAGTTCGGCAGTGGGGAGTCGGATTTCAATCAGGATGACGTCAGCAGTCATGCCTATCAACCGGGCAGAGCAGAAGAGAAGCCACTTTTATGTAAACATGACATCAGTGGAAGCCACTGAATTGCCGATAGGAGCGGTCTGTGACTGCTGTGTGCCGGCAGAGTTCAGAGCTGGCCATACCAGATAGGTAGTGAGTAACTACCTGCCAGTCCCTTTGTAAAAATGTAATTTAGTCCTGGATAACCTCTTTAATTCTCTTACAAGAAATATCAGCAGAAATTGTGAGGAGATTGTACAGTACACAGAAGATCAGTGTGCGCAGAGGGAAAAAGCATCCAAGTTTTCAAGGAGGTCCTATAAAAGAAACTATCCTGAATGAGATTGGACAAAGGGAGGAAAGAAGACAGCCTGTAAGCAAAGATAATGAATCATGCAGAGTGTGAATCACTGTAAAAAGAGGAGAACACCAATGGCAGACTCTGCATTTGTATGGGAAGGTTGAGAGAAAACTGTTTGACCGTTAGCTATCTATGATGTATGGCTTTCTCGAAGAAGAAAATTCTCCAGATTCAAAGAATTAGGCTGTAGATTTATCCAGTGTTAGAGAACTCTCCCTACATAGTATTTGCAGCATAGAAAGGTGATCATATGGCTGAAGACTAAGCCGCCGGACGTCTAAATCTACCATAAAATAACCCCATCTACTTTGTGAGAAACCTTCAAATGGAGAAAAATCTACTCTCCATAAGTAATTCACTTTGTGTTAATGGCAATAATAGAAAATCTTAATTAATACTTGATGACAGCTCCATTTACACTTAAGAACATAGAACATCCCGCAAAATACGGCTTTGTAAGAAGTTCATATCTGATGGACATAACTGGACCGGAGGATTATAAAGCAGCTGCATAGTATCAAACAAGTTTCATAGTTCTTTCTGTTTGGCTTTGATCACTTATCATTTGCATACCAAGCAGATGACATTCCCGAAAAATTGGCAGCTGACATTCTTTTCATGTCTAATGCCCAAAGAAATTAATTGTTCCTTAACAATATTACTATCTTTACAAAGCTTACGGGAACGTGAGCGCGTGACTGCATGAAACATCAGAAAACACATCCTTGTGCTCTAAGGCTCCGGTCACACTTTGCTCATGCCCTTCATTGAAGATATTCGGAATGGCGAGACGATCTTACACAGGATAACTTTGTATGAGATAGCGTAGTCAAAGATGCTATTTAAAGGGAATCTGTCACCTATTTTTTCGCCTATCAGCTGCCAGCACCGCCATCAGGGGCTTATCTACAGCATTCTGTAATGCTGTAGATAAGCCCCCAATGTAACCTGAAAGAGAAGAAAAATGAGTTAGATTATACGTACACAGGGGCGGTCCGGGTCCGGTTTTGGTCCGATGGGTGTCGCGGTCCGGTCCGGCGCCTCCCATCTTCTAACGGTGACGTCCTCTTCTTTGCTTCCCATAGTGACTCCTGCGCAGGCGCACTGCTCTGCCCTCAACAGGGCAAAGCATTGCGCCTGCGCAGGAGCCATGAAGGGAAGCAAAAAAGAGGACGTCACTGTTAGAAGATGGGAGGCGCCGGACCGCGACACCCATCGGACCAAAACCGGACCCGGACCGCCCCAGGGTGAGTATAATCTAACTCATTTTTCTTCTCTTTCAGGTTACATTGGAGGCTTATCTACAGCATTACAGAATGCTGTAGATAAGCCCCTGATGGCGGCGCTGGCAGCTGATAGGCGAAAAAATAGTTGACAGATTCCCTTTAATACTGCAAAAAAATACATTGCATACCTGCCTGATACATGACAAAAAGAAACTTTCTTGGAGAATCTATGGATACGTTAGACTGTTTTTCTCTCATCTAAGAAAAGCGGCCCGATTATGCTAATCAGAGTGCGATCAGAGTGTGAGACGACTTTTCCAGAACTGGAGAAAAAAAAAATTCTCCACCTTCTCTGTACTATAAGTTCATGAAAATTGGACCACACTTAGGTGTTATCCGAGTGGTGTCCAATTTTTCCAAAGACTCATAGAGTTGCATACGCGGGTGCCATCTAATTCTCTGAGGCAAATCATGCATGCAGCGATTTATTCTTTGGCCCGACTCAGACCAAGGAAAAAATAGGACATGTGCAGAGTCCCATAGAATTACATTGGCCAGAGTGCAATCCATCAAAATGACAGATAGCACCAATCCATTTTTTACGGTCGCGTGCACGAGCCCTAATAGCAAGGATAAAAGTTGGTCATGATGTTTGGTAGGCCACAATGTGATGTGTCCAGATCCAAACACTACACTAATTGCTCATTATAGTATAGAAGACACCATTTTGGCTACTAAGGGCTAAGGTTTATTTTATGGAAGGTACTGTGTAAGGGGGATGTATCAGATATAGAAAACCAGGCTGATTTCCTTAAAAAACAGAGCCAGCTTTGTCCATGGACTTTGTGATATATTTTTGCATAGCCTCATTCAAATCAATATGATTGAGCCATAATAACACACATAGGCCATGTACAGGGTAGGCCATTTATATGGATACACCTGGGTGGGCCATTGGATATGGATAAACCAAAATTAAATGGGAATGGTTGGTCATATCAACTTCCTGTTTGTGGCATATTAGTATATGGGGGGGAACTTTTCAAGATGGGTGGTGACCATGGCGGCCATTTTGAAGTCGGCCATTTTAGATTGTGTTACACCCGGTCCCCGTCCTGGCGCTGCGTCCAGGTCTGCTGCTGTTACACCTGGCCCCCGTCCTGGTGCTGAGTTCAGGCCTGCCACTGCTCTCCATTCTAGGCACTCACCTCAAGCCTCACATAGGCAGCAGCCGGCCCCCTCTAGATCTCATGCTGCTGCTCAGTGTTCTGTCCTCCCTCCTGCCTCCTCCTCCTGGCGCCCTGTGAGGAGATCTGTAGCTAAGACTATTAGGGCACGCAGGCCGGCTCTCTTGCCTTCTTAAAGGGGCGGCGCGCATTATTTAAAAAATACAATTAACCAATGGCAGCTCACTGGCTGCTATTTCTGGCCTTTCCTCCATAGGGAGAGCGCCGGAGCAATGAGTATCTATCATTGCTACATCCGGTTCTCATGCTTACCTGTCTGCGCTGCATCTGCAGTCTCTGTGCATTGTCTAATGCTCTCTGTTTCCACAGCATATCAGTATCCTGTGTTACCTGGTTATATCAGCAACCATCTGGGCCTAAGCCATCCCTTTCCGCCTACAGCCATCCGAGTCCAAGGACTGTGTGAAGGTCACTGGAACCGACTCCTTAGCAACTAACCGGATCCAGGACCCAGTGCATTACGGACTCTGCTGTAACTTTTGTTATCCTTTTTGGTCCCGCTGGGACAGCTGCCACGTGTTCGGGGTCTAACTGGAGGTAGCACCTGTGTCCTCCGGGTATTCCATTCTGGCCCTGCCTGAGGGGCATTACTACGGGTGCCCGGGGCTCACTAGTCACGCCCCCTTCGGAGCCCCACGGACCGTGGTCCCGAAGTTCCACTTAAAAAATAAAAACAAATGTGAACTTCACCATCTCTGCCTCCGCTTCCATTCGTTACAGATTGCGCCGGCCATGGAATCCGCTGGACCCCAGAGGCCTCCGATGTTGGAGTTGTGCCAAGAGGTGACTCGTTTAAGAGATCAACAGGATAAGATCACGACGTATCTACGTAACCTGTCCACCCGCATGGATTCCCTGCAGAACCCGGCTGCTCCTGATTCATCTAGCAACACCCAGGTACCTGCTGTCATGACAAGCAAGGGCCCCCGCCTGGGGGCTCCTACCCACTTCCATGGTGATCCCACTGAGTGTTGGGGTTTTCTCAATCAGTGTACCCTGCACTTCGAAATCTTGGGGCATATGTTTACTTCTGACCTTGCCAAAGTGGGCTTCATTATGTCACATGTAGCAGGAGAGGCTCTCGCCTGGTTAAATCCGTTATGGGAAAGAGGAGACCCGCTGGTTAATGATCTTCAAGCTTTCCTAGAGACTTTTCGCAGGACCTTTGATGAACCCAGCCGGGTCACGTTGACCGCTTCTGCCCTGCTTCGCTTATGTCAAGGAACCCTCACGGTGGCTCAGTATGCTGTTCAGTTCTGCACCCTCTCATCTGAGCTATCCTGGAATTATGAAGCCTTGCTGGCTACCTTCTGAGAGGGCCTATCTGGAAAAATTAAGGATGAGCTGACGGGACGGGTCAGGCCTACCATCTTGGATGACCTGATTTCCTTGGCGACCCGGATTGACCTGCGTTTTCAGGAGCGTTCCATGGAGATTAAGCGTGACAGGAGGTCCTACCACCTGGACTCTAATTCTTCCAAAACGTCTACCTCATCCTCTTCTCCTGAAGCTATGGAGGTAGATCGAGTAAGTCTGGCAAGCCACCGCCAGGAGGCGCGGCGCAAAGACGGAACCTGCTGTACTGTGGTAGTTCCAAACACCTGATCCGCTCCTGTCCAAAGAAGTCGGAAAACTCCTGTGCCTAGGCTCGGTAGGTGAGGCCACCCTAGGTAGAGAACGTTCCTCTCCTTCGTTGCAGATCTCAGTCTCCATGACCTGCGGAGCAATAAAATTTTCTGGACTCTGTCTGTTGGACTCCGGAGCCGTCGGAAGCTTTATCCAGCAGACGCTGGTGGATCGCTACCACTTACCAGTTCAGGCTCTTCCCAACCCGTTGCGAGTAACTGCTGTCGATGGCCAGCCTCTGACCGAACCCGTCCAGTTCAGGACTGAGCCAGTGGAACTCCGGGTAGGTCTTATGCATTCTGAAAGAATCCCTTTTTATGTGTACCCTGGTTTGTTTCACCCCTTGCTTCTAGGTTTGCCTTGGTTTCAGAAACATGAACCAGTCCTTAATTGGAGAACAGGCGAAATTCTAAGTTGGGTAGATTCCTGCTCGGACCATTGTTTAACCCGGATTGAACCAGCTTCACCCCCGGTCCAACCTGCTACCCTGCCTGGATTACCATCCGCTTACTGGTCCTTCTCGGATGTCTTCGGGAAAAAGGAGGCTGAAAAACTTCCCCCCACAGGTCGTATGACTGTTCATAGACCTTCTTCCTGGAACATCTCCTCCCTGTGGGAGAGTTTACCCTCTTTCCCAGACAGAGACTCAAGCTATGTCGGACTACATCCAGGAGAACGTGGCCAGAGGGTTTATCCGAAAATCATCATCACCGGCAGGAGCAGGCTTCTTCTTCGTGAAGAAAAAGGATGGATCCCTGCGGCCCTGTATCGACTCCTGAGGGCTGAACCAGATCACGGTAAAAGACAGGTACCCTTTGCCTTTAATTTCAGAACTGTTTGACCATCTCCGAGGGGCCAGGATCTTCACCAAGCTGGATCTCAGAGGTGCTTACAATTTGATCCGAATCAGAGATGGAGATGAATGGAAAACAGCTTTCAACACCCGTGATGGCCACTACGAGTACCTGGTAATGCCGTTTGGTCTAAGCAATGCACCCGCTGTTTTCCAAGAGTTCGTCAATGACATTTTCATGGACCTGCTTTACACCTGTGTTGTTGTCTACCTGGACGACATTCTGATTTTTTCTACTAACTTGGTCTCGCATTGCAGATAAGTGCGCCTGGTCTTACAGAGGCTCAGGGAGAACAGACTGTACGCCAAGTTTGAAAAGTGCCTCTTTGAACAATCTTCTTTGCCTTTCCTCGGTTACATTGTTTCCTCCACAGGATTAAAAATGGATCCGGAGAAGTTATCGGCTGTACTCAAGTGGCCTCGTTCGTCTGGGTTGAAGGCCATACAGCGATTCCTGGGCTTCGCCAACTACTACAGGTCACTGGAACCGACTCCTTACCAATTAACCAGATCCAGGACTCAGTGCATTATGGACTCTGCTGTAACTTTTTCTATCCCTTTTGGTCCCGCTGGGACAGCTGCCACGTGTTCGGGGTCTAACTGGAGGTAGCACCTGTGTCCTCCGGGTATTCCATTCTGGCCCTGCTTGAGGGACTTTACTACGGGTGCCCGGGGCTCACTAGTTACGCCCCCTTCGGAGCCCCCCAGACCGTGGTCCCGAGGTTCCACTTAAAAAATAAAAACGAATGTGAACTTCACCATCTCTGCCTCTGCTTCCATTCATTACAGATTGCATCTTTATAAATGGCCCACCCAGGTTTAACCATATAAATGGCCCACCCTGTATAAAAGTTGCATGTTATCCATTATTATGGTGTAAATCAGTATTGAGTGCAGTAATTTGGGGTACATAGTCATGTCTGGTTTGCCATATCTTGGCCAGAAAACAACCCAACTGGTCTTAACAGTTAATAATTTAAGAAAGAATAGAGGTACAGAGAGATACATAAAGTGCATGTATACTAATGCCAGAAGCCTTGCCAACAAAATGGAGGAATTGGAGTTAATGTTGTTGGAACATAATTATGACATGGTGGGGATATCGGAGACATGGCTGGACGAGAGCCACGACTGGGCGGTTAATTTACAGGGCTATAGTCTGTTCAGAAATGACAGTACAAATAAGCGAGGGGGAGGTGTGTGTTTATATGTAGAATCATCCTTAAAACCCATCCTGCGTGATAATATATATGAATCTAATGAAAATTTAGAGTCCCTGTGGGTAGAGATAAGGGGAGGGGGGAAAAATAATAAATTACTGATAGGGGTTTGTTATAAGTCTCCAAAAATAATGGAAGCAACAGAGAATATCCTCATAAAGCAAATAGATGAAGCTGCGACTCAAGGAGAAGTCATTATTATGGGGGACTTCAACTACCCTGAAATACATTGGGGAACTGAAACCTGCAGTTCCAGCAAAGGTAATAGGTTTTTGACTACTATGAGAGACAATTACCTTTCACAACTGGTTCAGGACCCAACAAGAGGGGGGGCACTGCTAGACCTAATATTAACCAACAGGCCAGACCGAATATCAAATGTAAGGGTTGGGGGTCACTTGGGTAACAGTGATCACAAATTAATAAGTTTTCATGTATCCTTTAATAAGATGTGTAGTAGAGGGGTTACAAGGACACTAAACTTCAGGAAAGCAAATTTCCAACGGATGAGAGATGATCTTGGTGCAATTAACTGGGACGATATCCTGAGACATAAAAATACACAAAGAAAATGGGAGACGTTTATTAGCATCCTGAATAGGAGCTGTGCACAATATATACCGTATGGGAATAAACATGCGAGAAATAGGAGGAATCCACTATGGCTAAATAGAGCTGTAAGGAGTGCAATAAGGGACAAAAATAAAGCATTTAGCGAATTAAAGCAAGTAGGTAGTGATGAGGCATTAACTAAATACAGAAGATTAAATAAATTCTGTAAAAAGCAAATCAAGACAGCAAAGATTGAGACAGAGAGACTCATTGCCAGCGAAAGTAAAAATAATCCCAAAATATTCTTTAACTACATAAATAGTAAGAAACTAAAAAATGATAGTGTTGGCCCCCTTAAAAATAGTCTGGGTGAAATGGTGGATGAGGATGAGGAAAAAGCCAATATGCTAAATGACTTTTTTTCAACAGTGTTTACACAAGAAAATCCCATGACGGATAACATGATCAGGGATAAAAATTCTCTGTTAAATGTCACCTGCTTAACCCAGCAGGAAGTACGGCGGCGTCTAAAAATCACTAAAATTGACAAATCCCCGGGGCCGGATGGGATACACCCCCGAGTACTGCAGGAATTAAGCACAGTCATAGATAGACCATTATTTTTAATCTTTAAAGATTCCATAATAACAGGGTCTGTACCACAGGACTGGCGTATAGCAAATGTGGTGCCAATATTCAAAAAGGGGACAAAAACTGAACTTGGAAATTATAGGCCAGTAAGTTTAACCTCAACTGTGGGTAAAATCCTGGAGGGTTTTCTAAGAGATACTATACTGGAGTATCTGGAGAAGAATAACCTCATGACCCAATATCAACATGGGTTTACAAGGGACCGTTCCTGTCAGACTAATCTGATAAGCTTTTATGAAGAGGTAAGTTCCGGACTGGACCAAGGGAATGCAGTGGATGTGGTGTACATGGACTTTTCAAAAGCTTTTGATACGGTGCCACACAAAAGGTTGATAGATAAAATGAGAACAATGGGGATAGGGGAAAATATGTGTAGGTGGGTTAAGAGCTGGCTCAGGGATAGGAAACAAAGGGTGGTTATTAATGGAGCACACTCAGACTGGGTCACGGTTAGCAGTGGGGTACCACAGGGGTCAGTTTTGGGCCCGCTTCTTTTTAACATATTTATTAATGACCTTGTAGGGGGCATAGAGAGTAGAATTTCAATATTTGCAGATGACACTAAACTCTGCAGGGTAATCAATACAGAGGAGGATAATTTTATATTACAGGAGGTTTTATGTAAACTAGAAGCTTGGGCTGATAAATGGCAAATGAGCTTTAATGGGGATAAATGTAAGGTCATGCACTTGGGTAGAACGAACAAGATGTATAATTATGTGCTTAATTGTAAAACACTGGGCAAAACTGTCACTGAAAAAGACCTGGGTGTATGGGTGGACGACAAACTCACATTTAGCGGCCAGTGTCAGGCAGCTGCTGCAAAGGCAAAAAAAATAATGGGATGCATTAAAAGAGGCATAGATGCTCATGAGGAGAACATAATTTTACCTCTATATAAGTCACTAGTGCGACCACACTTAGAATACTGTGTACAGTTCTGGTCTCCGGTGTATAAGAAAGACATAGCTGAGCTGGAGTGGGTGCAGAGAAGAGCGACCAAGGTTATTAGGGAACTAGGGGGTCTGCAATACCAAGACAGGTTATTACATTTGGGGTTATTTAGTTTGGAGAATCAAAGGCTTAGGGGTGATCTTATTACAATGTATAAATATATGCGGGGACAATACCAAGAGCTTTCTAATGATCTTTTTACTCTTAGACCTGTGACGGGGACAAGGGGGCATCCTCTACGTCTGGAGGAAAGAAGGTTTAAGCATACTTACAGACGCGGATTCTTTACTGTAAGAGCAGTGAGACTATGGAACTCTCTGCCATATGATGTTGTAATGAGTGATTCCCTACTAAAATTTAAGAAGGGACTGGATGCCTTTCTTGAAAAGTATAATATTACAGGGTATATACACTAGTTTCCTTAATATTGCGTTGATCCAGGGAGCTAATCTGATTGCCGTATGTGGAGTCAGGAAGGAATTTTTTTCCCCAATGTGAAGCTTACTTGTTGCAACATGGGTTTTTTTTGCCTTCCTCTGGATCAACATGTTAGGGCAAGTTAGGATAGGATATGGGTTGAACTAGATGGACTTAAAGTCTCCCTTCAACCTTAATAACTATGTTACTATGTTACTATGTTATACACAAGGTTCAATAAATGTCAATGTAAATTAAGAAAGATAATTATTAGTAATTAGTATACAGTATATCTAATATATAAAGCTCAAAGTGTGTATGTATGTATTTATATGTTTGTGTGTGTATGTCCGGGATTGGCATCCGCACCGTCGCAGCTACAGCCACAAAATTTGGCACAGTCACACATCTGGACCCCGAGAGCATCCTAGGCTATGTTGTGAGGTGAAATTTTAACCCAGCGCATTCCAATTCACCAAACAATTTTGACCCTATCTACATAATGGGGAAAAAGTGTGTGTGTGTGAAGCCCCGCCCCTCATTATGATGTCATAATGGTTGCCATGGCAATGCTGATGTCATCATAGGTTGCAAGCACCGCCGCACATTATGATGTCATAATGGTTGACTATGGGATGGAGGATGTGTGATGGGTATATGGGCACTGGACTATGGGATGGGAGGATATGTATGATGGGTATATGGGCATGGGACTATGGGATGGAGGATGTGTGACGGGTATATGGGCACGGGACTATAGGATGGAGGATGTGTGATGGGTATATGGGCACTGGACTATGGGATGGAGGATATGTATGATGGGTATATGGGCACGGGACTATGGGATGGAGGATGTGTGATGGGTATATGGGCACTCAACTATGGAATGGAGGATATGTATGATGGGTATATGGACACGGGACTATGGGATGGAGGATATGTATGATGGGTATATGGGCATGGGACTATGGGATGGAGGATATGTATGATGGGTATATTGGCATGCGACTGTGGGATGGAAGATAATTATAATTTGTTATAACTAACCACAGTTAGTTACTATGCCCGGGCAGCGCCGGGCTCTTCAGCTAGTATATATGTGTATATATATATATATATTTAATATGCGTATATATACTTTGGAATATAATTTTGGAATTGTTAGCTGTTTTGTTTTCCAATCTGTTTTTTTCCAACCATAGCTAATTGCTTTTTGGCATTTGTTGTGATGTCCTAATAATTTAATTGGCATCTGACTATTACCGTTGGTAAAGACTGCTGATCCTCTTTGTTTTTACCTTTCTGCACATGCAGATGTAGAGATAAATGATTTTCCTATACTGACTTCTCAACAGATAATTGCAGTCATTGATTAAAGTTTTATCGAGGTTTTCCTAGACATGTTTGCGCTACACATGCCAGAACCAATAAAGGTCTTTGCAAGCCTCGTCCAAGCGATGCATTAAGAAAGACTCCGGAATGTGTCCATTTTCCTTTGTTTATTTATTGTGTCATCTATTTTTTATAATTGCCTAGCTTGATTTGTATTTTTAATTGTGTGTGATCTGCTTTCCAACGTACGACCCCTCTTTATTTCGGTAACCTCCGTGCCTAATATTAGTAAACATGTTAGAGATCGTTTCTCTTTTTATTGTGCTTTTAATTTTTCTTGTTTCCTGGTGTTTGAAGCCGAGCAGATTCCCATCACGATGGCATTGTATAAAATAATTGCTGCTATGCTCTAATTCAATTTCCGGAGATTCATGGTTCACTACACCAGTGGGGCTTAGCTAGGGAAGTCTGGGAATTCAAAGCTTTTTATCACAGAATTCCACATGCAGAATGTTAGTTTTCCTAGGTACATTTCTTTGGCATTTGCTTTTAATAAAACACTCTTGAGGATGTTGATATTTTTTGGGGAGGTGACTAAGGCTGGCGGCGCTCCTAATTACACTTTTGGACTTCTACTTAAAAGGCGCACAGTTTTTATGAAACTTGACAAAGTTTAGAAATGCTGCACAAGAATTTTCAGGGGAAATAATTATTTGGACATTAAAGTGAAGCTTCATTCTATTGGGATGTTCATTGTGTTACTGGATGGAGGTACGGTATCCAAGTTTTAAAAAGTTTTCGTAAAGTTGTAAATTCCATTTTATCTTCTGCTTTAAGTATGAACTACAGTGGCATGTAAGTGATTGGGCACCCCTGGTCAAAATTAACATTGTTGTGAAGAGTTAAGCAAGTTGAAGATGAAATGATAGCTAAAAGGCCTAAAGTTAAAGATGACACATTTCCTTTGTATTTTTAGGCAAATATATATATATATATATATATATATATATATAATTTATATACACACACAGTATATACACTAGTCCATTTTTTACATTTTAAACAATACAAAAAGGAAAATGGACCAATGCAAAAATTTGGAGGAGGCTTGGTTTTTATAAAGATGGGAAATTTGCATCACCTGGCCTTTTCTAACGATGCCCAAACCTTTGCCTTAGCCCATTTTCCTTTTGCAACTTTTAAAATGTAAAAAATGACAATACATATTTTTTTGGCTTATAATACAAAGGAAATGTTTCATCTTTAACTTTAGCCCTTTTAGATATCATTTCATCTCCATCTTGCTTAATTGTTCACAATAACAGTACTTTTACACCAGAGGTGTCCAAACTTTTTCATGCCACGCTATATCGTTATTCCATAGGGCATAACCAAATTGTCTTATCAAAATTGCTGGAACAATTGGACACATTGACACTTTTCATTGTAGGATACCGACTTTACTTTAGTTAACCTCTAGAAATGTTGTTGCAGTACGCAATCTATACACAATTCTTAACCAGTTGCAACCTGTTAAGTTTTCATCTTTGGGTGTCGAAACCCTCCAGCGATATAGAGACTTTGGAGAGCAAATTTAATTCTAAAAGGTGTCTAGAAGCTTCTCGCACTGGAAGCTTTGAGGGTAGTATCTGTGCATTGCAGAATTCCCTTGGATGGCCAAATACCTGCCAGAGGCTCTACTTAAGGCAACCATTTAATTACTTTTTCAGAAATTGTTGCCTTTCATTATGGCCAACCTCTTCTTGGTTGAGTCGCTGGCCTTTCCCTTAGCTAACTCTTTCCAGCCGGATATTGTTCTTGACTCTGATGAACACTTACAGCTCATGGACTAATTGCTCTTAGCATGTGAAAAACACTTTTACTCCAGCAGTTCATGGGAATTGTGGGGGTCAATCTCGAAACCTAAAATTTGATGATAGGTGCATAGCCAGAGAAAAACTGATCATCCATGCTGCTGTGTCAGTGGGCTGCAGAACTAAATTAGGGTATGGACGGTCTCAAGAAATGCTGCAAAGAAGCGAGTACTGCTAATCATTTGGGGTCTCAGAGGTAAGACCCTTTGACATATTATACATGTAGCATGATCTGAAAATGTTGCCTGGTAGTTAGCTGATTGGGTGTGGGTGCCAAAAGCTGGATGACCATCAATGTTAAAGTTCTGGAAAATCCCTTTAATTACAACGTTATCATTTGTAGGCATGTCATCAAATAATCCACCGCACTCTCCAAGGTTGAAAATATAAAAATGCAGATATAAAGTAGATAATGTTGATTCAGATGCTGTATTGGCTGGTGCAGGAATGCTGGCTTTATTCTATATGGACACAGTGACTACGTGATTAAGACCCTGGAGTGGTCGTAATGTCAAGTTTCTCACCTGTGTTCTTGTACTTCAACATTGCCTACCTCTGCACAATAAAATATTTTTTGCATCTTCAACCTTGTAGAGTGCGGTGGATTATTCCATGTCCTGACTACGGAGACCACACCACCATCAACCAACATCTTCCGACCTCACTGAGTGGATGTCAATTTTTACTGATCATTTGCACCTATAAAAACTTTTTTCAAGTTCTAAAGTTGCCATCAAGAACCTTTTTTTTTTCAAAATATGATAAAAAGACCCCTTTTTTTATAGCAGATCTCCGACATTTACTGTATATTTCCATTACTCACATAATTGGAAGAATTTTTTGAGTAAGCATACACTAGGCTAGCAAATAGGAGACAGTGTGTCTCGGTAGTTCGTATTGATGTCTTAAAGCACTGGGTTTAGATCTTCTGTATGTGGTGGTGTGTGCGGTATCTCCAATCGGTTCTCCATTTATCTCTCCCTCAGCAAAAAACTAATGACAGGTTAATTGACTTTCTATAAGATTGACCCATATGTGTGTTTGAGATAGGGAAAATAGATTGTGTATTCCGTTGGGCACGACTGTGAAATATGGTGGTGCTATATAGGCAACAGAAAATAAAAAAGCAAAATGGGTCAAAATACAGATGCAATTAAAATTATTCAACCATACCATATTGCAATTTACTTTTATTAACAACATAAACTTTCAAATTTTTGTAATAAACCAATGAAGCAAGAAAAATGTAAATTGCTCAGCACATCTAATATAACAAGTCTTGAAATTTAATACAAAATGTCACTGTTTTTTGACTCCTGCAGTCTCAGAATTATTCAGCCAATTAATGACAAGCGAAGTCTTTAGTACTTAGTAGAGCCCCTCTGGCTGTTATGACCTGCTGCAAATGTGATGTAGAACCAGACACCAGCTTCTGGCAGCATTGCTGAGGAATAGTGGCCCATTCTTCATGGGTAATTACCTCTAGGTCACTAATATATTTAAGATTTCCTATGGAGTTCAAGTCAGGCAACTCTGAAGACCACTACAGAATCTTCCAGACCTTCTTCTGAAAAAAGCCCTGATGGACTTTAAGATATGCTTGGGATGAATGTCTTATTGTAAGGTCCATTGAAGCCTAAGCTTCTACATCCTCACAGAAGCCATAATGTTTTCTGAATGGATTTTCTACTGTAAAATGTGATTGAATGCATTTTGCCCTCCACATGCTGCACATGTCCAGCTCAAGAGGATGCAAAGCAGCCTCGTAGCATCACCAAGCCACTGTGATGCTTCACTGTAGGCATCAACGAGCCACCATCATGCTATACTGTAGGCTGGGTGTGCAGTGCAATTGCAGCCATGCATGTTGTATTCTTAAATGTTGTGAAATTTCAGAGAAAAACTTGACAATAGGGAAAAAAATGATTATTCTGATGATGTTATTAACCAATTTCTCCTCGCCCTGCTCCAAATGATTGA
The DNA here is from genome assembly GCF_039654945.1 of Dendrobates tinctorius. Classification (NCBI taxonomy): domain Eukaryota; kingdom Metazoa; phylum Chordata; class Amphibia; order Anura; family Dendrobatidae; genus Dendrobates; species Dendrobates tinctorius. Next base: position 8,247,846 of record NW_027361706.1, on the reverse strand, counting down.
CAATTCTTTCCTAAGTGTGTAAGTGTGTACATATTGAGAGACCTGCCAATCAATTGGAGCGGGGAGAATCCGGCTGGTGACCATACTAGTCAAGTCTCTGCATATGGTACGTAGCCAAATTTTTAAACTGTTTTCTCTGAAATGTCACAGCTTTTCAGAATAAGACATGATTGGATGTAAATGTGAAGCCAGGTTCTGATTCATACTTCTCATGACTTGGGCAGCATGAATGTAATGCTAGGCTCCCTTTAAATTGTTCTAGTTTATTTGGTTTAATGCAAATAGTAGAAATGGATGTTGAGTATTTGTGATTGCAACTGTTTTCTCTTAATGAGAAACTGGGTCTGAGCAGAAAAAGTAAATTAATGTTAACTAAATACCCTTATTATTACTATTATTACTACCTTCATGCAATTTTTGCAATATATTTTTTTACTTTTTTATTCCAGGATATTTGTTTTGTGTTTTGCTTTTGGTTTTCTCTGTGTAAAGGTCATGTGTTCATATGCAATTACACTTTGCATGCACATTAATTTACTTTTTCTGCTCAGACCCAGTTTCTCATTTGTTTCATTGTGCATTCTGTGCATATAAGGGTGTGACCGCCCTGTTTCTGAGTTGGAAAGTCCATCCTGTCTGGCCTATACTATTACTGGTGGTTCAGTCCCTCTGTCCTTGTTCACATTCACGTCACTTGACAAGTGGAAAGGTTTTAAATACAAGAGTTAGGACTGTCCCACAAGGGTTGCCGTGACGTGGCGGGATGGCTTCTACATTATTTTGATCAAAATTATGTTAACTAAATACCCTTATTATTACTATTATTACTACCTTCATGCAATTTTTGCAATATATTTTTTTACTTTTTTATTCCAGGATATTTGTTTTGTGTTTTGCTTTTGTTTTCTCTTAATGTACATTAATTTATTTTCATCTTATTTTGTACCATGTTTCTTATGAATGAGTTAAATGGGTAGAGGATCCCAATGTGATCCCTTCCTACGAATAATCTAATTCAGTTTACTGCTGATGATGAGACACCACCTTTTCTTGTATATTTGCTTCTTAGGTTTTGGCTGATTTGATTATCAGCGAGGAAACCGCTGACTTTAAAAAAAACCAACCATAAAGGTAACATGAAGTTCTTCATGTGCTAATTCCGTATCTCCATTCTATGTATTTTGTTGGGAATAAAATTAAAAAAATATAATAACTCCCAGATATCTACAGATTTTGAGGGCTGAAATGTAAAATGGTTCGTGGGCGGAAGAAAATTACGGTGAATCAACTAATTGCTGCCATAAATAGCCGTAAATGACAGAATCTGCCATAATAGAAGAGACAATTGCCTATAATTGTTAATTGTTGCCAACAAATTAAAGGTTTTCCAGAATATTTGTTTACATTCATTTGCATTATTACATTTCTATTGGGTGCTGGCGGAATACAAATAGATTCCTTCGAGTTTATTTAAAGATTGTTCAGAATTGTTCGGATTCTAACTACACAACAGCGCTTTGTCTTCAGAACTTCTCAGTGACACAGTTTATGTTGTGATTAATATTTTTCCTGTTGTAATTTGCCAAATTAGGTGGGTGGGGAGAGCAATTGGCTTTTTTATGAACTCAATTCGTAGGTGTCATCCACCATCATGTCAGTGTCCACGTCATGGTTACAAGTTTAAAATTAAAGTTAAATTTCCAAGAAAACAATCCTATCGAACAATTACATAGCCCAACAAAAATAAAAAAATATTGGTGTCTTGGTTTTAAACATGTTCTTATAGATAGATAGATAGCTTTAGCTGCGGTTTCTTGGATATGGTTGAATTTATGAAGTTCTTTGAAATAATGGCAACTAATATGGTTTTATTCTAATCTGTCACTCCACCAGGATGATAGAAGAGTCCAAAGCCATCTTGAGTCTTTAGCCCTGACAAAGATAAATTACATAGTTTTGAAGTTACATAGTTTTGAAGGCTGAAGGAAGACCTTATGTCCATCTAGTTCAGCCTATTTTTAGTGCAGCTGTTCTGCATTGTTGATCCTGGGGAAGGCAAAAAACCCACAGAATAGCAGCCAATTTTCTCCATAGGGAAAAAAGTTCCTTCCCCTAAGCTGGGGAAGGAAATTATTATTGATGATTAATATACTATCATAGAACTTTAGAATTAAGAGTTGGAAGGGACCTCCAGGGTCGCTGTATCAAACCCCCTGCTCATTGCAGGATTCACTAAACGATCTCAGACAGATGTCTCTCCAGCCTCTGCTTGAAGACTTCCATTGAAGGAAAACTCACCACCTCTCATGGCCGTCGGTTCCACTCATTGATCACCCTGTCAAAACGTTTTTTCTAATATCTAATCTGTATCTTCTCCCTTTCAGTTTCATTACATTACTTCTTGTGTATAGACTTGAGAACGGTTCATTTTCTTCTTGGTCAGTGGCTACACAAAGTATCCTTGCTTTTTATGCCTTTCAGATAGAGTCAAACATGAACAACACACAAGAAAAGATTGGCCTCCGAGGGAATATTTGGTGATTGGAGGATTATAATTACAGTTTACCTTATTTTGAGCTCATGAAAGATCATTGGAAGCTGGACTGCAGATAATTTTCAACAAAGAGATTTATTCCAATATTGGAATAGTAAAATGTTTTACAGACATGTACATGAGGCTGATGTAACCAGTTCCTGAGCTTTGAAATAGCTATAGCTTTACTCACAAAATGCCATTTCCTGGGTCAGAGTCATGTTTGCGAACTGGATAGGTTGTAGTTTCCCAAAAAAAAATTGTTTGCTACGGAATTGCGGACACCTTTATTAAGGGAATATGAGAGGTCGGCAGAGCAGAAACTTGCAATATCATGATTCACTCAGCTCCAGCTCAATCTCGGCACAGGATAGCAAGGGATTTACGCCTCATTACACCTGCTGGATTTCAACTTCTAATATAACGCCGCAGTGCTGGTGAATGCGAAGGTAAAATACTAAGACTTTTAGATTCATAAATCGGGCAGCTTCACCTGGAAGAGAATAAATGTGAAGGCCTCTTCCTTTATTACCTAAGTGTACCATAATTATGAGTTAGCTGCACATGCAAATATTTAGTCCTTGGAGACCTTGCCGTATAGTTTTCGAGAAAGTAGATGGCATTTAGCCAACAATGATATCATATTTAGACAAAACAAGAGTTATGGTGATACAATGGAAGAAAGGACTTTGGTTGGTTTAGTTAAAGGACCTTTTTCTGTGCAGTTTTAGGTAACCGATGAGTAATGAATTACGATACTGTTGGCCCAAGATGCTTTTCATGATGGCTGCATTGTTTAATCCCCTTGGTGACCATTTAAAAGAATTCATAATCACTGGTCTCTAACAGTAATGTTTTGATAAATCTACTACAATAGGGTCCAGGTTGTTAATTCACCTATGGCCAATTACTAAAGATGCAGTTGTGTTGTGTTTAGTGGTTAGTGCCTATAACGAGGAGTCCCAATGTTAGAGATGTTTTCCCACACTTGTCATTTATCCCCTATCTACTAGATAAGTAATAAATGTCTGATTGCTGAGGGACCCTCCACCAATACCCTGCCAAGATTAGGATTCCGAAACCTGCGCTTATCCTCCTTGCAGGATTGCAGTAAATGTAAAAGTTTGAGAGAAGTTGTTGAGTAGAGGACTAGAGTTGAGCGAAACGGGTCGAAAAATTTCAAACGTCGCCGACTTTTGGTAAAGTCGGGTTTCATGAAACGAAACCTGACCCTAGGGTGAGGTCGGCCACGAGCTCGGTGACTTTAGCGCCAAAGTCGCGTTTAAAAAGTTTGTTTTCCGCCCTTTTTCAGCCAATCAGGATCCACGGACACTGTGGGCAACGTGATGACATAGGCAGGGGTCACCACCATCTTTGAGAAGGGCATGCAAGTGATTGGCATGCTTTGGGGGGCGTCACAGGGGGTATAAAAGGGCGTTCACGCCGACCGCCATGTTACTCATGCTGATCTCAGAATAGGGAGAGCTGCTGCTGCTGATTCTGTAGGGAGAGCGTTAGGCAGGGAAGAAGACACCAAAAACTGCTTCTGCTGCTAGCGATTTTGCCTGTACAACATACCAGTCACTGTGTGTGCAGTGCAAGTGGAGGCTATATTTTGCTGGATCAGCGGTGTTGGTTGTTAGGCTGCCTTATAAGTCTTCCTGATAGCTGCATTGCTGTTTTCCCACTGCTCTGCAAACTGCTTTTTTAAAAGCAATCCAAATTTTTTTTTTTGTCCTGGTGAGGTACTGAGCGTGCATTTTTTTCACACCATACAGCGGTGTACGCTCCTCACACAGTACCGTGTAACGGCTGTTATCACGGCCACAGTGAAGCTATCTGTGTGACTCTGTAAGAATAAGTCGAGGACATGTTCCGTTTTTACAGACCTGCACCTTCTAGTTTTGTCTGCTTTTCAAACAGTTAAGTATATTTGCTGTTTGATCACATTCAAAACTATAGAGAGACAGCGTGTGTCAGTCCGTATACTTAAAAAACACGGAGCTTGACAATTTTACGGACACCGGACAGCGGTGTATGTGCACGCTCCTCTCTCAGTACCGTGTAACGGCTGTTATCACGGCCACAGTGAAGCTATCTGTGTGTGACTCTGTAAGAATAAGTCGAGGACATGTTCCGTTCTTACAGACCTCCACCTTCTAGTTTTGTCTGCTTTTCAAACAGTTAAGTATATTTGCTGTTTGATCACATTCAAAACTATAGAGAGACAGCGTGTGTCAGTCCGTATACTTAAAAAACACGGAGCTTGACAAATTTACGGACACCGGACAGCGGTGTACGTGCACGCTCCTCTCTCAGTACCGTGTAACGGCTGTTATCACGGCCACAGCGAAGCTATCTGTGTGACACTCTGTAAGAATAAGTCAAGGACATGTTCCGTTCTTACAGACCTACACTCTAGGGAGATTCCAATTCTGCCCAATTCTATATACACCTTGTAGTTTGTCATACACTAGCCAATTTCTGCCTGTGACATAGCAGTGTGATATTCACTGGGCCTCACACAATCCAACAGTGTCCACAAGTGTGTTCAGAAATTCTACATCTCCCCTGTCCTATAGTGACATTTTTCACACCTGTGACATTGAGCCTGTGACATAGCAGTGTGATATTAACTGGGCCTCACACAACAGTGTCCACAAGTGTGTTCAGAAATTCGACGTCTCCCCTGTCCTATATACACCTTGTACCTTGTTTTACATTACTATATAGTTTGTGGGATTTTGTGTACATTTTTACCAAAAATGAGGAAGGCTGGTGGAAGAGGCCGTGGAATTGGGCGGGGGTTGCCAGCTGGTAATGATGGTGTTGGTGGTGGATCTGATGGTAGTGGCAAAAGCAAAATAGGACCGAATGCAGGAGGTGTTGAGCCTGCGTCATCGTCTGGCTCCACAAGGCCTCGAAGGCTTAGTTTTCTAGGAGTTGGCAAACTGCTTTTAAAGCCAGAGCATCAGGAAAAAGTTTTGGCTTACATTGCTGACTCAGCCTCCAGCTCTATCGCCTCCTCTTCTGAAGTTGTAAAAAATAAAAGCACTGAGTCGTCATTGGAGGGTCATGTTCATGAACCATACCTTTCCTTGTGTCCTTCACCCCAACCAAGATTGAAGGATGACGCAGGCCATACAACTGATTACTCCATGGAGCTGTTTTCACATACCATGTCTGGGTTATCAAGTGAAATGGTGAATTACCCAGGCCAAGATGAATCTGACATGGAGTGCACTGATGCACAGCCACTGATAGATGATTCTGCTGGTACATTCAGTCAGAGCACTACATTGTCCTCGCAGTGTAATGAGCCAGATTCTGACCCTGATGAGACTCAGGTGCCCCTTCCCGCACACTATACCACCATACACGGTGACACAGAGGAAGGAGCACATGACATTGAAGAGGAGATGATGGATGACCCAGTTGTTGACCCACGTTGGCATCCATTGGGGGAAGAGGGTGCTGCTTCCAATAGCTCAGATGAGGAGGAGCATCCACAGCAGACATCGACATTGTAATAGCTGTTATCTGGCAGGCCCGGAGCACTCCAAAGACAGGTTCCATAAATCAAAAGAGTTGCTGGACAGCTTGTGCTAGGCCGCAAAATGTCTTCCAAAGTAGGAAGAGTGCAGTGTGGCACTTTTTTGAACAAAATCCTCATGATCAGGCCAAGGTTATCTGTAAGAAGTGCGCAAAGACCTTTAGCCGAGGGAAAAAACTGAAAAATTTGAATACCAGTTGCATGCTTAGACATTTAACCAGCATGCACTTGCAAGCGTGGACACAACACCAAACCTCAAGTACCACATGTGCAACTGATCACAAAGAAGGTAGTCAGCAACGCTACATTGTTTCCCCCACTGTAAGCCCACCGGTTAGCACAGCAGCAAATGTTGAGGTGTCGTTGCAAGGCCACAGCAGTCAGGGAATACCACTGTTATATCAACGAAAGACTGAATCTAGGCCATCAGAAAGAACACCAACTCCATCACCATCATCAACCCTCTCTCAGTCCGCCCTGTCCACCGCTAGTTCCACCATATGCAGCTCTCAAGTCCAGCTCACCCTCCCAGAGACTATGAGTAAGTAAAGAAAGTACTCAGTCTCTCATCCGCGTACACTGGGTTTGAACGCCCACATTGCCAAACTAATCTCGTTAGAGATGATGCCCTATTGGTTGGTGGAAAGCGCAGCTTTCCTCGAAGTCATGGCCTATGCAGTACCACGCTATGACCTACCCAGTCGCCACTTCTTCTCTCGCAAAGCCATCCTAGCCCTCCACCATCATGTGAAAGACCGCATTGTCCATGCACTCAAGCAGTCAGTGAGTGGAAAGGTGCACCTCACAACAGATGCATGGTCCAGTAGGCATGGCCAGGGCCGTTACGTGTCCATCACTGCGCACTGGGTTAATGTGATGGATGCAGGGTCCACAGGGGACAGCGGTGGTGGGACAGTGCTGTCTAGCCCACGGTATAGGAAACAGTTGGCTGTAGGCGTTCGACCCTTCTCCTCCTCCTCCTCCAGAAGCGAAAGCTCGTCCACAGAGCGCAGTCGTACGAGCACTCCATCTGCAGCTGCCACTGTTGCACATGAGGTGTCCCCCTATCGAGCAGCTAGTGGAAAGCGTCAGCAGGCTGTGTTGCAGATGATGTGTTTGGGCGACAGACACACCGCCGAGGTGCTGGCCGAGTACTTTCAGCGACAAACTGAGTCATGGCTGGGCAGTGTACATCTTGAGGCAGGCAAGGTAGTTAGTGATAAAGGCCGTAATTTTGTGGCAACCATAGCCATTTCAAAACTCAGCCACATACCTTGCTTGGCTCACAACTTGAACCTGGTGGTGCAGTGCTTCCTCAACAATTATCCGGAGTTAACAGCCCTGCTCCAGAAGGTGCGAAGACTGTGCGCGCACATCCGCCGGTCGCCTGTACACTCCATTCGTATGCAGAAGCTGCAGCGATTGCTCCACCTTCCCAGCCACCGCCTCATTATCGACATTGCAACAAGGTGGAACTCCACCCTGCACATGGTTGAGCGGCTGTGCGAACAGAGGCAGGCCATAATGCATTTGTGGGAGGATATACGGCCAGGCACTTTGAGAGCAGACATGGAGTTGACAGGTGTGCAGTGGTCGAAGCTGAAAGACCTCTGTAAAGTCCTTCAGTGTTTTGAGGAATGCACACGGCTGGAAAGCGCAGACGACGCCATCCTAAGCATGAGCATCCCACTTATGCGTCTGCTCATGCAAACTTTGACGCACCTTAAGGAGCAGGCGTCTGCAGCCAATGTTGACGAGGAGGAAGAGGAGGAGGGAATCCTTGATGACATTCAGCCATTGTCTGCTCAGGGACCTCTCCTGGACGAGGTGGAGGAAGAAGAGGAGGAGGAGGATGATGATGGGGATGATTACTTAGGGGAGGAGGATGCATCTCGTGGGGCAAATGAAAATGTTGGCATGGCAAGGTCTGGTACAGGGTTTGTGCGTGACTGGAGGGATGTGGATTTGCCAGAAAGTGCTCCTCCAACCAGCACTCGCAGTGCATCATTGACACCGGGAACATTGGACCACATGTCAGATTATGCCTTGCAGATCCTAAAAAGGGACCCCCGCATTGCCAAAATGATGAACGATGACGACTACTGGTTGGCCAGCATCCTGGATCCACGCTATAAAGGCAAATTACAAAACATCATGCCACAGGAGAACCTTGACCTAATATTGGCTAATAAACAAGCAACTCTGGTAAACCGGTTGGTTGAGGCATTCCCAGCACACAGCAGCGGTGATGGTTCTCACACGAGCCGTACAGGCCGGGGGCAGCTTGACAGAGGTGTTTGTGGTGCACACAGCAGAAGTGGCGTTGGAGACAGGGGTTTCATGACAATGTTGTGGACTGATTTTTCAAGTACCGCTCACACAACTGGTAATACTGCATCTATGGAAAGTGACAGGAGACAGCAGTTGTCAACTATGGTTACAAATTACTTTTCCTCCCATATCGATGTTCTCCCGCACAGGTCATTCCCCTTTGACTATTGGGCCGCTAAACTGGACACCTGGCCTGAATTGGCACAATATGCCTTACAGGAGCTCGCTTGCCCAGCTGCAAGTGTGCTATCGGAAAGAGTCTTCAGTGCAGCTGGATCAATCCTGACAGAAAAAAGGACCCGTCTGTCAACCCAAAATGTGGATGATCTAACCTTCATTAAAATGAACCATGCATGGGTTTCCAAGGATTTTGTCCCACCTTCCCCTGATGACACATAGGGTGACAGAAAAATGGCTTGCTTTGTTCCTCCTCTTCCTGGGACTTGAATAATTTCGCCTTTTGCATCATCTGAATGTCCAACATCAACATATGCGACTTTCTAAAACTCCCTAACTGTGCTCCCTCCCCCCCATGGCCGGGATCACCACCTAGTGCACGAATCCGTGCAAGTGCCATTGCCCTGGACAGGTGGGTAGGCCGACTCTTGGGCGCGGGCACTGGCACAGGGTCCCTCATAGTGCAATCAAGTGTCTCTGACGGTGGTAGTGCACTCCCGCCATCAGACACAACGCCGTACTATGAGGGGCCCAGTGCCAGTACCGACGCCCACGAGTGGGCCCCCCTTGCTTGGGCAGGGCCCCAGCATTTGCAATCTTTACCTCTCCCTGCTCCTCCACTGTGTAGTCTGGGCCGTCAAATCCATACTGGGCCTGACACCGTCTGAGCCTGCCTCCTGATCTATAGACATATATTTTGAATGTGTACACTATGCTATCCATACATGTTATCCGGGGATACGGTTCCCTTTCTCACCTTTGTGCAATCATGTGTAATCCATACTGGGCCTGACACCGTCTGAGCCTGCCTCCTGATCTATAGACATATATTTTGAATGTGTACACTATGCTATCCATACATGTTATCCGGTGATACGGTACCCTTTCTCACCTTTGTGCAATCACGTGTAATCCATACTGGGCCTGACACCGTCTGAGCCTGCCTCCTGATCTACAGACATATATTTTGAATGTGTACACTATGCTATCCATACATGTTATCCGGAGATATGGTACCCTTTCTCACCTTTGTGCAATCATGTGTAATCCATACTGGGCCTGACACCGTTTGCGCCTGCCTCCTGATCTATAGACATATATTTTGAATGTGTACACTATGCTATCCATACATGTTATCCGGTGATACGGTACCCTTTCTCACCTTTGTGCAATCACGTGTAATCCATACTGGGCCTGACACCATTTGAGCCTGCCTCCTGATCTATAGACATATATTTTGAATGTGTACACTATGCTATCCATACATGTTATCCGGGGATACGGTACCCTTTCTCACCTTTGTGCATTCACGTGTAATCCATACTGGGCCTGACACCGTTTGAGCCTGCCTCCTGATCTATAGACATATATTTTGAATGTGTACACTATGCTATCCATACACGTTATCCGAGGATACGGTACCCTTTCTCACCTTTGTGCAATCACATGTAATCCATACTGGGCCTGACACCGTTTGAGCCTGCCTCCTGATCTATAGACATATATTTTGAATGTGTACACTATGCTATCCATACATGTTATCCGGGGATACGGTACCCTTTCTCACCTTTGTGCAATCACGTGTAATCCATACTGGGTCTGACACCGTTTGAGCCTGCCTCCTGATCTATAGACATATATTTTGAATGTGTACACTATGCTATCCATACATGTTATCCGGGGATACGGTACCCTTTCTCACCTTTGTGCAATCACGTGTAATCCATACTGGGCCTGACACCGTTTGAGCCTGCCTCCTGATCTATAGACATATATTTTGAATGTGTACACTATGCTATCCATACATGTTATCTGGGGATATGGTACCCTTTCTCACCTTTGTGCAATCATGTGAAATCCATACTGGGCCTGACACCATTTGAGCCTGCCTCCTGATCTATAGACATTTATTTTGAATGTGTACACTATGCTATCCATACATGTTATCCGGTGATACGGTACCCTTTCTCACCTTTGTGCAATCACGTGTAATCCATACTGGGCCTGACACCGTTTGAGCCTGCCTCCTGATCTATAGACATATATTTTGAATGTGTACACTATGCTATCCATACATGTTATCTGGAGATACGGTACCCTTTCTCACCTTTGTGCAATCATGTGTAATCCATACTGGGCCTGACACCGTTTGCGCCTGCCTCCTGATCTATAGACATATATTTTGAATGTGTACACTATGCTATCCATACATGTTATCCGGTGATATGGTACCCTTTCTCACCTTTGTGCAATCACGTGTAATCCATACTGGGCCTGACACCGTTTGAGCCTGCCTCCTTATCTATAGACATATATTTTGAATGTGTACACTATGCTATCCATACATGTTATCTGGGGATATGGTACCCTTTCTCACCTTTGTGCAATCATGTGTAATCCATACTGGGCCTGTCACCATTTGAGCCTGCCTCCTGATCTATAGACATATATTTTGAATGTGTACACTATGCTATCCATACATGTTATCTGGGGATACGGTACCCTTTCTCACCTTTGTGCATTCACGTGTAATCCATACTGGGCCTGACACCGTTTGAGCCTGCCTCCTGATCTATAGACATATATTTTGAATGTGTACACTATGCTATCCATACACGTTATCCGAGCATACGGTACCCTTTCTCACCTTTGTGCAATCACATGTAATCCATACTGGGCCTGACACCGTTTGAGCCTGCCTCCTGATCTATAGACATATATTTTGAATGTGTACACTATGCTATCCATACATGTTATCCGGGGATACGGTACCCTTTCTCACCTTTGTGCAATCACGTGAAATCCATACTGGGCCTGACACCGTTTGAGCCTGCCTCCTGATCTATAGACATATATTTTGAATGTGTACACTATGCTATCCATACATGTTATCTGGGGATATGGTACCCTTTCTCACCTTTGTGCAATCATGTGAAATCCATACTGGGCCTGACACCATTTGAGCCTGCCTCCTGATCTATAGACATTTATTTTGAATGTGTACACTATGCTATCCATACATGTTATCCGGTGATACGGTACCCTTTCTCACCTTTGTGCAATCACGTGTAATCCATACTGGGCCTGACACCGTTTGAGCCTGCCTCCTGATCTATAGACATATATTTTGAATGTGTACACTATGCTATCCATACATGTTATCCGGGGATACGGTACCCTTTCTCACCTTTGTGCAATCACGTGTAATCCATACTGGGCCTGACACTGTTTGAGCCTGCCTCCTGATCTATAGACATATATTTTGAATGTGTACACTATGCTATCCATACATGTTATCCGGTGATACGGTACTCTTTCTCACCTTTGTGCAATCACGTGTAATCCATACTGGGCCTGACACCGTTTGAGCCTGCCTCCTGATCTATAGACATATATTTTGAATGTGTACACTATGCTATCCATACATGTTATCCGGGGATACGGTACCCTTTCTCACCTTTGTGCAATCACGTGTAATCCATACTGGGCCTGACACCGTTTGAGCCTGCCTCCTGATCTATAGACATATATTTTGAATGTGTACACTATGCTATCCATACATGTTATCCGGGGATGCGGTACCCTTTCTCACCTTTGTGCAATCACGTGTAATCCATACTGGGCCTGACACCGTTTGAGCCTGCCTCCTGATCTATAGACATATATTTTGAATGTGTACACTATGCTATCCATACATGTTATCTGGGGATACGGTACCCTTTCTCACCTTTGTGCAATCACGTGTAATCCATACTGGGCCTGACACCGTTTGAGCCTGCCTCCTGATCTATAGACATATATTTTGAATGTGTACACTATGCTATCCATACACGTTATCTGAGGATACGGTACCCTTTCTCACCTGTGTGCAATCACATGTAATCCATACTGGGCCTGACACCGTTTGAGCCTGCCTCCTGATCTATAGACATATATTTTGAATGTGTACACTATGCTATCCATACATGTTATCCGGGGATACGGTACCCTTTCTCACCTTTGTGCAATCACGTGTAATCCATACTGGGCCTGAGAACGGCTGGCGAGCTGCTAAGCAAGCTACAGCACCTGTGGTTTGCACACGTAAGTTTTTCATTTTTTCAGGAATGACGGTTAGGCCTAATTCCGGAACTGCGGTTGACCTGCACTTACTGGGAAATCATCGTTCGCGGGTAATAATTGTAATCCCAGATCCCCATCACTAACATTGTTCAGCGGGTTATCTGCACCTGTAAGCGACAAACGCTGGCCTTTTCAGTGTAGCGCACATGCAGCCACGGACATGTAAGAGCATGACACACCAGTTATTGTCCAATCTCACGTGCCAGAGCCTCGCGTGTCCCTCTAGTAAGCCGGACTCGGACCGCGGGGCATGACAGAGTCTCGTTCGTTAGCGGAATTAAGCTTGCAATGTGTGCATCTTTTTTGTGGCTGGATGGTTGAGATTGCCCATGTTGAGTCAAATTGCGCCGTAGGCTCCACTCCTGGTGGTGCCCTTCTGGACATTCCTTTAAGGTTCAGCTTTGCAACCATACTGCCCACGTAAAACAAACACTTTGCCTTCATGAACGCTGTTTGGAGGGTCGTGACTCGTGGAAATAACGCCGCCCAATCAGTTAACCTGCTAGAGAGATCCTTCGTTGCTCCCAAGCATGACATCACACTCCCTAGGAGGAAGGTAATGCCACTGTGGCGACCGTACTCCTGGGGGCGACACAAGTGCACTGATGCCCAGCCACTGCTAGATGAATCTGCTGGTAAATTGACCCAGACCACTACATTCCCCTCGCACACTACACGGCCTGAATCTGACCCTGATGAAACTCAGGTTACCCTTCCCATATACAGTTCCTTCTTACATGGTGACAAAGAGGAAGCTGCAGATGAAAGTGCAGGTTCGGCCCACCCGCCATCAGACACACCACCGTACTATCAGGGGCCCTCTGCCAGTGCCGTCGCCAACGAGTGGGCCCCCCCTGCTTGCTCAGGATCACAGCACTTGCAAGGTTGAAATACTGTGCAGTGAGATGGAAGATGGGGACGACGAGGAGTCCAGACTAGTACAGGGATTCCCTAGCGAGGAGACTTATTTAATTGTTTTCAATGTTGTGACAGCAATTTTTGGGGAGTACTATACTCTGGAGAATGATAGATGGGGCCCACCATACACTGGAACATTCCAAAGGTAGACATCAGACACTGGAGCAGCATTTACAGGGCCCATTAAACACTAGAGCATTAGAAATGGGGCCCATTATGTTTGGAGCATTATTTGGGCCCATAAGACAGTGGAGCTTCATCCATGGGGACCAACATATACTGTAGCATTATGTGGAGCTCATCATATACTGTTTCAAACATTATATGGGACCAATGATTCTGTATGGAGAAATAGATGGGCCTCGTCATGAGATGTAAAAAGTGAAGTATTTTTCATTGCACTATACCGCTATTTCTCTGCCGTATCGGAGCATCATGAGTTGTGGTATGTGTTAAAGGGGCGCTCTTTTGCCCAGGGCACATGAAAACCTGGAGCCAGCCCTACCCCCCCACAACTTTAACCAAATAACCCCCATTTTTCAGTGCGTAACTAGTATTATGAAGTTAATTAAGGTTGACAAGCTTAAGTAAGATGAATTGATGCTTTTGGCATTCAAATGGGCAATGTAGGTGTGTTTCCTGTCCTCCTCTCACTGCCGACTTTAATTCCCCATTGACTTACATTGGGTTTCGTGTTTCGGTCAGACCCCCGACTTTTCCCTATCGTCGGCCGATTTTGCTCAACCCGACTTTTGGAAAAGTCAGGTTTCATGAAACGAAACTCGACCCTAAAAAACCAAAAGTCGCTCAACTCTATATAGGACTGATAAAGATGCCTATATGTACGCTATAGATATTTATTTGAGAGGGAAAACGCATGGTGGACTACTGCTCCATTCCAACTTCTCCTACCTCTTGCTGTAGTGGGGAGGAATGATGAGGATCTAGACTTCCGTTTTAGTGATCAGAAGAGGTCCTAAAAGTTGGGAAAACATCTATCACCTATGCTATGGTTTGATCCTAATGAGATCGTGAGATAGGTATGTAATACTACCACTTTACAAAGTGTTGGTGCGACTTCATTTGGAATTTTCAGCTCAGTTCTTGGCACCAGTTCATATCGACTCGGCTTGTTTGACTATCCTGCTGCCACCTGGTGGCAGCCCTTTTGCTGCACTGCAGGCCTGCTCTTGCTGTGTGCAGTCCTCCCTCCACTCTATAGCCAACTAGTGGAGCTTGCATCTACCTGCATAGCAGCAGCGTGACATTATAGCTGACCATACATTTTATTCTCTCCTCTCTCTCTCTATGGATCCACTTTGTACTCTTGCAGATCAGATGTCTGATTTGACTCGATGCAGGATTTGTCTGATGAACATAGAGCCCTGGCCACTTCTCATAATCAGCTTCAAAAGGAGCTCTCTGAGACTGTTAGGTCTGTTCAGGGTTCTGTTTCCCAACCTGCCTGAGGCTGCTCGGACCCCATAAATGTCTCGTTCCACATTCCTGAACTTACAGTCAGGCTCCCAGATACTTTTTCCGGAGAAAAGGAGAAATTCTGTACATTCAGGGAGAGTTGCAAGCTGCTTTTCTCCCTGAGACCCCGATCCTCTGGGGTTAAGAGTCAATTGGTGGGGATAATTATTTTGTTACTCCGGGAGGGTCCCCAGACTTGGACTTTTTCATTACATGCTACTTCCCCTGAATGTGTGTCCATGGATAGGTTCTTTGAGGCCTTAGGACTGATTTTTGATGAACCAGACCTGATCAGGGTGGCAGAGGACACTATCATGGGTCTCTTCCAGGGTAAACTCACCGCTGAATGGTATTGCTCTGAAGGAGCCTGAAGGAGAAGGAGAGGAGGTGACGATGAGAGGAGAGATTGTGTTTTTACTGTGGAGATCCTGAACATTGGAAAAAGGACTGCCCCTCTTGACCACTGACTGAAAAGCTGCCGAGTTTGGGTGATCATCGAGGAGGTCACACAGACTCTCAGGTACCTTTTTCCTCATGTCAAAAAATGTTGCTGGAGGTGAAACTTTGTTATGGGGATTGTTTCACATCCACTTCAGCTTTCGTTGACTGTGGGTCATCCATGAACTTCATTGACTCACGATTGGTGTCTAAGTGTCAGATGCAGACAGTTAGGCTTGAAACACCAATTCATATCACTGCTATTGATAAGATTTTGCTGGTTAAGATAGAACATTGTTAAATTTGTCTCAAAGGAGTTCCTCCTCAAGGTGGGTTCCTTGCATCAGGAGCGCATCTCATGTTATGTTTTGGACAATCTTCCAGCTGGACTCGTGTTGGGATTCCCCTGGTTATGGTTACATAATCCTGTTATTGACTAGGAATCTCGGGATATTGTAAAATGGGGGCCTAATTGTTATAAAGGTTGTCTTTCTATTGTAATGGTGTTGTCCGTTAGTCTAGAGGATATTCCGGAGTACCTGAAGGAATTTAAGGATGTGTTTTCCAAAAAACAGGCTGAGGTTTTACCACCACATCGCTCCTATGATTGCACTATCAATCTCGTTCCGGGTGCTAAATTGCCCAAGGCCCGTCTGTACAATCTTTCTGGCCCGGAACATTCCGCTATGAAAGAGTATGTCTCTGAAAGTTTACGTAAAGGACACATCCGTCCCTCTGTCTCTCCTGTGGCTGCGGGATTTTTTTTTGTTAAGAAAAAAGATGGTGGTTTACTCCCTTGCCTTGATTTTCATGAACTTAATAAGATTACGGTGAGAAATACTTACCCTCTCCCGCTCATCCCTGATCTTTGCTACCAATTGTCTGGGCAAAGTGGTTTTCCAAGTTAGACCTCAGGGGAGCATATAATCTTATTTGTATTCGGGAGGGGGATGAGTGCAAAATGGCATTTCTCACCTCTGAGGGGTTGTTTGAAAACCTGGTTATGCCCTTTGGTCTCACCAATGTGCCAGCTGTGTTTCAGGATTTCATTATTAATGTTTTTCCGACTTTATCGGCAATTTTATGGTAATATATTTAGATGACATTCTGGTGTTTTCTTCTGGCAAGTTATCTCACTTGGGTCATCTGCATGCAGTACTTCATAGGTTACGACGGAATTTGCTGTTCGCTAAACCAGAGAATTGTGTACTTTTTGTCCTTTCTTGGGGTCATTCTGTCTACTAAAGGGTTTCGCATGGATCCTTGAAAGGTACAGGGCATTATTGATTGGGTGCAACCCAAAGATATGAGAGGCCTTCAGCGCTTTTTGGGGTTTGCTAATTATTATAGGAGATTTATTAAAGGGTTTTCTCAGGTGGTCAAGCCTCTCACTGATCTCACTCGTAAGGGGGCTGATCTTAAAAACTGGTCAGTCTTGGCAGTTGCAGAATTTTATTCATTAAAAAAATGTTTTATGGCTGCTCTTGTGTTGGTCCAGCCCGATCCATCTGAACCATTCATTGTTGAGGCAGACGCATTGGAGGTAGGAGTGGGGGCAGTGTTGACTCAGGGACCTGCCACTTTGACTAACTTGAGACCTTGTGCATTTTTCTCCAAGAAATTTTCTCTTGCTGAGAGAAATTATGATGATGGGAATCTGGAGTTATTAGCTATAAAAATGGCTTTTGAAGAATGGAGGCACTTGTTGGAGGGGGCTGTTCATCGGATTACGGTGAATTAGCCCCTATGGTAATAATATCCCCCATCCTGACCCCTGTGTGTCTCATTCCCGGCTTTAGCCATATGTTCTCCCATCCCGCCCTCATGAGTATCCATTCTGCCCCATATGATCTCCATCGTATCTATCCTGCCCCATGATCTTGTGCGATCTGTCTCCAATCATGCCCCTTATCTCCATTCTGCCCCCATGTTCAGCATTCTGCCCCCATGTTCAGCACTCTGCCCCTATGTTCAGAACTCTCCCCCCATGTTCAGCATTCTGCCCCCATGTTCAGCATTCTGCCCCATGTCCAGCATTCTGCCCCAGTGCCCAGCATTCTGCCCCATGTTCAGCATTCTGCCGCATAGCCAGCATTCTGCCCCAGTCCAGCATTCTGCCCCATGTCTCGCATTCTGCCCTCATGTTCAGCATTCTGCCCCCAGTCAAGCATTCTGCCCCATAGCCAGCATTCTGCCCCAGTCCAGCATTCTGCCCCTTGTCTCGCATTCTGCCCCATGTTCAGCATTCTGCCCCATATTCAGCATTCTGCCCCATGTCCAGCACTCTGCCCCAGTCCAGCATTCTGCCCAATATTCAGCATTCTGTCCCCAGTCCAGCATTCTGCCCCATGTTCAGCATTCTGCCCCATAGCCAGCATTCTGCCCCATGTCTCGCATTCTGCCCCCATGTTCAGCATTCTGCCCCATGTCCAGCACTCTGCCCCAGTCCAGCATTCTGCCCCATGTTCAGCATTCTGCCCCCAGTCCAGCATTCTGCCCCCTGGATCGCCGCTGTCAAAAAAAAAATGTTCTCCCTACCTGGCTGCCGTCCAGCGGCGGGCAAGGCTCCCTCCGTCCCTCCATGCTGCAGCGCGCTCTAGCCGGTGACTGACACTGACGTCAGACGCCGGCGAGGTGCGCGCTGCGGCTGACATCAGCTGCCAGCCTCCGATTGGCTGGCAGCTGTTAACTATTGACGTGCAGGCCACCGGGCCCACATGTCAATAGCGTTTAGCTGCCGCCCGCAGCGCCGCTAGCCAGGGCCCGGTTTACCTGCCAGTAAGGGCCCGGTGAGCAGAGAGGAGACCGGGCCCAATGCGGGCCCCCTCTGCCCGCCGGGCCCCATACGCCAGTCAGGGCAGTAATGCCCTGATGGCGGCCCTGGATACGTGTGCCCATGCTAAAAGCTCCCGTAACTGGCCGGCCGGGATATTGGTGCCATTGCCAATTCCGGATAGACCTTGGACTCATTTGTCCATGGATTTTATCACTAATCTCCCTCCATCCAATGGTAAGACTGTGGTTTGGTTGCTGGCTGACAGATTTAGTAAACAGGCGCATTTTGTACCGTTGGCAGGACTACCTAACGCAGAAACTTTATCCAAGTTTATTGAGTATGTTGTGCGGTTGCATGGTGTACCTCTGAATTTGGTGTTTGATAGAGTGGTACAATTTGAGTCCAAGTTCTGGAGGGCTTTCTGTAAGAGACTGGGTATTGATTTGACCTTCTCCTCGGCCTACCATCCTGAAACCAAACGGGCAGATGGAGAAACCCAATCAGTCACTTGAACAAATTTTGTGGTGTCTTGCCACATCTCAGCAAAATGACTGGTGCTCCTCACTGCCGGTGGCTGAATTCGCATTCAATTATCGGGTTAATAAGTCCACTGGTACTCCTCCATTTTTCTGCAATTATGGTTTTCACCCCCATTTTGGTGAATTTTCCAGGCTAGATTCGGGGTGTCCAAGGGCTGATTCAGCAGTTCAATGGTTGGAGGAGGTATGGAGGGAGGTTAAGAAGAACATTGAGGTGGCTCAGGGCAAACAAAAACATTCTGCTGATAAGCAACGTTCTGTGGGACCTAAGTTGCTGGTGGGAGACAAGGTCTGGTGTTGTGAGTTCATTTTCCCCTTCACCATTGAGGTCTGATGAACTCCCTCTTCTGGTGAAGGAAGGTAGTGAGGCTGATTCTGTTATGAATAAGTCACCGTAGGAGGCAAAAACAGAAATACTAGCTAAGTCCAGAAAACCAGAGAAGTTGGCAGCTATCGGATTGCAGACCCCTGAACCTAACAACAACAACTAGCAGTAGCCGTGGGGGGTTCCTACGGTGCCCTAGACCCCTCGATCACAGCCGGAGAACTACATAGCCTAAAGACAGAAAGGGAAATCTAAACTGCCCCAGAGCAGACCCCAAAGCAATAGGCAGCCCCCAACATTTAATGACGGTGAAGCAAGATGAAAAAACACTCACACAGACAGAAAGATAGGCTGAGCAAATGATGGGGCCCAAGCTCACTAAATAGGACAGAATAGAAAAGCTGCTGTCTGCAATCCGCCAAAACCCTCTCAAAAACAAGAGCCAACAGACTGATAGGGAAAAAAGCCCTGAAGACGCTAGGCTTCAAAAAGACTATATCAGTACTCAGGCATTTTCTGAAGACAAAGCAAAAAGGAATTCAGCTCACCCAGCAGGGAAGGCAGAAATCCAGAAAAACAAGGCAAAACAAAACCAAAACACAAATGCAAAAAAAGAGCAGAAAACTTAGCTTTTGAGGAGCAGGAATCAGACTGGTCTCCAAGAATCCCTCAAAGTAATCACCCGCAAGGCAGAAGGGCGTCGGCTGCCTTATATCCAGTCAGCAATCCCAGTCACCCAGTCATCATCATTCTGCTCAGGTGCTTTGTAATCAGCCTCACTACCTTCCTTCACCAGAAGAGGGAGTTCATCAGACCTCAATGGCGAAGGGGAAAATGAACTCACAACAGTCTGGTTGTCTACCAAGAACGTACGCCTGAAGATTCCTTCTGTAAAGCTGGGTCTTAAGTTTATTGGTCCTTACGAGATCATTGAGGTTTTCAACCCAGTTGCCTTCCGTTTACACTTATCTCCATCGCCTCGGATCCCCAATGTATTCCATAAGTCCCTTCTTAACCCATGTGTACCTTCCTCTGCTGGGTCTCCACCTCCTCCGCCTCCTGTCTCGGTGGATGGTCAGACTGAGTATGAAGTTGAACGGATTGTTGATTCTTGGAGGGTTCGCAGTTTGCTTTAGTACTTGGTCCATTGGAAGGGTTACGGTCCTGAGCAGCGATCTTGGGTTCCGGCACATTCCGTCCATGCTGATCGTCTGGTTCGGGTGTTTCATGCACATTATCCTTGAAAACCTGGGGGTCCGGTGGCCCCCCTTGAGAGGAGGGTACTGTCATGATCTAGTCCAGGTTCTGAGTCCTGTCTGCCCTTTTCCTGGGCTGATCATGTCAAGGGTTACCTTTGCCTGGCATCATTTTGGCTTCAGATTTGCTATTTCTTCCTGCTGCGTCCTGCAGGCTATGTCAGTTATATTTTCTGCCTACGGCATGAGTATCTGACTCTGGTAGTACCCTGATTTGTCCTCTTGCTGTTGCTGACCATGCCCGTGTCTGTTTTTTCCCCACTCCCCATCCTGACTCAGTGTTTGCATTTCATGTTTAGAACTCCATGGTTTCTGACTCGGCTTGGGCCCTGACCTGCTGTTTGTCTCTTGTCTTTGGCATATCTGCTCCTGACCAGTACTGACCCATTTGGCTTGCTTCTGACTCTGTGTTTGTTTATTCCCTTGGTACTGCGCTACAGACTAATATCGACTCGGCTTGTTTAACTATTCTGCTGCCACCTGGTGGCAGCCTCGCTGCTGCCCTGCAGTTCTGCTCTTGCTGTGTGCAGTCCTCCCTCCACTCTATTGCAATCTAGTGGAGCTTGCATCTACCTACAAAGCAACAGCGTGACAGATTACCTATTTTAGTGCAGCACCACCTCAGAAAAATAGAAACATTACACAACAACCACTATGCTGGGTCCTCCAGAGCAAAAGACACTTTTTGTAGTCAATTTCCACTTTTGGCAACGGCTAAAGAAAGATCTGAATAAAGTTCTACTTTGTATCAACCTAGAATGCCCCACAAAGTAATTAAGATTAAGTTTTGTAAACCAGACAACTCACTCAGTTTTCTATACCAAGTTTCTTAGACCTTGTCTCATAGCACGTTATCTTCTGACCTATTGGATTCAAGAGGTTGCCACATACAGTATATAGAATAATTTCTTGTGGCTATGGCATAACCATTAGGGTATATCCCCATTGTCAACTTCTCAATCTGTCTCTTTAGCCAAGTCTATGGAAGAACGGAATAGATTTTTATAAAAATCAAGTATGTTGTTAAGAGTTTCATCTCCATTGAGAAAACATATTTCTCCTCTCTGATCCCTTTTGCTTTGAGGGTTTCAGCCCTTTCTCTGCAAATCGAGTACTCCCACAGGACAAACAATGACAGTAAATTGCAATCAGAATTGAACTGCATGGGAGAGGTAAACAGTCTCAAACTGTACTACAAATTGTAGTTTGCCGATGAATCTGTGTTCTACTATGAAGCTGAAAATGACGGCAATCACTGGAGCACAAAGCGCGAGAGCATGAATACACTTGGAAATAATATCGTTCCTTCTATCACTTTACAAGGCATTCACAGGGGAAAAACACCACAATTTATGACAACAAGAGGCAAAGCAATAAGCTAAACAATGCCAACAATGAATCTGCATTTCTCCTCTTCACATTATGAAAATAAAAGATGCAATCATATCCACAAGCAAATATAATTTGATTCAAAAAACTTCATGCGCTCTGTGGCTTATTCCCACATTAATATACATAGCGGAGAGTAACAAGGAGGCCACGCGCTAACTGCCTGCGCCTCAGAACCAGCTTCAATTTTACACATGAAGTGCTGGATAAATAATTAGTTTCAAGTTGTAATAAAATAGAAAAGTACTATTGTCATGAAAAGGACTTATTACTTTTTGTATAAATCTCTTCCATAAGTTGACTTCTTATTAAGAAAAATTGGACAACAGTAGAATTCTTTTTTTTTTCCTAAATTTTCTTAAAGTTCATTATTCTTAGGTTCCTTTGCAATAAGATGTAATCTGTATGGTGAAATTGGTAAAATGAATTCAACCCCCCACAAGAACCTCACAGTGAGGCAGAAATTAAAGGAGTTGTCTCAACTTCTAAAATGTGCAAAATTGCAAAGTGTTACACCGGCCATTTTCACCCTTTCTAAGCACCGCCCTACTTAAAGTGTGTTTTGCGCTGCTCTATCCAGTACCTGATCATCACCCTGTGTTGCCTTGTGATGGTGGTGTGTCATAGGGGGCACGGCCAAATTCGACAGGAATTTGTATCCACTGTCTTGCAGAGATTTGCTTCCCCAACCTTTCACCTTCAAGCAGGTGGAATATGAGGCAACTCCACCTTCTATTCCAATCTCAAACTTTGGTTCCCAGCACCTTGTTTAAGCATATAGTAACATAGTTACATAGTTATTAAGGTTGAAGGAAGACTTTAAGTCCATCTAGTTCAACCCATATCCTATCCTAACTTGCCCTAACATGTTGATCCAGAGGAAGGCAAAAAAACCCATGTGGCAAACAGTAAGCTTCACATTGGGCAAAAAAAATCCCTCACGACTCCACATACGGCAATCAGTCTAGCTCCCTGGATCAACGCAATATTAAGGAAACTAGTGTATATACCCTGTAATATTATACTTTTCAAGATAGGCATCCAGTCCCTTCTTAAATTTTAGTAGGGAATCACTCATTAAAACATCATATGGCAGAGAGTTCCATAGTCACTGCTCTTACAGTAAAGAATCCGCGTCTGTGAGTATGCTTAAACTTTCTTTCCTCCAGACGTAGAGGATGCCCCCTTGTCCCCGTCACAGGTCTAAGAGTAAAAAGATCATTAGAAAGGTCTTTGTATTGTCCCCGCATATATTTATACATTGTAATAAGATTACCCCTAAGCCTTCGATTCTCCAAACTAAATAACCCCAAGTGTAATAACCTGTCTTGGTATTGCAGACCCCCTAGTTCCCTAATAACCTTGGTCGCTCTTCTCTGCACCCGCTCCAGTTCAGCTATGTCTTTCTTATACACCGGAGACCAGAACTGTACGCAGTATTCTAAGTGTGGTCGCACTAGTGACTTATATAGAGGTAAAATTATGTTCTCCTCATGAGCATCTATGCCTCTTTTAATGCATCCCATTATTTTATTTGCCTTTGCAGCAGCTGCCTGACACTGGCCACTAAGTGTGAGTTTGTCGTCCACCCATACACCCAGGTCTTTTTCAGTGACAGTTTTGCCCAGTGTTTTACAATTAAGCACATAGTTATACATCTTGTTCGTTCTACCCAAGTGCATGACCTTACATTTATCCCCATTAAAGTTCATTTGCCATTTATCAGCCCATGCTTCTAGTTTACATAAATCCTCCTGTAATATTAAATTGCCCTCCTCTGTATTGATTACCCTGCAGAGTTTAGTGTCATCTGCAAATATTGAAATTCTACTCTCTATGCCCCCTACAAGGTCATTAATAAATATGTTAAAAAGAAGCGGGCCCAAAACTGACCCCTGTGGTACCCCACTGCTAACCGTGACCCAGTCCGAGCATGCTCCATTAATAACCACCCTTTGTTTCCTATCCCTGAGCCAGCTCTTAACCCACCTACACATATTTTCCCCTATCCCCATTGGTCGCATTTTATGGTGTGTGGCACCATATCAAAAGCTTTTGAAAAGTCCATGTACACCACGTCCACTGCATTCCCTTGGTCCAGTCCTGAACTTACCTCTTCATAAAAGCTTATCAGATTAGTCTGACAGGAACGGTCCCTTGTAAATTCATGTTGATATTGGGTCATGGGGTTATTCCTCTCCAGATACTCCAGTATAGTATCTCTTAGAAAACCCTCCAGGATTTTACCCACAGTTGAGGTTAAACCTACTGGCCTATAATTTCCAAGTTCAGTTTTTGTCTCCTTCTTGAATATTGGCACCACATTTGCTATACGCCAGTCCTGTGGTACAGACCCTGTTATTATGGAATCTTTAAAGATTAAAAATAATGGTCTATCTATGACTGTGCTTAATTCCTGCAGTACTTGGGGGTTTATCCGATCCGGGCCCGGGGATTTATCAATTTTAGTGATTTTTAGACGCTGTCGTACTTCCTGCTGGGTTAAGCAGGTGACATTTAATGGAGAATTTTTTATCCCTGATCACGTTATCCGTCATGGGATTTTCTTGTGTAAATACATATTTTGTTTCCTGTTCTTGACCCTGACTATTTACCCGCTCTATTTCACTTCTCCATCCCTGACTCTGCTTTTGTTTTGTGAACCCATGCTGCCTGCGCCAACCTCTGATAGTCTAACTACATTTTTGTCTCACCCTCCTATATCTTGTACCCATGGCTTTGACCCTCCTATCAGCTGCTGCAGTCTCGAGAACTGCCTTGGTGTGGTACCTGATAGCCCAGCCTGTCCTCGCCATCAGAAGTCCTAATGAAGACCCAGTAGACATTTAGTCACTCCCCTCCAGGGTAATCCTGGCCTAAGGCACAGTGGATCCACACCCATCACCTTTACACAATATACTTGGAAAAAATAAGTAACTTTTTGTACTTGATCTCTTATTAAAAATCATCAACTTTGTGTACTCAAGTACAGAGAGAACTTTAGTTTTATAGTTTAATCCTCATTGTCTAGATTTCTGGCAGTCTATCAAAGGTGGCTGGTTTCCTAGGCAATGAGCACACATTTGCAAACTATTTGCTATACAGCTTGTAAGTGTAGCTCTAAGGCTGGGGTCACACTTGCGGAAAACTCGCACGAGTCTCACGTCTCAATACCTGGCACTGCCGCCGTTAATCAGGACCGGAGTGTGAGGCTGCATCTATTTCTATGCAGCTGAGTGCTCCGGTCCAAGTGCTGGCGGCAGTGCCGGTTATTGAGACGCCAGTCTCGTGCGAGTTTTCCGCAAGTGTGACCCCGGCCTAAAGCTGATTGTTGGATCTCCTGCTCTCCTGCATTGCTCTGGGGGAAAAAGTACTTCTGCTTGCAGCATAGTTGAGCGCACAGTTCAGCCCAAGAGGTGTGACCATGCCACTAAATTGAAATATCAACTGCCGGGAGGTAGAGGAGCTTTCCTAAAAGAAGAAGTTTAGACAACCTCTAAGTAGTAAATAGTTCTTATTTAAATCAAATGAGCTTGTTATATAATGTACAAGAACTCTGTGGTAACTTTGCTTTAAAACATGATTTACTAAAGCTAAATTTTAAAAAGTGCAAATTTAGCGGTCAATTTATTATTAATTTTTAAAGCATTTTGTTACTATTAAGATTGCTTTTTTACCATTCCATCACATTTATTATTGATTTGTGCTTTTTTTGTGTTTGCTCTTTACACAGTTTTATATTTATTATAAAGAAGTGGATTTTTTTTTTTTGATGAAATGTGTGGGTCTTTTTTATTTCAATTGAGATGTTTTAAAAAGTTGATTAAAAGTTGGACTTTCACTCCAAGAAAACTGTTTAGAAACGTTCTTGAACATGGGATTTCACTTATCAATACATTTTGACAATTTTATGCAGTGTTCCAGATATCATTAGACTAAGTACTGTAGATTAACGATTAACTTTCTTTATTAGAAATGAGCAAATTGGTTTCATTGTTTTAAGGATGAAAGAAGACACAAGCCCTTCAAGTTTAGCCCAATATCATTGAAATATTTCCTTCCCAACTCCTCATACGGCAATCAGACAAATTTCCCGGGTCAACATCCCTACACAGAATCTAATGCCAGTACAGACACAGTACCATTACAAAATGTTGTCTCAGACCTCCGTAGTCTTACTGGTCGTAGAGTTTAAAAATCTCTTTGTGATGATTCAAACATCTTTCCTCTTGATGTAGATGATGCCCCTTTTTATCGTTGCAGATTTAGGGGTAAAAAGATCATTAGAAAGATGTCTGTTCTGTCCATACATGTATTTGTACATTATTAGAAGATCACTCTTAAGCCTTGGTTTTCCCAAATTGAAAAACCCCATAACTTGTCTTCTGCAGCTCACCCCTTTCCTTCATAACCTTGGTTGTTCTGCTCTGCACTTGCTCTTGTTTAGTTAAATCCTTCTTATACGCTGAAACTCAAAATTATAAATGGCACTAATGACTTGAATGAAGGCAAAAAATATGTTCTTCTCATGGGCATCTATGCTATTTTTAATGCATTACATTTTTTTCCGCCTTGGTAGCAGCTGCCTGGCACTGGTCACTATAGTTGAGTACATTTTTCACCAATACACCAAAGTTATTTTCAGTAACAGTTCAACCCAGAGTTTTACTATAAAGTGCATAAATATATTTATAATTTCTTCTGCTACAGTTAATGAACTTAAATTTATTTACATTAAACTTCAATTGCCATATGTGTTCCCAAACTCCCAGCTTTCTTAAATCCTTTTGTAATATGAAACTATCCCCTTTGGTGTTAACTACCTTGCAGACCTTACTAACATGTGCAAATTATTGAATTTCTACACTGTATACCCTGTAGAATGTAATTAATAAATATACTGAAAAGAAGACAGCCCAATACTGATCCCTGTGGCATCCCTCTATTAATTGTGATCCAGTCAATTATCCAACCTCTCTTTGCTATAACTGAGCCAGTTGTTACCCAATCACACATATTTTATGCTAGTCCCATTGTTCTCATTTTATTTACTAAACTTGAGGCATCTTATCGAATGCCTTTAAACAGTTCATATAGACAACATTCAAGGCTTTACCGTGGTCCAGGATGGAATTTACCACCTCATAAATTCTGATCATATTAACTTGACAGGACTGAGCCACAGTAAACCAATGTTGATAATATGTTTTCATGTTGTTATTATTGAGATATTTCAGGATAGCATCTGTTGGAAAACCCTCAAAGATTTTGCCCACAATTGAGATTAAAGGAAACCTGTCATGTTTCCAAACGCTATTAACCTGCAGATATGGGGTTAATTAGAGATTAATAGCTGTCTAAAGCCATGTGGCTGCTGCATTGAAAGCCCGGCTACCGGACAGCCTTCAACTTTCAGTCATAGAGGAGCGGCCGGTGAGGCTTCAGTCACAGGTGAGTACATAGCGAGTATTGACTGTAACCACGCACCATCACTGACTGACTGCCAGCATAAGTAGTGCAATTTTTTTGTGATTTTCTTTATGCAAATTCAGCAAAATGGTGGCTGTCCGCCAATATGATGAATTGTAGAGGGCCAGAAAAGGTGTTATAAATAAGCAAAATAGTATACTCACCTTGCTACTCACCAACACAGTTTCCTGGCTGGTCCTCCATTGGCTCTATACTCTTTCTGCTGGTCTTCATGGCTAGCAATTCCCTGTTCTGTATTTTCCTTTACTTTGCACCAACACTACTTGCACAGACTAGACCATGGGAAAAGTATTTAGACAGGTAAAGAAACAGGGAATGCTGATTCCCATTTATAAGCTAATATAAATAGGCCCTTAGACAGTCCTAAAATGCACTCACTTTATCATGGCGGCAGTGACACTCGAGTAGTGATGAGATGATTGGACTGAAGGCCAGCAACAGTAGTATATCAGACACACTTGGCACGAGACATCATGCTTATGAGGTCGAGTGTACTCTTCACCTGCTCCCAGAGCCTTTCCCAGATGCTAATTGCAGGATGACGGGTGGCTGGGCACGCTGGCCACTGTTGGGTCAAACACACCAATAGACTATACTGGTAAAGCAGAAACACACCTAGCAAAAAAGCTTGGAAAGTCAGGAAGCATAAAACAGGGACATGGGAACCAGAGTGCTCAATACACCAGAGTCAGAGACAAACCAAAGAAACACTCACCAAAGAACGACCAACCCTACCACTGAAGCGCAACTGAATAATCAGCGAACAAGAGGATATGGCGGCTTTAAACATTCTTCTCATGGATCACCTGACACCACTGAGGTAAGGTTCAATCTCCACCCTCTGCCCAGAGAAACAGAGGAAAGTGAGAGGAATGCAGAGAGAAAGGAACCTCTAACCACGTACCTGAACCAGGAGTCATAGCATCCCATGTCTCTTAGCAACAGCTGACTCTGGGGAATCCGACGTCCAGGGAGAACTGAAGTGCGTCAATGCTGGGAGCAACAGCGTCTCACCTCCCATCCACATCACACCGCCCTGAGGCATTTCCCCTTCAGTGAACGGAGTACACAGGTAATGCGGGGCCTTATGATGGCTTGGCCTCCCGAGGGTGACAAAACACCTCTTGCAACCAGAAAGCGGTGAGAGGCAAACCGCTGGGGAGCCAGAGTACGCTCAGAAACACGAGCAGCATGCTACGCATGCAGAGACACAAGAGAGCCCAGCCCCCCTGTTTACTGGAAATCTGCGTTGACGCCCACTAGTATCCAAGGTGCCAGAACCCTCCCAGTAAGACCACCACTGCTTTACCGGCTGCCTGGAAGTGGCTCATGCTGTTTAATAAATTTGCAGTTTAGGTACAGTCTCTGTGGCCACAAGTGTGGGTATGCGTATGTAATTATGCAAATAAAATTTAAAACTAACTAATTAATACCAAAATCATCATTGCCTTTGTATATGAAGGTTAATCTGTCACTAAATAGACCATGTAAACTTAAAGCTCCCCATATAGATTAGATAGCTGTCAGTTGAAGAATCCATGGTATAGGGGATAATGTGGCGCCCCCACTAGTATGGTCGCCACAGTGGCATTACCTTCCTCCTAGGGAGTGTGATGTCATGCTTGGAAGCAATAAAGGGTCTCTCTGTCAGGTAAATACAACACACAGCACAGTTCCACTCCTGGCCAGCAGAGGGAGCTCTGAACCAAAACTGAGGGAAGAGCTGCTCTCTGGGGGCCAGGAAGGGGAGGTTTAGTTAGTCCCTGTGAGGAGGGCGAAGTGTGTGGATGAGAGAAGAAGAGCTGGAGGATTGAGCAAAGTTCAGGCTCACTTCTAGTGTAGTGCATGGTCCAGATTCCAGTCTCCGAGGTTGTATGGATACTGATGTTTCTGCCACCCCAACCAGAGGAATAGGAAGCTGTAAATGCTCTGTTCCCACATAAGACTCGGAGGCACAACAGCAACGTGTGAGCCAGAAGAAGGAGGCTACAGCTGTCTGCCATATGAGGGGGGTCTAAAAGAGAGCAAGCAAGGGGAACTTCAGTGTAACTCAGTACTGCATGTACCTCAGATAAGCGCTAGAAAGGAGACTACACAACCCATCTGCATAGAGAGATTCCTAAGTTGCTTCCAGGCTGGCCCACTCCTGTTCCATCTGTAATCTGGATCCTGGGCTGCACTTACAAAGCACAGTAAAGGTAACAGAAACTGCACCCTGTTGTGTCATGGCCTTCTTCCTGCAACCCCTTCAGCACTGCTACATCTCTGTACCTAACACTGCACCCTCTTCCTCAACACCTATTACTACTGCCCTGGGACTACAGCTCTACCTGTGGGGAGCTATTACATCTTGCTGCCTTATACCATCTGTCCCTGAGGATCTGCCTGCAGCGTCGGCTTAACCCTTTCATTGCCGAGCACCACAGGTGGCGTCAAGTATCATCCACTTATCAACTTTAATCAGCCACATTTCACCGCTTTAAGGCTGGTTTCACATTTGCGTTTTTTTGCGCTGGAAAAAACGCATACGTGCGCATGCGTTTTTTCCCCTATATTTAACATGGGTGCGCATACCTGCGCGCTGGTAAGCGCACGTATGCGATTTTCATGCGCTGCGTTTTTTTGGGGTGTGCGTTTGTATTTTCCAGACGCAGCATGTTGCATTTTTTGGCCCTGCGAAAAAGCGCATGCGCACGTTTTGCGCTAAAAATGGCCATTATAGCCTATGGATGCGCATACGTGCGCACTGGCATGCTCATGTATGCGTTTTTTTGCACATGCGTTTTTTTTTGTTAACCATGGAATTTAGGGGTTTGGGTTAGAGTTAGGGTTAGTTAAGGGGGTTTAGGGTTAGGGTTAGGGTCAGGGTTAGGGTTGGGGTTAGGGTCAGGGTTAGGGTTAAGTATGGTTTGGTTAAGGGTTAGGGTCAGGGTTAGGGTTAGGGTTAGGGTCAGGGTAGGGTTAAGTATGGTTTGGTTAAGGGTTAGGGTCAGGGTTAGGGTTAGGGTTGGGGTTAGGGTCAGGGTTAGGGTTAAGTAAGGTTTGGTTAAGGGTTAGGGTCAGGGTTAGGGTTAGGGTTAGGGTCAGGGTAGGGTAAAGTATGGTTTGGTTAAGGGTTAGGGTCAGGGTTAGGGTTAAGTATGGTTTGGTTAAGGGTTAGGGTCAGGGTTAGGGTTAGGGTTGGGGTTAGGGTCAGGGTTAGGGTTAAGTATGGTTTGGTTAAGGGTTAGGGTCAGGGTTAGGGTTAGGGTTAGGGTCAGGGTAGGGTTAAGTATGGTTTGGTTAAGGGTTAGTGTCAGGGTTAGGGTTAAGTATGGTTTGGTTAAGGGTTAGGGTCAGGGTTAGGGTTAGGGTTAGGGTTAAGGTTAGTTAGGGTTTGGGTTAGGGTTAAGTATGGTTTGGTTAAGGGTTAGGGTCAGGATTAGGGTTAGGGTCAGGGTTAAGGTTAGTTAGGGTTTGGGTTAGGGTTAAGTATGGTTTGGTTAAGGGTTAGGGTCAGGGTTAGGGTTAGGGTCAGGGTTAGGGTTAGGGTCAGGGTTAGGGTTAGGGTTAGGGTTAGGGTCAGGGTTAGGGTTAGGGTCAGGGTTAGGGTTAGGGTTAGGGTCAGGGTTAGGGTTAGGGTTAGGGTTAAGGTCAGGGTTAGGGTTAGTTAGGGTTTAGGGTTTGGGTTAGGGTTAAGTATGGTTTGGTTAAGGGTTAGGGTCAGGGTTAGGGTCAGGGTTAGGGTTAAGGGTTAGGGTCAGGGTTAGGGTTAGTAAAGTCATGGTTTGGGTTAGTGTGAGGGGCCACCTAATGTTGGAAAAAAACGCAAACGCGGTAAAAACGCACTAAAAACGCATACAAACGCATAAAAACGCTGCGTTTTTTTCATGCATGCTCATAAAAATGCTTGAAAAAAACGCAGCAGTTGTATGCTTTTGTATGCGTTTTTTCAATGCGTTTTTTTGCGGGAAAAATGCGCTGCAAAAAAAAGCAAGTGTGAAACTAGCCTTACATGGACGCCCAGGGCCATGGACCTGGTCACCGCTGCGGTGACACTTCCCTCTGAGATACTGGCCCGATACCGAGTACCCCACTGCCCTGGAAGGCGATCCAATAATTTTCCATTTGCTGGTGGACCAACCAAGAAAAGCTCAAAGTGCATTGGTACATTGGTTTATCATCTGCCAGAGATAGACGAACACTACGTATGGTTGGTCTTTTGCTCTTCCATAAGAATGAATGGAGCAGCAGTGCCCAAGAATGCATAGGAATTGAAAGGAATCCAAATCCAACTATGTCCTGATACAAAGTATTCTTGGATGTTAGTTCCTATTGGTCTAGATACTGTAATTGACTTTGGTAGAGTATCTGCTGTATAGGTTTTGTCAGGTATAGCATAGCATCTGTTTTCATGGGTCCTAATTAGAGTTGAGCGACTTTTGCTTTTTTAGGGTCGCGTTTCGTTTCGTGAAACCCGACTTTTCCAAAAGTCGGGTCGAGCAAGATCGTCCGATTATAGGGAAAAGTCGGGGTCGTCCCGAAACACGAAACCCAATGTAAGTCAATGGGGAATAAAAGTCGGCAGTGAGAGGAGGACAGGAAACACACCTACAGTGCCCATTTGAATGCCAAAAGCATCAATTCTTCTTACTTAAGCTTGTCAACCTTAATTAACTTCATAATACAAGTTAAGCACTGAAAAATGGGGGTTATTTGGCTAAATTTGTGGGGGGGGAGGGCTGGCTGCAGGTTTTCATGTGCCCTGGGCGAAAGAGCGCCCCTTTAACACATACCACAACTCATCATGCTCCGATACGGCAGAGAAATAGCGGTATAGTACAATGAAAAATACCTCACTTTTTACATCTCATGACGAGGCCCATCTATTTCTCCATACAAAATCATTGGTCCCATATAATGTTTGAAACAGTATATGATGAGCTCCACATAATGCGACAGTATATGTTGGTCCCCATGGATGAAGCTCCACTGTCTTATGGGCCCAAATAATGCTCCAAACATAATGGGCCCCATTTCTACTGCTCTAGTGTATAATGGGCCCTGTAAATGCTGCTCCAGTGTCTGATGTCCACCTTTGGAATGTTCCAGTGTATGGTGGGCCCCATCTATCATTCTCCAGAGTATAGTGCTCCACAAAAATTGCTGTCCCAACATAGAAAACAATCAAATAAGTCTCCTCGCTAGGGAATCCCTGTACTTGTCTGGACAGGTGCTGTAGCTTGCTTAACAGCTCGCCAGCCGTTCTCACGCCCAGTATGGATTGCACGTGATTGCACAAAGGTTAGAAGGGGTACCGTATCCCCGGATAACATGTATGGATAGCGTACACATTCAAAATATATGTCTATACAGCATGAGGCAGGCTCAGACGGTGTTAGGCCCAGTATGGATTGCACGTCATTGCACAAAGGTTAGAAGGGGTACCGTATCCCCGGATAACATGTATGGATAGCGTACACATTCAAAATATATGTCTATACAGCATGAGGCAGGCTCAGACGGTGTTAGGCCCAGTATGGATTGCACGTCATTGCACAAAGGTTAGAAGGGGTACCGTATCCCCGGATAACATGTATGGATAGCGTACACATTCAAAATATATGTCTATACAGCATGAGGCAGGCTCAGACGGTGTTAGGCCCAGTATGGATTGCACGTCATTGCACAAAGGTTAGAAGGGGTACCGTATCCCCGGATAACATGTATGGATAGCGTACACATTCAAAATATATGTCTATACAGCATGAGGCAGGCTCAGACGGTGTTAGGCCCAGTATGGATTGCACGTCATTGCACAAAGGTTAGAAGGGGTACCGTATCCCCGGATAACATGTATGGATAGCGTACACATTCAAAATATATGTCTATACAGCATGAGGCAGGCTCAGACGGTGTTAGGCCCAGTATGGATTGCACGTCATTGCACAAAGGTTAGAAGGGGTACCGTATCCCCGGATAACATGTATGGATAGCGTACACATTCAAAATACATGTCTATACAGCATGAGGCAGGCTCAGACGGTGTTAGGCCCAGTATGGATTGCACGTCATTGCACAAAGGTTAGAAGGGGTACTGTATCCCCGGATAACATGTATGGATAGCGTACACATTCAAAATATATGTCTATACAGCATGAGGCAGGCTCAGACGGTGTTAGGCCCAGTATGGATTGCACGTCATTGCACAAAGGTTAGAAGGGGTACCGTATCCCCGGATAACATGTATGGATAGCGTACACATTCAAAATATATGTCTATACAGCATGAGGCAGGCTCAGACGGTGTTAGGCCCAGTATGGATTGCACGTCATTGCACAAAGGTTAGAAGGGGTACCGTATCCCCGGATAACATGTATGGATAGCGTACACATTCAAAATATATGTCTATACAGCATGAGGCAGGCTCAGACGGTGTTAGGCCCAGAATGGATTGCACGTCATTGCACAAAGGTTAGAAGGGGTACCGTATCCCCGGATAACATGTATGGATAGCGTACACATTCAAAATATATGTCTATACAGCATGAGGCAGGCTCAGACGGTGTTAGGCCCAGTATGGATTGCACGTCATTGCACAAAGGTTAGAAGGGGTACCGTATCCCCGGATAACATGTATGGATAGCGTACACATTCAAAATATATGTCTATACAGCATGAGGCAGGCTCAGACGGTGTTAGGCCCAGTATGGATTGCACGTCATTGCACAAAGGTTAGAAGGGGTACCGTATCCCCAGATAACATGTATGGATAGCGTACACATTCAAAATATATGTCTATACAGCATGAGGCAGGCTCAGACGGTGTTAGGCCCAGTATGGATTGCACGTCATTGCACAAAGGTTAGAAGGGGTACCGTATCCCCGGATAACATGTATGGATAGCGTACACATTCAAAATATATGTCTATACAGCATGAGGCAGGCTCAGACGGTGTTAGGCCCAGTATGGATTGCACGTCATTGCACAAAGGTTAGAAGGGGTACCGTATCCCCGGATAACATGTATGGATAGCGTACACATTCAAAATATATGTCTATACAGCATGAGGCAGGCTCAGACGGTGTTAGGCCCAGTATGGATTGCACGTCATTGCACAAAGGTTAGAAGGGGTACCGTATCCCCGGATAACATGTATGGATAGCGTACACATTCAAAATATATGTCTATACAGCATGAGGCAGGCTCAGACGGTGTTAGGCCCAGTATGGATTGCACGTCATTGCACAAAGGTTAGAAGGGGTACCGTATCCCCGGATAACATGTATGGATAGCGTACACATTCAAAATATATGTCTATACAGCATGAGGCAGGCTCAGACGGTGTTAGGCCCAGTATGGATTGCACGTCATTGCACAAAGGTTAGAAGGGGTACCGTATCCCCGGATAACATGTATGGATAGCGTACACATTCAAAATATATGTCTATACAGCATGAGGCAGGCTCAGACGGTGTTAGGCCCAGTATGGATTGCACGTCATTGCACAAAGGTTAGAAGGGGTACCGTATCCCCGGATAACATGTATGGATAGCGTACACATTCAAAATATATGTCTATACAGCATGAGGCAGGCTCAGACGGTGTTAGGCCCAGTATGGATTGCACGTCATTGCACAAAGGTTAGAAGGGGTACCGTATCCCCGGATAACATGTATGGATAGCGTACACATTCAAAATATATGTCTATACAGCATGAGGCAGGCTCAGACGGTGTTAGGCCCAGTATGGATTGCACGTCATTGCACAAAGGTTAGAAGGGGTACCGTATCCCCGGATAACATGTATGGATAGCGTACACATTCAAAATATATGTCTATACAGCATGAGGCAGGCTCAGACGGTGTTAGGCCCAGTATGGATTGCACGTCATTGCACAAAGGTTAGAAGGGGTACCGTATCCCCGGATAACATGTATGGATAGCGTACACATTCAAAATATATGTCTATACAGCATGAGGCAGGCTCAGACGGTGTTAGGCCCAGTATGGATTGCACGTCATTGCACAAAGGTTAGAAGGGGTACCGTATCCCCGGATAACATGTATGGATAGCGTACACATTCAAAATATATGTCTATACAGCATGAGGCAGGCTCAGACGGTGTTAGGCCCAGTATGGATTGCACGTCATTGCACAAAGGTTAGAAGGGGTACCGTATCCCCGGATAACATGTATGGATAGCGTACACATTCAAAATATATGTCTATACAGCATGAGGCAGGCTCAGACGGTGTTAGGCCCAGTATGGATTGCACGTCATTGCACAAAGGTTAGAAGGGGTACCGTATCCCCGGATAACATGTATGGATAGCGTACACATTCAAAATATATGTCTATACAGCATGAGGCAGGCTCAGACGGTGTTAGGCCCAGTATGGATTGCACGTCATTGCACAAAGGTTAGAAGGGGTACCGTATCCCCGGATAACATGTATGGATAGCGTACACATTCAAAATATATGTCTATACAGCATGAGGCAGGCTCAGACGGTGTTAGGCCCAGTATGGATTGCACGTCATTGCACAAAGGTTAGAAGGGGTACCGTATCCCCGGATAACATGTATGGATAGCGTACACATTCAAAATATATGTCTATACAGCATGAGGCAGGCTCAGACGGTGTTAGGCCCAGTATGGATTGCACGTCATTGCACAAAGGTTAGAAGGGGTACCGTATCCCCGGATAACATGTATGGATAGCGTACACATTCAAAATATATGTCTATACAGCATGAGGCAGGCTCAGACGGTGTTAGGCCCAGTATGGATTGCACGTCATTGCACAAAGGTTAGAAGGGGTACCGTATCCCCGGATAACATGTATGGATAGCGTACACATTCAAAATATATGTCTATACAGCATGAGGCAGGCTCAGACGGTGTTAGGCCCAGTATGGATTGCACGTCATTGCACAAAGGTTAGAAGGGGTACCGTATCCCCGGATAACATGTATGGATAGCGTACACATTCAAAATATATGTCTATACAGCATGAGGCAGGCTCAGACGGTGTTAGGCCCAGTATGGATTGCACGTCATTGCACAAAGGTTAGAAGGGGTACCGTATCCCCGGATAACATGTATGGATAGCGTACACATTCAAAATATATGTCTATACAGCATGAGGCAGGCTCAGACGGTGTTAGGCCCAGTATGGATTGCACGTCATTGCACAAAGGTTAGAAGGGGCACCGTATCCCCGGATAACATGTATGGATAGCGTACACATTCAAAATATATGTCTATACAGCATGAGGCAGGCTCAGACGGTGTTAGGCCCAGTATGGATTGCACGTCATTGCACAAAGGTTAGAAGGGGTACCGTATCCCGGGATAACATGTATGGATAGCGTACACATTCAAAATATATGTCTATACAGCATGAGGCAGGCTCAGACGGTGTTAGGCCCAGTATGGATTGCACGTCATTGCACAAAGGTTAGAAGGGGTACCGTATCCCCGGATAACATGTATGGATAGCGTACACATTCAAAATATATGTCTATATAGCATGAGGCAGGCTCAGACGGTGTTAGGCCCAGTATGGATTGCACGTCATTGCACAAAGGTTAGAAGGGGTACCGTATCCCCGGATAACATGTATGGATAGCGTACACATTCAAAATATATGTCTATACAGCATGAGGCAGGCTCAGACGGTGTTAGGCCCAGTATGGATTGCACGTCATTGCACAAAGGTTAGAAGGGGTACCGTATCCCCGGATAACATGTATGGATAGCGTACACATTCAAAATATATGTCTATACAGCATGAGGCAGGCTCAGACGGTGTTAGGCCCAGTATGGATTGCACGTCATTGCACAAAGGTTAGAAGGGGTACCGTATCCCCGGATAACATGTATGGATAGCGTACACATTCAAAATATATGTCTATACAGCATGAGGCAGGCTCAGACGGTGTTAGGCCCAGTATGGATTGCACGTCATTGCACAAAGGTTAGAAGGGGTACCGTATCCCCGGATAACATGTATGGATAGCGTACACATTCAAAATATATGTCTATACAGCATGAGGCAGGCTCAGACGGTGTTAGGCCCAGTATGGATTGCACGTCATTGCACAAAGGTTAGAAGGGGTAACGTATCCCCGGATAACATGTATGGATAGCGTACACATTCAAAATATATGTCTATACAGCATGAGGCAGGCTCAGACGGTGTTAGGCCCAGTATGGATTGCACGTCATTGCACAAAGGTTAGAAGGGGTACCGTATCCCCGGATAACATGTATGGATAGCGTACACATTCAAAATATATGTCTATACAGCATGAGGCAGGCTCAGACGGTGTTAGGCCCAGTATGGATTGCACGTCATTGCACAAAGGTTAGAAGGGGTACCGTATCCCCGGATAACATGTATGGATAGCGTACACATTCAAAATATATGTCTATACAGCATGAGGCAGGCTCAGACGGTGTTAGGCCCAGTATGGATTGCACGTCATTGCACAAAGGTTAGAAGGGGTACCGTATCCCCGGATAACATGTATGGATAGCGTACACATTCAAAATATATGTCTATACAGCATGAGGCAGGCTCAGACGGTGTTAGGCCCAGTATGGATTGCACGTCATTGCACAAAGGTTAGAAGGGGTACCGTATCCCCGGATAACATGTATGGATAGCGTACACATTCAAAATATATGTCTATACAGCATGAGGCAGGCTCAGACGGTGTTAGGCCCAGTATGGATTGCACGTCATTGCACAAAGGTTAGAAGGGGTACCGTATCCCCGGATAACATGTATGGATAGCGTACACATTCAAAATATATGTCTATACAGCATGAGGCAGGCTCAGACGGTGTTAGGCCCAGTATGGATTGCACGTCATTGCACAAAGGTTAGAAGGGGTACCGTATCCCCGGATAACATGTATGGATAGCGTACACATTCAAAATATATGTCTATACAGCATGAGGCAGGCTCAGACGGTGTTAGGCCCAGTATGGATTGCACGTCATTGCACAAAGGTTAGAAGGGGTACCGTATCCCCGGATAACATGTATGGATAGCGTACACATTCAAAATATATGTCTATACAGCATGAGGCAGGCTCAGACGGTGTTAGGCCCAGTATGGATTGCACGTCATTGCACAAAGGTTAGAAAGGGTACCGTATCCCCGGATAACATGTATGGATAGCGTACACATTCAAAATATATGTCTCAGGAGGCAGGCTCAGACGGTGTCAGGCACAGTATGGATTTGACGGCCCAGATTACACAGCGGAGGAGCAGGGAGAGGTAAAGATTGCAAATGCTGGGGCCCTGGCCAAGCAAGGGGGGCCCACTCGTGGGCGTCGGTACTGGCACTGGGCCCCTCATAGTATAGCGGTGTGTCTGACGGCGGGTGTGCACCACCACCGTCAGAGACACTTGATTGCTCTATGAGGGACCCTGTGCCAGTGCCCGCGCCCAAGAGTCGGCCTACCCACCTTTCCAGGGCAACGGCACTCGCACGGTGTCGTGCTCTAGGTGGTGACCCCGGCCATGGGGGGGGAGGCAGCACAGTTAGGGAGTTTTAGAAAGTGGCATATGTTGATGTTGGACATTCAACTGATGCAAAAGGCGAAATAGGTGAAGTACCAGGAAGAGGTGGACCAAAGCAAGCCATTTTTCTGTCACCCCATGTGTCATCAGGGGAAGGTGGGACAAAATCCTTGGAAACCCATGCGTGGTTCATTTTAATGAAGGTTAGATCATCCACATTTTGGGTTGACAGACGGGTCCTTTTTTCTGTCAGGATTGATCCAGCTGCACTGAAGACTCTTTCCGATAGCACACTTGAAGCTGGGCAAGCGAGCTCCTGTAAGGCATATTGGGCCAATTCAGGCCAGGTGTCCAGTTTAGCGGCCCAATAGTCAAAGGGGAATGACCTGTGTGGGAGAACATCGATATGGGAGGAAAAGTAGTTTGTAACCATAGTTGACAACTGCTGTCTCCTGTCACTTTCCATCGATGCAGTATTACCAGTTGTGTGAGCGGTATTTGAAAAATCAGTCCACAACATTGTCATGAAACCCCTGTCTCCAACGCCACTTCTGCTGTGTGCACCACGAACACCTCTGCCAAGCTGCCCCCGGCCGTACGGCTCGTGTGAGAACCATCACCGCTGCTGTGTGCTGGGAATGCCTCAAGCAACCGATTTACCAGAGTTGCTTGTTTATTAGCCAATATTAGGTCAAGGTTCTCCTGTGGCATGATGTTTTGTAATTTGCCTTTAAAGCGTGGATCCAGGATGCTGGCCAACCAGTAGTCGTCATCGTTCATCATTTTGGCAATGCGGGGGTCCCTTTTTAGGATCCGCAAGGCATAATCTGACATGTGGGCCAATGTTCCCGGTGTCAATGATGCACTGTGAGTGCTGGGTGGAGGAGCACTTTCTGGCAAATCCACATCCCTCCAGTCACGCACAAACCCTGTACCAGACCTTGCCACGCCAACATTTTCACTTGCCCCACGAGATGCATCCTCCTCCCCTAAGTAATCATCCCCATCATCCTCCTCCTCCTCCTCCTCTTCTTCCTCCACCTCGTCCAGGAGAGGTCCCTGAGCAGACAATGGCTGAATGTCATCAAGGATTCCCTCCTCCTCTTCCTCCTCATCAACATTGGCTGCAGACGCCTGCTCCTTAAGGTGCGTCAAAGTTTGCATGAGCAGACGCATAAGTGGGATGCTCATGCTTAGGATGGCGTCGTCTGCGCTTACCAGCCGTGTGCATTCCTCAAAACACTGAAGGACTTTACAAAGGTCTTTCAGCTTCGACCACTGCACGCCTGTCAACTCCATGTCTGCTCTCAAAGTGCCTGGCCGTGTATCCTCCCACAAATGCATTATGGCCTGCCTCTGCTCGCACAGCCGCTCCACCATGTGCAGGGTGGAGTTCCACCTTGTTGCAATGTCGATAATGAGGCGGTGGTTGGGAAGGTGGAGCAATCGCTGCAGCTTCTGCATACGAACGGAGTGTACAGGCGACCGGCGGATGTGCGCGCACAGTCTTCGCACCTTCTGGAGCAGGGCTGTTAACTCCGGATAATTTTTGAGGAAGCACTGCACCACCAGGTTCAAGGTGTGAGCCAAGCAAGGTATGTGGCTGAGTTTTGAAAGGGCTATGGCTGCCACAAAATTACGGCCGTTATCACTAACTACCTTGCCTGCCTCAAGATGTACACTGCCCAGCCATGACTCAGTTTGTCGCTTCAAGTACTCGGCCAGCACCTCGGCGGTGTGTCTGTCGCCCAAACACATCATCTGCAACACAGCCTGCTGACGCTTTCCACTAGCTGCTCGATAGGGGGACACATCGTGTGCAACAGTGGCAGCTGCAGATGGAGTGCTCGTACGACTGCACTCTGTGGACGAGCTGTCGCTTCTGGAGGAGGAGGAGGAGGAGGAGGGTCGAACGCCTACAGCCAACTGTTTCCTATACCGTGGGCTAGGCAGCACTGTCCCACCACCGCTGTCCCCTGTGGACCCTGCATCCACCACATTAACCCAGTGCGCAGTGATGGACACGTAACGGCCCTGGCCATGCCGACTGGACCATGCATCAGTTGTGAGGTGCACCTTTCCGCTCACTGACTGCTTGAGTGCATGGACAATGCGGTCTTTCACATGATGGTGGAGGGCTGGGATGGCTTTGCGAGAGAAGAAGTGGTGACTGGGTAGGTCATAGCGTGGTACTGCATAGGCCATGAGTTCGCGGAAAGCTGTGCTTTCCACCAACCGAAAGGGCATCATCTCAAACGAGATTAGTTTGGCAATGTGGGCGTTCAAACCCAGTGTACGCGGATGAGAGACTGAGTACTTTCTTGACCTACTCATAGTGTCTGGGAGGGTGAGCTGGACTTGAGAGCTGCATAGCATATGGTGGAAGTAGCGGTGGACAGGGCGGACTGAGAGAGGGTTGATGATGGTGATGGAGTTGGTGTTCTTTCTGATGGCCTAGAATCAGTCTTTCGTTGATATAACAGTGGGATTCCCTGACTGCTGTGGCCTTGCAACGACACCTCAACATTTGCTGCTGTGCTAACCGGTGGGCTTACAGTGGGGGAAACAATGTAGCGTTGCTGACTACCTTCGTTGTGATCAGTTGCACATGTGGCACTTGAGGTTTGGTGTTGTGTCCACGCTTGCAAGTGCATGCTGGTTAAATGTCTAAGCATGCAACTGGTATTCAAATTTTTCAGATTTTTCCCTCGGCTAAAGGTCTTTGCGCACTTCTTACAGATAACCTTGGCCTGATCATGAGGATTTTGTTCAAAAAACTGCCACACTGCACTCTTCCTACTTTGGCAGACATTTTGCGGCCTAGCACGCTGTGATCTTTTGACCCTCTGGACAAGCTGTCCAGCAACTCTTTTGATGTTTGGAACCTGTCTTTGGAGTGCTCCGGGCCTGCCAGATAACAGCTGTTGCGATGTCGATGTCTGCTGTGGATGCTCCTCATCTGAGCTATTGGAAGCAGCACCCTCTTCCCCCAATGGATGCCAATCTGGGTCAACAACTGGGTCATCCATCACCTCCTCTTCTATGTCATGTGCACCTTTCTCTGTGTCACCGTGTATGGTGGTATAGTGTGCGGGAAGGGGCACCTGAGTCTCATCAGGGTCAAAATCTGGCTCTGTACACTGCGAGGACAATGTAGTGCTCTGAGTGAATGTACCAGCAGAATCATCCATCAGCGGCTGTGCATCAGTGCACTCCATGTCAGATTCATCTTGGCCTGGGTAATTCACCATTTGACTTGATAATCCAGGCATGGTATGTGAAAACAGCTCCATGGAGTAATCAGTAGTATGGCCTGCGTCATCCTTCAATCTTGGTTGGGGTGAAGGACACAAGGAAAGGTGTGGTTCATGAACATGAGCCTCCAATGACGACTCAGTGCTTTTACTTTTTACAACTGAAGAAGAGGAGGCGATAGAGCTGGAGGCTGAGTCAGCAATGTAAGACAAAATTTTTTCTGATGCTCTGCCTTTAAAAGCGGTTTGCCAACTCCTAGAAAACTAAGCGTTCGAGTCCTTATGTAGCCAGACGATGACGCAGGGTCAGCACCTCCTGCATTCAGTCCTATTTTGCTCTTGCCACTACCATCAGATCCACCACCAACACCATCATTACCAGCTGCCAACCCCCGCCCAATTCCACGGCCTCTTCCACCAGCCTTCCTCATTTTTGGTAGAAATGTAGACAAAATCCAACAAACTATATAGTAATGTAAAACAAGGTACAAGGTGTCTATAGGACAGGGGAGTTTTAGAATTTCTGCACACACTTGTGGACAGTGGACACTTGTGGATTGTGTGCGGCCCACTGATATCTGAGCGCTATGTGACACGCTCGATGGCACAGCTGCCTGTGACCAAAGTGACGAGAGGATAATGGAGATTTTGAATCTCTGCGTACACTTGTGGACAGTGGACACTTGTGGATTGTGTGCGGCCCACTGATATCTGAGCGCTATGTGACACGCTCGATGGCACAGCTGCCTGTGACCAAAGTGACGAGAGGATAATGGAGATTTTGAATCTCTGCGTACACTTGTGGACACTGGACACTTGTGGATTGTGTGCGGCCCACTGATATCTGAGCGCTATGTGACACGCTCGATGGCACAGCTGCCTGTGACCAAAGTGACGAGAGGATAATGGAGATTTTGAATCTCTGCGTACACTTTTGGACACTGGACACTTGTGGATTGTGTGCGGCCCACTGATATCTGAGCGCTATGTGACACGCTCGATGGCACAGCTGTCTGTGACCAAAGTGACGAGAGGATAATGGAGATTCTGAATCTCTGCGTACACTTGTGGACAGTGGACACTTGTGGATTGTGTGCGGCCCACTGATATCTGAGCGCTATGTGACACGCTCGATGGCACAGCTGCCTGTGACCAAAGTGACGAGAGGATAATGGAGATTTTGAATCTCTGCGTACACTTTTGGACACTGGACACTTGTGGATTGTGTGCGGCCCACTGATATCTGAGCGCTATGTGACACGCTCGATGGCACAGCTGCCTGTGACCAAAGTGACGAGAGGATAATGGAGATTTTGAATCTCTGCGTACACTTTTGGAAACTGGACACTTGTGGATTGTGTGCGGCCCACTGATATCTGAGCGCTATGTGACACGCTCGATGGCACAGCTGCCTGTGACCAAAGTGACGAGAGGATAATGGAGATTTTGAATCTCTGCGTACACTTGTGGACAGTGGACACTTGTGGATTGTGTGCGGCCCACTGATATCTGAGCGCTATGTGACACGCTCGATGGCACAGCTGCCTGTGACCAAAGTGACTGTGACGGACTCAGCTCCAGCTGAGCCCATTTTTTGAGTGGACCCTCTGGATCATGGCACCCACCCGCCGAGGGCGAGCTTACCTTGTGAGAATCCACCCCCTGTACAGGGAGTGTCAGGGGAAAGACCAAGGGGGTGAGCCACCACGACTGCTGGACCA
Organism: Dendrobates tinctorius; assembly: GCF_039654945.1. NCBI lineage: Eukaryota > Metazoa > Chordata > Amphibia > Anura > Dendrobatidae > Dendrobates > Dendrobates tinctorius. Next base: position 8,204,026 of record NW_027361706.1, on the reverse strand, counting down.
GACGGCCGGCTCAAGGAGACACTATTGAGTGTCTGTCAACAAGACGGACTGGATACCAAACATAAAGTGAAGTCACACAGTTTCTTCCTCAAACGTGGATTCACACTTTATTCAGGTGCAAGGCATAACAGGGAATCAGGTGCAGGGCACAAACAGTGAAACACGGCAGGATACGTGCAAGGGCACGCCAAATGTTCCAGGCATAACACGTGCATGAAAACATACCAGGGTCCAGGACAGGATACGTGATAGGGATCACACAAGAGTTCCTAGAAGGAATACATGCTAGGACACGCCAGGATCCAAGATGGGGTGCGATGGCATCGGACTCCGGACTACTGGCAACGACCGACAGGGTCCAGGCATCAGGCTGCGGACATCAGCTCTGGACATCAGGCCGCAGTCATCTGGTTCCGGACCTCTGGCAACGGTCGGCAGGTTACGGAAATCCGGCAGGCAAACCAGGTTTCAGGCAAGGAGGCAAGACAGATCTCCATGCTTGGTGCATGTTAGGGAACACGCCGAGGTCCAAGGCTAGGTGCGAGACAAAGGTGCGTGTGTAGGGGACACGCCAAGGCACAAGACAGGGTGCGTGTAGAAACACGCCAAGGCACGAGACAGAGTGCGTGTGTAGAGACACGCCAAGGCACAAGGTACGAGATAGAGTCCTGAGCGTGCAAAGGGGCACACCAGGGTCCAGGCAAGACAGAGGCCTGCGCGTGCAGAGAGGCACGCCAGGGACAGCGTTCAAGGACCAGGTTAGGACCTGTGCGTGCAAGAGGGCACGACAGGGTACATGGCCAAACCTGCGCGTACTATAATAGAAGCACGGGGAGGTATGCCATGAGCAGGCAAGGGCCTGCGCGTGCTTTAGAGAGCACGCAGAGCACAGTGCGGAAACAGCGTGAGGTGCAAGAGAGCACAGAGAGCACGGCTGGGGCACTGGCTAGCTGATCGGGCTGCGGCACTGACAGACGGGCAAGACTCCAGCGAACCCGGCTGAGGCATGGCAGGCGACACAGCTGTCACTGACCGACGAGCACGGCTGAGGCACAAGCAGGCGGGCACGGCTAGGGCGGGCACGGCTGAGGCACAGACAGGAGGCTAGGAAGGCCAGGAGCATGCAAGAGCATACGAAGAAAGAGCAAGGGAAGACAAGACGAGAAACAAGGCAGAGCTTATGCAGAGTAAAGAACCAGGAACGGAAGCATAGGCAGAAACACGGAATCAGATCAGAGCAAGAACAGAGCTAGCAGCGGAGCGTAGGCCGAAGCCCAGAGCCAGGCCAAGGGAGAGCCTTGGGACTAGACATGGAAAAGAGCACAAGAGGAAAGAGAGAAGGAATGGTGCGTGTGCCAGGGAGCACTACAGAGCACCATAGGAGAGAGAGAGAGAGAGAGAGAGGCAGAGCAAGCAAAGGCAGAGACCATAGGGAGGAACAAGGCAGAGCATAGCAAAGGCAAGGCAGAGAATAACAGAAGGACTACAAGTCCAAGCAGGACAAGGACGAACATGGCACAACGGACAAACATAATACAAGGCACGGGACAAGAGATGGAGTACGAGCACGGAGCGTGTGCAGAGATGCACGACAGGGCAGAGTGCAAGGGCACAGAATAGAGGGAGCGCCCCACAGACCAAGCAGCCATGCAGGGACACTACACAATACTCAGGCCCTGAGCAAAGGAAGGGGCGGCCTGATATAGGGCATAGCACCTCCTCTTCCAGGTCAGGACCAGGGGAGCACTTCCGGGTTCAGATCCACAGGATAACAGAGCACAGTCACATGATCAGAGTTCCAGACACGACGAGACGACTGCAGATCCAGTGCTGAAACCTAGACAGGTCACATGATCATAGTTCCAGACATGACGAGATGATTACCGAACCATACAGTGCAGGATCTTTAGGAAACGTCACATGATAAGCGTTCCAGACATGACGAGATGATTGCAGAACCAGACAGTGCAGGATCCAGGCAGGGACACATGATCAGGGACTCCTAGACATGATGAGAAGATCACAGAAGGCAGAGCAGAAACGCAGGCATCCTGCAGCTCAGACATGAGGTGAGTGTGCACACTGCTCTAGTGAACATGCAGGACAGCAGACAAGATATGCACATCGCTCCAGGAGTTCTTGAGACAAAACAGACATGGCAGACATGACAAACATGGCGGACATGACAGTGACGAGAGGATAATGGAGATTTTGAATCTCTGCGTACACTTTTGGACACTGGACACTTGTGGATTGTGTGCGGCCCACTGATATCTGAGCGCTATGTGACACGCTCGATGGCACAGCTGCCTGTGACCAAAGTGACAAGAGGATAATGGAGATTTTGAATCTCTGCGTACACTTGTGGACAGTGGACACTTGTGGATTGTGTGCGGCCCACTGATATCTGAGCGCTATGTGACACGCTCGATGGCACAGCTGCCTGTGACCAAAGTGACGAGAGGATAATGGAGATTTTGAATCTCTGCGTACACTTTTGGACACTGGACACTTGTGGATTGTGTGCGGCCCACTGATATCTGAGCGCTATGTGACACGCTCGATGGCACAGCTGCCTGTGACCAAAGTGACGAGGGATAATGGAGATTTTGAATCTCTGCGTACATTTGTGGACACTGGACACTTGTGGATTGTGTGCGGCCCACTGATATCTGAGCGCTATGTGACACGCTCGATGGCACAGCTGCCTGTGACCAAAGTGACGAGAGGATAATGGAGATTTTGAATCTCTGCGTACACTTTTGGACACTGGACACTTGTGGATTGTGTGCGGCCCACTGATATCTGAGCGCTATGTGACACGCTCGATGGCACAGCTGCCTGTGACCAAAGTGACGAGAGGATAATGGAGATTTTGACTCTCTGCGTACACTTGTGGACAGTGGACACTTGTGGATTGTGTGCGGCCCACTGATATCTGAGCGCTATGTGACACGCTCGATGGCACAGCTGCCTGTGACCAAAGTGACGAGAGGATAATGGAGATTTTGAATCTCTGCGTACACTTTTGGACACTGGACACTTGTGGATTGTGTGCGGCCCACTGATATCTGAGCGCTATGTGACACGCTCGATGGCACAGCTGCCTGTGACCAAAGTGACGAGAGGATAATGGAGATTTTGAATCTCTGCGTACACTTTTGGACACGGGACACTTGTGGATTGTGTGCGGCCCACTGATATCTGAGCGCTATGTGACACGCTCGATGGCACAGCTGCCTGTGACCAAAGTGACGAGAGGATAATGGAGATTTTGAATCTCTGCGTACACTTTTGGACACTGGACACTTGTGGATTGTGTGCGGCCCACTGATATCTGAGCGCTATGTGACACGCTCGATGGCACAGCTGCCTGTGACCAAAGTGACGAGAGGATAATGGAGATTTTGAATCTCTGCGTACACTTGTGGACAGTGGACACTTGTGGATTGTGTGCGGCCCACTGATATCTGAGCGCTATGTGACACGCTCGATGGCACAGCTGCCTGTGACCAAAGTGACGAGAGGATAATGGAGATTTTGAATCTCTGCGTACACTTGTGGACAGTGGACACTTGTGGATTGTGTGCGGCCCACTGATATCTGAGCGCTATGTGACACGCTCGATGGCACAGCTGCCTGTGACCAAAGTGACAAGAGGATAAGGGAGATTGGATTGCTTTTAAAAAAGCAGTTTGCGGAGCAGTGGGTAAACAGCAATGCCAGCGTGTCAGGAAGCCTTAAAAGGCAGCCCAACAACCAACACCACTGATACACCACAATATAGCCTCCCCTTGCACTGCACACACAGTGACTTGTGTGTTGTGCAGGCCAAATCGCTAGCAGCAGAAGCAGTTTTTTTGTCTTCTTCCCTGCCTAACGCTCTCCCTACAGAATTAGCAGCAACCTCTCCCTTGAATATCGCGGGACTTCACGAAATCCAAGATGGCGTCCCGCAAGAACATGTCGCTGGCGTGGGCGACATCGGGATCCAAAATGGCGTCGGCGTAATCTCGCGAGATTTCGCCGACGCCATCTTTTTGGATCCCGATGTCGTCCACGCCAGCGACATGTTGTTGCGGCGACGCCATCTTGAATATCGCGGGATTTCACGAAATCCAAGATGGCGTCCCGCAAGAACATGTCGGCGGCCTGGAGAACGTCTGGATCCTGGATCGCGGCGGCGGAGGAAGATGTCGGGGCAGCGACGATGACGGTGTGAGTATGAGAAACAGAGTGAGAGAAAGGAACGTATGTGGAGTGAAAGAGTGAGTGGACATGAGTGGAGGTGAAAGGTGAGAGGAGTGTGTGTTGAGGCGGTGTGGTGTGTTGAGGGTTAACATGGCAAGAGGTGTTAACGACGTCGGCGAAATCTCGCGAGATTTCGCCGACGCCATCTTGCATTCGTGAAATTGCGTCATTTACCTCACGCCGACTTGCTGTGCGGACGCTTGGCATTGCCTGTACCACCATAACTACTGCTGCCTTGGTCCTATGCCTGTTTACTGCCGGTGTCTAATTACTGGACCAATTTGCCTGTACTGCCATAACTATTGCTACCTTGCTACTCTGCCGGTGTCTAATTACAGGGCTAATTTGCCTCTACCGCCATAACTACTGCTGCCTTGCTCCTCTGCCGGTGTCTAATTACAGGACCAATTTGCCTCTACCGCCATAACTACTGCTGCATTGCTCCTCTGCCGGTGTCTAATTACAGGGCCAATTTGCCTATACCGCCATAACTACTGCTGCCTTTGTCCTCTGCCGGTGTCTAATTACAGGGCCAATTTGCCTATACTGCCATAACTACGGCCTTTGTCCTCTGCCGGTGTCTAATTACAGGGCCAATTTGCCTATACCGCTATAACTACTGCTGCATTGCTCCTCTGCTGGTGTCTAATTACAGGGCCAATTTGCCTATACTGCCATAACTACTGCTGCCTTTGTCCTCTGCCAGTGTCTAATTACAGGGCCAATTTGCCTCTATCGCCATAACTACTGCTGCTTTGGTCATCTGCCTGTTTACTGCCGGTGTCTAATTACAAGGCCAATTTGCCTCTACCGCCATAACTACTGCTGCATTGCTCCTCTGCCGGTGTCTAATTACAGGGCCAATTTGCCTATACCGCCATAACTACTGCTGCCTTTGTCCTCTGCCGGTGTCTAATTACAGGGCCAATTTGCCTATACCGCCATAACTACTGCCTTTGTCCTCTGCCGGTGTCTAATTACAGGGCCAATTTGCCTATACCGCCATAACTACTGCTGCATTGCTCCTCTGCTGGTGTCTAATTACAGGGCCAATTTGTCTATACTGCCATAACTACTGCTGCCTTTGTCCTCTGCCAGTGTCTAATTACAGGGCCAATTTGCCTCTATCGCCATAACTACTGCTGCTTTGGTCATCTGCCTGTTTACTGCCGGTGTCTAATTACAAGGCCAATTTGCCTCTACCGCCATAACTACTGCTGCCTTGCTCCTCTGCCGGTGTCTAATTACAGGGCTAATTTGCCTCTACCGCCATAACTACTGCTGCCTTGCTCCTCTGCCGGTGTCTAATTACAGGGCTAATTTGCCTCTACCGCCATAACTACTGCTGCCTTGCTCCTCTGCCAGTGTCTAATTACAGGGCTAATTTGCCTCTACCGCCATAACTACTGCTGCATTGCTCCTCTGCCGGTGTCTAATTACAGGGCCAATTTGCCTATACCGCCATAACTACTGCTGCCTTGCTCCTCTGCCGGTGTCTAATTACAGGGATAATTTGGCTCTACCGCCATAACTACTGCTGCCTTGCTCCTCTGCCGGTGTCTAATTACAGGGCCAATTTGCCTCTACCGCCATAACTACTGCTGCCTTGCTCCTCTGCCGGTGTCTAATTACAGGATCAATTTGCCTCTACCGCCATAACTACTGCTGCATTGCTCCTCTGCTGGTGTCTAATTACAGGGCCAATTTGCCAATACCGCCATAACTACTGCTGCCTTGCTCCTCTGCCGGTGTCTAATTACAGGGCCAATTTGCCTCTACCGCCATAAGTACTGCTGCCTTGCCCCTCTGACTGTTCACTGCCTGTGTCTAATTGCAGGGCCAATTTGCCTCTACCGCCATAACTACTGCTGTCTTGCTCCTCTGCCGGTGTCTAATTACAGGGCCAATTTGCCTCTACCGCCATAACTACTGCTGCCTTGCTCCTCTGCCGGTGTCTAACTACAGGGCCAATTTGCCACTACCACTTCATAACTACTGCTGGGCAATTACAGGGTCAATTAGTATCTGTTTACTCTACAATACTCCAGGATGCCTTCTTCACTGCCAGATAACTGCCAAATAGACTCCTTTACCTGTGCCAACATGAGTCATAACAAAAAGTATGCCAATGCCAGTGAAAGGAAAGCAGCTTTAGCACTACGACAAAAACAACGCCATGCTAATGAGACTCCTGAGGAAAAACACCATCGCCTTGAGAAGATTAAGGCTTATAAACGCCGTCGCCTCACACACGAGTCCCCTAACTCTAAATCCATAAGATTGGCTGAAGAAGCCTCTGCACGCCGTCACCGCCGACAACAGACGGCCTCTTCCTCATCATTATTATTAGACTCACAACAGGATGCTTCCACATCAGCATGTGGAACAATTTACTGCTACACTTCATCCCATATGCCGTTCACTGACATAATTAATCAGCAATCTGTTTCTGCCCTATCAATACCACCATTCAATACTGATGCACAGTATGCCAATGCCAGTGAAAGGAAAGCAGCTTTAGCACTACGACAAAAACAACGCCGTGCTAATGAGACTCCTGAGGAAAAACAGCATCGACTTGACAAGATTAAGGCTTATAAACGCCGTCGTCTCACACACGAATCCCCTAACTCTAAATCTATTACATTGGCTGAAGAAGCCTCTACACGCCATCACCGCCAACAACAGACAGCTTCTTCCTCATCATTATTAGTAGACTCACAACAGGATGCTTCCACATCAGCATGTGGAACAAGTTACTACCACACTTCATCCTATATGCCGTTCACTGACATAACTAATCAGCAATCTGTTTCTGCCCTATCAATACCACCATTAGTCAATACCAACGCACAGTTTCTTCACATACAAGCTGCAGTTAGCCCGCAGAAAGTGTAACCAAGACAAATATACGTTGGTCTCAAAACTAGGCGCACCCCATCGGTTGGACATGCACTTCTACTACAACCTCACATTTTCACTAATGATGAAAATAGTATTACCGAACACAGCTGTGGTGACATGACCCATGTATGTGAGCATTGCTATGCTTTGCATTTTGTAGCAGAGATACCTTCTGATAACAACTTTACGCTCTGCTGTCAGAAGGGTAAAGTCCATGTACCCATACTACAATATCCTGATGTCTTTACACGTTTGCTGAAAGGGCAAAGTGAATTTAGCAAAAATTTCATGGATAATATTCGAAGTATTAACAGTTCCTTTGCTTTTGCCTCCATGGGTGCAAATATTTCACCACCTCCTGAATATGGCCCATACTGTTCCCGCATACATGGCCAGATCTATCATAGAACTGAAACACTACATCCCTCAGATGACCAGCAACGCGCATTTGCCCAACTTTACATTCTCGATACCACTACCGCAAACGAACAACGCTTACGATGTAAAGAAAATAAAAAATGTCATCCTACATTGATGAACATTATTGCCCTTCAAATCCAAACTATTAATCCTTTTGTGGAAGCTTATCAAATGTTACGTGATGTGGAAGAACAAGAAAAAATTAAATCTCTACAAAACGGAACTGTCATGCCAAACATCACTATGGCTATTAAACAAGATCGTACTCAAGACCCTCGACGCTACAATAATCCCACTGTCAGTGAAGTAGCAGTCGTGTTTCAAAATGACAATGGTGAGCCACTAATGTCCACTCGCAGGATTTCAGAATACTCAAGATGGCATGGCCGCAAGAACATGTCGCCGGCATGGACAATGTCGGGATCCAGGATGGCACCGGCGGAAGAAGATGTCGGGGATCATGGAGCAGCGACGATGACGGTGTGAGTATGAGAGACGGAGTGAGAGAAAGGGTCGTATGTGGAGTGAAAGAGTGAATGGACGTGAGTGGAGATGGTGAAAGGTGAGAGGAGTGTGTGTTGAGGCGGTGTGGTGTGTTGAGGAGGTGTGTGTGTATTGAGGGATAACATGGCAAGAGGTGTGTCACTATCCTCTCGATGCGATAGCATCGGGCCTTAATCTACTATAATAAATGCGCTAAGCAGCTTCCGGGTTGTAACAACTTCCGTCCAGTTGTAACTGGTGACGTCACAGCACACCTCTTGCCATGTTAACCCTCAACACACCACTCCTCAACACACACTCCTCTCACCTTTCACTATCTCCACTAATGTCCACTCGCAGGATTTCAGAATACTCAAGATGGCATGGCCGCATGAACATGTCGCCGGCGTGGACAACGTCGGGATCCAGGATGGCGCCGGCGGAAGAAGATATCGGGGATCATGGAGCAGCGACGATGACAGTGTGAGTATGAGAGACGGAGTGAGAGAAAGGGTCGTATGTGGAGTGAAAGAGTGAGTGGATGTGAGTGGAGATGGTGAAAGGTGAGAGGAGTGTGTGTTGAGGAGGTGTGTGTGTATTGAGGGTTAACATGGCAAGATGTGTGTCACTATCCTCTCGATGCGATAGCATCGGGCCTTAATCTAGTTATTTAATAATATTAAAAAACACAATTTTCCCAGTGAAAAAATAGTGGCAAATGCCACAATATAGAAAAAAGACCTAAACTGAGATGCTGCACAGCCCCAAATTAGGCCTCGCTGATACCTTCCTATCCGTGGAGGTTGGCACCCTAAAGATCACGATTTTTGGCGCCCCCACTCAACGAGGACTGTCCCTCGCTCCCCTATCGGTCCCTGATATCACAGGTGTGAAACAATATCCGATAGTGCAGAGGTGAATAGTTAAAGTGCCCTGGATATAATGCAAACAATCTCAGAAAAAATACACTCCAATAAAAACAAATTACCACATCATGATAAACAGAGGTCCACCATATCTCAACATTAGATTAGACATGCCCTGACAATGGAGCATCCATACATAGAGAATAAAGCCATAGGAAGATTTTTTTTTTTTTTTTTTTTTAATTGTATTATAGTGCTGTAGAGGGAAATGTTTTTTATCTTCTTGTTTTTTTGTTTTTTGTTTTTTCATTAAACAGTTTTTTTGGTAGAGGAGTCACAAGACATGCTCAGGTGAAGGGGAGGAGTTATTATTCACACATGTGTTTTATTTGCATTACCTGTATTCTGAGCATAGGACCTGTTGAAGTGTATTGAGCGCGAAACTGCTGTTGTCCGTCTTCCAGCACATTGCTCCCGTGCCTATGCCGATGCCTTGTGTATGTGAAATAAAGTGATTTTGATTCACATGAACGGTGAGTGCCATCCTATTTTTTCTTTCTCTTCTCAATGAAATGTTCTGTTTTTTTCAACATGGGATTGAGCACCCGTTCCAAGTGGGATTAAGGTGTTTTTTTTATTAATGTGAAAAATATATGTGCAGACATCCAGGGAATTTTTCCACACAACGGTGCCGGATATCTATTTTCTCAATTTGTGGAAAGCCATAGGAAGCCAACTGCAACAAAAAGCCTGCTGAGATGGACTAGCCATCATCTAGTACCACTCAAAAAGTGAATACCAAAGGACCAGTTTCTCAGGATCAGGAGAAATTGCTCCGATCTTGGTACCTTTAGGAGACAGGCTAGTGACCTCTATGATAGGTTCAGAATGAGGGGTTACTCTGCACATGTGCTAAATGGACCACGTAATGAGGCTTTTTGTGTTGAGAGATCTTCCCTTCTTCAAAAGAAAGGGATGCAGGATTTGGCTAATGATGGTCCTGTTAGACTCATTGTTACTTTTGATGGCCAGTCAGACAGGGTCTATTGGGTTATCAAGAAACATTGGGATATACTATTGGCTGACCCCAACCTGAGAGGCCTTGTCTCACAGAAACCAAGTGTCACCTATAGAAAGGGAAGATCCATAGGAGATCAACTTGTGTACAATCTCTATCAGAGGCCGACTGGAGCAGGTACCTGGCTGGATAGGAAGCCATTGGGCTTCTTTAAATGTGGCAACTGTTCCAGATGTAATGTAATGACTCTATGTAAAACATTTACCAGCGCGATCAATGGAAAGACCTTTTGTATAAGTGACTTTGGAAACTGTAGATCAACAGGTTTGGTGTACAAAGCGACATGCACTTGCTCTATGGACTATGTGGGTAAAACCACTAGAGAGCTCAGAGTTAGGGTGGGCGAGCATCTGGGGGATATCAAGAACAAACGGGATACCCCGGTTGCACGACACATGAGCCTTGTCCATGGGGGCCGCCTGAATGAGATCACCTTCAATCTGATTTAGCTAATCAAACCAAGAGTGAGGGGAGGGAGCTTGGATAAAATTATTTTGAGACGTGAATGTGAATGGATCTTTAGATTACAGTCTCTTTCCCCGGATGGGATGAATGAGTGCATGTCTTATACCTGTTTTATATAATTCTTCTCTGATTGAATAACTATGCCCAATACTCTTTAAATTATATGGGGGATCACAATGGCATGTCAGAGCATGTTTGATACATGTGTCATATTGCGTGGCGTTATCTATATATTTGGTTCTTAAATATCTGTTTTGCTTTTTGTATTTTGGTTCCACTTTCACTCCGTCATAGTAATTGTGTCTAACTTGATAATAATATCTGTGCTCTCTATGAAAGCTCATACATATTTAATAAGTACTATACGGTGTGTGTGCCATTTTTAAGCGCCTACTTATGTTAGCTATTTATATCGCTATCTATGCCTGATGAATCAGAGGCTCTGCATAATGTGCATAAGATATAAGAATTTGGGCATGCGCTGTCTGGATATGATGTGTATCCGGGACCGGAAGTTCCGTGGCCATCTTTGTTTCGGGTGTCATGGTGATGTGCACATTATACTGGACTCCGGGCATGCGCAACTTGGAGGTGACGTGTTCCGATGACCGGAAATTCCAGCGGCCATCTTTGTTTGCGTTCCTCGCTGGAGCGCACGCTGGGTCCCGACGGCATGGAACATCCGGATGCACCCATGTGAGTGATTATTTCGGCATTTGTGGAATTAGCCATGAGTTTCTTATGTGATTAAATTGCCTGCGATTAGGTAGGCGGGGCTCATTGCAGCAACTATTTGGGGGCTTTATAAGTCTGGCCTCTCCTGACCGCTGTAGCCATCATGGTATCTGACATGACGGACATATACCTATCTTCTGTGCCTCCTGATGAACCGCTGGCACGGGGATACGTGTTGGGGCGACACCATACATGATAAGCGGCCACTTTTCTAATCTTTATTCTCTATGGATGCTCCATTGTCAGGGCAAGTGTAATCTAATGCGGAGATATGGTGGACCTCTGTTTATCATGATGTGGTAATTTGTTTTTATTGGCGTGTATTTTTTCTGAGATTGTTTGCATTATATCCAGGGCACTTTAACTATTCATCTCTGCACTATCAGATATTGTTTTCACACCTGTGATATCAGGGACCGATAGGGGAGCGAGGGACAGTCCTCGTTGAGTGGGGGCGTAAAAAATCGTGATCTTTAGGGTGCCAACCTCCACGGATAGGAAGGAATCAGTGAGGCCTAATTTGGGGCTGTGCAGCATCTCAGTTTAGGTCCTTTTTCTATATTTTGGCATTTGCCACTATTTTTTCACTGGGAAAATGGTGTTTTTTAATATTATTAAATAAAATAGTTTCTTACAGGGATTATACGTACACTTGATTTGATTAGTGATTCCTATATTACAGTATTAGTTTTCTTCTTTCCAGCGATCAGGACCAGCGAGCACGCTGGTATCCAACATAAACATTGGGTTTCTAAGAGCCGCGGGGCTCTTAGAAACCCAATGTTTACCCTAGATACCAGCGTGCACTGCAGGGCGGGAGGTGGAGGCAGAGTGGCGCACAGACAGACCGGAGTAGCAGATAGCAGAACTACTCCGGTCTGTCTGTGCGCCACTCTGCCTCCACATCCCGCCCTGCAGTGCACGCTGGTATCTAGGGTAAACATTGGGTTTCTAAGAGCCCCACGGCTCTTAGAAACCCAATGTTTACGTTGGATACCAGCGTGCAGCGTCGCTCATTGCTGGCTCGATGCGCGCTGGCCAGCGGGAGACCAGCAATGAAGAAAAGGCCCAGGACGATCCAGCATAATCAGCGATACCTGGAAGGGGGGCCGGTCGCTGCTGGATGTCACACACAGCGATCTCGCTGGAGAGATCGCTGATGTGTCACAAAATCAACGATCTCTCCAGCGAGATTGCTGTGTGTAACGGGGCCTTTAAGGTTAATGATAAGAAACTGGTGGATCAGAGCAGACTTGACAAATTGCACAGCTGAATTTGTCACAGAGTCCCATGCAGAGCTTACAGCAGTTTTACATTACAGAGGTGACTTAGTGATAGCAGAGCTGAATTTGTCATAGAGTTTGAAGAAATGCTTTCTTAGGAATAGCAGAGATGACTCAATGAAAGCAGAGTGGAGTTTGTCACAGGATGCAATGTGGAGCTGGAAGTGAAATAGCAAAGTGGACTCAGTGATAGCAGAGCTGAGTTTGTCACAGAGTCCAATACTGAGCTGGCAGCAGAATAGCAGTGTTGACTCGGCGATAGCAGAGCTAAATTTGTCAAGCACATTTTGAGAAGAAGTCCGTAGTAATAGCGAATTACAATTATCTGAATTCTCAGACAGACGATGTCACACCACCTCAGCTATGCTAAGTTCCCTGGGAAAGTGATGTCACAGGAACACATCGGTTTGCCATGGCAGAGAAGCAAAGAGAGCCTCAGTGCTGAATCCTGGAGAGGAAACTCCATTTAGACAATGCTGAAATTTGGATCGGGGTATGATAGCTTCATAGAGCTTTGTTACTCCTCCTATGAGTTCGTAAATCTTAAGGAAAAATTGGTTCACTGTATTGCCCTATGACTTGGCCCCATCACAGAGAAGCGTAACACACAACTAAAAAAGTGAAGAAAAAAACAAAACACCTGATAATTAAGACACCTAGTTAGGTATTTTCATACCAGGCTAATTACTCATAGCATTCGGATGATTTTGAAATTTGTTTTGTCACATTAAGTCAAACATTTCTTGCCTTATTCATGTTCCTCACCATCATCTATTTGAAACATCTATTGCAATTAAGTCTGAAATTTTGGCTTGTGCAATAATTCTTCACAACTTTCACGTAACATTCGATCGCACATCTAGTTTTCTTTTAATCTTGTTTGGGCCTTTAGGTTACCACGGTAACTGGTGACAATTATTAATCTTAGGATTTTTTTCTTTTGCCAGCTAAATTGCCCCTTTGCTATTTAGTTCCTTTTTTATGTTCCTTCCTTTGAAAAAAAATAAAATAAAAAACAAGCTAACATAAAAGTATGGACAGAGGATGGCAATAAGTTTTGTCTTTAATTAAATGTTTTTTGAGTCACTTAAGTTTTATAGACACATAGGACGACTTGAAATTTTCTGATAAAATAGGATAGTGTGACAGAAGATGTGCTCACAAAAAAAGTTGTCATACATTTAATTCTTAAATTCAAAGTCTCGCGGTCGTACAGAGAAAATATTGAAAAAATCTGGATCTAACACTCTCATCATAATGATCTGTTTTGTTTAGGGAATGGAGCTTTACCAGATAGTGTCTATCACAAAGTTTGAGCTTTCCCAGAATGTTCACAACACTCCCAGAAAAAAAAAGGAGACCTCCTGGAATTCGAGAAATGTTGGCAAATCACCTGGGTACCACCCGAAGTCTCCCACTGTTACTTGGAAAGCAGTAATACCAGAAGGTCTCATGTACCTTGTGTCGGGATCCTTCATCATTGGTCTTCAGCGAAATCATTCTATTATAGTTATGGAAATTTGTTGACTGCCTTACCAAACATTTTTGAGTAGGACTAATTTTTGGTACAAGCCAGTGAACCCTGGCCTAGATAATAAAACCAACAATGAATCTAGTCCTAATTAATAATCCCTTCTCCCATGTGACCATGCGTCCAACCCTTCACTGTAAAAATCATGAGTTCTCTTGCGGCTGTTATTAGACCCCATTGGACTGACCACATTCCAAGAAGTCTAAGGGTTTATGTACACAACGTCTTTTTCATACAAGCGAAAATGCTGAGTTTTTCACGAGTAAGATGTCATAATTTTTTTCCTGAAGTGCCTTTTTTTAGCATTATTTTTAGCGTCCAGAGAAGTGGTTTTCTTTAACATTTTTGTCTGCAATTTTTCGTGTGTTTTTTTAAACTTTTTTCTGGCGTATTTTTTACTGGCATTTTCCAGACATTTTTCGTAACTCCATTCAATAGTGGAGAAACTGTTGTTTCTGCCAAGATGCTCAAAAAAAATGTCCCGAAGAAAAAGACAATTCACGGTTTTGAGTTGCGCTAACCAAAATGAAGATCCTTAATCCAATAATGTAAAGGAGCAGTTTTTATTCCACCATGTATTTCCAAGTGGGACTGGCGTCCTTCTCAAGTGTAAAAAACAGACAGGACAAGTTGGTTCTAAGGCCTGTTTCACACATCAGTTTTTTTGGTCAGTCAAAATCCGCTAAAATGGCGGATAACGGATCCGTTCCTGTACTGACCACAACGTTTGGCACCGGACCGTTATTTTAACGGATCCGTCAAAGGAATAATTTTAAAGGAACCGCTGCCTGGGGAAGGAGAGAGAGAGAGAGAATTTTTGAGCCGCCAAAACAGAGTTTAGGGTTAAATTTGCGGCTGAGTGAAGTCTTTTGGGCATGCGCAGTGAGAAATGCGGATCCGGCCGCACGAAAAAACGTTGCATGGTCCGTTCAGGCATGTCAGCGGACGTCAAAATTTTGGCGGATCTGCAAAAAACCGGATCCAACGGATGGCCATCCGTCAAGATCCGCCGGTAATGCAACTCAATGGGAAAAAAAACGGATCCGCCAAGAAAAATGCCGGCTCCGTTTTTTTTGCAAAACGGCGGATTTTGACTGATGGACACAAACGGATGTCTGAAACAGGCCTTACATTTGAAAAAGACGCCAGACCGGCGTGGAAATAAGTTGTGGAATAAAAATCACTCCTATATATTATTAGATCAAGGATCTTCATTTAAGCTAGTGGAGCCCAAACCATGATTTGTCTTTTCCTAACAAAATCCTGGTGGAGTTTATCTCCTTGCCATGAGGAAGAAGTGACCATTATTGAGTTTTCACAGGAGTTGTGTCTATACATCTAGCTCAGGTGAGCATATTACCTGGATCTTTTAAAACTTTTTATAAAGGTATCGCTCTGTGGTCTGGTCCAATGTTTCCCTATAGTTTTTGGCCAAAGAATTGCCCTGGCATGTTCTAGATGTTTGTTGATTGTTGACTTGTATTAAAAGGATAGAGTGTCTTCAAAGTAGAAAATGTGTGAAAAATGGTCAGTTCACTTGTTTTAACTGCTTGGCGTCTTTAGAAACCAGGTAAACAATGCTCATCTGAACAGCAAGTTGTTTTTACATAGAAATGCATATTTCCATTCCTTTTGAGTGTTTCAGTAGCGCTTTTTCAGGTGGTTTTCAGAATTGAAATCAGCCTGAAAAACACGTTGTGTGTGAGTGAACTCTAAGGTTGTGTTTACTCGTTGCATTTTAAAGCTTTTGTTTTGCGTTTTAATGCAAATTTTCAGCTGCATTTCACAGTACCAGCAAAGTCTATGAGATTTCAGAAATCTCATGTACACACCTTGTTTTTTTTCCCCCTGTTTTGCTGTAGAGTTGCGTTTTTGCAAAATGCAGCATGTTACTTCTTTTAACATTTTTTCAGCATATTTCACCCATGGAAAACAATGGGTGGTGCAGAAACGCTAAAAAAAACGCAGGTATAAGGTTTTGTTGCGTTTTTGGTGCCAAAACTTGATAAAGTTGAATCAGTTTTTTTTAATGCACTAAACTTTATCAGCATGCACAAGAGATGAAAGTGCAGAAAAAAATGCTGCAAAGAACGATGCAAACACTCAACAAAACCTTCTTCTTTTACGTTGCTTCTTTACTGCCAAGAGAGCAGGTTTTGCCGGCGGGAAAAAAGCAGCAAAAACGCAACGTGTGAACATAGCCTAAGGATTCAGGAGAAATAGTGTCCAATTTGCTCTTTCAAGTAAATTCCCTTGATCTTCCTTCCAAAAGGACAAACCAGGTTTATTGATCAAATTTGAAAAATAAAATAAAGTACATTATATAAAAAAACGCACTACTTCTAATATACCAGATTCTACATAATGCTGCAGCACATAAAGCACAGACAGAATATACAAAATGTCAAGTAAGTGATTTAACTAGAAGCTAAAATTGGTTCAGATAAATGAACATTCCAAGATCTATCAGCAGTAAAATCTCTTCCGGCTCCTGATAAATAGAGTATACCCCAGATACCTGTATTTCAGCTGCCAGTTAAGAATAAATAACTTTAGGATATAAATTCATAAAGCAAACAGCCGCTTGTCTTACTATCAAATAGTTTTATGTTAGACATAATTTATGGATTTTGAAGATGCTTAATTTTTCAGTTGCTGCATATTTTGTCAGAGAAGAGCCATATATATGGTGTGTGCTTCTGAATGATCATTAGAATGGTAACTCAAAACTTGGTTTCTGGTTTGCTTAAAAAAATAGAAAATTCATATACAGTATTTTAAACATTTCTTTGTATCCCAAAATGGATGCCTTTCTGATCAGTTAGTTAACCTTGAAAGGATATCTGTCCTAATGATCACCGCCTTTCCAACCAATTACAAGTCATTTAACTGATTGAAAGATAAGTTGATTTGTACCCTTATTTTAAAGATCTGTGGCTCCATTACCGAACAATTTACATTTCAATCCATATGCAAATTAGTCTGAAGTGCTGTGGGCCTGATTAAAGCATTTCCTGAGTCTCTGCCTCCTGTATTCCATCCCTCACCTAGTGCCACCTACTTCTATTTGACTGACAGATCACTGGCTTCACTCCATAGCCAATGATCTGTCAGTCAAGCAGAAGAAGGTGGTGCTAGGCGGGGAAAGGAGCTGGGCAGACGTGGGCTTGTGAAGTGCTCTGATAGGTACAAAAGTACTAATGAGCTTATATTTTAATTAACTACTTGACAACATAAGTCATTTGGGGTAGTTGATTATTATGACCACACAGCTTTTTGAGTTAATTAACCAGACGTCTATGTTCAGTAAGCCAGAAGTCATTGACTGTTTTATCTACATGTTGACTTGAATTTATGCATTTATTCTTCAGTTGGTAAAGAGTCTGAAATGTTGACTCTTCTTGTAGGTTAAATTGATATTTGTAAATGGATGAATGTTTGCCTCTTATATCAGCTCACACAACTTAATATCTGCTATCTTTTGCAATACAGTGATACTGGATCATTGAACAATGATGTTTGCTGATATGTTGATTACACATTGTCCAGGCCAGCTAGTTTTTTTGACTTGCAAAACAGAGGAGAAAAAATTATGCAAATAGATTAAATAATAAAACACTGCGAGTTGCTCTTGTCACCATTCTTCCCTTTTACCTGTGAACGCTGGATTGAATGACGGTTGTTAAGTATAAAAAGAGGATATGCGCCTCTGTAACACTTACATCCAGACAGCCAAGAGATCCAGAGATCAAAAGAACTAGAGACTCTTTACAAGACAGCAACCAAGACATCAAGACTCCATCATTAGGGACACAGATTTGACATTCTACAGGATGCCTGTTTAGGGGACCAGGACCCTGGTTGAAAGAATACAGATCTGCTCCATTGACCATCACTGAACCATGGATATTTTTAGGGTAGTCAGAATTTGGACTTACTGGTCAACTGAGCCCCATGGATATGTTTGGAAAAGCCAGGAATGGGACCCACTGGTCACCTGGCTCCATGGAGATGCTCAGAGAAGCCAGGTTGTAACCCAGCGGTCAACTAGCCTTGTACCTCAATGGACTGTCAGCTTCCTAAGCTCATCATTACCTCCTCTCTGTGCATGCCACAGATGGGGGTAGCCGGCTCTGGAAGCTCTGAGGTCATAGTTGCTCGTATACCGGCGAGTCAGTGGAAGGGTGAGATTCTGTAATTTGTACCATCTTGAGTATTTTGCTGAGACTGTCCTATGTGTTACTTGCCTGTTTTCTGGTTCAATAAAGTATTGCCACACTGCTTTACCCTCACCCTGTGTTGTCTGAGTAGTATTATGCCCACAGTGACAGGAGAGCGGGCGTTCGGTGGGATGATCCCAGGTTCATGCGTTATTTTGGCTAGCGGACTAGGGTGCCCACTGACCCCTGTGTATCCACAATTATTATGACAGATTGACTTTAAAATATATTTTTCCTTTGATTTCACAATAGACTTACAATTTCTTTATTATAAATATCACTATCACTTCTAAGCAGATATCTAATTTTCAAAAGACCTACCGACTTTAAAAAGAGAGTTCTATAAGCATAGTATGACATATGCCAAAGTCCCCTTATATTGAGAGGGAGGACAAGAAGTTTTCCTGTCACTGGTCATCTTGCCTTCATCCTCAAGTGTCACAAAACGGAACAAAATAACAGAATTGAAATAAATACAAGATATTCAACTCCTTTTTTTATGAGCAAGTGACTTTTAATTTTTATGTCCCGCCCACAAACTATACATGGCCACAGTGGGATTTACATAAAATTGGACATAAGCAACTACAACAAGGCCAAAACTGTTTCAACAGGTTACCCAGTGTGTAGTTGGAACGCCCCAGCAGGGCCGGGGGTTACTCGGTACCGGGCCGGTCAGGCTCTTTTAAAGGGGAAGTGTGTCACGGTGGTGATAGTGACCCGGTCCGTGGCCCTGGGTGTCCAGTGTAGATGATGGAAGTTCAGATGAAGGGGGAAGATGGTAGGATAGTTGTAGGGAAAGGGGAAATCGTGACACCACCCGTAGTATTCGGCTAGGGTAGCCGACGCTGCACTGCAGATCCTCTGGGATGGTGTTAGGGCAGCGGACATGGTGTAGCTCTCCACAGGCAGGGCTGTGTCCCAGGGCAGTTGAGCTGGTGATGGTGAATGTGGTGTATGGCAGGCGATATGTAAATGACACAAAGGACACAGTTGGGTGCAGTTTCAGGGTCTTTACTCACAAATCCTGCTTGCAGTAGCCCACGGTACTGTGTCCTCTAGATGAGGGGTCCAGCCAACTCTCAGGTAAATCAGGAACACCTTTTCAGGACACCTCGTTGTGTTCACCTTTCTAGGCCATGTCGTCTCTCTGCGCTGATCTCTCCTTTCTCTCCTGCCCTGTGCCTTCGCAAACAGTGTCCCCAAGCCAGCAGCCACGGATCTCACCAGGCGACGTGGGTCAGGCCCCGGAATCCTTTAAAGCTATAGCTACCTTTGCCAGGAATGAATGCGGTTGTGGCTGTCACACTACAGTCACTACAGCCTAAGGCTTTCTAGCTGAGCCTTGTAGTTCTCCACTAGCCTCAGGGGCCGGCTCCCTCACTGCAGCCTTGTCCTTCCCTTTAGGGATGCGGGCCTCACGGGTGACTTATTGCACTACCCATGCCCCAAGGACCCCTTCTCTTCTCCTAGGAGCTTCTTCTAGATCTTTCTTGCTTCTCTGATCCTCTCTCATGTCAGTCCTGCTCTCCCACTGTCCTGCCACTGACTGACTAGTTTCTGGAAGGATCTATTTACCTCAGGGCTAGCTCCTCCCACCTACTGTCACCTTGCTCTCACTGATTGGCTACACTCCTTGTCACCCCATCTCCTTAGCTCCTCCCTCTTCTCCACCTTTCTCACTCGCCTACTAACACCCTTTCCTAGCCAGCCTGGGATGAGGCTATCCTCCCAAAGGGTACACCTAGATGACCTGACTAACTAGCCCGTTGACCCCTGTGTATCCACAATTATTATGACAGATTGACTTTAAAATATATTTTTCCTTTGATTTCACAATAGACTTACAATTTCTTTATTATAAATATCACTTCTAAGCAGATATCTAATTTTCAAAAGACCTACCAACTTTAAAAAGAGAGTTCTATAAGCATATGATGACATATGCCAAAGTCCCCTTATATTGAGAGGGAGGACAAGAAGTTTTCCTGTCACTGGTCATCTTGCCTTCATCCTCAAGTGTCACAAAACGGAACAAAATAACAGAATTGAAATAAATACAAGATATTCAACTCCTTTTTTTATGAGCAAGTGACTTTTAATTTTTATGTCCCGCCCACAAACTATACATGGCCACAGTGGGATTTACATAAAATTGGACATAAGCAACTACAACAAGGCCAAAACTGTTTCAACAGGTTACCCAGTGTGTAGTTGGAACGCCCCAGCAGGGCCGGGGGTTACTCGGTACCGGGCCGGTCAGGCTCTTTTAAAGGGGAAGTGTGTCACGGTGGTGATAGTGACCCGGTCCGTGGCCCTGGGTGTCCAGTGTAGATGATGGAAGTTCAGATGAAGGGGGAAGATGGTAGGATAGTTGTAGGGAAAGGGGAAATCGTGACACCACCCGTAGTATTCGGCTAGGGTAGCCGACGCTGCACTGCAGATCCTCTGGGATGGTGTTAGGGCAGCGGACATGGTGTAGCTCTCCACAGGCAGGGCTGTGTCCCAGGGCAGTTGAGCCGGTGATGGTGAATGCGGTGTATGGCAGGCGATATGTAAATGACACAAAGGACACAATTGGGTGCAGTTTCAGGGTCTTTACGCACAAATCCTGCTTGCGGTAGCCCACGGTACTGTGTCCTCTTTGGATGATGGGCCCAGCCAACTCTCAGGTAAATCAGGAACACCTTTTCAGGACTCCTCTTTGTGTTCACCTTTCTATGCCATGTCGTCTCTCTGCGCTGATCTCTCCTTTCTCTCCTGCCCTGTGCCTTCGCAAACAGTGTCCCCAAGCCAGCAGCCACGGATCTCACCAGGCAACGTGGGTCAGGCCCCGGTATCCTTTAAAGCTATAGCTACCTTTGCCAGGAATGAATGCGGTTGTGGCTGTCACACTACAGTCACTACAGCCTAAGGCTTTCTAGCTGAGCCTTGTAGTTCTCCACTAGCCTCAGGGGCCGGCTCCCTCACTGCAGCCTTGTCCTTCCCTTTAGGGATGCGGGCCTCACGGGTGACTTATTGCACTACCCATGCCCCAAGGACCCCTTCTCTTCTCCTAGGAGCTTCTTCTAGATCTTTCTTGCTTCTCTGATCCTCTCTCATGTCAGTCCTGCTCTCCCACTGTCCTGCCACTGACTGACTAGTTTCTGGAAGGATCTATTTACCTCAGGGCTAGCTCCTCCCACCTACTGTCACCTTGCTCTCACTGATTGGCTACACTCCTTGTCACCCCATCGCCTTAGCTCCTCCCTCTTCTCCACCTTTCTCACTCGCCTACTAACACCCTTTCCTAGCCAGCCTGGGATGAGGCTATCCTCCCAAAGGGTACACCTAGATGCCCTGACTAACTAGCCCGCTGACCCCTGTGTATCCACAATTATTATGACAGATTGACTTTAAAATATATTTTTCCTTTGATTTCACAATAGACTTACAATTTCTTTATTATAAATATCACTTCTAAGCAGATATCTAATTTTCAAAAGACCTACCAACTTTAAAAAGAGAGTTCTATAAGCATATGATGACATATGCCAAAGTCCCCTTATATTGAGAGGGAGGACAAGAAGTTTTCCTGTCACTGGTCATCTTGCCTTCATCCTCAAGTGTCACAAAACGGAACAAAATAACAGAATTGAAATAAATACAAGATATTCAACTCCTTTTTTTATGAGCAAGTGACTTTTAATTTTTATGTCCCGCCCACAAACTATACATGGCCACAGTGGGATTTACATAAAATTGGACATAAGCAACTACAACAAGGCCAAAACTGTTTCAACAGGTTACCCAGTGTGTAGTTGGAACGCCCCAGCAGGGCCGGGGGTTACTCGGTACCGGGCCGGTCAGGCTCTTTTAAAGGGGAAGTGTGTCACGGTGGTGATAGTGACCCGGTCCGTGGCCCTGGGTGTCCAGTGTAGATGATGGAAGTTCA
Organism: Dendrobates tinctorius; assembly: GCF_039654945.1. Classification (NCBI taxonomy): domain Eukaryota; kingdom Metazoa; phylum Chordata; class Amphibia; order Anura; family Dendrobatidae; genus Dendrobates; species Dendrobates tinctorius. The sequence goes on along the minus strand of NW_027361706.1, from coordinate 8,181,856 downwards.
GATGAAGGGGGAAGATGGTAGGATAGTTGTAGGGAAAGGGGAAATCGTGACACCACCCGTAGTATTCGGCTAGGGTAGCCGACGCTGCACTGCAGATCCTCTGGGATGGTGTTAGGGCAGCGGACATGGTGTAGCTCTCCACAGGCAGGGCTGTGTCCCAGGGCAGTTGAGCCGGTGATGGTGAATGCGGTGTATGGCAGGCGATATGTAAATGACACAAAGGACACAATTGGGTGCAGTTTCAGGGTCTTTACGCACAAATCCTGCTTGCGGTAGCCCACAGTACTGTGTCCTCTGGATGAGGGGCCCAGCCATCTCTCAGGTAAATCAGGAACACCTTTTCAGGACTCCTCTTTGTGTTCACCTTTCTATGCCATGTCGTCTCTCTGCGCTGATCTCTCCTTTCTCTCCTGCCCTGTGCCTTCGCAAACAGTGTCCCCAAGCCAGCAGCCACGGATCTCACCAGGCAACGTGGGTCAGGCCCCGGTATCCTTTAAAGCTATAGCTACCTTTGCCAGGAATGAATGCGGTTGTGGCTGTCACACTACAGTCACTACAGCCTAAGGCTTTCTAGCTGAGCCTTGTAGTTCTCCACTAGCCTCAGGGGCCGGCTCCCTCACTGCAGCCTTGTCCTTCCCTTTAGGGATGCGGGCCTCACGGGTGACTTATTGCACTACCCATGCCCCAAGGACCCCTTCTCTTCTCCTAGGAGCTTCTTCTAGATCTTTCTTGCTTCTCTGATCCTCTCTCATGTCAGTCCTGCTCTCCCACTGTCCTGCCACTGACTGACTAGTTTCTGGAAGGATCTATTTACCTCAGGGCTAGCTCCTCCCACCTACTGTCACCTTGCTCTCACTGATTGGCTACACTCCTTGTCACCCCATCGCCTTAGCTCCTCCCTCTTCTCCACCTTTCTCACTCGCCTACTAACACCCTTTCCTAGCCAGCCTGGGATGAGGCTATCCTCCCAAAGGGTACACCTAGATGCCCTGACTAACTAGCCCGCTGACCCCTGTGTATCCACAATTATTATGACAGATTGACTTTAAAATATATTTTTCCTTTGATTTCACAATAGACTTACAATTTCTTTATTATAAATATCACTTCTAAGCAGATATCTAATTTTCAAAAGACCTACCAACTTTAAAAAGAGAGTTCTATAAGCATATGATGACATATGCCAAAGTCCCCTTATATTGAGAGGGAGGACAAGAAGTTTTCCTGTCACTGGTCATCTTGCCTTCATCCTCAAGTGTCACAAAACGGAACAAAATAACAGAATTGAAATAAATACAAGATATTCAACTCCTTTTTTTATGAGCAAGTGACTTTTAATTTTTATGTCCCGCCCACAAACTATACATGGCCACAGTGGGATTTACATAAAATTGGACATAAGCAACTACAACAAGGCCAAAACTGTTTCAACAGGTTACCCAGTGTGTAGTTGGAACGCCCCAGCAGGGCCGGGGGTTACTCGGTACCGGGCCGGTCAGGCTCTTTTAAAGGGGAAGTGTGTCACGGTGGTGATAGTGACCCGGTCCGTGGCCCTGGGTGTCCAGTGTAGATGATGGAAGTTCAGATGAAGGGGGAAGATGGTAGGATAGTTGTAGGGAAAGGGGAAATCGTGACACCACCCGTAGTATTCGGCTAGGGTAGCCGACGCTGCACTGCAGATCCTCTGGGATGGTGTTAGGGCAGCGGACATGGTGTAGCTCTCCACAGGCAGGGCTGTGTCCCAGGGCAGTTGAGCCGGTGATGGTGAATGCGGTGTATGGCAGGCGATATGTAAATGACACAAAGGACACAATTGGGTGCAGTTTCAGGGTCTTTACGCACAAATCCTGCTTGCGGTAGCCCACAGTACTGTGTCCTCTGGATGAGGGGCCCAGCCATCTCTCAGGTAAATCAGGAACACCTTTTCAGGACTCCTCTTTGTGTTCACCTTTCTATGCCATGTCGTCTCTCTGCGCTGATCTCTCCTTTCTCTCCTGCCCTGTGCCTTCGCAAACAGTGTCCCCAAGCCAGCAGCCACGGATCTCACCAGGCAACGTGGGTCAGGCCCCGGTATCCTTTAAAGCTATAGCTACCTTTGCCAGGAATGAATGCGGTTGTGGCTGTCACACTACAGTCACTACAGCTTAAGGCTTTCTAGCTGAGCCTTGTAGTTCTCCACTAGCCTCAGGGGCCGGCTCCCTCACTGCAGCCTTGTCCTTCCCTTTAGGGATGCGGGCCTCACGGGTGACTTATTGCACTACCCATGCCCCAAGGACCCCTTCTCTTCTCCTAGGAGCTTCTTCTAGATCTTTCTTGCTTCTCTGATCCTCTCTCATGTCAGTCCTGCTCTCCCACTGTCCTGCCACTGACTGACTAGTTTCTGGAAGGATCTATTTACCTCAGGGCTAGCTCCTCCCACCTACTGTCACCTTGCTCTCACTGATTGGCTACACTCCTTGTCACCCCATCGCCTTAGCTCCTCCCTCTTCTCCACCTTTCTCACTCGCCTACTAACACCCTTTCCTAGCCAGCCTGGGATGAGGCTATCCTCCCAAAGGGTACACCTAGATGCCCTGACTAACTAGCGTGTGTTGTGTGCGAATGATAGGAGTCCTGGGTGGTGCTCCCTCCTTACCTGAGGGTGGGGTACCACACCTCTGGATGAGGTGCAGTACCTCTGTGGCGACTGGACCCTCAGGGGCACCACATAATTACAATTGATGCACGCTACAGAGCTCATGTGGGACCTCTTAGTTTGTAGGTCCCGATGCCAAATAACCTTGCTCCTTGCCCGGTGTCTGATCTTTTTTGTAAGCCCGGTCCAAACTCTTGGGATGCAATATCCCTTGTGGCAAGAAACATCATCAGCTCTGCTTATTGTCCAACCACTTCTTTTCATGTTTCTGGCCAAACTCTTCTGCCACCATTCCGTCCTGACCCCGCGGGCATGCAGTGACTGCTAATAATCCCACTGCAGCGGCTGCTCGCATGAATTGCTGTGTACTGAAGCTACATAACATAGGCAGCCTCGACTTAATTTTTTTTTTTTTTTTTTTACATAATTGAATACAGTATATGTTTTACAAAAAAATATATTTCAAAGCCTAGCTATGATATTTGTGTTCTTTTCTTGAACTAATTTTTTTGGGGCTATTTTTTTGTCTATAACTTTTATTTTCATGTTCATATGCTTGACCTTATTCGAGAGCACATAAGCGCTATTACTGCAAAAATAGATTTTTTTTCTTAGCTTTTTTACGGGGGGAGGAGATGGAGTGTAGAGTGTAAATTTGAATTTTTTTGTTTTGAGGCCCCATGATTTCTATGTATACCCTTGGATTTACTCTAAATTCTAAGAGCCAATCAGAATATTTGTACCCATGTTCCTACTTCCTTAAAGGGAATCTGTCACCTATTTTTTCGACTATAAGCTGTGGCCACCGCCATAAGGGGCTTATCTACAACATTCTGTAATGCTGTAGATAATCCCCCGATGTAACCTGAAAGAGAAGAAAAACGAGTTATATTATACTCACCCAGGGGCGGTCCGGGTCCGGTCTTGATCCGATTGGTGTCGCGGTCCGGTGCCTCCCATCTTCAAGGGATGACATCCTCTTTTTTGCTTCCCATCACGGCTCCGGGTCTGGCGCACTGCTCTGCCCTGTTGAGGGCAGGGCAGAGTCCTGCAGTGCGCAGGCGCTGGGAAAGGTCAGAGAGGTCCGGTGCCTGCGCACTGCAGGACTCTGCTCTGCCATCAGCAGGGCAGAGCAGTGTGCCTGCACCAGAGCCGCGACGGGAAGCAAAGAAGAGGACGTCATCGCTAGAAGATGGGAGGCGCTGGACTGGACCATGACACCCATCGAACCAAGACCGGACCCGGACCGCCCCTGGGTGAGTATAATATAACTCGTTTTTCTTCTCTTTCAGGTTACATTGGAGGCTTATCGACAGCATTACAGAATGTTGTAGATAAGCCCTTGATGGCGGTGCCGGCAGCTGATAGTCGAAAAAATAGGTGACAAATTCCCTTTAAGTCAACTTTTATTTTAACATTTGCGTTTAATTAACTTATATTTTAGAATACACTTTATTCGATCTACTATTCGTATTGCCAAAATGCAGCCCGATCTTGGCGGTTCATAATGTGTCACATACAGCAATAGTACATTAGAGTGTCTAACACTGACAGTGTCTGAACGATAGCGGCTGATATCTAGCAATTGCAGCTTGGAGATCATCAGTCAAGCATATCAGATCAGTGGCTTTTACAATTCATTTCCATGCTCACATGACAATGTGATGTTCAGGTTAAATATCAGTGCGTACAGGATGCAGAGGCTTCATAACAATGCAAATTGGCAGCACACAGCTCATTGAATTCGCACACTATCTGGCTGGGTTGAGGCGGCAATAGAAGGAAGACCTGCAAATGAGAGTCAGTGGAGTGTCAGTTCCAGGCAAAACAAATACTTTTTAGCTCCTGGAACAACAAGTAACTTATTTGTTCCAATTTTCCATCTATTTTTCAAGTCACTTATTGAAGAGTCAGATATAAATATATATCCTTTCACAACCAACAGGCTCTCATTTTTACAAGAAATAAGGGTGGAATGCTCTTCTCAGATAAAATCTGTGCAATAAACGTGTAGAAAAAGGAAGTTGTATAATGCAACAAATATATTTATGGTAAAATAAAAAATGCACTAAATCACATTGGTGGAAAATGTTGGAATGGGGTGCCAAGGGTCTACTGCAATAGTACCTGAACCTCGTTAGCAAATGTGCCTATGCTTCTATAAAATAATGAATTGTTACACGAGTAATGAGATGTTGTCCTTGTCTGTACATTTTGCATTAAGTGTAGTGTGGCAAACACTGCTCAGGATAGGAGTTGGTGGGCTCACTCCTGCAAAGGGGCCCACCGGGGAATTCACCTGCTCTACTGTGGGCCAGTCCAAGCATTTACAGTATTTTAATACCACCATGACCATGCAGCCCATTTTTCTTCAAATGCCTCCTTATTGTGCGTTGTGAAACAGCCACACCGCTAGTTTTCAGAGAGTCCTGTATTTCAGCTGATGATATTTGTGGGCTTTTCTTTGCATCCCGAACAATTTTCTTGGCATTTGTCACAGGTCAAAGGTGAGGATGTTACCTTTAGTAGCCATTCAAACCCATTTGTGTCAACTTGTGTGCATGTAATCAGGCCCAAATCACCAGGGTATGTGAACTTTTTATCAGGGTCATTTGGATGTTTTGGGTTGTCGTTATGATTTAAGAAGAGAAAACACAGTAGTTTGACAATAAATGGCTTCACCCAACCACTAACCATGAGTGGGGAAAAAGTTTTGGTGTTATCATTCATATTCTCTGAAAAAAAGGCCAAGAAAGCAAAAATTCTGCTGGGGTATGTAAACTTTTGAGTACAACTGGAAGGCCAAAGTTTTGATTTTCAGGGGATCCAAGAAGTATCGTTTCTCCTTGCGGAGAGTGACATGTTATGCATGCAGAGATGAGGAGACTTAACCTGCAATGCTCCTAAGTCTCCTCATCTCTGCATGCTTGACATGTCATTCTCCGCAAGGAGAAACGATACTTCTTGGATCCCCGTCAGACTCCTCTCACACAGCCAAATCAGCTCTCACGCTTTGCATTGACGAGGGGCAGTACCCCAAATCATGGTATCTGCAAATTGAGTATCTGGTTAGGCTTTTATCCTAAGTCATGTAACAAGGCTCGTTAAAGGGTCGACATTGTCTTTTAGGATTGCTACTTCCAATAGGTGGCACTAGAGTTCTAGTCCTCTTCCTCTCTGAAGAGACAATTTTCGATTTTCAGGGGACAAAAGGATTTTTTTGTATGGAATTCTAGTTCTGTTTGGTAAACTTAAGGTGAAATGGAAAACCAATCTAACTCACGAGGAAATAAAGTTAGCTGCTAGGGTCATTGTAAAGGCACGACTTATATCTGGTTTCATAGGTAATGAATCTTTATTGGCGCTAGAGTGTGACCTTGACTGATTCATAACTTGGCAATGAATCTATTCATCTACCTTCTCTTTCCAAGTAATCGGTGATATCAAGTTCATCTTTTAATTTGTGCTGAAATACCTCGTCTCATACAATGAACCTGATAACTTTTCTACTAATAACTCAATTAGACGACATTCCACACTACTTTCACACTTGAGTTTTTTTGCTGCGGGTTTTTTGCGCACACAAACGCATGAAAAAAAACGCATCATGCGTTTGTGTGCGTTTTTTGTGGGTTTTGGTGCATTTTTTTTAAAAAACGCATCTTTTTTTTGCTCATACGTGCGCATTACAATGTGCACGTATGCGCACCCATAGACTTTAATGGGTGTTTTGCTGTTAAAAAAACACATTGCGTGCGCATGCGTCTTTTTGGGGCAAGTCGGACCCACAAAAAATGCAACAGGATGCATTTTGTGCGCCCGAGCGCACACTGCAAATAAACGCATGCTCATACAAACGCGTACGTGCGCATATGTATGCGCACATATGCGCACCCATGTTAAAGTATAGGGGAAAAAACGCATCGCAAAAAAGCAGCGCAAAAAAACGCAAGTGTGAAACCAGCCTCAGAGAGTTAAAAACAAGTTTTGTTGTCATCGTCTGCATCTATTTAGAGATACTAAATAGGAACATTTCATTATTCTAATGACTAACCTCTACATTCCAATTAATGTCACAATTCACACAGCACATGACAAGACTTAACGGGGATGGTCACTACTAGGACAACCCCTTTGTGATCTAAAAGTTTTGGCGCCGGTTATATAAACAAGCTTATACTCACCTCCCGTGCTGGGGCCATTCTTGCGATGTCAGCACTAGCGGTCCTGTGGCTCCCGTGCAGTTTTTGTGACATGTGACCCCGGCACCCAATCAGCACTGGCATCACTGTCCCTGTCTTCGTGCGGATTGAACATGAAGAGGAAGTCCAGGCTGCATCTGATCCCTGACTTCCTCTTCATTCTCAATTCAACAGAAGGTGGAGACAGTGACGCCAGCGCTGATTGGGTACCGGGGTCACGTGTCACAACAGCCAAACAGGAGCCACATGACCGCTAGTGCTGACATTGCAAGAATGAACGGCCCAAGCACGGGAGGTGAGTATAAGCTTGTCTATTTTATCGAGATCAATTTCTTTAAGGTACATTTAGACAAGTCGACAAATGACCTGAGATCATTCAATGAATTGGTCCAGCGCCTGCGCAGAGCAGTATTCTGCTCTGCCATCAGCAGGGCAGAGCAGTGCGCCTGCGCCGGAGCCATGGTGGGAAGGGAAGAAGAGGACGTCATCGCTAGAAGATGGGAGGCGCCGAACCGGACGGCGACACCCATCGGACCGGACCCGGACCGCCCCTGGGTGAGTATAATATAACTCGTTTTTCTTCTCTTTCAGGTTACATCGGGGGCTTATCGACAGCATTACAGAATACAGTAGATAAGCCGCTGATGGCGGTGGCCGCAGCTTATATACGAAAAAATAGTGACAGATTCCCTTTAAAATTCGTCGTGATCAACAGCATGTCGCGAATGTGCTGTCAATAAAATATTGCTGTATGTGGACAGAATGGTTGCATTAAGGGCTCCTGGTTTTCACACCTACGATATTCCATGGGGCTGTGCACACGTCTGATGTTTTTCCTTGGACTGAGTGGTCTGCGGAAAAAAAATCTAATCTTGATCGAAAACGGCAATGCAAGTCTGTGGGTCCGTGAAAAAAATCGAAGCACAGAAAAGCAAGGTGTTTGCTGTTGTTTTAATCTCCCCTTTAATATCAGATTTGGCGATTGCACTCACGATTTAATAATCTCTGTTCATCCTGTGGTCATATTAAGATTAAAAACCAATTAATATATTTGATGTCTCGGAAAATCTCCTCTTCAGAGCTGAATTTTCATTAACTCGGAGCGGTCAGCTTGTCCTGGGAGACCTATGTTTCCCAATAAAAATGAGCAATGATTTAATTTGTGGGTAATTAATTAAAGTTAGAAGTATTCACATCAGTGTTAATGCAAACATCTGACAATAAATGTAATTGTAAATAACAGGGATTCCATAAAACTAATTTACAGATGTAATGAAGCTTATTACTGGAACCAAGCATGCGATGACTTCATTTTAAATATTTAGTTTCTGAAAATTTAGGTTTTTTTTTTTAATTTAGCTTAATTTAATTTTTTTGCTATTGCTCCAAAAATGCACTCTTCCCTCTCTATTAGGAGTTATACTATTGACCCAGCCTACGATCTACCGTTGACCAATCCTGTGCCTTTTTACACCGTTGTGAAAAATCAGATATGCAGTTTGAACCTCGAAAAGAGCAGAACACAACTTTTTACGTCGTCATTAGGGCAGGTGCAGATGAGCGCATTTTCAGTCTGAGTGTGATACGACAAAATACCGGATCGCGCTCAGACCAATTTTTGTCTATGGGGCCTTGCACATGTCAGAATTTTCTTCGGACAAAGCCTGTCCTAGAAAAAAAAATCGCTGCATGCCAGAGTTTGATTTGACATTCAGATCGCACAGGACACGCAAATCAATTTGTCTTTGGAAACCATTGGACTGCACTCAGTTGACATCAGAGTGCAGCCCGGTTTCCACAGGCTGACAGAATGGAGAAGATGGAGAATTTTTTTATCTATCTTCTCCTCATCTGAAAGAATCGGATTACACTATGTTCACGCTCTGATTAGAGTGTGATCAGAATGTGATTTGCATAATTGGACCGATTCTCTCAGATGAGAGAATACACTGTCATCTGAACCTGCCCATATTGGCAAAAATATGCCCATGTAAAGGACACTTATTACTTGTCACTACTGTCTTTTTCAGTTTTTTTAGAGTTTTTTTTTGTTTTGGTTTGGATTGACCCACCATTGAACAGAAGAATTCATATGCCCACACTTTGGAATAATAGGCTTTAAAGAAGCTCTCCTCCCATCAAATTTTTTATCCTCTTAATATATTCCAATCACCATATTAAACAAGACCGTGTACATACAATTGCTCATTTTTTCTTTCTACCCAGTTAATTCTTCTCTTTTCCTTTAGGTCCATGAAATCACGTGATTATAAACTGACTAGCTGAATCCTGGTAAGCTCTATATAGAATCAGGAGGTCAATTTTCCCTGCATGACTCATGAGACACTGCCAAAGTCCCTGGCAGGGGGGAGGAGAGAGCAGACGGGTCAGGCGTTGAAGAGGGGGATGATAAATGCAGGGACAAGAGACTTCTAAATAGAGCAGAGAAAAGAGAAGAATTAAATGGGCAGAAAGGAAAAATGAGCAATTGTAAGTACAAAGTGCTAAAATATGACCACTGCAATAGATTAAAAGAACTAGAAATAGGCCCCATGCTATCGCATCGGGAGTGTGGTGAAATTAACATCAAACATAGACGTCACCGCTATTCCCCACACAGGCGCAGTAACAGCAGCGTCGTTACTGCACATGTGCAGGTGGAGCGTGCAGTTGTTTCTGTTACTGTGCCTGCGTGGGAATAGCAGGGACGTGTATGTCACTTGCTTTAAAATAGCACAAATAATTTAAACCAGTATATAAGCTACCGAGAACAAGGTACCAACTATTACCGTAATAAATATAAACTGCGAGAGCAGTCAAAATTAACTTACTGTTTCATTAAACATATAGTTACCATGCTGTCTCTGGAGGAGATTCCTACATATGTTTTGGCACTGCATGTCATCATCAGGTTCATAGTTCTGCTCAATTAGTGCCAATTATTAGTTTCCTGGATCAAAACCAGATTTAAATGCTGCATGTTGACTATAGAGACAGGCTCCCTGACCTACAGTGGCATGTAAAAGTTTGGGCACCCCTGGTCAAAATTACTGTTATTGTGACCAGTTAAGCAAGTTGAAGATGGAATGATCTCTAAAAGGGCTAAAGTTAAAGATGACACATTTTCTCTGTATTTTAGGCCAAAAAAATTATATATTGTCATTTTTTACTTTTTAAAAATTACAATAAGGAAAATAGGCCAATGCAAAAGTTTGGGCACCCTGCATAGTTAGTACCAAGTAGCACTCCCTTTTAAAAATATCACAGCTTGTAAACGCTTTTAGTAGCCAGCCAAGAGTCTTTCAGTTCTTGTTTGATGGATTTTCATCCATTCTTCCTTGGAAAATTCTTCCATTTCTGTGAGATTCCTGGGTCATCTTGCATGCTCTGCTATTTTGAGGACTAGCCACAGATTTTCAATGATGATCGAATCGGGGGACTGTGAGGGCCATTGAAAAACCTTTAGCTATCGCCTTTTGAGGTAGTCTAATGTGGATTTTGATGTGTGTGATCATTATCCTTTTGTAGAAGCCATCCTGTTTTCAAATTCAGCTTTTTTACACATGGTGTTATGTTTGCATCAAGAATTTGTTGAAATTTAATTGAATCCATTCTTCCCTCTGCCTGTGAAATGCTCCCTTTGCCATTGTCTGCAACACAACTCCAAAGCATGATTTATCCATCCCCATGCTTAATGGTTGGAGAGATGTTCTTTTCCTGAAATTCTATGCAATTTTTTCTCTGCACATACCTTTGATTGCGACCAAAGAGTTTTATTTTAACTTCAACGATTCACAGGACTTGTTTCTAAAATGCATTGGGCTTGTTTAGATGTTCTTTTTCATACCTCTGATGCTGAATTTTATGGTGAGGGTGCAGGAGAGGTTTTCTTCTGATGACTCTTCCATGAAGGCCATATTTGATAAGGTGTCTTTGAACAGTAGAACAATTACCACAACTCCAGAATCTGCTAAATCTTTCTGAAGGTCTTTTGCAGTCAAGTGGGGGTTCTGATATGCCTTTCTAGCAATCCTACAAGCAGCTCTCTCTGAAATTTTGCTTGGCCTTCCAGACCTTATCTTGACTTCCACTGTTCCTGTAAACTGCTATTTGTGAATTACATATTGAACTGAGGAAAGGACAACTTGAAAAGGCTTTGCTATCTTCTTATAGCCTTCTCCTGCTTTGTGGGCCTCCACCATTTTCATTTTCAGAGTGCTAGGCAGCTGCTTAAAAGAACCCATGGTGGCTATTTTTTCGCACAAGGTTAGAGGAGGCTATATGTTTCTAAACCTGTGGAATCTGCATCAGCTGGCCTTTCCTAACATTGAGGGTGAACAAGCCATAACCCTTACAGGCTAATTAAGGTCTGAAACCTTGATCAAAGTTATCTGAGCACACAAATCTCCAAAGGTGCCCAAACTTTAGCATCGGACCATTTTTCTTTTTGTAATTTTTAAAATGTGAAAAAATTACAATGTGTATTACTTTTTAGCCTAAAATACAAAACAAATGTGTCATCTTTAACTTTAGGCCTTTTAGAGATCATTTTATCTTCAACTTGTTTAACTGTTCACAATAACAGTAATTTTGACCAGGGGTACCTAAACTTTTGCATACCACTGTAATATGGGTGACAAGACAACCCGCCAAATAGGAAACTTACCCCTATTCTAAGACTTTGTATGAGGTTTAACAGAATTCCAAAAGTTGCTAAAGTCTCCTACATGTTTCGCCCCTAGCATGGGTTCGTCGGGGACACTCAAAATAGTGCAAACTTACCTTTGGCTGATCCCATAAAGGATATCACCTCATCTGAGTAGTGCAGTGTCATTCTAAATCTTGAATCCAAATGTTCAGTGAGGAAAGAAATCTTCCTCTGAGCAAAGGGGTTATACAAAAGGTAAAATTATTTTTGAAAGAGATTAGAATGGTTTAAAATAAGTAAAGAAAAGAGGTGATACTACCTACAGTAGAGATGAGCAATTCTTTCGAAATTAGAATTTGCCAACTTCTATGAATTTTCCCCTCAACTTTGATTTCCAGAGAATAAAATTTGAATGAATCTCAATACTGGAAAGCTTGTAAAGATGACAGAGCAGATAAAGAGAAAGAGAAGAGAGAAAAAGAGCGAGAGAGAACCCAACTGAACATAAGAGCTTACACTTTACAGAATGCAGAGAGGAACCTACTGACGACAAGAGCTAGCACTCTACAGGAAAGAGAGGACCCCGCTGACCATAAGAGCTTACACTCTACCAAAGAGGAACCTACTGACCATAAGAGCTTACACTCTACAGAATGCAGAGAGGAACCTACTGGCGATAAGAGCTTGCACTCTACAGGAAAGAGAGGACCCCGCTGACCATAAGAGCTTACACTCTACCGGAGAGGACCCCGCTGACCATAAGAGCTTACACTCTACAGAATGCAGAGAGGAACCTACTGACAACAAGAGCTAGCACTCTACAGGAAAGAGAGGACCCCGCTGACCAAAAGAGCTTACACTCTACCGGAGAGGAACCTACTGACCATAAGAGCTTACACTCTACAGAATGCAGAGAGGAACCTACTGGTGACAAGAGCTTGCACTCTACAGGCAAGAGAGGACCATAAGAGCCTACACTCTACTGGAGAGGACCCTACTGACAGTAAGAGCCTACACTTTACAGACAAAAGAGAATGAGAGGACCCCGCTGATCATTAGAGCTTACACTGTACATTAGAAAGACTTAGCAAGGGATTCTGGAGATGGAATTGACTCTGCCGTACAAACATTGGCCACCGCTGACCTGTGATGGCCCAGGTGCTGACCACCACTGTACAAGGTATGATAAACCACTAGATGTCATAGCTGCAGGGCATTATAGGGAGGACATTAGTCTGCTCTTTGATGCTTCGCCAATGTGAGAAACGGTGTTGGTAAAAGTTTTAATTTTTGCGAACCTCAGATTGAATCTCCAAATGTTCGAATTTTCATGAAATCACGAAATTAAGGAAATTCAATCTGCCCAATTGTAATGCTAATGCTCACCGATTTCTCATAGCTCCATTTTGAGGCTTAATAAGTTCTTTTTCGCCTGAACTTCCTGATCCTGTTTCCATAAAATACAAATGGCCGGAAAGGTCTGTTCAATCAACTACCGGCTGAGGCGAGTAACTGCTGTGATAGTCTAAGTGATCTTTTCTGGTCTATCGAGTCCGGAGCAGGAAGTAAAGAATACCGGCTGGTACCTGTAAGGCGTTAAAATGGGATATGCAGGGTGACATCTTTTACTTTCTCGTAACCAATTTGAGCTTTTTCAGGTCTAATATTTCAACTCGTTTACGGACAACGAAGAAGGTGCTCCGTTTCATAGCTCTACATACACCGTCAAAACTTGAGCCACAAGCTGAAGTGTGGTGACAAATTTACAAAGTTTAGTTCAAACGAGGTTAATTTCCCAAGAAATGTTAACTATTCAGTCCTACTCTGTGAATAGTAGGTTTATTTTCCATGTAACCTTTTAATATTGAGCGAAAAGAAATGACAGTGTGAAATTGATTTAGATTTCAGACATAATAACCCTAGAGCATTAGCATTTTTTATTTTGCCTTTTACATATGTAGTCTTGTGTGTTACAGTAATCCAGCTGCCAGTATATGTGTAGTCCATAGTCTCAAGAGTACTCTGTCAGAGCTAAGCCTCTGATGATCCTCAAAGAGGGATGTGTAATAATCTGACAAGCCCGTATCATCCTTGTTTTCACAAAATGAGCTGCAAAAGGTCTACCGAGAGTCTTATGTATTTAGTGAACCTATAGTATGGCAACACGTTCTAAAATTTTGGTCAGTCAGCAGTGTTTTTTGGAGTGCCTAGAATTTTTAGAACATTCTTGAAATTATGTAGAGTAACAATCCACATAGATTTCGATAGAAACGGCACTATGTCATAAATTTTTGCTTCTATGCATTTCTTCCAACAAAAGAACAATATTGAAAGTGGCGTAAAAGCTTTGAAAAGTCACAAAATTTGTCTGCAATGTTGAGTTGTGCCACATTTTGCAACTTTTAGCATTCGAATCAGCTTCTCCAAAATGAGTGGTGCTGGGGCCAAACCCATCGGTCCAATTCATCGAAACTGTGGGCAGCACGGTGGCTCATTGGTTAGCACTGCAGCGCTGGAGTCCTGGATTCGAATCCCACCGAGGACAACTTCTGCAAGGAGTTTGTATGTTCTCCGTGGGTTTCCTCCGGGTATTCCGGTTTCCTCCCACATTCCAAAGACATACTGATAGGGAATTTAGATTGTGAGCCCCATCGGGGACAGTGATAATAATGTGTGCAAACTGTAAAGCGCTGCGGAATATGTTAGCGCTATATAAAGATTATTATTATATTATTGTTTTGCGTGGCAGTAATGCTACTCTGGTTCTTGACTGGTGTAGCATTTCTGGTGTGGCGCATGGAGGTGAACGCCACTTAGAACTAGGGAAAAATTAATTGAATGGTGTGTGCCTCTAATGAATTTCGTGCCTTTTGAACTCCATCAAGACTGGCATAGTGCAATCATGGCTATGCCAGTGTTTATGAATTGGCCCCTATGTCTGGTCATTATGTGACATGTATTTTGCAATTTTCAAATACTCTGCAGGTTCTGTGTCTATTTTTCAGTGAAGCTGAGCTGTTGGGTAGAGATTAAATTCTTTGATGTCTCCCATATGCAGTACACAAAGATATAATCATAACTTTTATTTATACAGTGCCAACATTTATTGATCACGCTACAGTATAGTGCACATATAGCAACACTAACAGACATCAAAAAGTAAAACATAATTCAACAATTCAAACAAGAGGAGGACTTGCTTAAAAAAAACCTGACAGATTCCTGATCTTTTGTGCCTGTGTAGCACTTGATCAGAAGCAACAGTGGCTTAAAGTGTATTATACAGAAGTACTGAGCAGTACTGCTGTGAATCCAACACTTGGATGAGACACACACATAATAGAAAGTAGCAATATGGGTTTGTGTGTATCTGTTCCTCTCTTTTTCACTGCTCCAACCCCCTTACTTCTCCATATATTTCAATAGGCAGATATAATCTGATACTTCAATGAGATAATAGCCCATTTACTGATAAATGAAAAAGTAATTATACTTCTGTGATAAAATATATTGCAAAGATTCTTATATTCACTTGCATTATTTATTCACTGTCTGTACAGTAAAGTTTGTAAAATGACAGTGCCATTTAAGTGTCCAATTTGGTTTTTGGACTTGACAAACTTAATTTGTTGAAAGCCAAAATTCATTTTTTAAAATTTGAAAAACGCTAAATTCAATAACAAAGTGATATAGGATTTGTTTCCTCTAAATATTGAAACTGCTTTGCTAAGATCAAAAGTTACAATTTCACTTTTCCTGCAGTAAAATCACCGTCCGTTTGTCCTCAATTGGCGTGTACTAATAATTACCAGTGATTACAATGCAACCTTTTATTTTCCAGGCAGATAACCAGTCATTACATCATTGAGATCATGCAATTAGTAGGTCAAACCATCCTGTGTAATTAACTGTCCATTATTCGAAGGCAATGGATCCACCATGCGCCCAATTAAATTATTTTGCACGAGGTGCCTGATGGTTAAATAAATAAAGTTTTTATCAGTCTGCACAGAATCAATTGTAGAGGTAAAGCTCTCCATACACATTAAAGCACAAAAAGTTTACATATTTAATCAGCATTACCTTTATAAGTTCCTATCATTTTTTCGTTTTCTTGGCTCTTGCAACTGTCTAAATATGTAAACATGCTACACTGACCCAAAATATAAACGCAACCATTTTTTTCATTCTAATTTTTCATGAGCTGAACTCAAAGATCTAAGACTTTTTCTATGTAAACAAAAAGCATTTTTCTCTAAAAATGTTTTCATAAATTTGTCTAAATCTGTGTTAGTGAGCTCTTCTCCTAATCTGTGTTAGTGAGCTCTTCTCCTAATCTGTATTAGTGAGCTCTTCTCCTAATCTGTGTTAGTGAGCTCTTCTAATCTGTGTTTGTGAGCTCTTCTCCTACTCTGTGTTAGTGAGCTCTTCTCCTACTCTATGTTAGTGAGCTCTTCTCCTAATCTGTATTAGTGAGCTCTTCTCCTAATCTGTGTTAGTGAGCTCTTCTAATCTGTGTTTGTGAGCTCTTCTCCTACTCTGTGTTAGTGAGCTCTTCTCCTACTCTGTGTTAGTGAGCTCTTCTCCTACTCTGTTAGTGAGCTCTTCTCCTATCTGTGTTAGTGAGCTCTTCTCCTAATCTGTGTTAGTGAGCTCTTCTCCTAATCTGTGTTAGTGAGCTCTTCTAATCTGTGTTTGTGAGCTCTTCTCTTACTCTGTGTTAGTGAGCTCTTCTCCTACTCTGTGTTAGTGAGCTCTTCTCCTTATCTGTGTTAGTGAGCTCTTCTCCTACTCTGTTAGTGAGCTCTTCTCCTTATCTGTGTTAGTGAGCTCTTCTCCTACTCTGTGTTAGTGAGCTCTTCTCCTACTCTGTTAGTGAGCTCTTCTCCTATCTGTGTTAGTGAGCTCTTCTCCTAATCTGTGTTAGTGAGCTCTTCTCCTAATCTGTGTTAGTGAGCTCTTCTAATCTGTGTTTGTGAGCTCTTCTCCTACTCTGTGTTACTGAGCTCTTCTCCTACTCTGTGTTAGTGAGCTCTTCTCCTTATCTGTGTTAGTGAGCTCTTCTCCTACTCTGTGTTAGTGAGCTCTTCTCCTTATCTGTGTTAGTGAGCTCTTCTCCTACTCTGTTAGTGATAGGAGAAGACTCCTATCTGTGTTAGTGAGCTCTTCTCCTAATCTGTTAGTGAGCTCTTCTCCTATCTGTGTTAGTGAGCGCTTCTCCTTATCTGTGTTAGTGAGCTCTTCTCCTAATCTGTGTTAGTGAGCTCTTCTAATCTGTGTTAGTAAGCTCTTCCCCTAATCTGTGTTAGTGAGCTCTTCTCCTAATCTGTTAGTGAGCTCTTCTCCTTATCTGTGTTAGTGAGCTCTTCTCCTTATCTGTGTTAGTGAGCTCTTCTCCTACTCTGTGTTAGTGAGCTCTTCTCCTAATCTGTGTTAGTAAGCTCTTCTCCTAATCTGTGTTAGTGAGTTCTTCTCCTAATCTGTGTTAGTGAGCTCTTCTCCTAATCTGTGTTAGTGAGGTCTTCTCCTACTCTGTGTTAGTGAGCTCTTCTAATCTGTGTTAGTGAGCTCTTCTCCTAATCTGTGTTAGTAAGCTCTTCTCCTAATCTGTGTTAGTAAGCTCTTCTCCTAATCTGTGTTAGTGAGCTCTTCTAATCTGTGTTAGTGAGCTCTTCTCCTAATCTGTGTTAGTGAGCTCTTCTCCTAATCTGTATTAGTGAGCTCTTCTCCTAATCTGTGTTAGTGAGCTCTTCTAATCTGTGTTTGTGAGCTCTTCTCCTACTCTGTGTTAGTGAGCTCTTCTCCTAATCTGTATTAGTGAGCTCTTCTCCTAATCTGTGTTAGTGAGCTCTTCTAATCTGTGTTTGTGAGCTCTTCTCCTACTCTGTGTTAGTGAGCTCTTCTCCTACTCTGTGTTAGTGAGCTCTTCTCCTACTCTGTTAGTGAGCTCTTCTCCTATCTGTGTTAGTGAGCTCTTCTCCTAATCTGTTTTAGTGAGCTCTTCTCCTAATCTGTGTTAGTGAGCTCTTCTAATCTGTGCTTGTGAGCTCTTCTCCTACTCTGTGTTAGTGAGCTCTTCTCCTACTCTGTGTTAGTAAGCTCTTCTCCTTATCTGTGTTAGTGAGCTCTTCTCCTACTCTGTTAGTGAGCTCTTCTCCTATCTGTGTTAGTGAGCTCTTCTCCTAATCTGTTAGTGAGCTCTTCTCCTATCTGTGTTAGTGAGCGCTTCTCCTTATCTGTGTTAGTGAGCTCTTCTCCTAATCTGTGTTAGTGAGCTCTTCTACTCTGTGTTAGTGAGCTCTTCTCCTAATCTGTGTTAGTGAGCTCTTCTCCTAATCTGTGTTAGTGAGCTCTTCTCCTAATCTGTGTTAGTGAGCTCTTCTCCTACTCTGTGATAGTGAGCTCTTCTAATCTGTGTTAGTAAGCTCTTCCCCTAATCTGTGTTAGTGAGCTCTTCTCCTAATCTGTTAGTGAGCTCTTCTCCTTATCTGTGTTAGTGAGCTCTTCTCCTTATCTGTGTTAGTGAGCTCTTCTCCTACTCTGTGTTAGTGAGCTCTTCTCCTAATCTGTGTTAGTAAGCTCTTCTCCTAATCTGTGTTAGTGAGTTCTTCTCCTATTCTGTGTTAGTGAGCTCTTCTCCTAATCTGTGTTAGTGAGGTCTTCTCCTACTCTGTGTTAGTGAGCTCTTCTAATCTGTGTTAGTGAGCTCTTCTCCTAATCTGTGTTAGTAAGCTCTTCTCCTAATCTGTGTTAGTGAGCTCTTCTAATCTGTGTTAGTGAGCTCTTCTCCTAATCTGTGTTAGTGAGCTCTTCTCCTAATCTGTGTTAGTGAGCTCTTCTCCTAATCTGTGTTAGTGAGGTCTTCTCCTACTCTGTGTTAGTGAGCTCTTCTAATCTGTGTTAGTGAGCTCTTCTCCTTATCTGTGTTAGTGAGCTCTTCTCCTAATCTGTGTTAGTGAGCTCTTCTCCTAATCTGTGTTAGTGAGCTCTTCTCCTAATCTGTGTTAGTGAGCTCTTCTAATCTGTGTTAGTGAGCTCTTCTCCTAATCTGTGTTAGTGAGCTCTTCTCCTAATCTGTGTTAGTGAGGTCTTCTCCTACTCTGTGTTAGTGAGCTCTTCTAATCTGTGTTAGTGAGCTCTTCTCCTACTCTGTGTTAGTGAGCTCTTCTCCTAATCTGTGTTAGTGAGCTCTTCTCCTAATCTGTGTTAGTGAGCTATTCTCTTACTCTGTGTTAGTGAGCTATTCTCCTAATCTGTGTTAGTGAGGTCTTCTCCTACTCTGTGTTAGTGAGCTCTTCTAATCTGTGTTAGTGAGCTCTTCTCCTACTCTGTGTTAGTGAGCTCTTCTCCTAATCTGTGTTAGTGAGCTCTTCTCCTAATCTGTGTTAGTGAGCTATTCTCTTACTCTGTGTTAGTGAGCTATTCTCCTACTCTGTGTTAGTGAGCTCTTCTCCTACTCTGTGTTAGTGAGCTCTTTTCCTAATCTGTGTTAATGAGGCTCTTCTCCTTATCTGTGTTAGTGAGCTCTTCTCCTAATCTGTGTTAGTGAGGTCTTCTCCTACTCTGTGTTAGTGAGCTCTTCTAATCTGTGTTAGTGAGCTCTTCTCCTACTCTGTGTTAGTGAGCTCTTCTCCTAATCTGTGTTAGTGAGCTCTTCTCCTACTCTGTGTTAGTGAGCTCTTCTCCTAATCTGTGTTAGTGAGGTCTTCTCCTACTCTGTGTTAGTGAGGTCTTCTCCTACTCTGTGTTTTATTGAGCTCTTCTAATCTCTCTTAGAGAGCTCTTCTCTTTTGCTGAGATAATCCATCCACCTCACACACAGTGATTATACACATAACTATTGCACATGTGAACCTTAGGGTGGCCAAATAAAAGGTCACTCTAAAATGTGCAAAAATTGCTAGAGTAATTGACAGGATAAAAAAACCATAGTCCAAAACGTGAAGAACTCTCAATACAATTAGAGCAGTACAAGTGAAAATGGAGCATATGTAAAGCAAAAGGAATGGTAAAGAAATCCAAATCATATAAAATATTTATATTTTATTAGCATTCTTAAAAAATAACTTTTCATTTTGCATATATTTTACTGTATTTTACATATATTCCCAATGGGTGACATGTAAAGTAAGTATGCTGCCATGCAAGAACTGGGATGTGTTCAGCTTTCACGAATAGTGTACATATCCTTGCAAAATGGGTTGGTGCATTATCATGCTGTTACATAAGGTGATGGTGGTGGATGAATGGCACAACAATGGCCTCAGGATGTAGTCATTGTATCTTTGTGCATTCATAATGGCGTCAATAAAATACACCTGTGTTCATTGTCAATAACATACTCCTGCTCATACCATAACCCCACCAAAATCATGGGCCTGTCGATTCACAACATTGACATTAGCAAACCACTCATCCACCTAAAGCCATATACGCAGTCTGCCATCTGCCCTGTTTAGTGAAAACCAGGATTCATCCGTGAAGAGAACACTTCTCCAATGTGCCAGATGCCATTGAATGTGAACATTTGCCCACTTAAGTCTGTTACGGTGGCGAACTGCAGACCCCGATGAGGACAACGAGCATGCCGATGAGCATCCCTGAGAGTGTTTCTGACAGCTTGTGCAGAAATTCTTTGGTTATGCAAACTGATTGTTGCAGCAGCTGACCGGGAGGCTGATCTCAGATGATCTTGGAGGTGAAGATGCTGCATGTTGAAGTCCTCGGATGGTGTGGTTAAACGTGTTCTGCAGTTGCGAAGCCGGTTAGATGTACTGCAAAATTCTCTGAAATGCCTTTGGAGATGGTTTATGATAGAGAAATGAAGATTCAATTCATGGTCAACAGCACTGGTGGACTTTCCTGCAGTCAGCATTCCAATTTCAAGCTCCTTCAAAACTTGTGACTTCTGTGGAATTGTGCTGTGTGATAAAACTGCACATTTTAGAGTCACCTTTTTTGTGGCAGCCCTGTGGCACCTGTGCAATAATCATGTCTAATCAGCATCTTCCAATGCCACACTGTGAGGTGGATGGATTAGCTGGGCAAAGGAGAAGCGCTAACACAGATTTAGGCAAATTTGTGAACAATACTTGAGAGAAAAAGTCTTTTTTGTACATAGAGAAAGTCTTAGATCTTTGAGTTCTTTGGAAATTCCTGGCACATATGCTGAAAAAAACCTGTATGGACTCATTGATTGGATGGATGCTAAATATTTGTCCTTTCCGTACCTCGGTGAGGCGCTGTATGTTTTGATATCTTTTTTTAAGCAATGTAGAAAAGATACTATCCAATACAGACACATCCAGGTTAATGATCTTTATTAATTAATAAATAATTAATCCAGCTGCTGCCCTTGCTGCCTTCTACAGCTGCTACACTTTTGCAGTAGTCCACTACGGTTTCTCAGGTAACCCAGCAAATTCCTCTGACATCATCACCCCACAGCTTTTAAGGCTGGCTCAGGCAAAAAAACAGATGCTTGTGTGGCGCCCCCAGGAGTATGGTCGCCACAGTGGCTTTACCTTCCTCCTAGGGAGTGTGATGTCATGCTTGAAAGCAATGAAGGGTCTCTCTATCAGGTAAATACAACACACAACACAGCTCCCACTCCAGGCCAGCAGAGGGAGCTCTGAACCCAAAACTGGGGGAAGAGCTGCTCTCTGGGGTCCAGGAAGGGAAAATTAGGAGTTCGTGTGAGGAGGGAAATGTGTGTGGATGTGGAGGAGAAGAGCTGGGAGATTGAGCAGAGAGTTCAGGCTCATTCCCAGCTATAGCGCATGATCTGGAGCCCGGTCTCCAAGGCTGTACGGACACTGATGGTCCTGCAACAGAAACCGGAGGAATAGGAAGCTGTAAATGCTCTATTCCAACATAGGACTCGGAGGCACAACAGCGACGTGTGAGCCAAGAGAGATAGAGGGCTACAGCTGTCTGCCATGTGAGGGAGTTCTAAAGAGAATAAGCAAGTGGAACTTCAGTGTAGCACAGTACTGCAAGTACCTAAAAATAAGCGCTAGGAAGGAGACTACACTACCCATCTGCATAGAGAGATTCCTAAGTTGCTTCTAGGCTATCAAGCTCCTGTGCCATCTGTAATCTGGACCCTGGACTGCATTTGCCAAGCAAAGTAAAGGTAAAGAAACTGCACCCTGCTGTGTCCTTGCCTCCTTCCTGCAAACTCTCCAGCACTGCTACATCTCTGTGCCAGACACTACATCCTCTTCCTCAACACCTATCCTCTTCATCTACTCTGCCCTGGGACTGCAGCCCTGCCTGTGGAGGGTTACAACATCATTGCTGCACCACACCATCCGTCCCAGAGGATCTGTTTGCAGCGTCGGCTTAACATCTTCATTGCCGAGCACCACAGGTGGCGTCACGTATCATCCACTCATAACCTTTAATCATCAGCCACACTACCCTTTTACATGGGCGCCCAGGGCCACGGACCGGGTCACCGCTGCTGTGACATCCCCCTCTGAGAGACCAGCCCGGTACCGAGTACCCCACAGCCCTGGGAGGGCGACCCAGTTGATTATTTAAAAGCATTCTCAACAGTTTGCTCAAGTTTGTGAGGAGTTTGCTAATTCTCTCATACGCTCAGTTCCAGTCAAGTGTCTATCATTTTTCCTGTGAATCCCGACTTCCATGCCACGGTACAACCAGCATTATTTCCAAGCTCAGTCCAGCTTACTAGATGTTGTCCACACCTACTCAGCAAGGAAGCTATCAACCTCTTGTAGCTGTTCTTGGTTTTGTTCTCACCTGACATCTAATATCCTGAGGTTAACCATTTCCTTGCTTCAAGTCCCAGCTTGCATACATCGCTATATTAACCATTGCCTTGTCGACAGTTACCAAACTGCAATTACTTCTCTGTTATACCTATAATTAACCACTGCCCTGCTGGAAGATACCATACTACATTGCTGTGGTTAGCTACATCCCTGCTGAAAGATACCAGTATCTATTCCTGTGAGTATCCATGCACCTGGCATTGCTTCTTCCATGCTACCTTCTCTGTTTTTTTGGCTGACATTCTGCTCTGCTTGTTTGTCTGCAATCCCGCATACCCTGTTCTTACATATCCATCTGTCATCTATAAAGACCCATTCCACTGCCAAATTGCCTGTTGACCGTGATGCTAAATATGACGTAGGGCTTAGAGAATCCAACTCAATAGGTGAGCTCCTAACTCTCCTAAATGGAAGGCTGAAACACAACATGAACTCAGCATCACATAAGAATACTCCATCATGAATGTTATTTTCCACACACATGAGCAAAAAAAAACCAAGGCAAAGAATAAAAAACTAATTACAGTATCCACCCTGCTTCATACTCAAACTCTTTATTGTCCTTGTTTTCAACTTTATCTCTGTTTATCCCTCATTTCACAATATTTTAGTTTTAGTTGTTGCTTTTGGGGTATTATAAAATGCCTTAGATTTTTCATTTCTTTTTTTTTAATTGCTAGTAAAAAGACAAAAGGATGACCCCAACATATTTTGTATATGAAACCTATGTTCATAGAATTTTCATCATTGAAGCTAAATTGATATTATTTTAGCCCATAGAACTTGCTGTTCTTTAGTTTTGACCAGGCTAAAGTGACTTTTTTTGTTATATGTGTCTATGTTATGTATTGACTTTGCTTAAAGTCTTGTTTGATCCTTTTTTGAGCCATATTTGGATTAGATCTGAATATGTGGGATTGCCAGTGTCAAACATTTCTACAGGGTGGGCCATGTATATGGATACACCTAAATAAAATGGGAATGGTTGGTGATATCAACTTCCTGTTTGTGCACAATAGTATATGGGAGGGGGAGTACTTTTCAAGATGTGTGGTGACCATGGCGGCCCTTTTGAAGTCAGTCATGTTGGATCCAACTTTATTTTTTCCAATGGGAAGAGGGTCACGTGACACATCAAACTTATTGAGAATTTCACAAGAAAAACAATGTTGTGCTTGGTTTTAACGTAACTTTATTCTTTCATGAGTTACTTACAAGTTTATGACAACTTATAAAATGTGTTCAAAGTGCTGCCCATTGTGTTGGATTGTCAATGCAACCCTCTTCTCCCACTCTTGACACACTGATAGCCACACCGCAGAAGAAATGCTAGCACAGGCTTCCAGTATCTGTTGTTTCAGATGCTGCACATCTCGTATCTTCACAGCATAGACAATTGGCTTCAGATGACCCCAAAGATGAAAGTCTAAGGGGGTCAAGTCGGGAGACCTTGGTGGCCATTCAACTGGCCCACGACGACCAATCCACTTTCCAGGAAACTGTTCATGTAGGAATGCTCTGACCTGATACCCATAATTGATGGTATGGTATATGGGGTACAAAGATAGTGGGGCCATTCTTCATCAATGGAAACCTCAATGCCACTGGATATCTGAAATTGCTACATGATAATGTGTTGCCCTCTTTATGCACTGAAGATGGCACGTTCCCTGAGTTTTTCCAGCAAGATGGTGCGCCACCACATTATGGGTGTCATGTCCGAGCAATCCTACAAGGAATCTGACCCCCTTAGACTAACATCTCTTCTGCGGTGCTGCTATCAGTGTGTCAAGAGTGGGAGAAGAGAGTTGGATTGACAATCCAACACAATGGGCAGCACTTTGAACACATTTCATAAATGGTCATAAACTTGTAAATAAGTCATGAAAAAATAAGGTTACATTAAAACCAAGCGCACCATTATTTTTCTCGTGAAATTCTTAATAAGTTCGATGTGTCACATGACCCTCTTCCCATTGTAAAAATTAAAGTTGGATCCAAAATGGCCGACTTCAAAATGGCCATCATGGTCACCACCCATCTTGAAAAGTTTCCCCACTCCCATATACTAATGTGCCACAAACAGGAAGTTGATATCACCAACCTGTCCCATTTTATATAGGTGTATCCATAAAAATGGCCCACCCTGTATATATTCCTCTTCGGAACATTCACGGTAAAAAAAAATGTTTTCAATATATGGAAAGAAGATTATCCTTGTGTTTAATGTGCTGTTAGTTTTGCTGAGTTACAGTTGTACCAGGTCTTCTGGGATTGAGAATACGCTAGACAGGACATCATTTATGAATAATTGATATCCATTAACCCCTTCACCCCCAAGGGTGGTTTGCACGTTCATGACCGGGCCAATTTTTACAATTCTGACCACTGTACCTTTATGAGGTCATAACTCTCGAACGCTTCCATGGATCCTGGTGATTCTGACATTGTTTTCTCGTGACATATTGTACTTCATGATAGTGGTAAAATTTCATTCAAATAACTTGCGTTTATTTGTGAGAAAAACGGAAATTTGGCGAAAATTTTGAAAATTTCGCAATTTTCCAACTTTGAATTTTTATGCCCTTAAATCACAGAGATACGGCACACAAAAAACTTGATAACTAACATTTCCCACATGTTTACTTTACATCAGCACAATTTTGGAACCAAAATTTTTTTTTGTTAGGAAGTTATAAGGGTTAAAAGTTGACCAGCGATTTCTCATTTTTACAACACCATTTTATTTTTAGGACCACATCACATTTGAAGCCACTTTGAGGGGTCTATATGATAGAAAATACCCAAAAGTGACACCATTCTAAAAACTGCACCCCTTAAGGTGCTCAAAACCACATTCAAGAAGTTTATTAACCCTTTAGGTGCGTCACAGGAATTTTTTTGAATATTTAAAAAAAAATGAACATCTAACTTTTTTTCATAAAAAAAATACTTCAGGTTCAATTTTTTTTATTTTACCAAGGGTAACAGGAGAAATTGAACTGCAAAAGTTATTGTGCAATTTGTCCTGAGTACGCAGATACCTGATATGTGGGGGGGAACGACTGTTTCGGCGCATGGCAGAGCTCAGAATGGAAGGAGCGCCGTTTGACTTTTTCAATGCAAAATTGGCTGGAATTCAGATTGGACGCCATGTCACGTTTGGAGAGTCCCTGATGTACCTAAACAGTGCAAACCCCCTACAAGTGACCCCATTTTGGAAACTAGACCCCCCAAGGAACTTATCTAGATTTGTGGTGAGAACTTTGAACCCACAAGGGCTTTACAGAAGTTTATAACGTACAGCGGTACAATTAAAAAATCATATTTTTTCCACAAAAATGATCTTTTCACCCCAATTTTTATTTTCCCAAGGGTAGCAGGACCCTAAAAGTTATTGTGCAATTTGTCCTGAGTATGCTGATACCCCACATGTGGGGGTAAACCACTATTTGGGCGCATGGCAGAGCTCGGAAGGGAAGCAGCGCCATTTGACGTTTTTGGCTGGAATTGAGATCGGACACCATGTCGCGTTTGGAAAACCCCTGATGTACCAAAACAGTGGAAACCCCCCACAAATGACACCATTTTGGAAACTAGACCCCCTAAGGAACTTATCTAGATGTGTGGTGAGAACTTTGAACCCCCATGGGCTTCACAGAAGTTTATAACATAAAGCCATACAATTAAAAAATCATATTTTTTCAACAAAAATGATCTTTTCACCCTCAATTCTTATTTTTCCAAGGGTAACAGGACCCTAAAAGTTATTGTGCAATTTGTCCTGAGTACGCTGATACCCCACATGTGGGGGTAAACCACTATTTGGGCGCATGGCAGAGCTCGGAAGGGAAGCAACGCTATTTGACGTTTTTGGCTGGAATTGAGATCGGACACCATGTCGCGTTTGGAAAACCCCTGATGTACCAAAACAGTGGAAACCCCCCACAAATGACACCATTTTGGAAACTAGACCCCCTAAGGAACTTATCTAGATGTGTGGTGAGAACTTTGAACCCCCATGGGCTTCACAGAAGTTTATAACATAAAGCCATACAATTAAAAAATCATATTTTTTCCACAAAAATGATCTTTTCACCCTCAATTCTTATTTTTCCAAGGGTAACAGGACCCTAAAAGTTATTGTGCAATTTGTCCTGAGTACGCTGATACCCCACATGTGGGGGTAAACCACTATTTGGGCGCATGGCAGAGCTCGGAAGGGAAGCAGCGCCATTTGACGTTTTTGGCTGGAATTGAGATCGGACACCATGTCGCGTTTGGAAAACTCCTGATGTACCAAAACAGTGGAACCCCCCCACAAATGACACCATTTTGGAAACTAGACCCCCTAAGGAACTTATCTAGATGTGTGGTGAGCACTTTGACCCCCCCAGTGCTTCACAGAAGTTTACAACGCCCGGGCGTGAAAATAAAAAATTCGTATTTTTTCCACAAACATGATCTTTTAGTCACCATTTTTTTATTTTCCCAAGGGTACCAGGAGAAATTGGACCCCAAAAGTTGTTGTCCAATTTGTCCTGAGTACGCTGCTACCCCATATGTGGGAGAAAATTACTGTATGGGCACACGTCGGGGCTCGGAAGGGAAGTAGTGACGTTTTGGAATGCAGACTTTGATGGAATGGTCTGCGGGTGTCATGTTGCCTTTGGAGAGCCCCTAATGTACCTAAACAGTGGAAACCCCCCACAAATGACACCATTTTGTAAACTAGACCCCCCAAGGAACTTATCTAGATGTGTGGTGAGCACTTTGACCCCCCCAGTGCTTCACAGAAGTTTACAACGCCCGGGCGTGAAAATAAAAAATTCGTATTTTTTCCACAAACATGATCTTTTAGTCACCATTTTTTTATTTTCCCAAGGGTACCAGGAGAAATTGGACCCCAAAAGTTGTTGTCCAATTTGTCCTGAGTATGCTGATACCCCATATGTGGGAGAAAACTACTGTATGGGCACACGTCGGGGCTCGGAAGGGAAGTAGTGACGTTTTGGAATGCAGACTTTGATGGAATGGTCTGCGGGTGTCATGTTGCCTTTGGAGAGCCCCTAATGTACCTAAACAGTGGAAACCCCCCACAAATGACACCATTTTGTAAACTAGACCCCCCAAGGAACTTATCTAGATGTGTGGTGAGCACTTTGACCCCCCCAGTGCTTCACAGAAGTTTACAACGCCCGGGCGTGAAAATAAAAAATTCGTATTTTTTCCACAAACATGATCTTTTAGTCACCATTTTTTTATTTTCCCAAGGGTACCAGGAGAAATTGGACCCCAAAAGTTGTTGTCCAATTTGTCCTGAGTACGCTGCTACCCCATATGTGGGAGAAAATTACTGTATGGGCACACGTCGGGGCTCGGAAGGGAAGTAGTGACGTTTTGGAATGCAGACTTTGATGGAATGGTCTGCGGGTGTCATGTTGCCTTTGGAGAGCCCCTAATGTACCTAAACAGTGGAAACCCCCCACAAATGACACCATTTTGTAAACTAGACCCCCCAAGGAACTTATCTAGATGTGTGGTGAGCACTTTGACCCCCCCAGTGCTTCACAGAAGTTTACAACGCCCGGGCGTGAAAATAAAAAATTCGTATTTTTTCCACAAACATGATCTTTTAGTCACCATTTTTTTATTTTCCCAAGGGTACCAGGAGAAATTGGACCCCAAAAGTTGTTGTCCAATTTGTCCTGAGTACGCTGCTACCCCATATGTGGGAGAAAATTACTGTATGGGCACACGTCGGGGCTCGGAAGGGAAGTAGTGACGTTTTGGAATGCAGACTTTGATGGAATGGTCTGCGGGTGTCATGTTGCCTTTGGAGAGCCCCTAATGTACCTAAACAGTGGAAACCCCCCACAAATGACACCATTTTGTAAACTAGACCCCCCAAGGAACTTATCTAGATGTGTGGTGAGCACTTTGACCCCCCCAGTGCTTCACAGAAGTTTACAACGCCCGGGCGTGAAAATAAAAAATTCGTATTTTTTCCACAAACATGATCTTTTAGTCACCATTTTTTTATTTTCCCAAGGGTACCAGGAGAAATTGGACCCCAAAAGTTGTTGTCCAATTTGTCCTGAGTACGCTGACACCCCATATGTGGGAGAAAACTACTGTATGGGCACACGTCGGGGCTCGGAAGGGAAGTAGTGACGTTTTGGAATGCAGACTTTGATGGAATGGTCTGCGGGTGTCATGTTGCCTTTGGAGAGCCCCTAATGTACCTAAACAGTGGAAACCCCCCACAAATGACACCATTTTGTAAACTAGACCCCCCAAGGAACTTATCTAGATGTGTGGTGAGCACTTTGACCCCCCCAGTGCTTCACAGAAGTTTACAGCGCCCGGGCGTGAAAATAAAAAATTCGTATTTTTTCCACAAACATGATCTTTTAGTCACCATTTTTTTATTTTCCCAAGGGTACCAGGAGAAATTGGACCCCAAAAGTTGTTGTCCAATTTGTCCTGAGTACGCTGACACCCCATATGTGGGAGAAAACTACTGTATGGACACACGTCGGGGCTCGGAAGGGAAGCAGTGACGTTTTGGAATGCAGACTTTGATGGAATGGTCTGCGGGTGTCATGTGCGTTTGGAGAGCCCCTGATGTACCTAAACTATTGAAACTCCCCACAAGTGACCCCATTTTGGACACTAGACCCCCCACGGAACTTATCTAGATGTGTGGTGAGCACTTTGAACCCCCAAGTGCTTCACAGAAGTTTACAACACTCGGACGTGAAAATAAAAAAATCATTTTTTTCCACAAAAATGATATTTTTGCCCCCAATTTTTTATTTTCCTAAGGGTAACAGGAGAAATTAGACCCCAAAAATTGTTTTGCAATTTGTCCTGAGTAGGCTGCTACCCTACATGTGGGGGTAAAACACTGTTTGGGCGCATAGCAGAGCTTGGAAGGGAAGGAGCACCATTTGACTTTTTCAACTCAGAATTGGCTGGAATTGAGATCAGACGCCATGTTGCATTTGGAGAGCCCCTGATGTGCCCAAACAGTGGAAACCCCCAATTCTAACTCCAACCCGAACCCCAACACGCCCCTAACCCTAGCCCTAACCCTAGCCCTAACCCTAGCCCTAGCCCTAACCCTACCCCTAACCCTAGCCCTAACCCTACCCCAACCCTACCCCAACACACCCCTAGCCCTAACCCTAGCCCTAACCCTAATGGAAAAATGGAAATAAATACATTTTTTTTATTTTATTATTTTTCCCTAACTAAGGGGGTGATAACGGGGGGTTTGATTTACTATTTATGGCGGTTTTTATGTTTGGCGGCTGTCGCACGCTAAAAGACGCTTTTTATTGTAAAAATAGTTTTTGCATCACCACATATTGAGAGCTATAATTTTTCCTTATTTTGACCCACAGAGTCATGTAAGGTCTTATTTTTTGCGGGATGAGTTGACGTTTTTATTGGTACCATTTTCGGGCACGTAAAATTTTTTGATCGCTTTTTATTCCGATTTTTGGGACGCAGAATTAACAAAAACCAGCGTTTCATGAATTTCTTTTGGGGGGGGGTGCGTTTACACCGTTCCGCGTGCGGTAAAATTGATAAAGCGGTTTTATTCTTCGGGTCAGTACGGTTACAGCGATACCTCATTTAGGTCGTTTTTTTATGTTTTTGTCGGTTTTATGCAATGAAAACTATTTTATATAAAAAATAATTATTTTGCATCGCTTTATTCTGCGAGTTATAACTTTTTTATTTTTTCGCTGATGATGCTGTGTGGTGGCTCGTTTTTTGCGGGACAAGATGACGTTTTCAGCGGTACCATGGATATTTATATGCGTCTTTTTGATCGCGCGTTATTGCACTTTTTGTTTGGCGGTATGATAATAAATCATTATTTTTTGCTTCGTTTTTTATTTTTATTTTTTAAGGGGTTCGCTAAAGGGGTTAACTAATGGGACAGTTTTATAGGGCAGGTCATTACGGACGCGGCGATACCTAATATGTGTACTTTTATTGCTTTTTTTTATTATTATTTTCAAAAAATGAATTTATTGGGGAATATTTTTTTTTTTTTTTACTAATTTATTTGGCGATTTTTTAAAATTTATTTTTACACTTTTTTTTAATTTTTTTTTTACTTTATTACATAGTCCCAGGTGGGACATCACTGTCCTGTGACAGATCGCTGATCTGTCACATCACAGATCACTGTGACAGATCAGCAATCTGTCACAGGCAGTGCACAAGGCTTCCTCATGCCTGCGCTTTGCAGGCACTGAGGAAGCCAGCTTCCCCAGGCCCCCGAAGGCCCCCGTCGCCATCTTGGGTTCGGGGGCCTGGAGGAAAGGAGCCCCCCGCAGCAGCGCTGCACATTGCGCTGCCGTGGGGGGCTCAGGGAAGCACGGAGGGAGCCCCCTCCCTGCCGATGCTTCCCTTTAACTCCCGGTACACCGCGATCGCGTTTGATCGCGGTGTGCAAGGGGTTAATGTGTCGGGGGCGGTCCGTGACCGCCCCTGACACATTGTGCCGGGTGTCAGCTGTGATAATCAGCTGACACCCGGCCGCGATCAGCGGCGCTCACCACGTGGGCGCCGCTGATCGCGGTAGACGTACTATCCCGTCCCCGGTCATACGGGCCCGGGTACCGTGGACGGGATAGTACGTCTCATGTCAGGAAGGGGTTAAAAGTTAGCTGGAATTGAAACAAGCTTTTTTTACTGTAATATTAGATCACAACACTGCCACTCCAGCATTTATACAGAACTCATTTAGGTAGTGACTAGTTATGTTGCTTTTTGAGCAGTTAAATATTCTGTTTTTTAATTTCATAGGGATTTATAAAAGTTCTACAAGGGAAGGGTTGAGCAATTGCCCAAAGCAAAAAAATCAAATTCCAACCTGTCGGCATAGAGTAAATGCTACATTTCTTTTTCCACTGTGCTTTTTTTATACATAAAATTTGCTTGGTGTATCAGTTCAAACAAAGTGGATGTGATTTCATTAGAACTCTTCCCCTCTGTGCATTTAAAGGGATTGTCCACTACTAGGATAACTCCTTCTTGATCAAAATGTTTGGCTGCCATAAAATAATAAACCTTATACTCACCTTTCGTGCTGGCGCTGTTCCAGCGAGGTAAGCACTCAGTCTCTCGGGGCTCTCGTGTGGTTGTTAGGACACGTGTCACCAGTGCCCAATCAGTGCCCAATCACTGTCCCCACTTTTGGACAAATCGAACATGAAGAGGAAATCCGGGTTGCAGCTGATCTCACATTTTCTCATTATGCACAATTCAACAGGAGGCGGGTTAAGGAGTGTCGGCGTCATGTGTCATAACAACCACATGTGAGCCCCGGGGGAGTGCCAACACTGCGGGAAAAATGGGGTCACTTGAGGGGGAATTCTGCTCTTCTAGCACTTAGTGCCTCTGTATATGGAGTCCACAGACTATTATAGCAAATTCTGCACTCCAGAATGTTTCCTGTATAACAGTACTGCTTAGCCATACGGTGAGACTGGGGAGGGATGGATCTCTATTTGCCAATAGCACTCCATCCCTCGCGAATCTCGCCATATTGCTAAACAGTACTGTAAAGGCACATATTGGATATTTCCACATTCAGCACAAATTATGGGACAAATCTGGGTGCCATTTTTACTCACTTCCCAGTTAAAATTTTGGGACTGAAACAAAATTTTGGTAGCGAAATGTAATTATTTTTCTTCATTGCCCAATGGTATAAAATTCTGTGACCTATCTGTGGTGTCAATATGATCACTGCACCCATAAGTGAATTTATTGAGTGGTGTAGTTTATAAAATGGGGTCTCTTTTGTGGGGTTCTGCTGTTGTGGCACCTCAGAGGTTCTGCCAATGTGACATGGCATGCTCAAACCAGTCCAGCAAAATGAAATCGCACAACAAATTTTGGGGTCCATTTGTTAGGGTTGGCGGATTGCACTAAATAAAACATAAAATAAAGTGCAATCGCAACCCGGGGTCCACCGTGCAGAGATGTAACCTGCTGCTAGTAAGACCAATGAAGGAACCACTGAGAGGTACAGCACTAAGTATGCTATACACTCTAAACACTCTACTCTGTTAACGTCACAGGGAAGTTAGCAAATGGTTTGAGCTTGTTCTGCAACTAAACTGTGCTAACCACACACACGAATGAAACAGATGCTAAGCCAAGCGGTCAGTTACCCCAGTCCTGACGCTACTGAGCCTGTGCCTGACCGGCACCCTAAGCATGTAGCAGACTAGAGACTCAGGCGTTGAGTCATGGGTATGAAACCGCATAAGTGTGCTACCTGCCTGACAATGTGTACAGACTCTGAGCATAGACGGGCACACACCAACGTGCAGACAGAGTGGTAGAGTGACCACCAGCACATGCTGAACATAAATGACACTAGTGCGCCCACGTGCATCGCTGAGAGCCTTTTATACGCTAGGCTCCACACCAAACACTCATTCCTAGTCAGTCGAGACATCGCCCGTGAGGCAAACCAGAGCTGCCACATCACCAGAGCTGCTAACGTCCGACCACCAGTAAGAAGACGATACATTAGGGACAGGCTCAGTAAGGTGATCTCTGGGCAGACTCCAGAGTGCAAGGCTGCACCTGTATATCACTGGTTACCATAGACTTGGCTGGAGAGCCAGCAGTAACCAAGCGAATGCCAAAAGCCTGAGTAAGACGCTGGGACCGATGTCTGTGCTGAGCAGTCATCACAGCGGCTGGACTTGAATGGGAGACCACAGCACCAGAGAATGCTTGGGATCTATCCCCC
Source organism: Dendrobates tinctorius (assembly GCF_039654945.1). Taxonomy (NCBI): domain Eukaryota; kingdom Metazoa; phylum Chordata; class Amphibia; order Anura; family Dendrobatidae; genus Dendrobates; species Dendrobates tinctorius. The sequence continues at coordinate 8,148,780 of NW_027361706.1, read as the reverse complement.
TCAGCAAGAGAATCCCCTTCTGCTGTCTTTGTGAAAATAACAAATTTGGGGCAAAAATAATATTTCTGTGGGAAAAATGGTCAAATGGCACTCCTTCCCTTCCAAGCCTGGCTGTGCACCCAAACAGTAGTCCCTCCCTATATGGGGTATTTGTGTACTCAGGAGAAAATGTATGGTGGAATTTTTTCCTCTTACCCTTGTGAAAATGCAAAATTTGGGGCCAAAAACATTTTTTTTGTGGGCAAAATGCGATTTTTTTTTTTTATTTTCACTGCTCAACGTTATAAACTTTTGTAAAGCACCTGGGGGTTTAAGTTGCTTACCACACAAATATATAAGTTACTACAGGGATCTAGTTTCCAAAATGGTGTCAATTATGGGGGGGTTTCTACTGTTTAGGCACATCAAGGGCTCTCCAAACGCAAGATGGTATCCGCTAATAATTGCAGCAAATTTAACATTTAAAAAGTCAACTGGCGCTCCTTCCCTTCCGGGTCCTGCTGTGTGACTAATCAATGTTTTTTCCCCACATATTTGGTATCGATATGCTTAAGAGAAATTGCACAACAAATTTTAGGGTACAATTTTTACTGTTACCCTTGAAAAAAATATTAAAAAATTGGGTCTCAAGTAAAATTTTTGTGACAAAAGCTTAAATGTTTATTTTTTTCCTTCCACAAATACAAAAATTCCTTTGAAGCACCTGAAGGGTTAATAAAATTCTTGAATGTGGTTTTGAGCACCTTGAGGGGTGCAGTTTTTAAAATAGCGTAACTTTTGGGGATTTTCTGCCATATCGGCTCCTCGAAGGGGCTTCAAATGTGATATGGTCCCTAAAAAAATGGTTTTGTAAATTTTGTTGGAAAAATGAGAAATCGCTGGTCAACTTTTAACCCTTACATCTTACTAACAATAAAATTATGTTTCAAAGATTGTGCTGATGTAAAGTGGACATGTGGGGAATGTTATTTGTTAACTATTTTGTGTGATATAACTCTCTGATTTAAGGACATAAAAAAGGTTCAAAATTGCAAAACTTTCAAAATTGTTGTCAAATTTCCATTTTTTCCCAAATAAACGCAAGCTATATCAAGTAATTTTTACCACTATAATGAAGTACAATATGTCACGAAAAAACTTTCTCAGAATCACCGGGATCCATGGAAGCATTCCAGATTTATTACCACATAAATTGACGGTGATCAGAATTGTAAAATTTGGCCTGGTGATTAACTTTGGGGGGTAAAGGGGGTTAAGGCAGCAAATCTATTGATTACTTTGGGTAAATGCTTCATTTTTCTATGAACATAAAGGGAGTGGGACCATTAGTCAGTGTCTTTATGCAAAAAAAAAAAACAATTATGGTGAAAAATAATTTAGAGAAGTTGGCAAGTATGTTTTTGCATTTATTTTGCTAAGTCTTCCCCATAGTGTACAAGGACTTATGAATATATTACATATTGCACATAGATATTACATATTGTAGATTCTTAAGCCAGTTGCATACAACAGCAGCTTGGTTAGTATCTGTAAGAACTATGCATGGGTACAAATTATGTAAGAGGTCAAAACACTTATGCACTTCATAGTGCTCAATGAATTCAGCTCTGTGAACTAGCACTAGGACAATACATCACTCAATACTTACTCAATACGCCTTACTCATTACTATGCTATGTGAATACTGCATATAATCTAGGTAAGGTGGTACTGTTTGAGTTCAAAATTGTATTATTTTGGTACCATAACTGTGGGAATATTATACATTGACCTACTGCAGCTAAGAAAAAGTTTGAAACTTTAACATGAGGTTCTGGCAGGGACGGTGTTTGGACCAAGCAGACCAGGCAGATGCCAGGGGCCCCCACCTACAAAGGGGGCCCCCTGCATCTGCAGTCCATTTATGAAGTGCCCAGAGGGTGTACAGCAGTGAATAATGCTGTGCATTTCTCTGTAGTCCGGAGCGTCTGTCTCGCAAAGCCCCTTGAGCCCCTCTGTCTCTCCTTGCAGTCAGGTTAAAAGTTGAGAGTGAGGGGGAGGGGCCGATTACAGCACAGTGAGAGCCAGGAAGATGCCTGAACTTCTGTCTCCTCCTGAGTCCTGATCATGGCTGCTCCTAGCACTGTCCTGAGAATGGATATGCCTAAGTGAAGCCACAGAACCTGGTAAGAGCAGGTGCGGCGGTAGCGGCAGCGGCTGCGGGCTGAGCTGGGGCGGTAGTGGCCGGGGGCTAGAGCGGGGCAGCAAGTATCGGACGGTTGTCTTGTCGCCGTCCCTCTGAAGTCCTCAGTGAGCATCTTCCCTGGCACTGGTAAGTCGCTCTAGCTCTCAGTTGCTTCCACGGTCTCCTGCTGCCTCTGTCCCGGTCTGCTGACTCATCGTGACTGGTGCTCCCCACCCCTTTTATACTGGCCCCTCCCCTAGCCCATCTGTCTATCTCAACGGTCCGTCCCCGAACTCTGTCCCCTGGGAATAGTTTCCCCCGGAACCTAGATGTCGGCTCCCTTGGTTCCGGCCCGGACACTCGACGGGGGCCGCTCCTCCCACAAGCGCGCCAAAATACTCAGAAACCACCAGAGCATGCTCGGGGAAACCTGAGTAATGAGCACACTCGTTCATCTAGTCCAGATCTTTGTGGCTCAGTTGACAGGACAGTCCTTCTAGAATGAGACTATTGGCAGGTATATATATTATAAAATTGCAACAATTGTAAAATGATTACACCTTATTACCACCACTTGGTAGGCCACTTACATCTGTATGTTTGGAGAAAGAATTTCCCATAAGAGGTGTAGGGTAAGGCTACTTTCACATTAGCGTTTTTTAGTGCTGCGCTTCGTGCCCAGTAGAAACGCATGCAAAAATGCATCATGTGTTTTGCATGCATTTGCGTTTTTTAGGAGCATGCATTTTAACCAGTTTCTAACCATGTTAACTCTAGTCCATGCGCATGCCTGTGTTCCCATAGACTTTAATGTGTTATTTTGGTGCATTCCATGCGCAAGCGTGAGCATGAGTTTTTTTACGCCGTTGGACGGACCCAAAAATGCAACAGAATGCGTCTGGTGCGCCTAGGCGCACACTACAAAATAACGCATTCGAACGAAAACGCATACAAATGCGTGCAAACACTAGACCATGCGCCCACCATGTTAAACGTAGGGGCGCATGGCGCATGCGCATGGATGCGCACGATGCGCTGCACAAAAAATGCTAATGTGAAACCAGCCTAACTTATAAGGTGCCATCCTGAGCTGCTACATATATAGGTCACTCTTTGCGTACTGGTTGTTTATTTTTCTTACTTTTTTTTGTTACCATGCAAAATGGACTACATAATTTTTTTCATTAAAAGTGGCATAATTCCGATTCTAATTGTGATTGCATAGTTAAACCGATGTACTTCTAATTCATGCAGTCAGTGTTTTCCAGCCTATAAAGATCTATAATAATCACGGTTTGCACTCTCCCGCTCGCTCTGTGTGCATCAGCTTTCTTTCCTGAGAACTAATCATTTTTATATTTCCCTGCGCAGCCTATTGAGTGACTAACATTAAAACACTGCAAATACAATTACATCTCGAGCGCTTTATACCGCTTGTAAAATACACCGAAAGTCTGGATAATTTATACCATAAAGCACTGTTATGATTGCATTGTTAATAATAGTTGTAATTATAGAACACTCTCTTAGGAACAACCTACATAAAATCAAGTAATATTATGTCCCTTGTAACCTTCAAACTACACGGTCCTGGGAGTTTACTTAGTCTTATTGTCATTTTAACCTGTGAATTGCGGGACTTAGCATATGGTGAAATGATATAGTATAGTAGTGTAAGGTCTATAGTACTGACAATGGGTTTTAATTAAGCATACTGTAATTTACACTTGACACTTATTACATGCCTTCGCATGTAATAACATCACACTAAAGAATAACTCCATGGGAACATAATGTGTCTCCTCCTGGGAACCTCTTCTTTCATTGCAACTCCATTATAATAAAGAGTAGCTATTATTTTATGACATAATTAGATTCTGTCATGGCACAGTTGAAAGAGATCCCAGGAATAGGGGCTCCTTCCCTATATCTAAAGCTATCCCTGCTCCCCAGATTACTTGTTATGGTGATGATGCCGGGTCCACGTGCTTTACTGAGCTTCAAAATCATCCCTTATCTGTCCCCTTCTTCACCAAGGGAAATGGGGAGTAGCAGTGTTTATGAATACATGAATACACAAACTCAACTAACAAGGGAAGACATACAGGGATAAATAAAAATACCACTCATACAAATATGCACTCATAAACAACAGATTGGAACACTGGGAAATAAAGAGAGGAAAAACTAAATAGGAGAGGATGAGGATATACACACAGACAAATCACCAAGCAACAGTCTTTAGAGCAGCACTTCAAACACCTCCTATCAACCAACACCTCCAAGTCCTGAACCAGGCAGTATAAAACTAACACTGGCAATCCCTGCTTGCCAGAGGTGAGTATACAGTGGGGTAAAAAGTATTTAGTCAGCCACCAATTGTGCAAGTTCTCCCACTTACAGAGATGAGAGAGGCCTGTAACTGACATCATAGGTAGACCACAACTATGAGAGTCAAAATGAGAAAACAAATCCAGAAAATCACCTTGTCTGATTTGGAAAGATTTTTTTTTGCAAATTATGGTGAAAAATAAGTATTTGGTTACCTAAAAACATGCAAGATTTCTGGCTCTCACAGACCTGTAACTTCGGCTCCCTTGTCACATGACTAGGGGGGCACCGATGTATTAGCATGATAACCCCGGATCCACAGGAGACCCCTGTAGTTGACATTGCTGATCTGTTATGAGCGCCACTCTGTTCCCGCCGCTCATAGCAGATGATCATTTTAACTACAAAAATGATCATGTTAGCTACATAAAGCAGGGATGATGCTCTGCTATGTGCAGCACAGGCAATCGGATGATTGCTGCTTCTAGTCTCCCATGGAGACTATTGAAGCAAGTAAAAAGTAAAAAAAAGTTTTTTAAAAAATATAAACGTTCAAATCACCCCCCGCCCTTTTGGGTCATTCAAGATAAAACAATAAAAAAACTACTTTACCATTATCTCGGTATGGTGAAGTGGTGGATGTCTACTATATTGTGACCATTTTTTGCTAATGAGTATTATATTGTTTTGGGAATATTGCAATATTTTCTTCTTTTTAACTATTATTATTAAGGTACAGTATATATTTTCATGTTTTTTTTTCTATATGTTAGGCTAGTTTCACACTTGCTTTTTTTTGCAGCGCGTTTTTCCCGCAAAAAAACGCATTGAAAAAACGCATACAAAAGCATACAACTGCTGCGTTTTTTTCAAGCATTTTTATGAGCATGCATGAAAAAAACGCAGCGTTTTTATGCGTTTGTATGCGTTTTTAGTGCGTTTTTACCGCGTTTGCGTTTTTTTCCAACATTAGGTGGCCCCTCACACTAACCCAAACCATGACTTTACTAACCCTAACCCTGACCCTAACCCTAACCCTAACCCTGACCCTAACCCTAACCCTAACCCTGACCCTAACCCTTAACCAAATCATACTTAACCCTAACCCAAACCCTAAACCCTAACTAACCCTAACCCTAACCCTAACCCTAACCCTGACCCTAACCCTAACCCTAACCCTGACCCTAACCCTAACCCTAACCCTGACCCTAACCCTTAACAAAACCATACTTAACCCTAACCCTGACCCTAACCCTAACCCTGACCCTAACCCTAACCCTAACCCTGACCCTAACCCTAACCCTGACCCTAACCCTTAACCAAACCATACTTAACCCTAATCCTGACCCTAACCCTGACCCTAACCCTTAACCAAACCATACTTAACCCTAACCCTGACCCTAACCCTAACCCTAACCCTGACCCTAACCCTTAACCAAACCATACTTAACCCTAACCCTAACCCTGACCCTAACCCTTAACCAAACCATACTTAACCCTAACCCTGACCCTAACCCTGACCCTAACCCTTAACCAAACCATACTTAACCCTAACCCTGACCCTAACCCTAACCCTGACCCTAACCCTTAACCAAACCATACTTAACCCTAACCCTGACCCTAACCCTGACCCTAACCCTTAACCAAACCATACTTAACCCTAACCCTGACCCAAACCCCAACCCTAACCCTGACCCTGACCCTAACCCTAACCCTAAACCCCCTTAACTAACCCTAACTCTAACCCAAACCCCTAAATTCCATGGTTAAAAAAAAAAAACGCATATGCAAAAAAACGCATACATGAGCATGCCAGTGCGCACATATGCGCATCCATAGGCTATAATGGCCATTTTTAGCGCAAAACGTGCGCATATGTGCGCATGCGCTTTTTTGCAGGGCCAAAAAATGCAACATGCTGCGTCTGGAAAATACAAACGCACACCCCAAAAAAACGCAGCGCATGAAAATCGCATACATGCGCTTACAAGCGCGCAGGTATGCGCACCCATGTTAAATATAGGGGAAAAAACGCATGCGCACATATGCGTTTTTTTCCAGCGCTAAAAAACGCAAATGTGAAACCAGCCTTAGACAGCATTTCTTCTCTAGTACTATAAACAATAAATCGAGCGCAGGTCAAAGAAATGCACTTCTTCATTCGATACCGGGGTTTTCAGACTTCCCGGCTCCATTCTGCATTGATGAGGGTCCCAGCAGTCAGACCCCCAGTGATCAGTAAGTTCTCCTATCAATAGGGGCTAACTTTTAATTCTTGGAATGACCCTTTAAATATGATTTAGAAGAGCATCGAATATGAACATCAATACAGGGGGACAACCAAATAGAGATTTTCCTATAATAGAATGCAAATCGACAGATCACAATAAATCCAAATATTGACTTGCGTGGATTAAAAAGAGATTTCAGCTTTAAAACCTTCACAATTGTGAATGCTGCTCTGGAATATAGCACCTGCTATAATTTGGGATTTGTACCAGATAATTGATAATGCAATGTATTTATAATGCAATGTATTTATAAAGTTACTCAAACTTTTTACTCTGGACGCTTTTGTATGTAATGATAAATTAAGGCAATTAGTATTACCAGTAGAGTTGAGCGAAACGGGTTGAAAAATTTCAAAAGTCGCCGACTTTTAGCAAAGTCGGGTTTCATGAAACAAAACCCGACCCTAGGATGAGGTCAGCCACGAGGTCGGCGACTTACGTGCCAAAGTCGCGTTTCAAAAGTTTGTTTTGTGCTCTTTTTCAGCCAATCAGGATCCACGGACACTGTGGGCAACATGATGACATAGGCAGTGGTCACCACCATCTTTCAGAAGGGCATGCAAGTGATTGGCTTGCTTTGGTGGGCGTCACAGGGGTTATAAAAGGGCGTGCACGCCGACCGCCATCTTACTTCTGCCGATCTTAGCATAGGGAGAGGTTGCTGCTGCTGATTCTGTACGGAGAGCGTTAGGCAGGGAAGAAGAAAAAAAAACTGCTTCTGCTGCTAGTGATTTTGCCTGTACAACACACCAGTCACTGTGTGTGCAGTGCAAGGGGAGGCTATATTGTGGTGGATCAGCGGTGTTGGTTGTTAGGCTGCCTTCTAAGGCTTCCTGACAGCTGCAGTTTACCCACTGCTCTGCAAACTGCTTTTTTAAAAGCAATCCCAATTTTTTTTTTTGTCCTGCTGAGGTACTGAGCGTGCATTTTTTCACACCATACAGCGGTGTACGCTCCTCACACAGTACCGTGTAACGGCTGTTATCACGGCCACAGTGAAGCTATCTGTGTGTCACTCTGTGAGAATAAGTCGAGGACATGTTCCGTTCTTACAGACCTGCACCTACTAGTTTTGTCTAGCTTTCAAACAGTTAAATATATTTGCTGTTTGATCACATTCAAAACTATAGAGAGACAGCGTGTGTCAGTCCGTATACTTAAAAAACACAGAGCTTGAAAATTTTACGTACACCGGACAGCCGTGTACGTGCACACTCCTCTCAGTACCGTGTAACGGCTGTTATCACGGCCACAGTGAAGCTATCTGTGTGTCACTGTGGAAGGATAAGTGGAGGACTTGTTCCGTTCTTACAGACCTACACTCTAGGGAGATTCCTATTCTGCCCAATTCTACATACACCTTGTAGTTTGTGATACACTAGCCAATTTCTGCCTGTGACATAGCGCTGTGATATTCAGTGGGCCTCACACAATCCAAAAGTGTCCAGTGTAAACTAGTGTGTGCAGAAATTCAAAATCTCCCTTATCCTGTAGTCACTTTTTTCACACCTGTGCCATCGAGCCTGTGACATAGCGCTGTGATATTCAGTGGGCCTCACACAATCCATAAGTGTCTAGTGTCCACAAGTGTGTGCAGAAATTCAAAATCTCTGTGATCCTGTAGTCACTTTTTTCACACCTGTGCCATCGAGCCTGTGACATAGCGCTTTGATATTCAGTGGGCCTCACACAATCCAAAAGTGTCCAGTGTCCACTAGTGTGCAGAAATTCAAAATCTCCCTCATCCTGTAGTCACTTTTTTCACACCTGTGCCATCGAGCCTGTGACATAGCGCTCTGATAGTCAGTGGGCCTCACACAATCCAAAAGTGTCCAGTGTCCACTAGTGTGTGCAAAAATTCAAAATCTCCCTTATCCTGTAGTCACTTTTTTCACACCTGTGCCATCGAGCCTGTGACATAGCACTCTGATATTCAGTGGGCCTCACACAATCCAAAAGTGTCCAGTGTCCACTAGTGTGTGCAAAAATTCAAAATCTCCCTTATCCTGTAGTCACTTTTTTCACACCTGTGCCATCGAGCCTGTGACATAGCGCTCTGATATTCAGTGGGCCTCACACAATCCAAAAGTGTCCAGTGTCCACTAGTGTGTGCAGAAATTCAAAATCTCCCTTATCCTGTAGTCACTTTTTTCACACCTGTGCCATCGAGCCTGTGACATAGCGCTGTGATATTCAGTGGGCCTCACACAATCCGTAAGTGTCCAGTGTCCACAAGTGTGTGCAGAAATTCAAAATCTCTGTGATCCTGTAGTCACTTTTTTCACACCTGTGCCATCGAGCCTGTGACATAGCGCTCTGATATTCAATGGGCCTCACACAATCCAAAAGTGTCCAGTGTCCACTAGTGTGTGCAGAAATTCAAAATCTCCCTTATCCTGTAGTCACTTTTTTCACACCTGTGCCATCGAGCCTGTGACATAGCGCTCTGATATTCAGTGGGCCTCACACAATCCAAAAGTGTCCAGTGTCCACTAGTGTGTGCAGAAATTCAAAATCTCCCTTATCCTGTAGTCACTTTTTTCACACCTGTGCCATCGAGCCTGTGACATAGCGCTGTGATATTCAGTGGGCCTCACAAAATCCATAAGTGTCCAGTGTCCACAAGTGTGTGCAGAAATTCAAAATCTACCCTGTCCTATAGACATCTTGTACCTTGTTTTACATTACTATATAGTTTGTTGGATTTTGTCTACATTTCTACAAAAAATGAGGAAGGCTGGTGGAAGAGGCCGTGGAATTGGGTGGGGGTTGGCAGCTGGTAATGATGGTGTTGGTGGTGGATCTGATGGTAGTGGCAAGAGCAAAATAGGACCGAATGCAGGAGGTGTTGAGCCTGCGTCATCGTCTGGCTTCATAAGGCTTCGAAGGCTTAGTTTTCTAGGAGTTGGCAAACCGCTTTTAAAGCCAGAGCATCAGGAAAAAGTTTTGTCTTACATTGCTGACTCAGCCTCCAGCTCTATCGCCTCCTCTTCTAAAGTTGTAAAAAGTAAAAGCACTGAGTCGTCATTGGAGGCTCATGTTCATGAACCACACCTTTCCTTGTGTCCTTCACCCCAACCAAGATTGAAGGATGACGCAGGCCATACTACTGATTACTCCATGGAGCTGTTTTCACATACCATGCCTGGATTATCAAGTGAAATGGTGAATTACCCAGGCCAAGATGAATCTGACATGGAGTGCACTGATGCACAGCCGCTGATAGATGATTCTGCTGGTACATTCACTCAGAGCACTACATTGTCCTCGCAGTGTAAAGAGCCAGATTCTGACCCTGATGAGACTCAGGTGCCCCTTCCCGCACACTATACCACCATACACGGTGACACAGAGGAAGGTGCACATGACATTGAAGAGGAGGTGATGGATGACCCAGTTGTTGACCCAGAATGGCATCCATTGGGGGAAGAGGGTGCTGCTTCCAATAGCTCAGATGAGGAGCATCCACAGCAGACATCGACATCGCAACAGCTGTTATCTGGCAGGCCCGGAGCACTCCAAAGACAGGTTCCAAAAATCAAAAGAGTTGCTGGACAGCTTGTCCAGAGGGTCAAAAGATCACAGCGTGCTAGGCCGCAAAATGTCTGCCAAAGTAGGAAGAGTGCAGTGTGGCACTTTTTTGAACAAAATCCTCATGATCAGGCCAAGGTTATCTGTAAGAAGTGCGCAAAGACCTTTAGCCGAGGGAAAAATCTGAAAAATTTGAATACCAGTTGCATGCTTAGACATTTAACCACCATGCACTTGCAAGCGTGGACACAACACCAAACCTCAAGTGCCACATGTGCAACTGATCACAAGGAAGGTAGTCAGCAACGCTACATTGTTTCCCCCACTGTAAGCCCACCGGTTAGCACAGCAGCAAATGTTGAGGTGTCGTTGCAAGGCCACAGCAGTCAGGGAATCCCACTGTTATATCAACGAAAGACTGATTCTAGGCCATCAGAAAGAACACCAACTCCATCACCATCATCAACCCTTTCTCAGTCTGCCCTGTCCACCGCTACTTCCACCATATGCAGCTCTCAAGTCCAGCTCACCCTCCCAGACACTATGAGTAGGTCAAGAAAGTTCTCAGTCTCTCATCCGCGTACACTGGGTTTGAACGCCACATTGCCAAACTAATCTCGTTTGAGATGATGCCCTTTCGGTTGGTGGAAAGCACAGCTTTCCGCGAACTCATGGCCTATGCAGTACCACGCTATGACCTACCCAGTCGCCACTTCTTCTCTCGCAAAGCCATCCCAGCCCTCCACCATCATGTGAAAGACCGCATTGTCCATGCACTCAAGCAGTCAGTGAGCGGAAAGGTGCACCTCACACTTGATGCATGGTCCAGTCGGCATGGCCAGGGCCGTTACGTGTCCATCACTGCGCATTGGGTTGATGTGGTGGATGCAGGGTCCACAGGTGATAGCGGTGGTTGGACAGTGCTGCCTAGCCCACGGTATAGGAAACAGTTGGCTGTAGGCGTTCGACCCTCCTCTTCCTCCTCCTCCAGAAGCGAAAGCTCGTCCACAGAGCGCAGTCGTACGAGCACTCCATCTGCAGCTGCCACTGTTGCACACGAGGTGTCCCCCTATCGAGCAGCTAGTGGAAAGGATCAGCAGGCTGTGTTGCAGATGATGTGTTTGGGCGACAGACACACCGCCGAGGTGCTGGCCGAGTACTTGAAGCGACAAACTGAGTCATGGCTGGGCAGTGTACATCTTGAGGCAGGCAAGGTAGTTAGTGATAACGGCCGTAATTTTGTGGCAGCCATAGCCCTTTCAAAACTCAGCCACATACCTTGCTTGGCTCACACCTTGAGCCTGGTGGTGCAGTGCTTCCTCAATAATTATCCGGAGTTAACAGCCCTGCTCCAGAAGGTGCGAAGACTGTGTGCACACATCCGGCGGTCGCCTGTACACTCCATTCGTATGCAGAAGCTGCAGCGATTGCTCCACCTTCCCAACCACCGCCTCATTATCGACATTGCATCAAGGTGGAACTCCACCCTGCACATGGTGGAGCGGCTGTGCGAGCAGAGGCAGGCCATAATGCATTTGTGGGAGGATACACGGCCAGGAACTTTGAGAGCAGACATGGAGTTGACAGGTGTGCAGTGGTCGAAGCTGAAAGACCTCTGTAAAGTCCTTCAGTATTTTGAGGAATGCACACGGCTGGTAAGCGCAGACGACGCCATCCTAAGCATGAGCATCCCACTTATGCGTCTGCTCATGCAAACTTTGACGCACCTTAAGGAGCAGGCGTCTGCAGCCAATGTTGACGAGGAGGAAGAGGTGGAGGGAATCCTTGATGACATTCAGCCATTGTCTGCTCAGGGACCTCTCCTGGATGAGGTGGAGGAAGAAGAGGAGGAGGAGGATGATGATGGGGATGATTACTTAGGGGAGGAGGATGCATCTCGTGGGGCAAGTGAAAATGTTGGCGTGGCAAGGTCTGGTACAGGGTTTGTGCGTGACTGGAGGGATGTGGATTTGCCAGAAAGTGCTCCTCCAACCAGCACTCGCAGTGCATCATTGACACCGGGAACATTGGCCCACATGTCAGATTATGCCTTGCAGATCCTAAAAAGGGACCCCCGCATTGCCAAAATGATGAACGATGACGACTATTGGTTGGCCAGCATCCTGGATCCACGCTATAAAGGCAAATTACAAAACATCATGCCACAGGAGAACTTTGACCTAATATTGGCTAATAAACAAGCAACTCTGGTAAATCGGTTGCTTGAGGCATTCCCAGCACACAGCAGCGGTGATGGTTCTCACACGAGCCGTACGGGCCGGGGGCAGCTTGGCAGAGGTATTCATGGTGCACACAGCAGAAGTGGCGTTGGAGACAGGGGTTTCATGACATTCTTGTGGACTGATTTTTCAAGTACCGCTCACACAACTGGTAATACTGCATCGATGGAAAGTGACAGGAGACAGCAGTTGTCAACTATGGTTACAAACTACTTTTCGTCCCATATCGATGTTCTCCCACACAGGTCATTCCCCTTTGACTATTGGGCCGCTAAACTGGACACCTGGCCTGAATTGACACAATATGCCTTACAGGAGCTCGCTTGCCCAGCTGCAAGTGTGCTATCGGAAAGAGTCTTCAGTGCAGCTGGATCAATCCTGACAGAAAAAAGGACCCGTCTGTCAACCCAAAATGTGGATGATCTAACCTTCATTAAAATGAACCATGCATGGGTTTCCAAGGATTTTGTCCCACCTTCCCCTGATGACACATAGGGTGACAGAAAAATGGCTTGCTTTGGTCCACCTCTTCCTGGGACTTTTGCATCAGCTGAATGTCCAACATCAACATATGCCACTTTCTAAAACTCCCTAACTGTGCTGCCTCCCCCCCCATTGCCGGGGTCACCACCTAGCGCACGACACCGTGCGAGTGCTGTTGCCCTGGACAGGTGGGTAGGCCGACTCTTGGGCGCGGGCACTGGCACAGGGTCCCTCATAGTGCAATCAAGTGTCTCTGACGGTGGTGGTGCACACCCGCCGTCAGACACACCGCTGTACTATGAGGGGCCCAGTGCCAGTACCGACGCCCATGTGTGGGCCCCCCTTGCTTGGGCAGGGCCCCAGCATTTGCAATCTTTACCTCTCCCTGCTCCTCCGCTGTGTAGTCTGGGCCGTCAAATCCATACTGTGCCTGACACCGTCTGAGCCTGCCTCCTGATGTATAGACATATATTTTGAATGTGTACGCTATCCATACATGTTATCCGGGGATACGGTACCCTTTCTCACCTTTGTGCAATCACGTGCAATCCATACTGGGCCTAACACCGTCTGAGCCTGCCTCCTGATGTATAGACATATATTTTGAATGTGTACGCTATCCATACATGTTATCCAGGGATACGGTACCCTTTCTCACCTTTGTGCAATCACGTGCAATCCATACTGGGCCTAACACCATCTTAGCCTGCCTCCTGATGTATAGACATATATTTTGAATGTGTACGCTATCCATTCATGTCATCCGGGGATACGGTACCCTTTCTCACCTTTGTGCAATCACGTGCAATCCATACTGGGCCTAACACCGTCTGAGCCTGCCTCCTGATGTATAGACATATATTTTGAATGTGTGCGCTATCCATACATGTTATCCGGGGATACGGTACCCTTTCTCACCTTTGTGCCATCACGTGCAAGCCATACTGGGCCTAACACCGTCTGAGCCTGCCTCCTGATGTATAGACATATATTTTGAATGTGTACGCTATCCATACATGTTATCCGGGGATACGGTACCCTTTCTCACCTTTGTGCAATCACGTGCAAGCCATACTGGGCCTAAGACCATCTGAGCCTGCCTCCTGATGTATAGACATATATTTTGAATGTGTACGCTATCCATACATGTTATCCGGGGATACGGTACCCTTTCTCTCCTTTGTGCAATCACATGCAAGCCATACTGGGCCTAACACCGTCTGAGCCTGCCTCCTGATGTATTGACATATATTTTGAATGTGTACGCTATCCATACATGTTATCCGGGGATACGGTACCCTTTCTCACCTTTGTGCAATCACGTGTAATCCATACTGGGTGTGAGAACGGCTGGCGAGCTGTTAAGCAAGCTACAGCACCTGTGGTTTGCACACATAAGTTTTTCATTTTTTCAGGAATGACGGTTAGGCCTAATTCCGGAACTGCGGTTGACCTGCACTTACTGGGAAATCATCGTTCGCGGGTAATAATTGTAATCAGTGATCCCCATCACTAACGTTGTTCAGCGGGTTATCTGCACCTGTAAGCGACAAACGCTGGCCTTTTCAGTATAGCGCACATGCAGCCACGGACATGTAAGGGCATGACACACCAGTTATTGGCCAATCTCATGTGCCAGAGCCTCACTTGTCCCTCTAGTAAGCCGGACTCGGACCGCGGGGCATTACGGAGTCTCGTTCGTTAACGGAACTAAGCTTGCAATGTGTTGTTTCTTTTCTGTAGCTGGCATGGTTGAGGTTTCCCAGGTGGAGTCGAATTTAACCGTAGGCTCCACTCCTGGTGGTGCCCTTCTGGACATTCCTTTAAGGTTCAGCTTTGCAACCATACTGCCCATATAAAACAAACACTTTGCCTTCATGAACGCTGTTTGGAGGGTCATGACTCGTGGGAATAACGCCGCCCAATCAGTTAACCTGCTAGAGAGATCCTTCGTTGCTCCCAAGCATGACATCACACTCCCTAGGAGGAAGGTAATGCCACTGTGGCGACTGTACTCCTGGGGGCGACACAAGTGCACTGATGCCCAGCCACTGCTCGATGAATCTGCTGGTACATTGACCCAGACCACTACATTCCCCTCGCACGCTACACGGCCTGAATCTGACCCTGATGAAACTCAGGTTACCCTTCCCATATACAGTTTCATCTTACACGGTGACAAAGAGGAAGCTGCAGATGAAAGTGCAGGTTCGGCCCACCCGCCATCAGACACACCACCGTACTATCAGCGGCCCTGTGCCAGTGCCGTCGCCAATGAGTGGGCCCCCCTGCTTGCTCAGGATCACAGCACTTGCAAGGTTGAAATACTGTGCAGTGAGATGGAAGATGGGGATGACGAGGAGTCCAGACTAGTACAGGGATTCCCTAGCGAGGAGACTTATTTGATTGTTTTCAATGTTGGGACAGCAATTTTTGGGGAGCACTATACTCTGGTGAATGATAGATGGGGCCCACCATACACTGGAACATTCCAAAGGTGGACATCAGACACTGGAGCAGCATTTACAGGGCCCATTATACACTAGAGCATTAGAAATGGGGCCCATTATGTTTGGAGCATTATTTGGGCCCATAAGACAGTTGAGCTTCATCCATGGGGACCAACATATACTGTAGCATTATGTGGAGCTCATCATATACTGTTTCAAACATTATATGGGACCAATGATTCTGTATGGAGAAATAGATGGGCCTCGTCATGAGATGTAAAAAGTGAAGTTGTCATGATCCAGGACGGGATTTCGCTTTGACCCGTCCTGGTTATACTATGGGTTAATTGTGCTGCCTCTCTCTGGCAGCAGGAGGCTATTTAGTGCTCACTGGACCTGGGTCCGGTGTCAGTTATACTCCTGCCCTCGGCTGAGTTAAGTGACCTCTTGTATACGTGTGCCTTGTGCCTGATATCTTGCTTGCTTGTTCGGTTGTTGATCTGGTTCTGTCCCTGTTACGAGTTCTGCCTGACCCTCTTGTACTGCGCTACTTCTCGTGTATGACTCTCTGCTTGTGACCCGACTCCTCTCTGCTCGTCCACTTGGTACCACGTCGCCCTCTTGTGTATGACCTTTGGCTCTGTCTGACTACCCGTCTGTTTGTCCCTCCTGTACCTCGTTTGCCCGTACTGCTGTGACCTCTGTTTTGCCTGACTCTGAGTTGTTGTATGGTGTCCTGTCCTATCTGAATACAGGACGCTAAGCCCCGCCCCCTTGCAGTCACATGACCATAGGTCCCGTGCAAGCTTACTCATTTTCAGTGTCCGCAGGTCCTATGCCTCTTTACTTTCCAGTGCTGACTGGACCCTGACACTATTAGCCTAAAGCACGCATGGTCACCGCTGCTGCCCTGCTCCCCAGGTAACTTTTAGCACTGCTTCTGTACTCAGGACACGCGCACTGGCTCTATGAGCAAGTGCAATGCGGTGTCTCTGACAGAAGTATTTTTCATTGTACTATACCGCTATTTCTCTGCCGTATCGGAGCATGATGAGTAGAGTTGAGCGATACCGTCCGATACTTCAAAGTATCGGATCGGAATGGATCGGCCGATCTTTAAAAAAAGTATCGGTATCGCCGATTCCGATACCGGAAGTCCCATTCAAGTCTATGGGACTTCCGGTATCGGAATAAGAAAAACCCTGTTTTTGCCTTGTACAGCCTCTCTGGGGTCTGTACGGGCCTTTCGGGGGGCTGTGCGTGCCTGCCAGGGGGTCTGTGCAGGCTCCGGTGGTCTGTGCCGGCCTGCCGGGGGGATGTGCAGGCTCCGGTGGGCTGTGCCGGCCTGCCGGGGGGCTGTGCCGGCCTGCCGGGGGGCTGTGCAGGCTCCGGGGGGCTGTGCCGGCCTGCCGGGGGGCTGTGCCGGCCTGCCGGTGGTCTGTGCAGGCTCTGGTGGTCTGTGCCGGCCTGCCGGGGGGCTGTGCCGGCCTGCCGGTGGTCTGTGCAGGCTTCGGGGGTCTGTGCAGGCATCGTCCGATGGGACTACAAGTCCCATCGGGCGATGCCTGCTACCATGACAGTGATTGACACATTAGCCAATGATGGGACAGTAGTAGTCCCATCATCCGGCTAATGTGTTGAATGTAAAAAAAAAAAAAAAATTACATGCTACATACATGCTACATTCATACTACATAAATACTACATGCAACATACATACTACATATATACTACATACATACTACATGCATGCTACATACATACTGCATGCTACATACATACTACATGCTACATACATACCACATATATACTACATACATACTACATGCATGCTACATACATACCACATACATACTACATACATACTACATACATACTACATGCATGCTACATGCATGCTACATGCTACATACATAACACATATATACTACATGCATGCTACATACATACTACATGCTACATACATACCACATACATACTACATGCATGCTACATACATACTACATGCATGCTACATACATACTACATGCTACATACTACATATATACTACATGCATGCTACATACATACTACATGCTACATACATACTACATATATACTACATACATGCTACATACATACTACATATATACTACATGCATGCTACATACATACTACATGCTACATACATACTACATATATACTACATGCATGCTACATACATACTACATGCTACATACATACTACATACATACTACATGCATGCTACATACATACTACATGCTACATGCATGCTACATACATACTACATACATACTACATGCTACATACATACCACATATATACTACATACATACTACATGCATGCTACATACATACCACATACATACTACATACATACTACATACATACTACATGCATGCTACATGCATGCTACATGCTACATACATAACACATATATACTACATGCATGCTACATACATACTACATGCTACATACATACCACATACATACTACATACATACTACATATATACTACATGCATGCTACATACATACTACATGCTACATACATACTACATATATACTACATACATACTACATGCTACATACATACCACATATATACTACATACATACTACATGCATGCTACATACATACCACATACATACTACATACATACTACATACATACTACATGCATGCTACATGCATGCTACATGCTACATACATAACACATATATACTACATGCATGCTACATACATACTACATGCTACATACATACCACATACATACTACATGCATGCTACATACATACTACATGCATGCTACATACATACTACATGCTACATACTACATATATACTACATGCATGCTACATACATACTACATGCTACATACATACTACATATATACTACATACATGCTACATACATACTACATATATACTACATGTATGCTACATACATACTACATGCTACATACATACTACATATATACTACATGCATGCTACATACATACTACATGCTACATACATACTACATACATACTACATGCATGCTACATACATACTACATGCTACATGCATGCTACATACATACTACATACATACTACATGCTACATACATACCACATATATACTACATACATACTACATGCATGCTACATACATACCACATACATACTACATACATACTACATACATACTACATGCATGCTACATGCATGCTACATGCTACATACATAACACATATATACTACATGCATGCTACATACATACTACATGCTACATACATACCACATGCATGCTACATACATACTACATGCATGCTACATACATGCTACATACTACATATATACTACATGCATGCTACATACATACTACATGCTACATACATACTACATATATACTACATGCATGCTACATACATACTACATGCTACATACATACTACATATATACTACATGCATGCTACATACATACTACATGCTACATACATACTACATATATACTACATGCACGCTACATACATACTACATGCTACATACATACTACATATATACTACATGCATGCTACATACATACTACATGCTACATACATACTACATATATACTACATGCATGCTACATACATACTACATGCTACATGCATGCTACATACATACTACATACATACTACATGCTACATACATACCACATATATACTACATACATACAATACATTCATACAATACATACATAGACATACAGTACATATAACATAGAGTAACATACTTACCAATACTTGTCACATTGTTCCCCGAAGCCATTGTCTTTTCCGGAATAAATATTAACATAACAAACCACAAAAATACTCACCCACGATCCGAAGCAGTCCACGAGTGTGTCCCACGACGATCTTGGGTAGAGAACTGCAGCATCAGCTGATGCTGCCGTTCTCTACGGGCTGCAGGAATCCAATGACGGAAGGTAGGTATCCTTCCGCACTGTATTCCTCCGCCACTTAAAAAAAAAAAAGTCCCTAGTCTCACTTTATGCCATTGCTGTGTGGGAATTTCCCACGCAGCAATGGCATAAAGTGAGACTAGGGACTTTTTTTTTTTTTAAGTGGCGGAGGAATACAGTGCGGAAGGATACCTACCTTCCGTCATTGGATTCCTGCAGCCCGTAGAGAACGGCAGCATCAGCTGATGCTGCAGTTCTCTACCAAAGATCGTCGTGGGACACACTCGTGGACTGCTTCGGATCGTGGGTGAGTATTTTTGTGGTTTGTTATGTTAATATTTATTCCGGAAAAGACAATGGCTTCGGGGAACAATGTGACAAGTATTGGTAAGTATGTTACTCTATGTTATATGTACTGTATGTCTATGTATGTATTGTATGAATGTATTGTATGTATGTAGTATATATGTGGTATGTATGTAGCATGTAGTATGTATGTAGTATGTATGTAGCATGCATGTAGCATGCAGTATGTATGTAGCATGCATGTAGTATATATGTAGTATGTATGTAGCATGCATGTAGTATATATGTAGTATGTATGTAGCATGTAGCATGTATGTAGTATGTATGTAGTATGTATGTAGCATGTAGCATGTATGTAGTATATATGTGGTATGTATGTAGCATGTAGTATGTATGTAGTATGTATGTAGTATGCATGTAGCATGCAGTATGTATGTAGCATGCATGTAGTATATATGTAGTATGTATGTAGCATGCATGTAGTATATATGTAGTATGTATGTAGCATGTAGCATGTATGTAGTATATATGTAGTATGTATTTAGCATGTAGTATGTATGTAGCATGCATGTAGTATATATGTAGTATGTATGTAGCATGTAGTATGTATGTAGCATGCATGTAGTATATATGTAGTATGTATGTAGCATGTAGTATGTATGTAACATGCATGTAGTATGTATGTAGTATGTATGTAGTATTTTTTTTTTTTTTTTTTTAACATTTAACACATTAGCCGGATGATGGGACTACTACTGTCCCATCATTGGCTAATGTGTCAATCACTGTCATGGTAGCAGGCATCGCCAGATGGGACTTGTAGTCCCATCGGACAATGCTTGCACAGACCCCCGGACATCAGCACAGCCCCCCGGCAGGCCGGCACAGCCCCCCGGCAGGCCGGTACAGACCCCCACAGGGTGCACAGACCACCGGCAGGCCGGCACAGCCCCCCGGCAGGCCGGTACAGACCCCCACAGGGTGCACAGACCACCGGCAGGCCGGCACAGCCCCCCGGCAGGCCGGTACAGACCCCGGGCAGTCCACACAGCCCCCGGCAGGCCGGCAGAGACCCCCGGAAGGCCCGAAATGACGGCGCATCATGATGCGCACACACCGCGCATCATGATGACGTCAGGCTGTCAATCAACTTTGAACTTCCGATTCCGATGCCGAATTCCGATATTGAAAAAATATCGGAAGTCGGTATCGGAATTCCGATACAGCAAGTATCGGCCGATACCCGATACTTGCGGTATCGGAATGCTCAACACTAATGATGAGTTGTGGTATGTGTTAAAGGGGCGCTCTTTCGCCCAGGGCACATGAAAACCTGGAGCCAGCCCTACCCCCCCACAACTTTAGCCAAATAACCCCCATTTTTCAGTACGTAACTTGTATTATTAAGTTAATTAAGGTTGACAAGCTTAAGTAAGAAGAATTGATGCTTTTGGCATTCAAATGGGCACTGTAGGTGTGTTTCCTGTCCTCCTCTCACTGCCGACTTTTATTCCCCATTGACTTACATTGGGTTTCGTGTTTCGGGACGACACCGACTTTTCCCTATAATCGACCGATCTTGCTCGACCCAACTTTTGGAAAAGTCGGGTTTCACGAAACGAAACTCGACCCTAAAAAACCAAAAGTCGCTCAACTCTAATTACCAGTAGTCTCTCCCATTGGGCAGAATACTGACAATTTATTAGGTTTAATAGGTTTCCTATACAGAATTATCAGCTTTAGGGCTCATACTCACTTGCGAGAGACTGGCACGATTCTCGAGTGAGTCTCTCGCATGAAAATCTGGCACTGCTGCCCGCACTCGGACCGGAGCGTTGCGGCTAAATGTATTTCTATGCAGCCGCACGCTCCGGTCCCAGTGCCGGCGGCAATACCAGGTTTTCATGCGAGAGACTCACACAAGAATCGTGAGAGTCTCTCGCAAGTGAGTATGAGCCCTTAGTAAGAGCATTTTGCTTTCTATTTTCTAAGACCCCCCCAAAAAAGAAAAGGGACTCTGAACTGGAAATGTACTTGTAAACTTCAGTCATTTCTCCAGGTTCTTACATAGAAATGGACGTTTGCTATCAGCTATGATTTGCAGCCAGCTTCTCCAGAGCTAATAATATTTAGCTTCAATTTACACCCATGTTTTCACCCTCTGTTAACTCTGTCTTGTTGCCCCTGAAGCAGTTTATAATAAAACATGTCACGCTCCGGTAAGTCACGCATATCGCATTTTCTACGGCTCTGACTGGTATATAAACTCATTAATTAACATCTACTTGATCCTTGTATTTCAATTTTAAATGGAACCTCTATTTTGTGTCATCTTTTTAATTAAAAACACTGAGACCTCTTCACGACAAGGTACAGAGGCCACAACAATAAGTCATCGACCAATCAGATGTTTGCCTTCATGCAGATGTTGCACCATTTCATATAAACCATGCTGAGCGGCACTTCAGTTGTCCCGTGTCTGCTTCTATAGGCACAGCATCCCATATATCAGGGTGGGTGTGCCTGGTATTGATGTGAATACGACTGACCAGCCATGCCAGTCAAAGACATCTGCAAGGACAGGGCATTGTGTATTTGGTGACAATAAAGGAGATGTGAGCTCCCAGGAATTTGCAGAGGACTAGATGTTATCCATTGACCAAAAATCAATTTCCTTTCCTAAAGATAGACCATCAATGAAGTCATAGATGCTTCAGATAGGTAATTTCTCAAAATCTTTTGAGTATTGTGTACCTACAGAGGTCACCTCAGGTCTGAATATTTTGTGTATGCCCTAATCTGAGGGAGTATTCTTTGGTGCCAGATACCTTTACGTCAAACCTTCTAAACGTTAACATCATTTCGTGGAGGAGATGTGTGTATATTAATTGCCAGTAGCTATGCCCCTTTATCAGTTCACATTCCCCCAAACCTTATTTTCCACCTACTGAATGCGAGTTTAGATGTTGGGGGCATCTCAGCATCACGCACAAGAAACTTCTCGGAAGTTCTGTTTTCAGGAGGTTTCTGTGGCCATAAGGAGATGTGCCAACTCTTATGAGAGATCACGAAGGCTCCTCTTTTTCTAGGAGATTATTGGAGTCGCAGGAGAATTTGATTGGTAGAGATGATCAAATCTTTTGAAATCTCAATTCTCCACTTTTGGCAAAATTTGGCTTGCGCTGAATAAATTCACTATGAATTGCAAGTACTCCAATTGCCCTGAAATAATGTACGGTAAATAATAATCTAAGGTCTTCATAGACAGTATCTCACCCCTTTCAAGCACTTTAACACAACACAGTCTAAAATATGTCAAAGTGACCTGCACATTTATGGATATGGGTAATTGGATGTAAAAACATTTTTCACTGCTGTTTTGTCATGCACAATATCAGTACTATATCTACCAGAGTTTTTGGCTCTCTCCCTATTTCTATTGCTAGACTGTGAGCTGTGACATCCACTCACTAAAGAAATTCATCCCAAAATGGTTGCTGCTCTGCATTCCCTGTTATGGCTTTTATACAGGCTATGATATCCTGTGTTATACTATGTGAAGTGCTATACTTTGTAATATGCAAATTGCCTCTTCAGAGAAGAAGAGCACTTAAATTCTAATTTCACCTATTGGAAGTATCAATCCTAAAAGTCAAAATCAACCCTTTAACGAGCCTTTTCACATGACTTAAGGCCCCGTTACACACTTCAATATCCCAGCGATCCCACCAACGATCCGACGTGGATGGGATCACTGGGACATAGATAGCTAATCGCTGGTGAGCTGTCACATAGGCAGACTCACCAGCAATCAGGACCAGCGAACACGCTGGTATCCAGGGTAAACAGAGGGTAACTAAGCGCGGTTTAGTTCACAATATCGTTCACAATATCGTTGTGTATAACAGGGCCTTTAGGTTAAAAGCCGAACCAGAATCTCAATTTGTAGGCATGTGTATCTGGATTTTACCCCTCCTCAGTGCAAAGCATGAGATCTGATTTGGCAGAATTAGAGGCATCTGACTGGGGTCTATGATGTAATATTTCTCCTTCTTGTCTCTCATACAGCTAAATTAGATCTCATGCTTTGCACTGAGGAGGGGCAACACCCCAAAACACATATCTGCAAACAGAGATTCTGATTTGGCATTGTTGCACTGCCCGTTAAATCGTCGATATTGACTTTTAGGATTGCTACTTCCAATAGGTGACACTAGAGTTCAAGTCCTCTTCCTCTCTAAAGAGGCAATTTGCATATTTAATTTCCCAGAGGAGCATTGCATGGCCTATATGTCTCCTTACAATGGCATATCAGGCGTGTCACTCTCCACTAGGAGAAACGTTACCCCTTATACCATGTGATGAAATAGCTGTAAGGCATTATTGGGAAAGTCCATCTGGTTTCGCCCAAGGTCATGTGGGCTGTCTCCGGCTGATGTTGTCTTTGAGATTGTGTACAATAGGAGCAGGCAAATTAAATTGGATATTGTCATAATTCGTCAGGTCCGGTGAGCTTCCTAAAATTCGTCACAAATTCGATTTGAGTTGAATTGATTCATTCATCTCTATTGATAAGTATTTGCTAAATTAACGACTTTAACTACCAATAGAAAACGTTCATTTCTTGAGCCCCATCTGGTTCTTTTATAGTTCATACTAAGGCTCATTAGGCTCCTTTCAAGATGGAGAACTAATATCGAGTCACAGCTCAAAATTTTTGATTACTATGGTAAATTTTTGACACATAACTAAAAGAGTAACAGATTTGTCGTTCTTAACCCTCCGTCAGGCGCAATATAGATTCTCCTCAGTTCATGCGCAATGTGCCTGACAAGCACAGGTCAGAAAACCACCTATAGTAGCTACATATTTCAATTTCAGGACTATAGAAGTAGTCAGTGACCTTCATAGGAATGTATTAAAAGAGATTACACCAAATCAGATGCAAAAAAAAACATTTATTAACCATAAACTTATTAAAACTAAAAGTACCACTTTTCGGTAGTACCGCCAAATAGGCTCCAGTTATCTTTACTTAACTATTGCTTAAATATAAAATTATGGAAAAAAACTTAAAGGATATTGCACTTAGATGTTACTTAATTATTTTCTACTCATCTTCAGTGGTTTCAATTGCAGCAGGAGCAGCACAGGTACACTTAGAAAAGCAAGGCTGGCAGACGAAAGTTGCATGGGAAAGGCAGATTGATTCTTTACATATTTTGCAGTCATATTTAGAAAGCCTTCTGAAACCAGATACAAATGAGCAGGTAGTACAACTGCGTCTTTTAGAAGGTGGTAGAGTCGGTGTTTGTTCTGGAACGTCCTTGGGACGTCCTTTGTATTTTTATCTTTGCCCAAATAATAAGCTAGATCTGTGTCTGTTTCCTCTGTATCAGTGTCATCACCATCCTGCTCTGTTCCAGAATCAGTGTTACATTCTGCTACCTCATCTTCAGATGAAATGTCACTAGATTCCTCTAAATCCTCAGTTACTGCTGGTTCTTCCTCATCATCTTCTAACAAAAAAATCTTCATTTCTTCTAAATGAAGGTGTTTAGATGAATCATACTGTTTTCTGGCCATTGCAGCAGAAAATCTGAAGCAAGAGAGAAAGAGTATGTGTTAGGGCGCAATGTGCCTTAGAAGCCACCCTCCTTTTGTCTAAGAAAACAGTACTTATGTACACTAACATAGCATTAATCCTTCATAAAACAAGCTAAATACACAATCGTGATGAATAAAAAAAGAAAATACTAACCTTTCAATTTGTGTTGAAATCAGGCACAATGTGCCTGAGAAGCCAAAGTGTTGATATCTGCCCACTAGAAGGTCTGCTGAGTCACTGTGATATCAGGTTTCACAGAGCCTGTAGAGTCAGGAGATAACTAGGAGGGGTGGGGTTTTCTGATAAGTGGGCAAGGAGAGAGAAGTGAAACTAATTACTGTGTGCCTGTCAGATCTATTGCGCCTGACGGAGGGTTAAGCACGATACTGGTCTACTCCTTTGGCTCCATGGTCCAGATACAACCTATGCAATGCACGTAGAGTTACCTCCTTGGGAAGAACGCTATAATATCAAAATAAGACATCATGTCGATTGTACTCATCTAGCCAACTCTCATCTATTTCCCCCATATATTCCTTTGGTGGTATTTATTTTGAGAAACTTTTTGAAATGACTTCCAGAAGGAACGTACAACAGCACGTAACACCCTAACATCATCCTCTCCTTTACATCAAATATTTTGGTCTTAATTTTTTTTTTCTTTTTAATTATTAATTTAAAAGGAAGCCTTTCATATTCATGGTGATAAACACGTTTGATCTTGCAGCCTATGTATCACAATGAAAGCTACTGCTCTTCTAGAATGTTACCGGTCTTTCCTTTCAGCCTGGGACTTGCTCTTAATAGTGTACGAGAGCGTCTTCAACCTTCCTAAATGAGATTCTGATTAGCTCAGACAGCTGTCAGGGATAATCTCAACCTGTCACCCCAGTCGGCAGTCAAAACAGCAATTTACAATATTTTATTCATCTCTGATTCATGTTGGAGATCGGCGATCAGTACCATCCTAATTTCGTTAAGTTAAAATCATGATCTAACTGCAAAGTTCAGAACTTCTAGTAGCAATGGGGAGAGAGGGGAAGATTCGCTGACATGTTAATATTCAGATTAAAATATTGGTTTAAGGATTCACTTATCACTTATTTATAACTTCGAGACTATTTGGCTGAAGGTCACTCACTTTCTCCAATGTGGACAAGTTAGTTAGTGAAACGCACACATACGTTTTCCAAAAACCTGCTTACCTCTAGTCCCAAAATGTGTGAAATTTACAATTCAACAGCAGGGGTGGATATATCATTGGTGCTACTTGTGTGGCCGCACTGGGGCCCGAGAGGTCAGGGGGACAATTTCCATCTTCAAACCATGTGGAATTGTGCATTAAAATGCATTTTTGGACTCCAAATGGTCCATATATTGTTCTTGTACAGGGGCCCACAATTGTCTGGGTCCTCTAGTGTTCTACAATATACCATGAAAAGTCTCCATATCGGCTTTTGGGCTATGTAATGGGAAGCAGAGTTCAAGATAACTCAATTTCTTGTTGCATGGAGAGTAACACCTTATTTTTAATGAATGGCGGAGCTGAAAACTGTCCCAAAGTCACAATACTGTTCCCTATCACAGAAGTGCAAAGGACGTTGGCACAACAGGCATTGGTTGCTAGGTCGAGGCATCCGGGATTTGTAAACCCGGGAGGTTATGCTCATGCGTCCGCAAAGGTTGCAGCACAGAGCTATTAGCAAATTTAAAAGCCTCTGCCTAGCGACCAATGCCTGGGGATTTCAGCACTGTCGACAAAGATCTGATGATGCAAAGAGGACTGGACCGATGGCGGTGAGGAGTAGAGGGGCCGGAGAGGTAAATTTTGCAGAACTGAAAAGCGAATTACAAAATATCCAAGTCACAAAGTCTGTATAATCCTAATATTAAAATGAGCATGTCATGAGTTTATGAGTCCTGGATTATAGAGCAACTCTGGGACGGATTTTATTTATTATTAGTGTATATACTGTATATATTTATGTTTATATTTTATATTATTTTACTGCTATTTTATTACATTTTATTTAATAATTTATGCAGTTTATTTACATTGTGAAATCTGGTGACAGATTCACTTAACAATAAAATTAAGGCCCCCATCCACAGGTGTGCTCATGTGTTCCCTATGAGAAAGTCGCCGATTGACACGACGGCTGGCGGCTTATTTCTGGGAGAACAATGCGATCGTCAGTCTAAAATCAGACGTGCCCGGTTGACATCTTACCCAACGATCAGTCATGTGGTACCTCTATACATATTGGATTGACATCTGAGCGCCTCAATATAGGTGGGTTTGACAGTCTCTGAACGCATCGATATAGGTCGTTTCATCTTGTCTCACCGACAATACATGTTTGGGGGCTGTCTATTGCTTTGGGGTCTGCTCTGGGGCAGTTTAGATTTCCCCTTTTCTTGCTTTACGCTTATTTAGTTCTCCTGCTGTGACGAGGCATCTAGGATCATCGTAGGTACGCTCCACGGCTACTGCTAGGTGTTGTGGATAGGATCAGGGGTCTGCAATCCGCTTAGTTACCAACCTCTCTGGTTTTCTGTGGCTTAGCTTGTTTTTGTTTTTCCTCCTCGGTGACTCATTCATAACAGAATCACCAGCCATACCGCAGATTCTAGGGTACTCAAAAGCAGGAGAAAAAAAAAGTGTCAGAATTTTTTTTTATATATATATGTATTCTTTCCTCTTTTTCTCTGGGGACGTAGGAGGATTTTTCCTTAATGGAGATTAAGCAATTGTCTGATCGTGTGGAGCAGCTCACTGCTGAAGTGTGGGGAATTTCCGCCTATCTCGCTCAATCACATGCTGTTGAACCAAAAATCCCTACTCCTGATGTGTTTTCTGGGGATCGGTCTAAATTTTTGAATTTTAAGAATAATTGTAAATTATTTCTTGCCTTGAAGCCTTACTCATCAGGGAGCTCTGCGCAGCAGGTTAAAATTGTCATCTCCTTGCTGCGCGGCGATCCCCAGGATTGGGCGTTTTCTTTGACACCTGAAAATCCTATTCTGACTAATGTGGATGCATTTTTTCAAGCCTTGGGGTTGTTGTATGATGAACCTAATGCTATTGATCAAGCTGAGAAAGCCCTATTGGCATTGAACCAGGGTCAGGATTCTGCAGAGTTATACTGTCAAAAATTCCGAAAGTGGGCAGTCCTTACTACATGGAATGATGGTGCCTTGGCAGCTCTCTTTCGCAAGGGTTTATCAGAAACCGTAAAAGATATTATGGTGGGATTTCCTGTTCCCTCTGGTCTTGACGATTCTATGTCATTAGCCATTCAAGTTGATCGGCGTTTACATGAACATAAAACTACACGAGAGGTGGTGCCACCTTTTCAACAAATGTCTGAACCTATGCAATGTGATAGAGTTTTGTCTAGGGTGCAATGTCAGGAGTATATAAGGCGTAATAAGCTGTGTTTTTTCTGTGGAGATGCCTCTCATATTATTTCTGTCTGCCCTAGACAAGAGAAACGTTTTGCACACACATTTGCTGTGGGTGGCGTACAACCTAAGTTTCTTTTGGCAATTACTCTGATCTGCTCCTTATCCACATTTTCCGCCAAGGCTTTTGTGGATTCAGGAGCGGCTTTGAATCTGATGGATTTGGATTTTGCTAAACGTTGTGGTTTTCCCATGATACCTCTTCGGACGCCTATTCCTTTGAGGGGTATTGATGCTACTCCTTTGGCGGAGAATAAACCTCAGTTTTGGACCCAGGTGATAATGCGGGTCGCCCCAGACCACCAAGAAAATTGTAGATTTTTGGTACTGCATAATTTGCATGATACTATTGTTCTGGGTTTTCCCTGGTTGCAAATCCATAATCCAGTTTTGGATTGGAAATCTGTGTCTGTGGTGAGCTGGGGCTGTCAGTGTGCTCTTGGTGACACTCCTGTTTTCTCTACCTCTCCCCAGTCTCATGATGTTCCTGACTATTTGGCTGATTTTTATGATGTATTTAGTGAGAGTAAGTCTGCGTCCCTGCCTTCTCATAGGAGTTATGACTGTGCAATTGAGTTGAGGCCTGGGTGTAAATTTCCCAAGGGTCGGCTTTTCAACTTATCTGTACCTGAACACGAGGCTATGCAATCTTATATTAAGGAGTCATTGGAGAAGGGTCATATTAGACCATCCTCTTCACCCTTAGGTGCTGGGTTTTTTTTTCGTGGCTAAGAAAGATGGTTTATTAAGGCCTTGTATTGACTATCGTTCCCTTAACAAGATTACGGTTAAATATCAGTATCCGTTACCCCTGATTTCTGATTTATTCTCCAGAGTTAAAGGTGCCTGCTGGTTTACTAAGCTTGACCTCAGGGGGTGTATAATCTTATTCGCATCAAGCATGGGGATGAATGGAAGACGGCGTTTAATACTCCGGAGGGACATTTTGAGTACCTGGTGATGCCTTTTGGGCTCTCCAATGCTCCTCCTGTCTTCCAATCCTTCATGAATGATATTTTCCGGGACTTTGTGGATAAGTTTTTGATCATCTATTTGGATGATATTCTGATCTTTTCCAGTGATTGGGATTCTCATGTGGAACATGTTCGGACTGTGTTCCGGATTTTGAGGGAGAATTCCCTGTATGTTAAGGGATCGAAATGCCTTTTTGGTGTACAGAGGATTTCATTTTTGGGATTTATTTTGTCTCCGTCAACTATTGAAATGGACCCAGCCAAGGTACAGGCCATTTATGATTGGGTTCAGCCCACTTCTTTGAAGGCTGAGGGTTCGGTGACCCCTCCTCAAGGGGGGGTACTGTTGTGAACTCATTTTCTGGTTTACCTCTGGCTTCTGGTGAGGGTGGTGGAGCTGGCTGTGTTGACAGAGGAGTCGTGAGTTCTCCATCCGGGCTCCCTCTGGTGGTGACAGTAGGTAATGAAGCTGATCTAAGTGGCAGAGACCTGCCACCAGAGGAGGAGGACTATGAGTGGACATCAGGAGTCTCTGACTGGATTTAAGAAAGCCGACTCCCTAATTTTGTGCTGGTGATTTTTCCTGCCTGTGGTTCTGGTTTCCAGTTCTGTTCCTGCCTTCTCAAGCTAAGTGTGCTCTGCTATTTTTTCACATGAGATTTGGTCTGGTTTACTCAGTTTTTGTGGTCAGCCAGCCCCTGCTGGGGTTGTGCTGAATTTCCATTCTTATGTCTCTGTTTATGCCAGTTTGCTTTTTGACCCTGATCAGATTGGTCTCTTTTTGCTCTGTCTTCAGAATATACCAAACTGCTGATATAGGGAATTGAAGTCTAGCGACTTCTGGGTTTTTGTTATCAGAAAGTGTTGGACATTTTTTGGCAGGGTTCTGTGCGTGATTGCAGACAGCATCTTTCCTTTCCTGTCCTTTCTAGTTAGTGTGGGCCCCATCGTTTGGTCAGCCTATTTTTCTATCTGTGTTTGTGTTTTTATCTTGTCTCACCGACAATACATGTTTGGGGGCTGTCTATTGCTTTGGGGTCTGCTCTGGGGCAGTTTAGATTTCCCCTTTTCTTGCTTTAGGCTAATTTAGTTATCCGGCTGTGACGAGGCGTCTAGGATCATCGTAGGTACGCTCCACGGCTACTGCTAGTTGTTGTGGATAGGATCAGGGGTCTGCAATCCGCTTAGTTACCAACCTCTATGGTTTTCTGTGCCTTAGCTTGTTTTTGTTTTTCCTCCTTGGTGACTCATTCATAACACTGATAGATGTGAATTTCCTATGCGGAAACTATGTTAGTTCTATATAAACAGGATATAAAAATACAGTTTATTTTAACTGTCAGAGACCCCCACTGCCGACAGCAAGTAGCAAGGATGATTTTTCTCTCCTCGGTTGAACAAACACATAATCCAGCAATGTCAAGAGGCTCAAATGACCTTTTACTTTGTTTATTTTAGCTGGGAGTTGGGTGCCAAGCTGTTTAATTAGGATTTTGTTAGCTGTAAATAGAGTGTGGTTTTAATTGATATCATAGTTGTTTGAAGAGCTCTGTCCCAGTAGAGATTATTTTTTCTCCCTTTTTAAACTCTGTTTTCTGTACTGTTTAATTTACTGGAACAAATAAAATGCTGCACATTTACGTTTTGCGCATTGGAATTAAAGAGACAAGTCCCTTCCGAAGTTACAGAACATTCAAGGCAACAAGAGGTTCACAGGAAGCCGCGTCGGCTGTGACCTAATTATCTGGATGGCAAGTTGCTTCGGTAAACAGATATAATCCTTTGTCTTTAAAGCATTAATATAATCTGTGTTCAGTGATACAGCAGCACAATGCCCATGGCCCGGAACCGATCCCCAGAAGGCAACCGTCACCTACAGTGGGGCAAAAAAGTATTTAGTCAGTCAGCAATAGTGCAAGTTCCACCACTTAAAAAGATGAGAGGCGTCTGTAATTTACATCATAGGTAGACCTCAACTATGGGAGACAAACTGAGAAAAAAAAATCCAGAAAATCACATTGTCTGTTTTTTTTTTCATTTTATTTGCATATTATGGTGGAAAATAAGTATTTGGTCAGAAACAAAATTTCATCTCAATACTTTGTGATATATCCTTTGTTGGCAATGACAGAGGTCAAACGTTTTCTGTAAGTCTTCACAAGGTTGCCACACACTGTTGTTGGTATGTTGGCCCATTCCTCCATGCAGATCTCCTCTAGAGCAGTGATGTTTTTGGCTTTTCGCTTGGCACCACGGACTTTCAACTCCCTCCAAAGGTTTTCTATAGGGTTGAGATCTGGAGACTGGCTAGGCCACTCCAGGACCTTGAAATGCTTCTTACGAAGCCACTCCTTCGTTGCCCTGGCGGTGTGCTTTGGATCACTGTCATGTTGAAAGACCCAGCCACGTTTCATCTTCAATGCCCTTGCTGATGGAAGGAGGTTTGCACTCAAAATCTCACGATACATGGCCCCATTCATTCTTTCATGTACCCGGATCAGTCGTCCTGGCCCCTTTGCAGAGAAACAGCCCCAAAGCATGATGTTTCCACCACCATGCTTTACAGTAGGTATGGTGTTTGATGGATGCAACTCAGTATTCTTTTTCCTCCAAACACGACAAGTTGTGTTTCTACCAAACAGTTCCAGTTTGGTTTCATCAGGCCATAGGACATTCTCCCAAAACTCCTCTGGATCATCCAAATGCTCTCTAGCAAACTTCAGACGGGCCCGGACATGTACAGGCTTAAGCAGTGGGACACGTCTGGCACTGCAGGATCTGAGTCCATGGTGGCGTAGTGTGTTACTTATGGTAGGCCTTGTTACATTGGTCCCAGCTCTCTGCAGTTCATTCACTAGGTCCCCCCGCGTGGTTCTGGGATTTTTGCTCACCGTTCTTGTGATCATTCTGACCCCACGGGGTGGGATTTTGCGTGGAGCACCAGATCGAGGGAGATTATCAGTGGTCTTGTATGTCTTCCATTTTCTAATTATTGCTCCCACAGTTGATTTCTTCACTCCAAGCTGGTTGGCTATTGCAGATTCAGTCTTCCCAGCCTGGTGCAGGGCTACAATTTTGTTTCTGGTGTCCTTTGACAGCTCTTTGGTCTTCACCATAGTGGAGTTTGGAGTCAGACTGTTTGAGGGTGTGCACAGGTGTCTTTTTATACTGATAACAAGTTTAAACAGGTGCCATTACTACAGGTAATGAGTGGAGGAAAGAGGAGACTCTTAAAGAAGTTACAGGTCTGTGAGAGCCAGAAATCTTGATTGCTTGTTTCTGACCAAATACTTATTTTCCACCATAATATGCAAATAAAATGAAAAAAAAACAGACAATGTGATTTTCTGGATTTTTTTTTCTCAGTTTGTCTCCCATAGTTGAGGTCTACCTATGATGTAAATTACAGACGCCTCTCATCTTTTTAAGTGGTGGAACTTGCACTATTGCTGACTGACTAAATACTTTTTTGCCCCACTGTACATAGCAAAGTAGCAGCTACTTTGTAGCTGAATCAGTATTCATAAGAATTTCATCAGGATGTGATACGATGTCTTTTGGGACAGATTTAATAATAAACGCATTAATTCAACCAAAGTGTTAAAAAGTTTCATGACCAGTTTGATTTTTTCCATTTTAAGATCATTTTTTGGGAGAGCCGTAGCGTTTTTTCCCAGGTCTGACCTTACTTTGTAAGACATCTCTAAACTTGTATAAAAGCCATGGAGGAACAAAAAGAGCACAAGACAATCAGGTGATGCCCTTTTAGCTACAAAGGTAAGTAAAAGGATGGTGCTCACCTGAGCTGGTTATCCATCTATGAACACCTGAAGATAGCAGCTACTGCTACCTCGTCTCAGGGGAGATGATCTCCTCCAGCGTAGTTGACCAGTTTGGATGATACCAAGATATCAAGCTGTAATAAAGAATCCTTGGGACAAAGATGAGTTGAATGGTTTTTGTTTCCACAACGCATTTCCACTCTGGACTAGTTTGTTTTTCAAGTGAAAAAAAAAAAACAATTGCGTAGTCGCATTCCCGGCTCAGGTTACGCTGTTACATCGCGTGAGCCCTGCTCCTAATTAACGCTGGTGTCACTGTCCCCGCCTTTTGACGTATAAGTGATCAAGAGGAAGTTAGCGGCTAGTCGTAGCTCTGACTTCTTCTTGATTAATTATATGTCCAATTGCTGGGACAGTGACGCCAATACTAATTAGGCACAGAGCTCACATGAGCCACGGGAACACGAGTGCCAACACCAATGGAACGGCACCAGCGTGGGAGGTGAGCATTGGTGTTTTTATTTTAACATTCAGAGTGAGAAGGGGATGTCCTAGTTGTGCACAACCCCTTTAATAATTCAGTCTGATCATGAGTAGAAACTTCATGGTTATGAGCCAGAATTTTGATTTAAATACTGCACCCTTCGGCAACAGGGCACATCTCTCTCATATAGTCATAAAGGCCCCGTATATGCTTTTTTTAATTCTTATCTTTATCTATATCTTTTAAATGTAGCTACTATTCTAAATACATTTTAATTTTATTCAAAAAATCTGTGAAGACACATACTTGTGGTTGGAATACAGATTTGTTTGTTAACTCAAAGTAATCTCGCAGCAGAACCCAGCGATGTAGAAGAGTTAAGTTTTGTAGCAGAGCCCAGCCTTGTAGCAGAGCTGGGTTTATCAAGTGTATCACAGTAATGATGTAGTAAAATTGAGCAGCAGGTACAGTATATTGATCCAGAGTACTGGTTAAAACACTGACAACCCGAATACTCAGGCAGAGTTCTGATGCCTGAACTGACCTTTAATCCCAGGGAGCGTGATCTTAGAAGTATGCTTCGTGTTACAGAAGGAGCTGGATTGAAGATTTGGAGCTTGAACCGGGACAGAAATCAACTAGCTTTCCTTCCCAATACCCAACTTAAAAAGTTTGCAAGTACAAACTACTGTAGCATTAGAATTTTATACTTTTTGTATGACTTCTACCGTGTCACAAAACCTTCTAGTAGGACCCACTCTTACGTATTTTGCTTCGAGGCTCAGTAGCTTCAAATATTTGTCTTTAGAGACAGCTCAAGAATAAGGGAACATTGTTTTTCAGAGAGAGGGTCGATCTTCATGCATTTTTCATTGAAAAGGCGGCAAAATGTGAGCTTTTATACCTCTTCTGCTATCAATGTTAATTATACTTGAAGGTGTTTACAGCATATAAGAAGCGTCAGTGCTTATAATGTGATGGTGTTTTGGGCCAATCACACAGTAAGTAAGTACATTTTGTGGTGACGGGTTCTCTTTAAGGGTTATTTTGAGCACAATGATTGCTATTAGGGTTGTACTGTATGTGCTTTATTGCAGCATTTATATCATTTACCCAGTTGCTCAGCCTGGAAGTGCTCTCTCTGTCTGCTATTTATGCCGCATTTTCAGTGTTATTTATCCAAATGTGTAATTATACCCATTAGACATTAGAGCGCATCACCTCTTGATAAATGGAAAGTGGTGACTTGTTTTCCAATAGCAGCAGCACGCTAGCGTTTCTTAGCTCCATAACAACAAATAGGGATGATTAATCCCATTTTCTCTCTCTCTTTCCCTCCAATTTTCCATGTTTTCTACAATTTTCATAGTTTGCCCCCTGTGAACTACTAATGCACAAATACATAATAGTAATGCGCCGTGGCCTGATATGAAAACATTTTGATCTTTTGTGGAAAGACATTAAAGGGTCCAAGGCTAGGATTACATTAGTGAATCCCCCCCACCAAGTCCCTGGGCTAAACATTTTTAGAGAGCAAGGATAGGCTAGGTCACAGATACTTCCGAGACTTGGGTAATTTTAGCTGTACGCTCTTTGTTTATGGGTTTTTTTTCATGCGAAGCCTGTGTCCCGGTGTATGTGTAGATATTAGTAAAGAGCGAATGTGCCCGAGCGTGCTCATGTTTTAACCGAGTGCTTTCGGCGTGCTCAAAAAAATTTTTCGAGTCCCCACGGCTGCATGTCTCGCGGCTGTCCGGATGTCTCAACTCAAACATAAATTTCGAGCACACCGAAGACACTTGGTTAGCACACGAGCATATAACACCTTATCCGAGCCTGTTCGCTCATCTCTAGTGTATATATACATTGTCTATATACACTCACTGGCCACTTTATTAGGTACACCTGTCCAACTGTGTGTTAAGACTTAATTTCTAATCAGCCAATCACATGGCGGCAACTCAGTGCATTTAGGCATGTAGACATGGTCAAGACAATCTCCTGCAGTTCAAACCGAGCATCAGTATGGGGAAGAAAGGTGATTTGAGTGCCTTTGAACGTGGCATGATCGTTGGTGCCAGAAGGGCTGGTCTGAGAATTTCAGAAACTGCTGATCTACTGGGATTTTCACGCACAACCATCTCTAGGGTTTACAGAGAATGGTCCGAAAAAGAAAAAAAATCCAGTGAGCGGCAGTTCTGTGGCCGGAAATGCCATGTTGATGCCAGAGGTCAGAGGAGAATGGGCAGACTGGTTCGAGCTGATAGAAAGGCAACAGTGACTCAAATTGCCACCCGTTACAACCAAGGTAGGCAGAAGAGCATCTCTGAACGCACAGTGCGTCGAACTTTGAGGCAGATGGGCTACAGCAGCAGAAGACCACACTGGGTACCACTCCTCTCAGCTAAGAACAGGAAACTGAGGCTAAAATTTGCACAAGCTCATCGAAATTGGACAGTAGAAGATTGGAAAAACGTTGCCTGGTCTGATGAGTCTCGATTTCTGCTGCGACATTCGGATGGTAGGGTCAGAATTTGGCGTAAACAACATGAAAGCATGGATCCATCCTGCCTTGTATCAACGGTTCAGGCTGGTGGTGGTGGTGTCATGGTGTGGGGAATTTTTTCTGGGCACTCTTTGGGCCCCTTGGTACCAATTGAGCATCGTTGCAACGCCACAGCCTACCTGAGTATTGTTGCTGACCATGTCCATCCCTTTATGACCACAATGTACCCAACATCTGATGGCTACTTTCAGCAGGATAATGCGCCATGTCATAAAGCTCGAATCATCTCAGATTGGTTTCTTGAACATGACAATGAGTTTACTGTACTCAAATGGCCTCCTCAGTCACCAGATCTCAATCCAATAGAGCATCTTTGGGATGTGGTGGAACGGGAGATTCGCATCAGGGATGTGCAGCCGACAAATCTGCGCCATCTGTGTGATGCCATCATGTCAATATGGTCCAAAATCTCTGAGGAATGCTTCCAGCACCTTGTTGAATCTCTGCCACGAAGAATTGAGGCAGTTCTGAAGGCAAAAGGGGGTCCAACCCCTTACTAGCATGGTGTACCTAATAAAGTGGCCAGTGAGTGTATGTAGTATGCTATGCAGTAATAGATTTTGAACCAGCTGGCGCAGTGAGCATGCTGACTTCCTGTTTTTTTTCTGTTGCGACCCCATTATACAATGCTATTAAATGAGAACTAATTCATCTCCATTCACACATTTTATTTTTTACCATTGTGGTTTTGAAGCATGTTTTACATGAGATCTGTTAGAGTGTTAGAGTGTTAGCGACTCCTGGAGTGGACCCTCTGGGTCGCGGCACCAACCCTCCCAGGGCGAGCTAGCCTAGTGAGGACCACCCCCTATACAGGGAGTGTCAGGAGCAAGCTCCAGGGGATACGATACCAAGACTGCTGGCACCAGGCGGCCGGCTCACAGGAGATACGAGACTGTGTGACTGGAGGGTGCAGGATACTAGGGAACACAGGAGAATATTCGGGAGTGCGCTGAATACAGGATAGTGCAAGACGGGTACACGTGGGCACATAAGGCGTGTAGCGAGTAACACATCCGGAGGTAGACAAAGCAGGACGCGTGCAAGGAGCACGACAGGGTACAGAATGAGGCAGCAGTCGTGCCAGGAGGTGTAACAGAACACAGGAATAGAGTGAATGCCAGGAGGCACGACTGAGCAAGAAACAAGGGACAGGATACGAGAGGATGTGCCAGGAGGCACAACTGAGCATGAAGCAACAACGGTTCAGAGCAAGTGCTAGGAGCACCACAGAATAGCAGACAGAGCAGAAGACCTGAGAACAGCGCACAGCCAGGCTGGAACACAGCTGACCCAGCCAGGAAGCACAACAATAATCAGGCACCTCCCCTAGGGGGAGGTCGTCTGATATAGCACATGACTACTACTGGTTCCGGGTCAGGACCTAGCCAGAAAGCACATGACCACTACAGGTTCCGGGTCAGATCCTCCATTACCATAGAGAGGACCGAGTCCTATACAGCACTGACAGGAGCGCGCAAGCGCAAACGTGACATGGAGACCCGGGGACGAGAGCTGCGCGTGCGCACCCAACGGGGACCCCCGAGGGACCGCCGTACCGGAGGGAGTGACGTCGGGGCCGAAGCCCCGCCTCCTGGTGAGCGCGGCATAACAAGATCGCTGCATTTTTTAAGCAGCCATTTTAGTGGTGTGAATAATGTTGTACAGAGGGGAGCAGATGAACCGAAAGTCACTGCACCCTCTGTGGTGTATATTGAGCACACCCTGGCTCCATGACAAGAAAATAAATCCTAGAAACAGTACAGCATGACTATATTTACTGTACAATCATCCAATATGGAGACATGATACTTTCAACGTTTCAAACGAAAGCTCTCGTAGAACAATTATGCAGGAGCTTCACATTTGTGGTTTATTCGGGGCACCAGCAACTGTATACGACCATAGTCTACTGCAGCTCTCTCACCAGGTCTCAGTGAGGCCAATGCATACACCCGAACAGTCTAACTTAATTCAGGCCTACTCACTCTGCTTGCATCTCCCCAAGGTCCCACTGAGCCATCTCCAACCTGACAATCTCAGGGCAGTCCTCTCCTAGGTTCCTGTCTTTTAGCAGCCGCAGGTCAGCTCTCTGGCTGTCCTCCTGGAGGCCACCACTACCTGTCTAGTGGCAGCCGCACTATATCTCCCTGTACAATTGTCTTGGGGGAGTATGGTCTGCTTTCTTTTTATTACCTTATTTCACTTGGACTTCAGTTGTTACCCCTTCTTCAAGCAGTATGGATTTAACCTTCTTCCCTGTCTCCTATCTCCTCTCAGGGTAAAACCACGTTCACACGTCCAGTATTTTCCATCAGTCTTTGTAAGCCAAAGCCAGGAGTGAGTGAAAAATGCAGAAGTGGTCTAATAAATAGGATTAGTATTTTTTCTTTAACCCCTTAGCGACCACAGATACGCATTAAAACAGCAGTCGCTAAGGGTGCTTATTCCCTCATCGACGTTTTAAAATGGCGATCAAGAATAAGGCTGTAGCGCCCCCCAGAGTCAGGGGGTAACTGAGACCCCGGAGAACTTGAACAGGGTCGGATTTTTTGGTGTCCGCTCACAAAAAAACAAAAAGTGTGCCCGCTGTTTCAATGATTTCTCTCTTCTGACATTATATACAGTGCATTGCAAAAGTATTCAGCTCCCTAGAACTTTTTAACCTTTTCCCACATATCATGCTTCAAACATAAAGATACCAAATGTAAATTTTTGCTGAAGAATCAACAACAAGTGGGACACAATTGTGAAGTTGAACGAAATTTATTGGTTATTTTAAATTTTTGTGGAAATTCAAAAACTGAAAAGTGGGGCGTGCAATATTATTCGACCCCTTTACTTTCAGTGCAGCAAACTCACTCCAGAAGTTAATTGTGGATCTCTGAATGATCCAATATTGTCGTAAGTGACTAATGATGATAAATATAATCCACCTGTGTGTAATCAAGTCTCCGTATAAATGCACCTGCTCTGTGATAGTCTCAGGGTTCTGTTTGAAGCACAGATCATCATGAAGACCAAGGAACACAACAGGCAGGTCTGGGATACTGTTGTGGAGAAGTTTAAAGCCGGATTTGGATACAAAATGATTTCCAAAACTTTAAACATCCCAAGGAGCACTGTGCAAGCGATCATATTGAAATGGAAGGAGTATCATACCACTGCAAATCTACCAAGACCCGGCCATCCCTCCAAACTTTCATCTCAAACAAGGAGAACACTGATCAGAAATGCAGCCAAGAGGCCCATGATCATTCTGGATGATCTGCAGAGATCTACAGCCGAGGTGGGACAGTCTGTCCATAGGACAATTAGTCATACACTGCACAAATCTGGCCTTTATGGAAGAGTGGCAAGAAGAAAACCATTTCTCAAAGATATCCATGAAAAGTGTCATTTAAAGTTTGCAACAAGTCACTTGGGAGGCACAGCAAACATGTGGAAGAAGGTGCTCTGTCATGAAAACCTCAAAAAGAGGAAAAAAAAATCCTCAGGGATTGGCCGTGTGGTACACCAGTGCAGAAAAAATAATCCGCATGTTGCAGTGTTCACACAGGGAATGCAGGGCTTCTGGTTCACAACCACTTAGTAGCACCATATAGGGGGGCTGCCCAGTGCCAACTAGAATGCATCCCGTGTGAACAGAGGCCACAAGTTTGCAGAACCATTTGGGCCCAACTGCACCCTGGAAAAAATATAAAAAGTGCACAAAAAACATATCAATATATGTAAGGTATTAGTTGATATTAAGGATTTAATACGAAAGCTGGCAAACTGCATCAAAGTTCCTTACACTTGTCAGTCCCTACTCTAACATGAAAACCTCAAAAAGAGGAGAAAAAAAATCCTCCAAAAAATTCAGTTACAAACCAGACAGGCCCAAATGCATCTGCACTAATACAGGGTGCAGCGGACCCAAGTAAAATGGCAACTGCACAGGTGCATAAATACCAAATGAAACAGCCAGCTTACAATCAGGGATTGGCCGTGTGGTACACCAGTGCAGAAAAAATAATCCGCATGTGGCAGTGTTCACACAGGGAATGCAGGGCTTCTGGCTCACAACCTCTTAGTAACACCATATAGGGGGGCTGCCCAGTGCCAACTAGAATGCATCCCGTGTGAACAGAGGCCGCAAATTTGCAGAACCATTTGGGCCCAAAGAAGGTGCTCTGGTCAGATGAAACCAAAATCAAACTTTTTGGCATAAAGGTAACACAGCTCATCACCCTGAACACACCATCCCCACTGTCAAACATGGTGGTGGCAGCATCATGGTTTGGGCCTGCTTTTCTTCAGCAGGGACAGGGAATATGGTTAAAATTGATGGAAGATGGATGGAGCCAAATACAGGACCATTCTTGAAGAAAACCTGTTGGAGTCTGCAAAAGAACTGAGACTGGGACGGAGATTTGTCTTCCAACAAGACAATGATCCCAAACATAAAGCAAAATCTACAATGGAATGGTTCACAAATAATCGTATCCAGGTGTTAGAATGGCCAAGTCAAAGTCCAGACCTGAATCCAATCGAGAATCTGTGGAATGAGCTGAAAACTGCTGTTCACAAACGATCTCCATCAAACCTCACTGAGCTCGAGCTGTTTGCCAAGGAAGAATGGGCAAGAATGTCAGTCTCTCGATGTACAAAACTGATAGAGGCATACCCCAAGTGACTTGCAGCTGTAATCGCAGCAAAAGGTGGCGCAACAAAGTATTAAGTTAAATGGGCTGAATAATATTGCACGCCCCACTTTTCAGTTTTTTAATTTAACCAAAAATTTAAAATAACAAATAAATTTCGTTCAACTTCACAATTGTGTCCCACTTGTTGTTGATTCTTCACCAAAAATTTACATTTGGTATCTTTATGTTTGAAGCATGATATGTGGGAAAAGGTTGAAAGTTCTAGGGGGCCGAATACTTTCGCAAGGCACTGTACGTGTCAGAGAGGAGAGAAATTATGCCCCCCAAGATGCCCTAGTACCTCCACCTTCCCCTGGTCTCACCTGATTAGTGCCCCAGCCCGATGTCATCTATTCTGAAAAAAAATGGCGATCACATGCGCAAAGCGCCTGCCAAGATCTGACGGCCAATACCCGGAAACAATAGGACATTGTTCCTATTGGATCATTTTGATCACAGTGATAGACCCTATCACAGTGATCAAAATGAAAAAAAAGAATAGTAAATCAATTTACCCTTCACTTTGTCACCCTCTTAGTTTGATAAAAATGATAAAGTACAGTTGTGCTCAAAATTTTACATACAGAATTTCTGCTTTCTTGGCCTTTTTTTTAGAGAATATGAATGATAACACCAAAATTTTTTCTCCACTCATAGTTAGTGAATGGGTGAAGCCATTTATTATCAAACTACTGTGTTTTCTCTTTTTAAATCATAATCACAAGCCAAAACATCCAAATGACCCTGATCAAAATTTCGCATACCCTGGTGATTTTGGCCTCATATCATGCACAGAAGTTGACAAAAATGGGTTTGAAAGGCTATGAAAGATAACATCCTCACCTATGACCTGTTTACTTGTAATAAGTATGTAATCCAAATGATCTTGACAGCTGGTCAGAATGAGGTCCAAGGTCAGGCAATGAAAGATCAACAAACAGAACACAAGGCACAGACAAAATGAACCACTCAAAAGCTTAATGTACGTCTGGCATAGGTCTGGGAGAAACAGCCCAGGTAGGTTACCTGGGACAATGAACACCTGGAGACAGCTAGCACCGGCCAGTCTCAGATTGTACAGATGAGCTGTCAATCAAAACACTGACTGCTCAGCACGTCCCTGTTCCAGATTGGACAGCTAAGCCGTCAGTAAATGCATCCCAGATTCACTGAGAGGTAG
The DNA here is from genome assembly GCF_039654945.1 of Dendrobates tinctorius. Lineage (NCBI taxonomy): Eukaryota > Metazoa > Chordata > Amphibia > Anura > Dendrobatidae > Dendrobates > Dendrobates tinctorius. Next base: position 8,106,312 of record NW_027361706.1, on the reverse strand, counting down.
AATCGTGACATGTATGACTCAATACATCTGTGATGAGTACAGTAGAAGTATATTTAACCCTAAATTCTGAATGTATGACTCTAATTGCATCCTAACACCACAAGTTTCTCTCTTTTTTATCTTTTTATCAGTGCAGTAACCAACCATCAATTTTCTTTGCATCATTTAAAAGAAATGCAATATTTTTCTCTGTGGCACAAACGGATTCTGCTCTTTAGTAAGAATGCTAATTATAAAAAAAAAAAGTCCATATAGTAAAGTGAATGTTATACATTTCAGGGAGTTTATTGATCATCATATTCATGTATTAGAGAAATGCAGATTAGCGATGTCCTGCTGTTCTCTTCGCATTGATTATAGTGAAATAATGCTGTAACTGTAATTTATAATGATGTTTATAGGCTTTCCATAAGATGTGATATTGATCTAGTGTTTGGTCGCTTTTCATTCTATGGTTCAGACAATTGTCGCTTGTTGCGAGGTTATAAAGATTGTAATGTCAAGATGTCATCATTATGTAGTCTTTATATTCTTCAATGGTGGTCGAGAAGTTTTCATCTGACATGATAGCTTTTGAGGAAACTCTTTTTGGCGTCTTGCCAATATTTAAATGTACAGTACCTACAGAAATTGGTATCATTGCATGTGGGCTAAATGTCATAGACATCAAAAGTTGCAGGCACACAATTGCAATCAAATAATCAAACCCTCATTGCAAATTCGTTTTATTAGCAAATATTGACAAACTTTCTGCTGTTTGCAATAAACCAATTAAATAAGATCAATTTAAATAGCTCAACACCACAATGTATATATCAAGTGTTTTCTCCAAATTCAATACAAAATGTCACCACTGATGTTGTCTTAAGCACATCTGACGATTCTAATCAAAGGCTTCATTATTTGGATCACGTGTATTCTGTCCATAATATAGGTCACATTCACATCAGGCCATATATTCGGGCTAGATGAAATACTTTGCGTTTCCGACTTGGAGCGCATGCGCACACAGTTTGGTGTACAGCGCATGCGCTTCCAGACAGACCTGACATTTGCATATTCGGATGTGCGCTCCAGTCTCGAGTACACTGGTATTGCCGCCCCGATTACGTCATAAAGCATGTGCAGACTATAGGAGAGCGGAAGCTCTGATCTAATATGGACAGTGCGACCTCTATGGTCCAGCACAATGGAAACCCCCATTTACTATCATGTGGACTGGGTGGACCTGTTTTGTTGAATAGTACCTTCACTATGAGAGCTGGAACTAACACTATCCTGATTATGGAGGCATATTTAAAGCCAGAAGGAGCCCGTGACTTTCATTGCCTACTCCTAGACACATTAATAATAATAATAATCTTTATTTTTATATAGCGCTAACATACTCCGCAGCGCTTTACAGTTTGCACACATTTCATCACTGTCCCCGATGGGGCTCACAATCTGAATTCCCTATCAGTATGTCTTTGGAGTGTGGGAGGAAATCGGAGTGCCCGGAGGAAACCCACGCAAACACGGGGAGAACATACAAACTCCTTGCAGATGTTGTCCTTGGTGGGATTCGAACCCAGGACCCCAGCGCTGCAAGGCTGCAGCGCTAACCACTGAGCCACCGTGCTGCCCATCAAGCCCCCTGATGAACCTGGAAAGATGGGGAAACGTGTTGAAGCACAACCAATGAAATAAATTATTATCGCCATATTTATAATTACTTTTTAGACTGTGGACTCTCAGTTATCAACTATTGCTATTATATCCAATCATCTCTTTCATCACCTTTCATCTCGGTAGGTTTTGATAGGGCTATCTAAGGAGAGCCACCATTTGATCAGGTGTACCGCATATCATCCTATATAGGGTCCCAACCTCTGTGGATAAGCAGTACCAGTTTAAGCTGTATCCTTATAATTGGGTAATATGATGCTGAGTCACATCTCACTGACAAGCTGTGAGTTGGGATAGTCAAGGAGTACAAGGTCAGAAGCCAGGAGGGTAAGTCAGAAATAGAGGGAAGAGACAAAGGCATAGTCAGGTACTGGTCTGAGGTCAGAATACCAGGAGGGATTCACAGGGTCCTTGGTGTTGCCTGGTGTTTCCAGGTGGATTAATTTATATGCACATTTCTCTGGACTACGATATCATAGGTCCATTAAGAATAACTATTTTGAGTTCTTTTTCTTTATGTTGTCTATTAGTTTCACTGCCTTTTTGGTGTATTTTACATATCTTTAATGAATTACTAGTTTTATAGGAATTATATGTTTCATCCGGTGCATTTGAGTTAAAATACACCAAATACCTGGACTGGCTAGGGGGTTTTGCTGACTGTGACATTTGATTGCATGTTATAAATATGGCAAAATCGTGAGAATGGCCCAAAAAAGTGGCATAAAGAGAAGCCATCTCCAGCTGCCACCTGATTCCTGAGAAGGCAAGTGATCAAAAAATTCTCAAAGGACGGTAAAAGACTTGCAGTAAGATTTGGTGGCAGCAGACACAGAGGCTTCAGTTTACACAGTAACGGCATGAGCATACAAGTGTATTTTTGGTCCAAGACAAAACATCAGATCACACTTTGACCAATGTTAGTCTATGGGGCCGTGCACATGTCCAATTTTTTTTAATTGGAGGGTTTGTCCGAGATAAAAATTGCTGCATGTCCGAGTTTGGTACGATATTCAGATCGCACCCGGTCATACAAGTCAATTAATGAGTGGAAATCATAGTAATGGACTCGGATGATATCTAAGTGCAATTGGATCTCTGTGCACTCACAATTGGAGAAGATGGAGAACTTTTTTTCTCGATCTTCTCCTCACATGAGAGAATCAGAGCACGCAATGCTCACATTCTGATCAGAGTTTGGTCAGAGTGTCACTTGCACTCTCGTCCGGATTCTCTCAGATAAAACAATCTATGGCCGTGTGTACCTGGCTTGAAGGCAGGTGCAGACAAGAGTATTTTCCATCCAAGTGTGATCCAACAAAACATCGGATTGGGCCCAGATTATATGTAATGAGTCCATGCATGTGTCCAATTTTTTCCTCGGACAGTGTCTGTTTGAGGAAAAAAACATTGCATGCCCGAGTTTGATCTGATATTCAGATTTCACTCGGCCATGTAAGTCAATGAGTGAAAAACATCGAACTGCACTCTGATTTCCATGGCATCACAGAGTGGAGAAGATGGAGACATTTTTTCTCCATCCTCTCCTCGTCCGAGAGACAAGGATAGCACTATGTCAACACTATAATTAAACTCTCATCAGAGTTTGATCAGAGTGCCATTTGCAAAATCGGCCAGATTCCATCAGATGAGAAAATCTTCCACAGTCTGCACCTGTCTTTTGCAAACTTTGCAAAGGGGTTGATAATTTTTGTAACTATATTCAGTTGCTAACTGCTTATTGAACCGATTTTCCCAGCCATCACCTTGTGATAGGTGGTCATCCAACCTTTTGGAACCCCATGGATCATGAGAGTAATTGGTGGTTTAGTGCTATGTCTATATTATCTGCATTTTCACAAGTCATTAATTGATGGCATATCTCTGGAATATGCTATTTCGTTATCATCTTTGCTGATCTAATTTTTGGGAACACAACTGATCCCGGGAATAAAAGATACTGCTCTTGTATCTACAATTAAATTTTTCCTGTTCAGTGGTCCCTGGCCACTTGGCTCTACAGGGCACTTCAGAGTGGTCCTACACAAGTGTGGTGCCAGCAAGTAGTTACCTGCAGACAGGGCCGGACTGGCCATCTGGCAATTCTGGCAAATGCCAGAAGGGCCTGTCTGGTCATGGGCCGCCTTGTCTGCTATGTTATTAACAGAATCAGTGTTCTCAAGACACCCATACTGTTAAGAGCTGTGACGAAGCACAAAGTCGCTGACTCCGTCACTTACTCCAGCAGGCCACAGGTATCATTAGAAATATTGGTCTTGTAGTAAATCTTGCTTTCCTCCATCTATGGAAATATTAGTAATATATCCCATCTGGTGCTTGGAGACAGTGACAGAATGGGCCTGAGTGATTTCAAATGCCAGGTTTGAATTTCAGTAGAGCAATGAACCATGGTTAGGAGGGCGCCAAGGACAAGAGGGAAATCTGTTTGATGCCTTTATTCCACAACGCACGTTTCAACAGCAGGACGCTGTCTTCCTCATGTGGCGCCCTCCTGACCTTGCGTGGCGCCCTCCTGACCGCGGTTCATTGCTCTACATTTACTGTCCCTCAACGAGGGTCTGCAGCTGGTGCTGCCTTGGGCTTGTCCTCTACCGTCCTCCCCACTGGTGTGGCTCACATCAGCGCTCCATTGAGACTGCTTTCATTTTATCCAGGGCTGAATTTCAATCCCAGTCTGTACCTGCCTGCAGATTACCTTCTCTGTTCTCCACAATACTGAAAAGCCAAAACCAGCTCTGTACAAGGAAATGTAGAAGGACATGGAACACTAGGGGAGTTGGACCCCCAAAGATTATAGAGTAATAGCATAGCTTAAAGATATGCCATCACTTTATGACATGTGAAAAATTTGGATTCCCATTCAAAATGTGCTCCTCCAGGTATTTACTGTTCCATCATGGAGGCCAGCAAGAGATGACCTACAGGTATTGGAAATCTGACCACTTAGACATCCACTAATCTATAGAATGAGAAGGGTTGCGGTATTTTATAAAGAGTAGCACTTCAGAAAAGAAGACCAAAATCCTTGAGTCCTTTGTAGGGCTTACATAATTATAATACGACTCTACTGTATCTCCATATTCGGAAGCAGTAGTTGCTGACATTCGCTTTTAGGGAAGAACACTATATCTCTTGTATACAGCAGCATTTGAAGGTGTTGGTCTTAGTGCAATTTCCACCCTTGTGTTACGTCAACATTTACTATTTCCACATTACTTTTGCTCAGTTGCTATTTCAAAAGTGGTCAAGAGAACTATTCCCCAGGGCCCCGCATTACTTTAGCGTGAGTGCTGCTCGCGAGGAAGGTCTGATGTCTTATATCTGTAGTCTTGAGATGAGAAGCAGCTTGCACTCACAGTAATTCTTTCCTGTGGAATAATGAGCAGGGAACTACAAGACGGTAATACTGTTTATCGATCTCTATGTCAAACGGCGTCTCCTTTGTTCTACGAAAGTCAGCGTACATTTCCTGTAAGACCAAGTCAACGTAAAGCCCTTGAAATAAGAGATAAAATCTGATTACTTGCTATGGGCAACTGCCCCATTTTTGATAGATTCCTCCCAATTGACTTATATTGCATTGTCAGAAGCCTTTCGTAACTCCTTACTGACTCTGGTATCTATCTCCATTTTTAGAGGCTGGTCGAAGCAGCTGAGGAGGCTCATTTAAAGCATGAATTCGACGCTGATCTACAGGTAAGCTAAGCTGCCGTGTAACGGAAAAGGGTCATTGCTTCAGATCTTTGTTTATGGGACTTTTTGAAGATTATTTTTCTATTAGAACTTTCTTTATGATTGACTTTTTATTAGTCAAAAACTTTTTAACCGTAAAGGGGTTTTTCAGATTGTACAGCTCCTTCTCAGATGATTAAGTGGAATAATGTCTTAATTTTTTTTCTTTTTTATCTATTTTTCTTTAGTACAATAAAAGTGTGCATATATGTATGTATTGTGGAAGACCGGTTCACTTAGCTGCTCCTCGAGATAGACACAGGCACAGTGGTTAAAGTCTCTGGGTGGCTATTGCATCATAAACAAAAAACCCAAACTGGTAGAAGAAAACAGCTTTTCTGGCTCCAATGAAAATAAAATGTTCATATAAAGTCCTGTCCGGTGCCTCTGGGACAACACATATGGCAGCTCTCACAGGAGCTTCAGTATGGAGGCTTCCTCTCCTCCACACAACACAGACAGACGAAGAAAAAACTGGCTGAAAATTTAACTCCCTCCAGCCACACCCTGAAGGTGGAGATATGGTGAGTAGGTGTCCCGCCTATCTGTGACCTACCCACCATGAAAGCCAGGCCCATATAACGACTGGATTGCTCTCAGCACATATCATGCTGGAGAAACACTTATGGCATTCACATTGCGCAGTTAAGCAATCTTGGCGACACTTATCTCCCCTCATGTATGGCACCAGTGACCCTGTCACAGTATATATGTATATGCATTATATATATATTTGTAAATATATATACATATTTATATCCTTTATGACTGCTATACTTTTACATCCAGTGTGCACAGGCCCTCAGAGTTCCTGTTGCAAAGACATATCTGGGATAGAACATACAGTAGTTTCCAAATGTTCTAATTTTGTCGAAGCCATCACGCATTCTAAAGCATAAAAGGGAAGGGTTTATATGCAAACTGTCCAAAAGAGGATGCTTTAGATATTTTGGTGGTTGTTCCCTGACCGTCACAAGGCGTTGCTTAAGTTTCCTAATTTTGGTTATCAAAAGTGTGCTTGAAAGTTGACCATGTGTCAGCCACAGGCCTCTGGAGTCGAGAAAAGAAGCCCAGCCAAGATTGGACATCTCCATAAGGTTTTCACTGTTGACAAACAAACTTGCTGTTAAGTGAAGGGGTTTTTAAGGATTAGAAAAAAAGGACTTATCTTTCAAAAAAGCACCATATTGTCCCATGTGTTGTATCCGGTGTTGCAGCTCCGCTCTATTAAATGGAGTCTATCGGCAGTTTTTTGCTATTTAATTTGAGTGCAACATAAGAGAGCAAGAGAACCTTATTCCTGCCATGTGTCTCTTATTAAGCTGAGTTTTATAGCTTCAATACAATCAGGGTTTTATCAGCAGTGGATTATCACTGCCTGACTAGGACTCACGTGCACAACAGTCCAGCTAATCAGTATAACCCCGCCCCCAACAGTAATTGGTGGCTTGCTGACAGTGTACACAGGAAGCTGCCAATCAGAGCGGGGTGATACACAGCTCTCTGAGCACTGCTACATCTACAGCAGAGAAAACAGGGTTTTTATCAAAGCTGCACCAAGCATTCCAGTAAGTCTGGAATCAGACTCTTTTGCCCTATATTTGCTGCTGTCAGATTACAGATTAGCAAAAACCTACTGACAATTTAACTTTATAATTCATCTGTCTAAGATGCAATACCACAGAAAACCTGAAGACTGGTGTGGTGCTATTTTTGGAGGACAGCAGCAATATTTTTGGAGTCATGTATACCCTGTTTAACCCAATAATCATGGAAAGGAGATGGGAAAAACAGAAATAAAGTCTTCCTGTCCCATATAGTTGGAGGAGGTGTAAAAATATTAACCAGCGGTAGAAGGGGGCCTTTTTATTATTAGCAATGGGCCCCCTAATTTCTCTGTATGCCCTAGACGTTTGGGTATATTATTACCATTACTTATTATTTTTCAGACTGTTATCCTCATACTTCCATGGATTGGTGATCTGTATGAGAGGTGCATTTTGTTTCCCCCCTCAAGCCATTAACATTTAATTTTGCTTCACCTCCTAGTGTTAATTCGCTCTGATAATTTTCTTCTTTTTTGTTTTAAAGCAATTTAAAAATCCTTTTCCTCTCCGCCTGAAGGCGACTTATTTCCTGATGATCTTGTAGGAGACTTGGACTATTGTTATAAGTCAGGGTTTATCGTCAGACAGTTTCGCATGAAGCTTTAAAATTGTTTTTCTCACCATTTAAAAAAAAAAGAGAATGATTTACATATATTTATCATCCGCTATTTGCCGACATTTCTATTTTTTTAATATCAATTATTTTTTCAGTAGCTAACTTTTTTTTTAAAAAAGAAAAGCTTATTAAACAAATTAAATTACTTGTTTTTAATATTTACACATTAATTGATTACACTGATAAATTTAAAAGAAATTTGACAGATTATGTTTGCCAAATGCAGGGTCACGCAACACAGAGGTACATTGACCACGAAAAAGCACGGTTTTAGATTTCATATTATAATTTAGTGTATAAAGCTGTCTATCATGCTACAAATATTTGGGAAATATTAAAATATCTTTTTACACTTCAAATCAACATCAAAGGATATAAAAGTAAATATTGCCCTTCTCAGTGCCCTCCTATCTTGTGCTGTCTTCGGAGCGTCACATCAGAAATTTTGCAACTTTCAGATTCAGGTTATACCTCTGACTTTGGCTCATTGTTCCTCCACCTCACCTTTATCATAACAAAACCCACAATTTTCCTTCTGACACTGACCCCCGAAGAAGTGGGAAGCGAAACGTGCATCGGGGCTTCAGCGTGACATGCGGACACTGCAGTATGGGTAAAAGTGCTGCTACTCTCCATTAACCCCTTACCACCTTTGCCTTACAGGGTGTTTGGGAGGGATGTTTCCCCTACATTTAATGGTGGGCTATTTACTGGTATAGCCATCTGTGGGCTTTGATATCTTGGGGTCTTATGATTGACGCTATTTTTTACTAGCACGAATGGACTCAGGTTATTAACCCTCATTGTTACTAGCTTACTGGGACCTCCCTCCTTTTTATTAGGGATTGATTTGGCTGTTTTTCCCCATCTGTGGATTTTAGGGACATACTGTATATACATAACATCTTATGACTCTGCACCCTCTTCTCCCGGATGTTATTGCTGCTTTTGTCCACTTGACCACGCCATAGGCTACATTGTTATTCACTGGTTTTAAAATTATTGTATATGACTCATGGTGTGTATTACATGTAAACCTTTTTTGCCTTGTTTACTGATATAATAAAGTTTCTTACTTTTATATACGCTGGTCTGCATCTACAAGAGTTCATTTGAAACGCACCATTCATCTATATTCATTTTTTGAGATATAAGCTCTTCCAAGCTCTTTTTTCTGGTTAGTTATGTTCTATGGAGAGTATCTCACATCTGACTATGTTGTTTTCTATGTTCCTGAATCCTAGCTATGTTCTCATACCTTCAATATTATGCCTACATCTGCCCTGGACATCTGCCCTGGACTCCACAGTTGTGGGGTCAGCAGAACGTTGGTGACTTTTCTGTCCTTTGTCCTCAGCACTCAGCCCCCCGCTCTGTAACGTTACGAAGTCTCCACTTCGTGGCTGAGTTGCTGCAGTGCCTTCCAGTGCTCAATAATAAAACTTACAGGTGATGGAGAAAGATTGAGGAGGGAAGAAATGTCCGGAACAAACTCGTTACACTAGTGGCTTTTATTACAGGACCACGCTGGTATCAGTGATCTCTGTTCCACCAACCGCTCTGTCACATGTTAGTAAGGGCAGCTGGCAGTTGAGGAGCCGGATATTATACACCGGGGGCAAGGGTCCGGGTGTTATATGCCTGGGGAAAGTGGTTGGAGGTTATACACCTGGGGCGAGGGTCCAGATGTTATACGCCTGGGGCGAGTGGCTGGAGGTTATACACCTGTGGCAAGGGCCCGGATGTTATACGCCTGGGGTGGGTGGCCGGATGTTATACACCTGGGGTGAGTGGCCGGATGTTATACACCTGGGGCGAGGGCAGGATGTTACATGCCTGGGGCGAGCGGCTGGATGTTATACATCGGGGGTGGGTGGCTTGATGTTATACACCTGGGGTGGGTGGCTGGATGTTATACACCTGGGTCGAGGGGCCGGATGCTATACACCTGGGGCGGGTGGCCAGATGTTATTTACCGGGGCGTGGGTGGCCGGATGTTATACACCTGGGGCGAGTGTCTAGTCCAGATGTTATAGGCCTGGAGTGAGGGGCCGGTATAATACACTGAGGCGGGTGGCTGGATGTTATACATTTTGGGTGAGGGGCTGAATGTTATACACCTGGGGTGAGGGGCTGGATATCATACACACCTGTGGTGAGGGGCCGAATGTTATACACCGAGGGTAATGGAGCTGAATGAAAAGCCTGAATTTGATGGTTATGACATGTGTCCCAATACTTCTGTTCATTTAGTGCATCCTAGTGTAACATTTCTGCCTTGAAGTCCTATGCTGTGAACAGCTGTAAATCCATCAGAATTCTTAGATTATACCTACATAACAGTGATAACAATGTACTTAGGAAAACTGTCTCTTCTGTTCATCACACCACTTCCTTTGCTTCACTGTATTTTATAAAGGCAAACAATATCACTGGATATCTTTTTCCATGTATTAAAAAAAAAGAAAAAAAACATTTGTTTGCCTAGCATAGAGTTGAATAGTTTATGATTACCTCCTATAAATCGCCCTTTCCTCACAGTCATTACAGAGCACTTAAATAAAGCTGTCTTCAGACAGTCATCTGACAGACAAGTCTAAAATGAAATTGTTCTCTCCGAGTATCTAGCCACTCCATTATCTCAAGTATAAGCAGACTATGCAGGTATACAAAGCTGTCAGCTGACCACATGATGGACAAATATATATTGTTGCATGATGGACAAGCGCCCAAGATTTGTGTCAGTTTTGCTTCTTATAATATATGAGAATTGTGAAAGGGTAAGGAGGACTAGTGATAAGTGAATTTACAGAAATTTGAATTCTGCCCTCCGCTCGAATTTGTCCCAAAAATTGGATTTGCAAAACAAACCAAAATCATCACCAAGTTGTTATAACGTGTTTAGACTGATATGCTGTATTTAACAAATGTGACACAGGGCATTATGGTCAAACATTTCCACTTTAGTCTCATTGGTCCAAAGGAAAATGATATAGGAGTGTTGGGGTTTGTTCAGATGCAACTTTGTAAAGTTTAGCTGTGCTACTGGAGCGCCCCACAGGGCCTTAGGTTTCACGCTACTGGGCCGGTCAGGCTCTTTAAAGGTGATGTCTCGGTGGCAGTGACCCGGTCCGTAGTCCTGGGCGTCCAGTGATTAAAATAGAGGAAAATTATGTGATGTTTGGTCGTGACGCCACCCGTGGTGTTCGACAATGGGCGGCCGACGCTGCAGTTTTGGTCCACTGGGGCTGTTGATGATGCAGCAAAGATGGTTCAGCTTCCCACGGGTAGAGCGGGGTCCCAGGGCAAATATATTTGATTGATCAGATGGTGGTGATCGTTGGGGTGCAGAAGAAAAGTGAAGGACACATAGAGGTGCGGTTTTCTATACCTTTTACTTGAACATAAATGCAATCTGGGATACCACATACAGAGGATGGAATGAGTCCAGCTCGCCTGGAGGCATTCATGGGACCCACCTTGCTAGGTGGGGTTGGGAACCTTCCTTCTGCGCTCTGTTTTTGGGTCCCTGCTGCTTGTAGCTAAGCTGCGGCCCTCTCCTGCGTGATGATTGCTAACCTGTATTGCTGACAGCATGAGCCTATATCACGGGCACTGTCCTTTTCACTGTCAGCCCCGGGCTCTTGGTCTGCTGCTGTGCCTTCAGGTGTTCAGTGTGGCCAAGGAACTTGCAGTCCCCTGCACTCCAGATTTGGCTGTCAGGGCGTACAGCTCCTGCCCAGCCAAGGACTCTGGCGTCCCTTTTATCAGCGCTTCATTCTGGGGTCAGCTATACCCAATTTTAGTTCCCCAGAGCCCCTTATCTCTGATCCTGTCCCTTTCCTCTCCACAGACCAACTTCCACTGTCTCTAACTGTCTTGTCATGAGCTCCAACCGCTCCCATTTCCATGACAACTCTCTTGTTTACTCTCTCAGCTGTCTTCTTACTGACTCACTAACCCCACCTGCTGGCCAGAATTTATATGGAAGCTCCCCTTTCTGACCTGCAGTAGGATTTGTCATGTACACTGTGTTACCTGGCATGGGGACCCCCCTCCTGCCTCCAGGCATGACATCACCCTTTAGAGAGAGGCAATGTCAGTATGGCAACCAGACTCTGGGGTGCCACATTACCATGTTCTTTTTTTAAAAAAATAAAGCTTTTTCCTTGCGCCTGTGGGCATTTCAAAACAGCTTTCACTGGGGACAGGAACTTTTTCCTCTTTCTGACGCTGATTAATCATTAGCAGGCAGCAGCATGCCGTATATACTCGAGTATAAGCCGAGATTTTCAGCACATTTTTTAAGGCTGAAAGTGCCCCTCTCAGCTTATTCTCGAGTTATATACCAGGGGGTCGGCGGGGGAGGGGGAGCGTGTCAGATCATACTCACCCCCTCCTGGTACAGTCTCTGCAGCTCCTGCTTCTCCCATGGTCTCTGGCGCCTGAGTTCAGCGGTCACATGTTAACGCTCATTAAAGTCATGACTATGCACATATTCATGACTTTAATGAATGGTACCACGTGACCACTGAACACTGGAAGACCTGCCATGCCGGAGACCATGGGAGAAGTATGGTCTGGTGAGTATGACGGGGAGAATGGGGGGAGCCATACTATATTCACCTGTCCCCGTTCCACCGCCACGCGCCACTCTGTCTTCCGCGTCCTCTGGCTGTGACGTTCAGGTCAGAGGGCACGATGATGTGGTTAGTGCGTGCCCTCTGCCTGAAGAGTCACTGACAGAGGACCCAAAAGACAGAGCGACGTGCGGTGGTGGAACTGGGACAGGTGAATATCGCAGGTGCCGAGGCCCTGAGCCAGCAGCGACACAGGCACCTAGCCCCCATAGCGCACCGGTGTCCCCGCCTGCTCAGGACACCAGCACCTGGATCCCAGCTAGGAGAGGTGAGTATGTCATTTTTTTATTCACAGCAACAGCATATGGGGCCTATTCTATGGAGCATCTTATGGAGCCATAACCTTTATGGAGCAGCATATGGGGCAATAACCTTTATGGAGCATCTTATGGGGCCATAACCTTTATGGAGCATCTTATGGGGCCATAACCTTTATGGAGAATCTTATGGGGCCATTACCTTTATGGAGCAGCATATGGGGCATATTATTCAATGGAGCATCTTATGGAGCCATAACCTTTATGGAGCAGCATATGGGCATATTATTCTATGGAGCATCTTTTGGGGCAATTATTAACCTTTGTGCAGCATTATATGGGGCGTATTTTGTATGGAGCATCTTATGGGGCCATCATGAACTGTATGGAGCATTATATAGGGCTCCTGATTCAATATGGATATTCAAAAACATTTAACCTACTGATGTCTCAATTACTTTTACTTTTATTGGTATCTATTTTTATTTTTTAAAATTTACCAGTAGCTGCTGCATTTTCCACCCTAGGCTTAAACTCGAGTCAATAAGTTTTCCCAGTTTTTTGTGGCAAAATTAGGAGCCTCGGCTTATACTCGGGTCGGCTTAAATACAAGTATATATATGTATTAGAAAAAGAAGAACAAGCAACCACTCTAGGTTAAAACAGGTTCAGTGTGAGACATAGTGACACAGTCTGCTATCCTCACTGTAGAGTGATGACATGCACAACAGACCTGAGTGTGATTAACTGGCAGCTTTCATTTCCCGCAGTCAGTGTTTGAGGAGGGGTAATGCAACAGATTTGGGAGCACTATACTTTCTTTGGCAACACTAATATGTGTTTGGTCTTGCCAGTAAAGCTCATTTAGTTTGAGAAAAAGAGCTACTAAGTGTTTGCAATGAGATTCGGCTCTGTAGTACTTCCCATACCAATCCAATTTCCAGGAACATTTGGGGAACTGCATACAAAGACTCCTTTGTGTGTATAATTCCTCATCTACACCTCCAACAGCACAATACAGCCGCCATATGTCATAAAAGCCCCACTCCTATAATAACGATGTGACTCTGCTTACTCTGTCCCATTCTACGCAGAAAAGTTTCAGAAAGGGAGATTCAGGAAATGTCAACCTACTGTGTGTTCTAGAGGCCAATGTAAAAACTGACATATTTTAGTGTGCCTATATAAATGGCCCTAAAAATATAAACCGATATTTATATATAATAAAACTAATATGCCATTTTTTGATAGTACACAATAACTCACCCCAGTAGTCTAAAGTGTAAAGCTAGTTTCTGATGTCAAATTACCTACGTCGCTAATAAATCTTGTAAAAATAGTTATTTTTCCTGTGATACCTCTATCAGTGCTTGTTCCTGATCTCCTGTCACAGACAGGCAAGGAGTTAATGTTCCAGCTCGGAAATCCATCTGAAGCCTCAAATCTACCTTCCCCAGCAAAGTGCTAATTTTCTTTTTGCAGTTTACAGTCTGTGCTTATCATTCTGTTCCTGTATTACTAATGCAAGTCTCTTTTTTTTTCTGTCCAAACCATCTCTCTTATCTAAGCTAATAATTATATTTATTATAGTACTCCAGCACTGGCATGTGCTTCTAACTATGCATATAGGAGACGCAATTTAAGCCATTTCCTCGCAGCAAGGGATGTGCTACGGCTTTTATTCCCCCCTCCCTCTTTCCTTCATAGAGACAGTGATAGATTATGAGCTATAAAATTCTTTGTTCTATGTTTCTAGAGGCTAAATCCGGTTTATAGTATTTATTTGGTGCAAAAGACTGGAATGCAAGATTTTTAAATTATTATCATGCGTCTATGCATATACAGTATAAGCAAATATTTATTTTAAATATATTCATTCTTGTGCTAGGTTAAACAAATTAGAATATAAATTCCCAGTTTTATGAATAAAAGACTGTAAAATATATATATTTTTTTACATAGCCTTCAATAAACTGGTAGAATACTGTATGGATGGAGGTCAAGTACGAACTCCCATTGACGTCAATGCAGATTGACCACGAAAAGCAGTAATTTTTTCTTTGATGGTCAACATGTTGAACATATGGAAATAGATACTGTAAAAGGTAATTAATCACACGTAGTCTTCAGTATATGGTAGAGGTTGATATGTTGGATGATAGAGCATTTAAAGATCTCTGTGTGAAGGAGAGAATGGCTAATGAAATCAATTATTAACCTTACATAAGCTAGTAATATATGTGGTGTGGCAAGATGGCGTCTACGTCCTGGAACTATGCCCAGGAATCCTTGGACTGTGAGGTGGATATGCTGAAGACCATATATGGAATGGACCTAACACAGATTGATACAATGGCTGAAGCTGTGTAACGCCCTCTTCCTGCCTGTTACATGATCTATTTGTACTAATAAATTCAGTTCTTTGCCAGCTTTTGCCGAGAGAGGAGCACACATCTGACCTTGCGTCCGATGTCTTTCTTCTATGCATGCACTTGGCTCATATTTATTAGGTCAGGGGCAGGCAATCACTAAGAACTCACCTTAAGAGATCACACCAACATCTGTATCTTCTATTCAATTCAGTGGAGAGTGACCACTTATGTCTATCTACTCTTCCATTCATGTTCAACATGATTGACATTCTGAGATAAATACTGCAATAAGAAGGTCATCACTACAGTTGAGCGAAACGGGTTGGTCATATTCAAAAGTCGGCGACTTTCGCTGAAGTCAGGTTTCATGTAACGAAACCCGACCATAGCGTGAGGTCGGCCACGAGGTCGGTGACCGGAGCGCCAAAGTCGCGTTTCAAAAGATGCTTCCAGCACCCTTTTTCAGCCAATGATGGAGGACGCACACTGTGGGCAACGCGATGACATGAGCATCGGTCACTACCATCTTTGAGAAGGGCATGCAAGTGATTGGCTGGCTTTGTGTGGTGTCACAGGGGCTATAAAAGGGCGTGCACACCGACCGCCATCTTACTTCTGCCAATCTTAGCATTAGGGAGAGGTTGCTGCTGCTGATTCAGAAGAAGGGAGAGCGTTAGGCAGGGAAGAAGAGCCAAAAAACTGCTTCTGCTGTTAGCGATTTCCACTTACAACACACAACACTTTATGTGCAGTGACAGGGGAGGCTCTATTTTTGTGCATCAGCTCTGTTGGTTATTAGGCTGCCTTATAAGGCTCCCTGATAGCTGCATTGCTGTGTGCACACTGCTGTGCAAACTGCTTTTTTAAAAGCAAAAATACTTTTCTTCCTCTTTTCTGCACAGTTACCAAGCGTTCATTTTTCCACCCTTTTGTGTGTGCAGCAGTCCTGCTTATTAGGCTGCATGCGTCCATACTTGGACTGAGAGCATCATTGTCAACCTCCTAAAATCTCTAGTGAGATCCAAATTCTCACCAATCCTATATACACACCTTCCACCTTGTCATACACCAGCCAATTTCAGTCTGTTACATTGAGGTGTAATCTCTACTGGGCCTGAGACAATAGTTCAGCGTCCTGAAATCTATAGTGAGATCCAAATTCTCACCAATCCTATAGACACCCTACACCTTGTCATACACCATCCAATTTCAGTCTGGTACATTGCGGTGTAATCTCTACTGGGCCTGAGACAATAGTTCAGCGTCCTCAAATCTATAGTGAGATTCAAGTTCTCACCAATCTTATAGACATCCTACTCCTCGTCATACACCATCCAATTTCAGTCTGTTACATTGAGGTGTAATCTCTCCTGGGCCTGAGACAATAGTTCAGCGTCCTCAAATCTATAGTGAGATTCAAATTCTCACCAATAGTAGATACACCTTCCACCTTGTATTACAGTACCATATAGCTGGTGGTATTTTGGGTACATTTTCACAAAAATGAGGAAGTATGGTGGAAGATGCCATGGAAGTGGGCGGGGGTTGCCAGCTGGTCCCGATGGGTGGTGGTGGTGGAGCATCTGTTGGTAGTGGCAAAAGCACAATAGCACCTAAGGCAGGAGGTGTTGAGCCTGCGTCATCGTCTGACTCCACAAGGCCCCGAAGGCTCTCTTTTCTGGGAGTAGGTAAAACACTTTAAAAGCCGGAACTTCAGGAACAAGTTTTGGCTTACATTGCTGACACAGCCTCCAGCTCTGTCGCCTCCTCTTCTGAAGTTTCAAAAAATAAAAGCACTGAGTCGTCAGTGGAGGCTCCTGGTCAGGATCAACACCTTTCCTTGTGTCCTTCACCCCTACCAAAAGTGAAGGATGTGGCAGGCCACACTACTGATTACTCCATGGAGCTCTTTTCACATACCATGCCTGAGTTAGCAAGTCAAATCGTGAATTCCCCAGTCCAAGATGAATCTGACATGGAGTGCACTGATGCACAGCCACTGCTAGATTTTTCTGCTGGTACATTCACTCAGAGCACTACATTGTCCTCGCAGTGAACTGAGGCAGAAGCAGACCCTGATGAAACTCAGGCGCCCCTTCCCGCATACTATACCACCTTACACGGTGACACAGAGGCAAGTGCACATGAAATTGAAGAGGAGGTGATGGATGACCCAGATTGGCATCCATTGGGGGAAGAGGGTGCCGCTGCCAATAGCTCAGAAGAGGATGAGGAGGATCCGCAGCAGGCAGCAACATCGCAACAGCTGTTATCTGGCAGGACTGTAACAGTCCAAAAACGGGTTACAAAACCAAAAGAGTTGCAGGACAGCTTGGCCAGATGGTCAAATTAGCACAGCGTGCAAGGTCTCAAAATGTCTTCCATAGTAGGACGAGTGCAGTGTGGCACTTTTTTGAACAAAATCCTAATGATCAGGCAAAGGTTATCTGTAAGAAGTGCGCAAAGACCTTTAGCCGAGGGAAAAATCTGAGAAATTTGAATACCAGTTGCATGCTTAGACATTTAACCAGCATGCACTTGCAAGTGTGGATGGACTACCAAACCTCACGTACCACATGTGCACCTGCTCCGAATGAAGGTAGCCAGCAATGCTACATCGCTTCCCTTACTGTAAGCCCACCGGTTAGCACACCACCAGCAGCAAATGTCGAGGTGTCGTCGCAAAGGGCAAATCAGTCATGGAATCACAATGTTATTGCTATGAAAGACTGAATCTAGGCCATCAGTAACACCACCAACAACACCATCACCATCACCAACCCTCTCTCAGTCCGCCATGTCCACCGTTAGTTCCACCATATGCAGCTCTCAAGTCCAGCTCACCCTACCAGAGACTCTGAGTAGGACAAGAAAGTACTCATCCTCTCATCCACGTACACTGGCTTTGAACGCCCACATTGCCAAACTAATCCCGTTAGAGATGATGCCCTACCGGTTGGTTGAAAGCAAAGCTTTCTGCGAGCTCAAGGCCTACGCAGTACCATGCTATGAGCTACCCAGTCTGCACTTCTTTTCGCGAAAAGCCATCCCAGCCCTCCACGTGCATGTGAAAGACCGCATTGTCCATGCACTCAAGCAATCAGTGAGTGGAAAGGTGCACCTCACAACAGATGCATGGTCCAGTAGGCATGGCCAGGGCCTTTATGTGTCCATGACTGCGCACTGGATTAATGTGGTGGATTCAGGGTCCACAGGGGACAGCGGCGGTGGGACAGTGCTGCCTAGCCCACGGTATAGGAAACAGTTGACTGTAGGTGTTCGACCCTCCTCCTCCTCCAGAAGCAAAAGCTCGTCCACAGAGCGCAGTCGCACGAGCACTCCATCAGCAGCAGCCAGTGTTGCACATGAGTTGTCCCACTATCGAACAGCTAGTGGTAAGCGTCAACAGACTGTATTGAAGATGATGTGTTTGGTCGACAACAGACACACCGTGGAGGTACTGGCCGACTACTTGCAGCGGCAAACTGAGTCATGGCTGGGCAGTATACATCTTGAGGCAGGCAAGGTAGTTAGTGATAACGGCCAGAATTTTGTGGCAGCCATAGCCCTTTCAAATCTCAGACACATACCTTGCCTGGCTCACACCTTGAACCTGGCGGTGCAGAGCTTCCTCAATAATTATCCGGAGTTAACAACCCTGCTCTATAAGGTGCGAAGACTGTGCTCGCACATCCGCCGGGCGCCCGTACACTCCAGTAGTATGCAGAAGCTGCAGCGATTGCTCCACCTTCCCAAACACCTCCTAATTATCGACGTAGCAACAAGGTGGAACTCCACCCTGCTCATGGTTCAGAGGCTGTGCGAACAGAGGCAGGCTGTAATTCATTTATGGGAGGATACATGGGCAGGCAGTTTGCAGGCAGACATGGAGTTGTCTGTTGTGCAGTGGTCGAAGCTGAAAGACCTCTGTAAAGTCCTTCAGTGTTTTGAGGAATGCACACAGCTGGTAAGCGCAGATGACGCCATCATAAGCATGAACATCCCACTTATGCGTCTGCTCATGCAAACTTTGCCGCACATTAAGGAGCAGGCATCTGCAGCAGAGGAGGAGCGAAGCCTTGATGATAGTCAGCCATTGTCTGCTCAGTGGACGAGGTGGAAGAAGAAGAGGAAGAGGAGGAGGAGGAGGATGATGGGGATGATTATTTTGGGGAGGAGGATGCTTCTCAGGGGGGAAGAAAAATTGTTGGCGTGGCAAGGTCAGGTACAGGGTTTGTGCGTGACTGGAGGGATGTTGATTTGTCAGAAAGTGCTCCTCCACCCAGCACGCGCAGTGCATCATTGAAACCTGGAACATTGGCCCATATGTCTGATTATGCCTTGCAGATCCTAAAAAGGGACCCCCGCATTGCCAAAATGTTGAACGATGACGACTAGAGTTGAGCGAAACGGGTCAAAAAATTTCAAAAGTCGCCGACTTTTGGTAAAGTCAGGTTTCATGAAACGAAACCCGACCCTAGGGTGAGGTCGGCCACGAGCTCGGCGACTTTAGCGCCAAAGTCGCGTTTCAAAAGTTTGTTTTCCGCCCTTTTTCAGCCAATCAGGATCCACGGACACTGTGGGCAACGTGATGACATAGGCAGGGGTCACCACCATCTTTGAGAAGGGCATGCAAGTGATTGGCTTGCTTTAGGGGGCGTCACAGGGGGTATAAAAGGGCGTGCACGCCGACCGCCATGTTACTCATGCTGATCTCAGAATAGGGAGAGCTGCTGCTGCTGCTGATTCTGTAGGGAGAGCGTTAGGTAGGGAAGAAGACACCAAAAACTGCTTCTGCTGCTAGCGATTTTGCCTGTACAACACACCAGTCACTGTGTGTGCAGTGCTAGTGGAGGCTATATTTTGCTGGATCAGCTGTGTTGGTTGTTAGGCTGCCTTATACGGCTTCCTGATAGCTGCATTGCTGTTTTCCCACTGCTCTGCAAACTGCTTTTTTAAAAGCAATCCAAATTGTTTTTTTTGTCCTGTGAGGTACTGAGCGTGAATTTTTCCACACCATACAGCGGTGTACGCTCCACACTAGAGTTGAGCGAAACGGGTCGAAAAATTTCAAAAGTCGCTGACTTTTGGCAAAGTCGGGTTTCATGAAACGAAACCCGACCCTAGGATGAGGTCGGCCACGAGGTCAGCGACTTAAGCGCCAAAGTCGCGTTTCAAAAGTTTGTTTTGCGCTCTTTTTCAGCCAATCAGGATCCACGGACACTGTGGGCAATGTGATGACATAGGCAGGGGTCACCACCATCTTTCAGAAGGGCATGCAAGTGATTGGCTTGCTTTGGTGGGCATCACAGGGGGTATAAAAGGGCGTGCACGCCGACCGCCATGTTACTCATGCTGATCTCAGAATAGGGAGAGCTGCTGCTACTGCTAATTTTGTAGGGAGAGCGTTAGGCAGGGAAGAAGACACCAAAAACTGCTTCTGCTGCTAGCGATTTTGCCTGTACAACACACCAGTAACTGTGTGTGCAGTGCAAGTGGAGGCTATATTTTGCTGGATCAGTGGTGTTGGTTGATAGGCTGCCTTCTAAGGCTTCCTGACAGCTGCATTGCTGTTTACCCACTGCTCTGCAAACTGCTTTTTTAAAAGCAATCCCAATTTTTTTTTTTGTCCTGGTGAGGTACTGAGTGTGCATTTTTTCACACCATACAGTGGTGCACACTCCTCACACAGTACCGTGTAACGGCTGTTATCACAGCCACAGTGAAGCTATCTGTGTGTCACTCTGTAAGGATAAGTCGAGGACATGTTCCGTTCTTACAGACCTGCACCTTCTAGTTTTGTCTAGCTTTCAAACAGTTAAAAATATTTGCTGTTTGATCACATTCAAAACTATAGAGAGACAGCGTGTCAGTCTGTATACTTAAAAAACACGGAGCTTGACAATTTTACGTACACCGGACAGTCGTGTACGTGCACGCTCCTCTCTCAGTACCGTGTAACGGCTGTTATCACGGCCACAGTGAAGCTATCTGTGTGTCGCTCTGTAAGGATAAGTCGAGGACATGTTCCGTTCTTACAGACCTGCACCTTCTAGTTTTGTGTAGTTTTCAAACAGTTAAATATATTTTCTGTTTGATCACATTCAAAACTATAGAGAGACAGCGTGTGTCAGTCCGTATACTTAAAAAACACGGAGCTTGACAATTTTACGTACACCGTACAGCCGTGTACGTGCACGCTCCTCTCTCAGTACCGTGTAACGGCTGTTATCACGGCCACAGTGAAGCTATCTGTGTGTCGCTCTGTAAGGATAAGTCGAGGACTTGTTCCGTTCTTACAGACCTACACTCTAGGGAGATTCCTATTCTGCCCAATTCTATATATACCTTGTAGTTTGTCATACACTAGCCAATTTCTGCCTGTGACATAGCGCTGTGATATTCACTGGGCCTCACACAATCCAAAAGTGTCCAGTGTCCACAAGTGTGTGCAGAAATTCAAAATCTCCGTTATCCTCTAGTGACATTTTTCACACCTGCGACATCGAGCCTGTGACATAGCGCTGTGATATTCAGTGGGCCTCACACAATCCAAAAGTGTCCAGTGTCCACAAGTGTGTGCAGAAATTCAAAATCTCCGTTATCCTCTAGTGACATTTTTCACACCTGCGACATCGAGCCTGTGACATAGCGCTGTGATATTCAGTGGGCCTCACACAATCCAAAAGTGTCCAGTGTCCACAAGTGTGTGCAGAAATTCAAAATCTCCGTTATCCTATAGACACCTTGTACCTTGTTTTACATTACTATATAGTTTGTTGGATTTTGTCTACATTTCTACCAAAAATGAGGAAGGCTGGTGGAAGAG
Source organism: Dendrobates tinctorius (assembly GCF_039654945.1). Taxonomy (NCBI): domain Eukaryota; kingdom Metazoa; phylum Chordata; class Amphibia; order Anura; family Dendrobatidae; genus Dendrobates; species Dendrobates tinctorius. Next base: position 8,084,570 of record NW_027361706.1, on the reverse strand, counting down.
GCCGTGGAATTGGGCGGGGGTTGGCAGCTGGTAATGATGGTGTTGGTGGTGGATCTGATGGTAGTGGCAAAAGCAAAATAGGACCGAATGCAGGAGGTGTTGAGCCTGCGTCATCGTCTGGCTCCACAAGGCCTCGAAGGCTTAGTTTTCTAGGAGTTGGCAAACCGCTTTTAAAGCCAGAGCATCAGGAAAAAGTTTTGTCTTACATTGCTGACTCCAGCTCTATCGCCTCCTCTTCTGAAGTTGTAAAAAATAAAAGCACTGAGTCGTCATTGGAGGCTCATGTTCATGAACCACATCTTTCCTTGTGTCCTTCACCCTAACCAAGATTGAAGGATGACGCAGGCCATACTAATGATTACTCCATGGAGCTGTTTTCACATACCTGGATTATCAAGTGAAATGGTGAATTACCCAGGCCAAGATGAATCTGACATGGAGTGCACTGATGCACAGCCACTGATAGATGATTCTGCTGGTACGTTCACTCAGAGCACTACATTGTCCTCGCAGTGTACAGAGCCAGATTCTGACCCTGACGAGACTCAGGTGCCCCTTCCCGCACACTATACCACCATACACGGTGACACAGAGGAAGGTGCACATGACATTGAAGAGGAGGTGATGGATGACCCAGTGGTTGACCCAGATTGGCATCCATTGGGGGAAGAGGGTGCTGCTTCCAAAAGCTCAGATGAGGAGGAGGAGCATCCACAGCAGACATCGACATCGCAACAGCTGTTATCTGGCAGGCCCGGAGCACTCCAAAGACAGGTTCCAAAAATCAAAAGAGTTGCTGGACAGCTTGTCCAGAGGGTCAAAATATCACAGCGTGCTAGGCCGCAAAATGTCTTCCAAAGTTGGAAGAGTGCAGTGTGGCACTTTTTTGAACAAAATCCTCATGATCAGGCCAAGGTTATCTGTAAGAAGTGTGCAAAGACCTTTAGCCGAGGGAAAAATCTGAAAAATGTGAATACCAGTTGCATGCTTAGACATTTAACCAGCATGCACTTGCAAGCGTGGACACAACACCAAACCTCAAGTACCACATGTGCAACTGATCACAAAGAAGGTAGTCAGCAACGCTACATTGTTTCCCCCACTGTAAGCCCACCGGTTAGCACAGCAGCAAATGTTGAGGTGTCGTTGCAAGGCCACAGCAGTCAGGGAATCACACTGTTATATTAATGAAAGACTGAATCTAGGCCATCAGAAAGAACACCAACTCCATCACCATCATCAACCCTCTCTCAGTCCGCCCTGTCCACTGCTACTTCCACCATATGCAGCTCTCAAGTCCAGCTCACCCTCCCCGACACTATGAGTAGGTCAAGAAAGTACTCGGTCTCTCATCCGCGTACACTGGGTTTGAACGCACACATTGCCAAACTAATCTCGTTAGAGATGATGCCCTATCGGTTGGTGGAAAGCGCAGCTTTCCGCGAAGTCAAGGCCTATGCAGTACCACGCTATGACCTACCCAGTCGCCACTTCTTCTCTTGCAAAGCCATCCCAGCCCTCCACCATCATGTGAAAGACCGCATTGTCCATGCACTCAAGCAGTCAGTGAGTGGAAAGGTGCACCTCACACTTGATGCATGGTCCAGTCGGCATGGCCAGGGCCGTTACGTGTCCATCACTGCGCACTGGGTTGATGTGGTGGATGCAGGGTCCACAGGGGATAGCGGTGGTTGGACAGTGCTGCCTAGCCCACGGTATAGGAAACAGTTGGCTGTAGGCGTTCGACCCTCCTCTTCCTCCTCCTCCAGAAGCGAAAGCTCGTCCACAGAGTGCAGTCGTACGAGCACTCCATCTGCAGCTGCCACTGTTGCACACGAGGTGTCCCCCTATCGAGCAGCTAGTGGAAATCGTCAGCAGGCTGTGTTGCAGATGATGTGTTTGGGCGACAGACACACCGCGGAGGTGCTGGCCGAGTACTTTCAGCAACAAACTGAGTCATGGCTGGGCAGTGTACATCTTGAGGCAGGCAAGGTAGTTAGTGATAACGGCCGTAATTTTGTGGCAGCCATAGCCCTTTCAAAATTCAGCCACATACCTTGCTTGGCTCACACCTTGAGCCTGGTGGTGCAGTGCTTCCTCAATAATTATCCGGAGTTAACAGCCCTGCTCCAGAAGGTGCGAAGACTGTGTGCGCACATCCGCCGGTCGCCTGTACACTCCATTCGTATGCAGAAGCTGCAGCGATTGCTCCACCTTCCCAACCACCGCCTCATTATCGACATTGCAACAAGGTGGAACTCCACCCTGCACATGGTTGAGCGGCTGTGCGAGCAGAGGCACGTCATAATGCATTTGTGGGAGGATACACGGCCAGGAACTTCGAGAGCAGACATGTAGTTGACAGGTGTGCAGTGGTCGAAGCTGAAAGACCTCTGTAAAGTCCTTCAGTATTTTGAGGAATGCACACGGCTGGTAAGCGCAGACGACGCCATCCTAAGCATGAGCATCCCACTTATGCGTCTGCTCATGCAAACTTTGACGCACCTTAAGGAGCAGGCGTCTGCAGCCAATGTTGACGAGGAGGAAGAGGTGGAGGGAATCCTTGATGACATTCAGCCATTGTCTGCTCAGGGACCTCTCGTGGACGAGGTGGAGGAAGAAGAGGAGGAGGAGGATGATGATGGGGATGATTACTTAGGGGAGGAGGATGCATCTCGTGGGGCAAGTGAAAATGTTGGCATGGCAAGGTCTGTTACAGGGTTTGTGCGTGACTGGAGGGATGTGGATTTGCCAGAAAGTTCTCCTCCACCCAGCACTCGCAGTGCATCATTGACACCGGGAACATTGGCCCACATGTCAGATTATGCCTTGCAGATCCTAAAAAGGGACCCACGCATTGCCAAAATGACTACTGTTTGGCCAGCATCCTGGATCCACGCTATAAAGGCAAATTACAAAACATCATGCCACAGGAGAACCTTGACCTAATATTGGCTACTAAACAAGCAACTCTGGTTAACCGGTTGGTTGAGGCATTCCCAGCACACAGCAGCGGTGATGGTTCTCACACGAGCCATACGGGCCGGGGTCAGCTTGGCAGAGGTGTTCGTGGTGCACACAGCAGAAGTGGCGTTGGAGACAGGGGTTTCATGACAATGTTGTGGACTGATTTTTCACGGACCGCTCACACAACTGGTAATACTGCATCGATGGAAAGTGACAGGAGACAGCAGTTGTCAACTATGGTTAACAACTACTTTTCCTCCCATATCGATGTTCTCCCACACAGGTCATTCCCCTTTGACTATTGGGCCGCTAAACTGGACACCTGGCCTGAATTGGCCCAATATGCCTTACAGGAGCTCGCTTGCCCAGCTGCAAGTGTGCTATCGGAAAGAGTCTTCAGTGCAGCTGGATCAATGCTGACAGAAAAAAGGACCTGTCTGTCAACCCAAAATGTGGATGATCTAACCTTCATTAAAATGAACCATGCATGGGTTTCCAAGGATTTTGTCCCACCTTCCCTTGTTGACAGATAGGTTGCCAGAAAAATGGCTTGCTTTGGTCCTCCTCCTATTCCGCGAACTTGACCTATTTCGCCTTTTGCAGCAGCTGAATGACCCACATCTACATATGCCACTTTGTAAACCTCCCTAAGTGGGTGGCCCCCCCCATGGCCAGGGTCACCACCTAGCGCACAAAACCGTGCGAGTGCCGTTGCCCTGGACAGGTGGGTAGGCTGACTCTTGGGCGCGGGCACTGGCATAGGGTCCCTCATAGTGCAATCAAGTGTCTCTGACAGTGGTGGTGCACATCTGCCGTCAGACACACCGCCGTACTATGAGGGGCCCAGTGCCAGTGCCGACGCCCACGAGTGTGCCCCCCTTGCTTGGGCAGGGCCCCAGCATTTGCAATGTTTACCTCTCCCTGCTCCTCCGCTGTGTAGTCTGGGCTGTCAAATCCTTCACTGGGACTGCCACTACAAATTGATTGAACTGAAAGATGATGGTTAAGATGTAGCTATGCCCTGTCCTGCTGGCCGGGCTCTAGCTCCAGATGATCAGTGGCTTCCATTTCTTATGGACGTCGACTCACAATTACATGCAGTGGTGGTTTATCATCAGCTTTCACAGTTTTCCTACTCACAAACGTGTGACATTCCGGCGCACATTTCAAAATGTGCCCTCTCATGCCAATCAAATAGAATCGCCTATGGCCTGTGGCTTCTGTCTTTTGCACTCCAAAGTTACGTGACAGATCATGATAGCCAGTGAGCACCATGTTTACATCGCTCCCTGTGATAAAAATTGGATTGAGATGAGTAACAGTGATGGAATCAACGGAATGCGATACAGCAAGACTTTATTCACAAAAAAAAGTTTTCACTGTCTCAACACACAAATTAATTGAGGGTCAGCATCGCCTATGAGAATTGTGATGTAAGTTTTTCCCGTGAATAATAATTCCTAGATTTCTGCAATCAATAGCCTTTATGTCACTAATTGTATGCATCTCATTTCCTATTGCGGAGTGGCTGGACTGTATTACTGAGACAGAAATATATATGAAGATTTAAAAATAGCACCAAAAGTATATAGTTGTGTACGCCTCAAATGCATTTCCTTTTTTCCACTTTTTAGATTGCTGTGTAATCCATACTGAGAACACGGAGATTTTACATGTTTAAACTATGCTATATATACCTGCTATCCAGTGATAAAGTACCCTTTCTCAACTTTGTACAATCTGGTCAAATCCATACTGGGCCTGAGAACATCTGAGTCTGCCTCCTGATCTATAGACATATTTTTTTAATGTGTAAACTAGGCTACATATATACGTGTTATCCGGTGAAACTGTACCCTTTATCAACTTTCTACAATGTTGTTGAATCCATACTGGGCCTGAGAACGGCTGCCAAGCTGTTAAGTAAGCTACAGCACCTGTGGTTTGGACACGTAATTTTTTCAGGAATGACAGTTAGGCCTAAGTCCGGAATTGCGGTTGACCTGAACTTACTGGGAAATCATCGTTCACAGGGAATAATCTGAATCCCAGATCCCCAGCGCTAACGGAGTTCAGCAGGTTATCTGCACCTGTAAGCGACAAAAGCTCGTCCTTTCAGTGTAGCGTGCATGCAGCCCCGGACATGTACTGGAATGCTAGACCTGTTATTGCTCGATCTCACGTGCCAGAGCATCGCGTATCCCTCTAGTAAGCTTGACGCGTACCGCAGGGCCATGCCGGAGTCTCGGTCGTTAACGGAATAAAGCTGAAAAATCGCTAGCACAACTACAAATGGACATACCACACGACACACAGAATCGACAAAGCTTGCAATCTGTCCATCTTTTCTGTAGCTTGTATGGTAGTGGTTTCCCGGGTGCAGTCCAATTAAGCCACAGGCTCCACTCCTGGTGGTGCCCTTTTGGACATTCCTTTAAGGTTCAGCTTTGCAATCATACTGCCCCCGGAAACCAAAAACTTTGCCTTCAGGGACACTGTTTGGAGGTTCGTGGGAATAACGCCGCCCGATCAGCAGTCGGCATATGGGTCGCCCTCACAGGGCTGTGGGGTACTCGGTACCGGGCCGGTGTCAGTGGGATGTGTCACAGCAGCGGTGACCCGGACGGTGGCCCTGGGCGCCCATGTAAATGGCGTGGTATAATGGTAAAGAGTTTATATAGATAGTTTGACGCCACCTGTGGTGTTCGGCAACATAGATGTTAGGCCGATGCTGCATGCAGATCCTCTGGGACTGATGGTGTTGTGCAGCAAAGATGGTGAAGCTCCCCACAGGTGGAGCTGGAGTCCCAGGGAAGTGTAGATGTAGTGATGGGGGAAAGGCACAGGCGGTGTAGGTGCTGGTACCCAGACGTAGAGGTGCTGGAATAACTGTAGGACACCAGAGCGTGCAGTTCCAAAGCTTTACTCACAGTCTGCGGTTACACAGATGCCTACCTCCGTGCTGTGTCCTCCGGGTCAGGACCTCTGCCAACCTCCGGGACCAGAATGGAAAGCTCCCTTCCAACACTCCGCCAACATGTACCTTCCTGAACGTCTCCTTTCTAGCGCTTGTGGGGGAAGCACTCACAGGACCGTGGTTCACTGAAACGCCTCCTGTCTAACAGATGTTCCTCAGACTTTACTTGTATGGCAGACAGCTGTAGCCTTTTCCTTCTGCCTCGCACACGTCGATGCTGGGGCCTCCGAGCCTTAGTTGGGTACAGAGCATTTATAGCTGCTACTTCCCCCGGTTTCTGCTGCAGGAACTTCAGTGTCCCTAAAAACTCAGAGACCGGAATCCGGACCATGCGCTCCAGCTAGGAGTGATCCTTAACTCTGCTCATCCTCCAGCTCCCCTTCTCACGTCCACACACTTCCCCTTCCCTGCACAGAGTGCCCTAACTTACCTCCTCCCGACCACAGAGAGCAGCTCCTCAGCAGTCAGGTTCAGAGGTCTCCCTGCTGGCCTGGAGTGAGAAATGTGTTGTGTGTTGGTTTCACTGCTAGAGAGATCCTTCGTTGGTCCCAAGCTTGACAACACACTCCCTAGGAGGAAGGCAATGCCACAGTGGCGACCGTACTCTTGGGGACGCCACAAGTGCACTGAGGCCCAGCCACTGCTGGATGATGCTGCTGGTACATTGACCCAGACCACTACATTCCCCTCGCACTCTACACAGCCAGAATCTGACCCAGAGGAAACTCAGGTTCCCCTTCCCGCATACTATACCACCTTACACGGTGACAAAGAGGAAGGTGCAGATGAAAGTGCAGGTTTCTTGAGCAGGTGGGGGGGCATACTCATGGGCGATGGCACTGGCACAGGGCACCGCATAGTACGCAAAAGTGTCTCTGCCGGTGGGAGGGCCTAAACAGCCAAGTGCAGTGAGATGGAAGATGGGGACGACAAGGAGTTCAGAGTAGTGCAGGGATTCCCTAGCAAGGAGACTTATGTAATTGTTTTCAATGTTGGGACAGCAATTTTTGGGGAGCACTATACTCTGGTGAATGATATAAGGGGCCCACCATACACTGGAGCATTCCAAAGGTGGACATCAGACTCTGGAGCAGCATTTACAGGGCCCATTATACACTAGAGGAGTAGAAATGGGGCCCATTATATATGGAGCATTATTTGGGCCCATAAGACAGTGGAGCTTCATCCATTGGGACCAACATATACTGTAGCATTATGTGGAGCTCATCATATACGGTTTGAAACATTATATGGGAATAATGATTCCGTATGGAGAAATATATGGGCCTCATTGCTCTGTATAGCGCACTAAGCCCTGGCCATAATACTGTATGGAGATATATACTGTCCGTTTTTGGAGGTATTGGAGAATTTAAAATGGATATCAGTCATGAGATGTAAGAAGTGAAGTATTTTTCATTGTACTATACTGCTATTTCTCTGCCGTATCGGAGCATCATGAGTTGTGGTATGTGTTAAAGGGGCGCTCTTTGGCCCTGGGCCCACGAAAACCTGGAGCCAGCCCCCCCCCCACAACTGTAGCCCAATAACCCCCATTTTTCAGTGCGTAACTAGTATTATGAAGTTAATTAAGGTTGACAAGCTTCAGTAACAAGAATTTATGCTTTTGGCATTCAAATGGGCACTGTTGGTGTGTTTCCTGTCCTCCTCTCACTGCCGACTTTAATTCTCCATTGACTTACTTTGGGTTTCTTGTGTCGGGACGACCCCGACTTTTCCCTATAGTCGGCCGATTTTGCTTGACCCGACTTTTGGAAAAGTCGGGTTTCATGAAACGAAACTCGACCCTAAAAAAACAAAAGTCGCTCAACACTACTCCTCACACAGTACCGTGTAACGGCTGTTATCACGGCCACAGTGAAGCTATCTGTGTGTCACTCTGTAAGAATAAGTCGAGGACATGTTCCGTTCTTACAGACCTACACCTTCTAGTTTTGTCTGCTTTTCAAACAGTTAAGTATATTTGCTGTTTGATCACATTCAAAACTATAGAGAGACAGCGTGTGTCAGTCCGTATACTTAAAAAACACGGAGCTTGACAATTTTACGGACACCGGACAGCGGTGTACGTGCACGCTCCTCTCTCAGTACCATGTAACGGCTGTTATCACAGCCACAGCGAAGCTATCTGTGTGTCACTCTGTAAGAATAAGTCAAGGACATGTTCCGTTCTTACAGACCTACACTCTAGGGAGATTCCTATTCTGCCCAATTCTATATACACCTTGTAGTTTGTCATACACTAGCCAATTTCTGCCTGTGACATAGCGGTGTGATAGTAACTGGGCCTCACACAATCCAACAGTGTCCACAAGTGTGTTCAGAAATTCTACATCTCCTCTGTCCTATAGTGACATTTTTCACACCTACGACATTGAGCCTGTGACATAGCGGTGTGATATTAACTGGGCCTCATACAACAGTGTCCACAAGTGTGTTCAGAAATTCTAAATCTCCCCTGTCCTATAGTGACATTTTTCACACCTGCGACACTGAGCCTGTGACATAGCGGTGTGATATTAACTGGGCCTCACACAACAGTGTCCACAAGTGTGTTCAGAAATTCTAAATCTCCCCTGTCCTATAGTGACATTTTTCACACCTGCGACATTGAGCCTGTGACATAGCGGTGTGATATTAACTGGGCCTCACACAACAGTGTCCACTAGTGTGTTCAGAAATTCTACATCTCCCCTGTCGTATCGTGACATTTTTCACACCTGCGACATTGAGCCTGTGACATAGCGGTGTGATATTAACTGGACCTCACACAACAGTGTCCACAAGTGTGTTCAGAAATTCTACATCTCCCCTGTCGTATAGTGACATTTTTCACTCCTGCGACATTGAGCCTGTGACATAGCGTTGTGATATTAACTGGGCCTCACACAACAGTGTCCAGAAGTGTGTTCAGAAATTCTACATCTCCCCTGTCCTATAGTGACATTTTTCACACCTGCAACATTGAGCCTGTGACATAGTGGTGTGATATTAACTGGGCCTCACACAACAGTGTCCACAAGTGTGTTCAGAAATTCTACATCTCCCCTGTTGTATAGTGACATTTTTCACACCTGCAACATTGAGCCTGTGACATAGCGGTGTGATATTAACTGGGCCTCACACAATCTAACAGTGTCCACAAGTGTGTTCAGAAATTCGACGTCTCCCCTGTCCTATATACACCTTGTACCTTGTTTTACATTACTATATAGTTTGTGGGATTTTGTGTACATTTTTACCAAAAATGAGGAAGGCTGGTGGAAGAGGCCGTGGAATTGGGCGGGGGTTGCCAGCTGGTAATGATGGTATTGGTGGTGGATCTGATGGTAGTGGCAAAAGCAAAATAGGACCGAATGCAGGAGGTGTTGAGCCTGCATCATCGTCTGACTCCACAAGGCCTCGAAGGCTTAGTTTTATAGGAGTTGGCAAACCGCTTTTAAAGCCAGAGCATCAGGAAAAAGTTTTGTCTTACATTGCTGACTCAGCCTCCAGCTCTATCGCCTCCTCTTCTGAAGTTGTAAAAAATAAAAGCACTGAGTCGTCATTGGAGGGTCATGTTCATGAACCACACCTTCCTTGTGTCCTTCACCCCAACCAAGATTGAAGGATGACGCAGGCCATACAACTGATTACTCCATGGAGCTGTTTTCACATACCATGCCTGGGTTATCAAGTGAAGTGGTGAATTACCCAGGCCAAGATGAATCTGACATGGAGTGCACTGATGCACAGCCACTGATAGATGATTCTACTGGTACATTCACTCAGAGCACTACATTGTCCTCGCAGTGTAATGAGCCAGATTCTGACCCTGATGAGACTCAGGTGCCCCTTCCCGCATACTATACCACCATACACGGTGACACAGAGGAAGGTGCACATGACATTGAAGAGGAGGTGATGGATGACCCAGTGGTTGACCCAGATTGGCATCCATTGGGGGAAGAGGGTGCTGCTTCCAATAGCTCAGATGAGGAGGAGGAGCATCGCAACAGCTGTTATCTGGTAGGCCCGGAGCACTCCAAAGACAGGTTCCAAAAATCAAAAGAGTTGCTGGACAGCTTGTCCAGACGGTCAAAATAGCACAGCGTGCTAGGCCGCAAAATGTCTTCCAAAGTAGGAAGAGTACAGTGTGGCACTTTTTTGAACAAAATCCTCATGATCAGGCCAAGGTTATCTGTAAGAAGTGCGCAAAGACCTTTAGCCGAGGGAAAAATCTGAAAAATGTGAATACCAGTTGCATGCTTAGACATTTAACCAGCATGCACTTGCAAGAGTGGACACAACACCAAACCTCAAGTACCACATGTGCAACTGATCACAAAGAAGGTAGTCAGCAACGCTACATTGTTTCCCCCACTGTAAGCCCACCCGTTAGCACAGCAGCAAATGTTGAGGTGTCGTTGCAAGGCCAAAGCAGTCAGGGAATCCCACTGTTATATCAACGAAAGACTGAATCTAGGCCATCAGAAAGAACACCAACTCCATCACCATCATCAACCCTCTCTCAGTCCGCCCTGTCCACCGCTAGTTCCACCATATGCAGCTCTCAAGTCCAGCTCACCCTCCCAGAGACTATGAATAGGTCAAGAAAGTACTCAGTCTCTCATCCGCGTACACTGGGTTTGAACGCCCACATTGCCAAACTAATCTCGTTTGAGATGATGCCCTTTCGGTTGGTGGAAAGCGCAGCTTTCCGCGAACTCATGGCCTATGCAGTACCACGCTATGACCTACCCAGTCGCCACTTCTTCTCTTGCAAAGCCATCCCAGCCCTCCACCATCATGTGAAAGACCGCATTGTCCATGCACTCAAGCAGTCAGTGAGTGGAAAGGTGCACCTCGCAACAGATGCATGGTCCAGTCGGCATGGCCAGGGCCGTTACGTGTCCATCACTGCGCACTTGGTTAATGTGGTGGATGCAGGGTCCACAGGGGACAGTGCTGCCTAGCCCACGGTATAGGAAACAGTTGGCTGTAGGCGTTCGACCCTCCTCCTCCTCCAGAAGCGAAAGCTCGTCCACGGAGCGCAGTCGTACGAGCACTCCATCTGCAGCTGCCACTGTTGCATACGAGGTGTCCCCCTATCGAGCAGCTAGTGGAAAGCGTCAGCAGGCTGTGTTGCAGATGATGTGTTTGGGCGACAGACACACCGCGGAGGTGCTGGCCGAGTACTTTCAGCGACAAACTGAGTCATGGCTGGGCAGTATACATCTTGAGGCAGGCAAGGTAGTTAGTGATAACGGCCGTAATTTTGTGGCAGCCATAGCCCTTTCAAAACTCAGCCACATACCTTGCTTGGCTCACACCTTGAACCTGGTGGTACAGTGCTTCCTCAACAATTATCCGGAGTTAGCAGTCCTGCTCCAGAAGGTGAGAAGACTGTGCGCGCACATCCGCCGGTCGCCTGTACTCTCCATTCGTATGCAGAATCGGCCGACTATAGGGAAAAGTCGGGGTCGTCCCGAAACACGAAACCCAATGTAAGTCAATGGGGAATAAAAGTCAGCAGTGAGAGGAGGACAGGAAACACACCTACAGTGCCCATTTGAATGCCAAAAGCATCAATTCTTCTTACTTAAGCTTGTCAACCTTAATTAACTTCATAATACAAGTTACGCACTGAAAAATGGGGGTTATTTGGCTAAAGTTGTGGGGGGGGGAGGGCTGGCTCCAGGTTTTCATGTGCCCTGGGCGAAAGAGCGCCCCTTTAACACATACCACAACTCATCATGCTCCGATTCGGCAGAGAAATAGCGGTATAGTACAATGAAAAATACTTCACTTTTTACATCTCATGACAAGGCCCATCTATTTCTCCATACAGAATCATTGGTCCCATATAATGTTTGAAACAGTATATGATGAGCTCCACATAATGCTACAGTATATGTTGGTCCCCATGGATGAAGCTCCACTGTCTTATGGGCCCAAATAATGCTCCAAACATAATGGGCCCCATTTCTAATGCTCTAGTGTATAATGGGCCCTGTAAATGTTGCTCCAGTGTCTGATGTCCACCTTTGGAATGTTCCAGTGTATGGTGGGCCCCATCTATCATTCTCCAGAGTACAGTGCTCCCCAAAAATTGCTGTCCCAACATTGAAAACAATCAAATAAGTCTCCTCGCTAGGGAATCCCTGTACTAGTCTGGAGTCCTCGTCGTCCCCATCTTCCATCTCACTGCACAGTATTTCAACCTTGCAAGTGCTGTGATCCTGAGCAAGCAGGGGGGGGCCACTCGTTGGCGATGGCACTGGCACAGGGCCTCTGATAGTACGGTGGTATGTCTGATGGCGGGTGGGCCGAACCTGCACTTTCATCTGCAGCTTCCTCTTTGTCACCGTGTAAGATGGAACTGTATATGGGAAGGGTAACCTGAGTTTCATCAGGGTCAGATTCAGGCCATGTAGCGTGCGAGGGGAATGTAGTGGTCTGGGTCAATGTACCAGCAGATTCATCGAGCAGTGGCTGGGCATCAGTGCACTTGTGTCGCCCCCAGGAGTACGGTCGCCACAGTGGCATTACCTTCTTCCTAGGGAGTGTGATGTCATGCTTGGGAGCAACGAACGATCTCTCTAGCAGGTTAACTGATTGGGTGGCGTTATTCCCACGAGTCATGACCCTCCAAACAGCGTTCATGAAGGCAAAGTGTTTGTTTTACGTGGGCAGTATGGTTGCAAAGCTGAACCTTAAAGGAATGTCCAGAAGGGCAACACCAGGAGTGGAGCCTACGGTTAAATTCGACTCCACCTGGGAAACCTCAACCATGCCAGCTACAGAACAGATGCACACATTGCAAGCTTAATTCCGTTAACGAACGAGACTCCGTCATGCCCCGCGGTCCGAGTCCGGCTTACTAGAGGGACACGTGAGGCTCTGGCACATGAGATTGGCCAATAACTGGTGTGTCATGCCCTTACATGTCCGTGGCTGCATGTGCGCTACACTGAAAAGGCCAGCGTTTGTCGCTTACAGGTGCAGATAACCCGCTGAACAACGCTAGTGATGGGGATCACTGATTACAATTATTACCCGCGAACGATGATTTCCCAGTAAGTGCAGGTCAACCGCAGTTCCGGAATTAGGCCTAACCGTCATTCCTGAAAAAATTAAAAACTTACGTGTGCAAACCACAGGTGCTGTAGCTTGCTTAACAGCTCGCCAGCCGTTCTCACGCCCAGTATGGATTACACGTGATTGCACAAAGGTGAGAAAGGGTACCGTATCCCCAGATAACATGTATGGATAGCGTACACATTCAAAATATATGTCTATACATCAGGAGGCAGGCTCAGACGGTGTTAGGCCCAGTATGGATTGCACGTGATTGCACAAAGGTTAGAAAGGGTACCGTATCCCCGGATAACATGTATGGATAGCATAGTGTACACATTCAAAATATATGTCTATACATCAGGAGGCAGGCTCAGACGGTGTTAGGCCTAGTATGGATTGCACGTGATTGCACAAAGGTTAGAAAGGGTACCGTATCCCCAGATAACATGTATGGATAGCGTACACATTCAAAATATATGTCTATACATCAGGAGGCAGGCTCAGACGGTGTTAGGCCCAGTATGGATTGCACGTGATTGCACAAAGGTTAGAAAGGGTACCATATCCGCAGATAACATGTATGGATAGCGTACACATTCAAAATATATGTCTATACATCAGGAGGCAGGCTCAGACGGTGTTAGGCCCAGTATGGATTGCACGTGATTGCACAAAGGTTAGAAAGGGTACCGTATCCCCAGATAACATGTATGGATAGCGTACACATTCAAAATATATGTCTAAAGATCAGGAGGCAGGCTCGGACGGTGTTAGGCCCAGTATGGATTGCACGTGATTGCACAAAGGTTAGAAAGGGTACCGTATCCCCGGATAACATGTATGGATAGCATAGTGTATACATTCAAAATATATGTCTATACATCAGGAGGCAGGCTCAGACGGTGTTAGGCCCAGTATGGATTGCACGTGATTGCACAAAGGTTAGAAAGGGTACCGTATCCCCAGATAACATGTATGGATAGCGTACACATTCAAAATATATGTCTATACATCAGGAGGCAGGCTCAGACGGTGTTAGGCCCAGTATGGATTGCACGTGATTGCACAAAGGTTAGAAAGGGTACCGTAACCCCAGATAACATGTATGGATAGCGTACACATTCAAAATATATGTCTATACATCAGGAGGCAGGCTCAGACGGTGTTAGGCCCAGTATGGATTGCACGTGATTGCACAAAGGTTAGAAAGGGTACCGTATCCCCAGATAACATGTATGGATAGCGTACACATTCAAAATATATGTCTAAAGATCAGGAGGCAGGCTCAGATGGTGTTAGGCCCAGTATGGATTGCACGTGATTGCACAAAGGTTAGAAAGGGTACCGTATCCCCAGATAACATGTATGGATAGCGTACACATTCAAAATATATGTCTATACATCAGGAGGCAGGCTCAGACGGTGTTAGGCCCAGTATGGATTGCACTTGATTGCACAAAGGTTAGAAAGGGTACCGTATCCACAGATAACATGTATGGATAGCGTAAACATTCAAAATATATGTCTATACATCAGGAGGCAGGCTCAGACGGTGTTAGGCCCAGTATGGATTGCACGTGATTGCACAAAGGTTAGAAAGGGTACCGTATCCCCGGATAACATGTATGGATAGCGTACACATTCAAAATATATGTCTATACATCAGGAGGCAGGCTCAGACGGTGTTAGGCCCAGTATGGATTGCACGTGATTGCACAAAGGTTAGAAAGGGTACCGTATCCCCGGATAACATGTATGGATAGCATAGTGTACACATTCAAAATATATGTCTATACATCAGGAGGCAGGCTCAGACGGTGTTAGGCCCAGTATGGATTGCACGTGATTGCACAAAGGTTAGAAAGGGTACCGTATCCCCAGATAACATGTATGGATAGCGTACACATTCAAAATATATGTCTATACATCAGGAGGCAGGCTCAGATGGTGTCAGGCACAGTATGGATTTGACGGCCCAGATTACACAGCAGAGGAGCAGGGAGAGGTAAAGATTGCAAATGCTGGGGCCCTGCCCAAGCAAGGGGGGCCCACTCGTGGGCGTCGGTACTGGCACTGGGACCCTTATAGTACAGCGGTGTGTCTGATGGCGGGTGTGCACCACCACCGTCAGAGACACTTGATTGCACTATGAGGGACCCTGTGCCAGTGTCCGCGCCCAAGAGTCGGCCTACCCACCTGTCCAGGGCAACGGCACTCGCACGGTGTCGTGCGCTAGGTGGTGACCCCGGCCATGGGGGGGGGAGGCAGCACAGTTAGGGAGTTTTAGAAAGTGGCATATGTTGATGTTGGACATTCAGCTGATGCAAAAGGCGAAATATGTGAAGTCCCAGGAAGAGGTGGACCAAAGCAAGCCATTTTTCTGTCACCCTATGTGTCATCAGGGGAAGGTGGGACAAAATCCTTCGAAACCCATGCATGGTTCATTTTAATGAAGGTTAGATCATCCACATTTTGGGTTGACAGACGGGTCCTTTTTTCTGTCAGGATTGATCCAGCTGCACTGAAGACTCTTTCCGATAGCACACTTGCAGCTGGGCAAGCGAGCTCCTGTAAGGCATATTGGGCCAATTCAGGCCAGGTGTCCAGTTTAGCGGCCCAATAGTCAAAGGGGAATGACCTGTGTGGGAGAACATCGATATGGGAGGAAAAGTAGTTTGTAACCATAGTTGACAACTGCTGTCTCCTGTCACTTTCCATCGATGCAGTATTACCAGTTGTGTGAGCGGTATTTGAAAAATCAGTCCACAACATTGTCATGAAACCCCTGCCTCCAACGCCACTTCTGCTGTGTGCACCACGAACACCGCTGCCAAGCTGCCCCCGGCCCGTACGGCTCGTGTGAGAACCATCACCGCTGCTGTGTCCTGGGAATGCCTCAAGCAACCGATTTACCAGAGTTGCTTGTTTATTAGCCAATATTAGGTCAAGGTTCTCCTGTGGCATGATGTTTTGTAATTTGCCTTTATAGCGTGGATCCAGGATGCTGGCCAACCAGTAGTCATCATCGTTCATTATTTTGGCAATGCGGGGGTCCCTTTTTAGGATCTGCAAGGCATAATCTGACATGTGGGCCAATGTTCCCGGTGTCAATGATGCACTGCGAGTGCTGGGTGGAGGAGCACTTTCTGGCAAATCCACATCCCTCCAGTCACGCACAAACCCTGTACCAGACCTTGCCACGCCAACATTTTCACTTGCCCCACGAGATGCATCCTCCTCCCCTAAGTAATCATCCCCATCATCATCCTCCTCCTCCTCTTCTTCCTCCACCTCATCCAGGAGAGGTCCCTGAGCAGACAATGGCTGAATGTCATCAAGGATTCCCTCCTCCTCTTCCTCCTCATCAACATTGGCTGCAGACGCCTGCTCCTTAAGGTGCGTCAAAGTTTGCATGAGCAGACGCATAAGTGGGATGCTCATGCTTAGGATGGCGTCGTCTACGCTTACCAGTCGTGTGCATTCCTCAAAACACTGAAGGACTTTACAGAGGTCTTTCAGCTTCGACCACTGCACACCTGTCAACTTCATGTCTGCTCTCAAAGTGCCTGGCCGTGTATCCTCCCACAAATGCATTATGGCCTGCCTCTGCTCGCACAGCCGCTCCACCATGTGCAGGGTGGAGTTCCACCTTGTTGCAATGTCGATAATGAGGCGGTGGTTGGGAAGGTGGAGCAATCGCTGCAGCTTCTGCATACGAACGGAGTGTACAGGCGACCGGCGGATGTGCGCGCACAGTCTTCGCACCTTCTGGAGCAGGGCTGTTAACTCCGGATAATTTTTGAGGAAGCACTGCACCACCAGGTTCAAGGTGTGAGCCAAGCAAGGTATGTGGCTGAGTTTTGAAAGGGCTATGGCTGCCACAAAATTACGGCCGTTATCACTAACTACCTTGCCTGCCTCAAGATGTACACTGCCCAGCCATGACTCAGTTTGTCGCTGAAAGTACTCGGCCAGCACCTCGGCGGTGTGTCTGTCGCCCAAACACATCATCTGCAACACAGCCTGCTGACGCTTTCCACTAGCTGCTCGATAGGGTGACACATCGTCTGCAACAGTGGCAGCTGCAGATGGAGTGCTCGTACGACTGCGCTCTGTGGACGAGCTTTCGCTTCTGGAGGAGGAGGAGGAGGAGGGTCGAACGCCTACAGCCAACTGTTTCCTATACCGTGGGCTAGGCAGCACTGTCCCACCACCGCTGTCCCCTGTGGACCCTGCATCCACCACATTAACCCAGTGCGCAGTGATGGACACGTAACGGCCCTGGCCATGCCGACTGGACCATGCATCAGTTGTGAGGTGCACCTTTCCGCTCACTGACTGCTTGAGTGCATGGACAATGCGGTCTTTCACATGATGGTGGAGGGCTGGGATGGCTTTGCGAGAGAAGAAGTGGCGACTGGGTAGGTCATAGCGTGGTACTGCATAGGCCATGAGTTCGCGGAAAGCTGCGCTTTCCACCAACCGAAAGGGCATCATCTCAAACGAGATTAGTTTGGCAATGTGGGCGTTCAAACCCAGTGTACGCGGATGAGAGACTGAGTACTTTCTTGACCTACTCATAGTGTCTGGGAGGGTGAGCTGGACTTGAGAGCTGCATATGGTGGAAGTAGCGGTGGACAGGGCGGACGGAGAGAGGGTTGATGATGGTGATGGAGTTGTTGTTCTTTCTGATGGCCTAGAATCAGTCTTTCGTTGATATAACAGTGGGATTCCCTGACTGCTGTGGCATTGCAACGACACCTCAACATTTGCTGCTGTGCTAACCGGTGGGCTTACAGTGGGGGAAACAATGTAGCGTTGCTGACTACCTTCGTTGTGATCAGTTGCACATGTGGCACTTGAGGTTTGGTGTTGTGTCCACGCTTGCAAGTGCATGCTGGTTAAATGTCTAAGCATGCAACTGGTATTCAAATTTTTCAGATTTTTCCCTCGGCTAAAGGTCTTTGCGCACTTCTTACAGATAACCTTGGCCTGATCATGAGGATTTTGTTCAAAAAAGTGCCACACTGCACTCTTCCTACTTTGGCAGACATTTTGCGGCCTAGCACGCTGTGATCTTTTGACCCTCTGGACAAGCTGTCCAGCAACTCTTTTGATGTTTGGAACCTGTCTTTGGAGTGCTCCGGGCCTGCCAGATAACAGCTGTTGCGATGTCGATGTCTGCTGTGGATGCTCCTCATCTGAGCTATTGGAAGCAGCACCCTCTTCCCCCAATGGATGCCAATCTGGGTCAACAACTGGGTCATCCATCACCTCCTCTTCTATGTCATGTGCACCTTCCTCTGTGTCACCGTGTATGGTGGTATAGTGTGCGGGAAGGGGCACCTGAGTCTCATCAGGGTCAGTATCTGGCTCTGTACACTGCGAGGACAATGTAGTGCTCTGAGTGAATGTACCAGCAGAATCATCCATCAGCGGCTGTGCATCAGTGCACTCCATGTCAGATTCATCTTGGCCTGGGTAATTCACCATTTCACTTGATAATCCAGGCATGGTATGTGAAAACAGCTCCATGGAGTAATCAGTAGTATGGCCTGCGTCATCCTTCAATCTTGGTTGGGGTGAAGGACACAAGGAAAGGTGTGGTTCATGAACATGAGCCTCCAATGACGACTCAGTGCTTTTACTTTTTACAACTGAAGAAGAGGAGGCGATAGAGCTGGAGGCTGAGTCAGCAATGTAAGACAAAACTTTTTCCTGATGCTCTGGCTTTAAAAGCGGTTTGCCAACTCCTAGAAAACTAAGCGTTCGAGGCCTTATGTAGCCAGACGATGACGCAGGCTCAACACCTCCTGCATTCGGTCCTATTTTGCTCTTGCCACTACCATCAGATCCACCACCAACACCATCATTACCAGCTGCCAACCCCCGCCCAATTCCACGGCCTCTTCCACCAGCCTTCCTCATTTTTGGTAGAAATGTAGACAAAATCCAACAAACTATATAGTAATGTAAAACAAGGTACAAGGTGTCTATAGGACAGGGGAGATTTTTAATTTCTGCACACACTTGTGGACACTGGACACTTATGGATTGTGTGAGGCCCACTGAGTATCTGAGCGCTCTGTCACAGGCTCGATGGCAGAGCTGTGACCAAAGTGACTAGAGGATAAGGGAGATTTTTAATTTCTGCACACACTTGTGGACACTGGACACTTATGGATTGTGTGAGGCCCACTGAGTATCTGAGCGCTCTGTCACAGGCTCGATGGCAGAGCTGTGACCAAAGTGACTAGAGGATAAGGGAGATTTTTAATTTCTGCACACACTTGTGGACACTGGACACTTATGGATTGTGTGAGGCCCACTGAGTATCTGAGCGCTCTGTCACAGGCTCGATGGCAGAGCTGTGACCAAAGTGACTAGAGGATAAGGGAGATTTTTAATTTCTGCACACACTTGTGGACACTGGACACTTATGGATTGTGTGAGGCCCACTGAGTATCTGAGCGCTCTGTCACAGGCTCGATGGCAGAGCTGTGACCAAAGTGACTAGAGGATAAGGGAGATTTTTAATTTCTACACACACTTGTGGACACTGGACACTTATGGATTGTGTGAGGCCCTCTGAGTATCTGAGCGCTCTGTCACAGGCTCGATGGCAGGGCTGTGACCAAAGTGACTAGAGGATAAGGGAGATTTTTAATTTCTGCACACACTTGTGGACACTGGACACTTATGGATTGTGTGAGGCCCACTGAGTATCTGAGCGCTCTGTCACAGGCTCGATGGCAGAGCTGTGACCAAAGTGACTAGAGGATAAGGGAGATTTTTAATTTCTGCACACACTTGTGGACACTGGACACTTATGGATTGTGTGAGGCCCACTGAGTATCTGAGCGCTCTGTCACAGGCTCGATGGCAGAGCTGTGACCAAAGTGACTAGAGGATAAGGGAGATTTTTAATTTCTGCACACACTTGTGGACACTGGACACTTATGGATTGTGTGAGGCCCACTGAATATCTGAGCGCTATGTCACAGGCAGGAATTGGCTAGTGTATCACAAACTACAAGGTGTATGTAGAATTGGGCAGAATTGGAATCTCCCTAGAGTGCAGGTCTGTAAGAACGGAACATGTCCTCGACTTATTCTCACAGAGTGACTCACTGATAGCATCACTGTGGCTGTGATAACAGCCGTTACCGGTACTGTGTGAGGAGCGTACACCGCTGTATGGTGTGAAAAAATGCACGCTCAGTACCTCAGCAGGACAAAAAAAAAATTGTGATTGCTTTTAAAAAAGCAGTTTGCGGAGCAGTGGGTAAACAGCAATGCAGGAATGTCAGGAAGCCTTAGAAGGCAGCCCAACAACCAACACCACTGATACACCACTATATAGCCTCCCCTTGCACTGCACAGTGACTGGTGTGTTGTACAGGCAAAATCGCTAGCAGCAGAAGCAGTTTTTTTTCCTTCTTCTCAGCAGGACAAAAAAAAAATTGGGATTGCTTTTAAAAAAGCAGTTTGCGGAGCAGTGGGTAAACAGCAATGCAGGAATGTCAGGAAGCCTTAGAAGGCAGCCCAACAACCAACACCACAGATACACCACTATATAGCCTCCCCTTGCACTGCACAGTGACTGGTGTGTTGTACAGGCAAAATCGCTAGTAGCAGAAGCAGTTTTTGGTGTCTTCTTCCATGCCTAACGCTCTCCCTACAGAATCAGCAACCTCTCCCTATGCTAAGATCGGCAGAAGTAAGATGGCGGTCGGCGTGCATGCCCTTTTATAACCCCTGTGACGCCCACCAAAGCAAGCCAATCACTTGCATGCCCTTCTGAAAGATGGTGGTGACCCCTGCCTATGTCATCACGTTGCCCACAGTGTCCGTGGATCCTGATTGGCTGAAAAAGAGCGCAAAACAAACTTTTGAAACGCGACTTTGGCGCGTAAGTCGCCGACCTCGTGGCCGACCTCATCCTAGGGTCGGGTTTCGTTTCATGAAACCCGACTTTGCCAAAAGTCGGCGACTTTTGAATTTTTTCGACCCGTTTCACTCAACTCTAATCCTGAGCATGTGATAGTCTGTGGGTTACTCCTGCAATTTAGATTTACATTTAAAAATTACCCAAACACTAGTGTATACAGCTCTACGCTTGTGATACATTACCCATTTACTGCTTTTTATATTCTGGTCTAATCCAAACTGACCAAGTGAGAGTTATTTTCTGACTGTGGAAATAAATACTGAGATTGACAACAATGATCCCTACACTGTGTACAGCTGTACTCTTCAGATTCATTACCGTTTTACGGCTTTTTATATTGTATTGTAATCCATACTGAGCCTGAGAGCATCTGTGTCTGCCTCCTGAAATATCTACAGAGATTTAGAATGTTTAAACTATACTAGATATACCTGCTATCTGATGATACTGTACAATTTTTCTACTTTTTATATTCTTGTCTAATCCATACTGAGCCTGTGAGCGTCTCTGTGTGACTGATGGTATATATAGGGAGATTGACAATCATCCATTGACTCTATAGAGCTGTACGCTTCTGATACAGTACCATATATCTGATGTTATTTTGGGTTCATGTTCTGCAACATTTTGAAGTTTGGTGGAAGAGGCCACGGACGTGGGCGTGGGGGGGCCAGCTGGTGCTGATGGTGGTGGTGCATCTGCTGGTAGTGGCAAAAGCACAATAGCAGCTAAGGCAGGAGGTGTTGAGCCTGCATCATGGTCTGACTCCGGAAGGCTACCTTTTCTGGGAGTAAGTTAACCGCTTTTAAAGCCGGAGCATCAGGAACTGGTTTTGGCTTACATTGCCGAAACAGACTCCAGCTAATATGCCCTCCTCTTCTGAAGTTTCAAAAAAATGCTAGCACTGAGTCATCAAGTGCTGGCTCCTGGCCAGGAAGAACCCCTTTCCTTGTGTCCTTCACCCCCACCAAAAGTGAATGATGCAGCAGGCCACACTTCACATTAGTCCATGTAGCTCTTTCTATCATACCATGCCTGGGTTATCAAGTCAAATTGTGAATTCCCCAGTCCAAGATGAATCTGACATGGAGTGTGGGTGGCCAGCCAGGGCAGTGGGGTTAATCGGTACCGGGCCAGTGTCTCAGAGGGATGTGTCACATTGGTGGTGATGACCCATTCCGTGGCCCTGGGCGTCCATGCAAAGGGGTGAATAACGTTTATAGGTGAGTGATACGTGACACCACCTGTGCTTTCTGATCAGATTGACCCGTGCTGCAGTGTCGCTTCTCTGGGACAGATGCTGTGGTGCAGCTAAGATGTAGAAGCCCTGCACAGGTAGGGCCGTAGTCGCAGGGCAGATGAAAGAGATGGTAGATGGTGTGCAGTGCAGGATGTAGCAGAGCCATGTGCCAGGTGCAGGAGAAAGATGACAGACACAGTCGTGCAGTTCCTTTACCTGTACTTGGTAAGTGCCGTCCTGGACCCAGAGTACAGATGGAGAAGGAGTTGGTCAGCCTGGAAGCAAATTTGGAATTCTCTCTCTGCAGGTAGTGTGGCCTCCATTCTAGTGCTTATCTGAGGTACTTGCAGTACTGAGTTCACTGAAGTTCCCCCTGTTGACTCTCTTTTGGAACTTTCTCGTATGGCAGGCAGCCATAACCTTTTCCTTCTGGCTCACACACGTCGCTGCTGGGGCCTCCAAGCCTTAGTTGGGAACAGAGCATTTACAGCTGCTACTTCCTCCGGTTTCTGCTGCAGGACCGTCAGTGTCCCTACAAAATCGGAGACCGTAATCCCGACCATGCGCTCCAGCTAGGAGTGAGCCTTAACTCTGCTCATCCTTCAGCTCCCCTTCTTACATCCACACACTTCCCCTTCCCTGCACAGAATGGCCTAACTTACCTCCTCCCGACCACAGAGAGCAGCTCCTCAGCAGTCAGGTTCAGAGGTCTCCCTGCTGAACTGGAGTGGGAACTGTGTTGTGTGTTGGTTTAACTGCTAGAGAGATCCTTCGTTGCGCCCAAGCATGACATCACACTCCCTAGGAGGAAGGTAATGCCACTGTGGTGACCGTACTCCTGGGGGCACCACAAGTGCACTGATGTCCAGCCACTGCTAGATGATTCTGCTGGGACAATGACCCAGACCACTACATTCCGCTCGCACTCTACACAGCTAGAATCTGACCCTGATGAAACTCAGGTTCCCCTTCCCGCATACTATACCACCTTACACGGTGACAAAGAGGAAGGTGCAGATGAAATTGCAGGTTCCTTGAGCAGGTGGGGGGCATACTCATTGGCGACAGCCCTGGCACAGGGCCCATCATAGTACGCAACAGTGTCTCTGCCGGTGGGAGGGGGCCCACCCGCCGTCAGACACACCGCCGTACTATGAGGGGCCCTGTGCCAGTGCCGTCGCCAACGAGTGGGTCCCCCTGCTTGCTCAGGATCACAGCACTTGCAAAGTTGAAATACTTACCTCTCCCTGCTCCACCGCCGTGAAGTCTTCCGCGTTTCCTGACAGTGACATTCTGGTCAGAAAGCACAATGACATCACGTCTGTACGCCCTCTGCCTAAACAGTCCAAGTGCAGTGAGATGGAAGATGGGGACGATGAGGAGTCCAGACTAGTGCAGGGATTCCCTAGCGAGGAGACTTATTTAATTGTTTTCAATGTTGGGACAGCTATTTTTGGGGAGCACTAAACTCTGGAGAATGATATGAGGCCCACCATACACTGGAGCATTCCAAAGGTGGACATCAGACACTGGAGCAGCATTTACAGGGTCCATTATGCACTGGAGCATTAGAAATGGGGCCCATTATATATGGAGCATTATTTGGGCCCATAACACAGTGGAGCTTCATCCATGGGGACCAACATATACTGTAGCATTATGTGGAGCTCATCATATACTGTTTCAAACATTATATGGGAACAATGATTCTGTATAGAGAAATATATGGGCCTCATTATTCTGTATAGCGCACTATGCGGTGGCCATAATACTGTATGGAGGAATATACTGTCCGTTTTTAGAGCTATTGGAGAATTTAAAATGGATATCAGTCATGAGATGTAAGAAGTGAAGTACTTTTCATTGTACTATACCGCTATTTCTCTGCCGTATCAGAGGATCATGAATTGTGGCATGTGTTAAAAGAGCCCAGTGACACTCTTTGGCCCAGGGCCCACGAAAATCTGGAGCCAGCCCTACCCCCCCTCCCACAACTTTAGCCAAATAACCCCCAGTTTTCTATGCCTAATATTATTATAAAGTAAATTAAGGTTGACAAGCTTAAGTAATAAGAATAGATGTTTTTGGCATTAAAATGGGCACTGTAGGTGTGTTTCCTATCCTCCACTCCCTGCCAACCTTGGTTCCCCATTGACTTGCATTGGGTTTCGTGTTTCAGTCGGCCTTTGACTTTTCACGATAATCGGCTGATTTCGTTCCACCCGACTTTTGAGAAAGTCGGGTTTCATGAAACCCGACTCGACCAGAAAAAAGGCAAAGTCGCTCATCTCTAGTCATTACACAAAGTCTTCAGTATACTGGTAAAAGTGGAAAATGTTGGTGTTAAGAGCATCTCATTCACTTCTTCGTTGATGGTCAACTTGTTAAGATAAATTCTGTAAAATGTCATTCATCTCACATGGCCTACAAGCACCTGGTTACCAGTGAGACAATTTGAAGGTCACTTAAGGTCCCATTTACCGTACTTTACAAGAGAATGACAGCACATTAGCAGTTTTTCTTTATGTTCAACTTGTTGATAAAAATACGGAAAACGATAACTCGTCTCACATAGTCTTTAGTAGGTGACAGAGGCTAAAGATGCTGGAGGTGGGAAAATGTTAAAGGAAATCTGTCACAGGAAGTTGCAGGCCTATGTAAATAGCCTGGGTCTGGTCCGATGGGTGGTGTTTCTTCTTTTTTCTCCACCCCATCCGTGACCCCTGTCCGTGTTCTTCTCCAGTATTCTTCTCCATCGTTCACGCATGCTCAAAGCAATCTTGCTTCACGCACACTCAGTATGCTTTGCCCTACTGTGGGCAAAGCTGAAAATCATTACTGTGCATGCGCCGGCACACTATGTCCCGGAACACAGCAAAATAGTTCCGGGACATAGTGTGCTGGCGCATGCGCAGTAATGATTTTCGGCTTTGCCCGCAGATGGGCAAAGCATACTGCGCGTGCGTGAAGCAAGATTGTTTTGCGCATGCGCAAACGATAGAGAAGAATACCGGAGAAGAGCATGGACGGGGGCCACAGATGGGGTGGAGAAAAAAGAAGAAACACTGCCCATCGGACCCAGGCCATTTACATACGCCTGCAACTTCCGGTGACAGATTCCCTTTAAGGTTTCTATAATTCACCAATTCTTCTATTGATAGTGACCACTTATGTCCACCTAATCTTCAATATATGGTCAACTTGTTCAACATTTTGAGATAAATACTCTAATAAGTAACTCATCACACATAGTCTTTGGAATAATAGTAGAAGAAGAAGATTTTGTAGTTGAAAGCTTCTCATCCACTTCCATTGAGAGTAACAACCCATATCCAACTATTTCATTGATGGTCAACATGTTTAACATGTTGAGATAAATGCTGTAAAAAAGTAACTAATCGTAAATTGTCTTCAAAACTACTACATAGTTGAATTGGAAGATGTTGGAGTTGTGAACATCTCATACAGTTGATTGGAGATACCACCCAGGCCCAACTACTTTTCATTGATGGTCAACATGTTCAATATGTTGAGATAAATACTGTAAAAGATAATTCATTGTCTTTAATAAACCTGTAGAGGTTGAAGATGTTGGTGATGAGAGTAGTAAAAGCCCTCCAATTTCCTTCAATATAGAATGACCGGCCATGTCTAGCTAGTCTTCCATTGATGTTAAAATGTTGCGAAAAATACCATGTAGCAGTAATGTATCAGACATAGTCTTAAGTAAGCTGGACGATGTTGGAGATATTCGTGTTTAAAGGTATTGAAATTTTTTTAGCCTCCATTTATTTTGGTGAGAGTGACTCACATCCAGCTGCTTCTCCATTTATCATAGAGTTACACATACACTGTTCACATTTGTCATCTAAGTAAGGGCTGAGAGGATGTCCTTTAATCAATCTTACCTCCATTTCCTATGTAGCTGAACACAATCTCCTGTCTCTAAGCAACTAATTCAAGTAGTAAAAGTCCTTTGATGAGGTTATTGGAATGCATAGTGTCCTAGAGGTCAACTGTTCAATAATGTATGTATTACCTGTGACAAGAGAGAGATCCTAAAAAGCTGCAATGCAGTTGATGAGACATGACTTAGGGACACAGTGTCATAACTAGGCTAAAAAATCAAGACCATGTTAAGGTCAATGCAGAGGCTTGTAGTCTACGTACAGGTGGTCATCATCCAATGTACATGATATGGAGAGTGTGAACAAGGGCAATCTGCTCCCTAGTCACCATATTCATTACTCTTTTTCAAAAAGCTTCCAACTTTGAACATTACCAGACGATCTAGAGATGGGGGATTTCGTCTTCTACACATCTCCAACATGGAGGTGGCAGGGACCCTTAATTGTCTCCTCTCTCCTACACACCCAGCCCATGTGGCAACCTAATGGTTCCCTCATGTTTTATATTCTTATGCCATGTATTAATGTGTAATGTGTAATGTGCTCTATATGTTATGTGACTGCACTTGTGCAGAGTTAGCTTAGGGACAGAAGGAGTTAAGAAGGGGTACGGTCCAACAGGCTTACAGGAAAAGGATTTCCTGTTCTTGAGACGGAGTCCGAGCAGGCTTGCCCAGGGCAAGACGCTCTTCACGTCCAGGAACAGAGGGTGCCCCATTCTGGGGGATACAAGCTGCCATGGACTATCGGGCAGTATGGACAGGCCCAGGTACTGTGGGAACATTTTGAGAAGGACTGTTGCAGTTCTCAAATCTGTATGAGAGCCACTGAAGCTGAGCAGCCTCCAGAATTTGCAGGGATACAGCAGGAAGCATTGTGTTGTTTACAGTAAAGTTTTCCCATTGGAACAGAACTGTGGCCTATGGTGTTTTCCTGAATACTCATCCCCAGCGGCTGGAGTGAGCATGTGATGAAGGTAACTGACTGTACCGCAGAACAGGGATTTCACTTGTCTTTACATGTGCAAGGGGCTGGGGTGCTCACTGATTCACTGACTTTTGTTTGCTGGACTCGGCACTGACTACCACCACATGCCTCCTTGTTACAGTATCACATTTTAAATCATGGCCCCCTTTTTTTGATAAACCACGCCTCTTTGTTTTAAGCGAATAATGCCAAGGTCTAAAACCTGATGCAGAATTCAGAATTTTATGCGTTTGTGGGAAAGGTCTACATTAAAAACACAGTAGTAAAGCTGGAGGAAAGATTTAGATATCTAAACAAGAAAAAATTTTTTAAAGTCAGAGCAGCCAGACTGTGAAATAATCTACCATCAACAATGGCAGATACCATACCAAAATATAACCCATTAAAGACCATGGATGCGCTTTTTTCAGCAGTCATTAATGAACCTTATTCCTCAGTAATAGCTTTTTATGGCGCTGAGTAGAGTTGAGCGAAACGGGTCGAAAAAATTCAAAAGTCGCCGACTTTTGGCAAAGTCGGGTTTCATGAAACGAAACCCGACCCTAGGATGAGGTCGGCCACGAGGTCGGCGACTTACGCGCCAAAGTCGCGTTTCAAAAGTTTGTTTTGCTCTCTTTTTCAGCCAATCAGGATCCACGGACACTGTGGGCAACGTGATGACATAGGCACGGGTCACCACCATCTTTCAGAAGGGCATGCAAGTGATTGGCTTGCTTTGGTGGGCGTCACAGGGGGTATAAAAGGGCGTGCACGCCGACCGCCATCTTACTTCTGCCGATCTTAGTATAGGGAGAGGTTGCTGCTGATTCTGTAGGGAGAGCGTTAGGCAGGGAAGAAGACAAAAAAACTGCTTCTGCTACTAGCGATTTGGCCTGCACAACACACAAGTCACTGTATGTGCAGTGCAAGGGGAGGCTATATTGTGGTGTACCAGTGGTGTTGGTTGTTGGGCTGCCTTCTAAGGCTTCCTGACACGCTGGCATTGCTGTTTACCCACTGCTCCGCAAACTGCTTTTTTAAAAGCAATCCAATCTCCCTTATCCTCTCGTCACTTTGGTCACAGGCAGCTGTGCCATCGAGCGTGTCACATAGCGCTCAGATATCAGTGGGCCGCACACAATCCACAAGTGTCCAGTGTCCACAAGTGTACGCAGAGATTCAAAATCTCCATTATCCTCTCGTCACTTTGGTCACAGGCAGCTGTGCCATCGAGCGTGTCACATAGCGCTCAGATATCAGTGGGTCGCACACAATCCACAAGTGTCCAGTGTCCAAAAGTGTACGCAGAGATTCAAAATCTCCATTATCCTCTCGTCACTTTGGTCACAGGCAGCTGTGCCATCGAGCGTGTCACATAGGGCTCAGATATCAGTGGGCCGCACACAATCCACAAGTGTCCACTGTCCACAAGTGTACGCAGAGATTCAAAATCTCCATTATCCTCTCGTCACTTTGGTCACAGGCAGCTGTGCCATCGAGCGTGTCACATAGCGCTCAGATATCAGTGGGCCGCACACAATCCACAAGTGTCCAGTGTCCAAAAGTGTACGCAGAGATTCAAAATCTCCATTATCCTCTCGTCACTTTGGTCACAGGCAGCTGTGCCATCGAGCGTGTCACATAGCGCTCAGATATCAGTGGGCCGCACACAATCCACAAGTGTCCACTGTCCACAAGTGTACGCAGAGATTCAAAATCTCCATTATCCTCTCGTCACTTTGGTCACAGGCAGCTGTGCCATCGAGCGTGTCACATAGCGCTCAGATATCAGTGGGCCGCGCACAATCCACAAGTGTCCAGTGTCCAAAAGTGTACGCAGAGATTCAAAATCTCCATTATCCTCTTGTCACTTTGGTCACAGGCAGCTGTGCCATCGAGCGTGTCACATAGCGCTCAGATATCAGTGGGCCGCACACAATCCACAAGTGTCCACTGTCCACAAGTGTACGCAGAGATTCAAAATCTCCATTATCCTCTCGTCACTTTGGTCACAGGCAGCTGTGCCATCGAGCGTGTCACATAGCGCTCAGATATCAGTGGGCCGCACACAATCCACAAGTGTCCACTGTCCACAAGTGTACGCAGAGATTCAAAATCTCCATTATCCTCTCGTCACTTTGGTCACAGGCAGCTGTGCCATCGAGCGTGTCACATAGCGCTCAGATATCAGTGGGCCTCACACAATCCACAAGTGTCCAGTGTCCAAAAGTGTACGCAGAGATTCAAAATCTCCATTATCCTCTCGTCACTTTGGTCACAGGCAGCTGTGCCATCGAGCGTGTCACATAGCGCTCAGATATCAGTGGGCCGCACACAATCCACAAGTGTCCAGTGTCCAAAAGTGTACGCAGAGATTCAAAATCTCCATTATCCTCTCGTCACTTTGGTCACAGGCAGCTGTGCCATCGAGCGTGTCACATAGCGCTCAGATATCAGTGGGCCGCACACAATCCACAAGTGTCCAGTGTCCAAAAGTGTACGCAGAGATTCAAAATCTCCATTATCCTCTCGTCACTTTGGTCACAGGCAGCTGTGCCATCGAGCGTGTCACATAGCGCTCAGATATCAGTGGGCCGCACACAATCCACAAGTGTCCACTGTCCACAAGTGTATGCAGAGATTCAAAATCTCCATTATCCTCTCGTCACTTTGGTCACAGGCAGCTGTGCCATCGAGCGTGTCACATAGCGCTCAGATATCAGTGGGCCGCACACAATCCACAAGTGTCCACTGTCCACAAGTGTACGCAGAGATTCAAAATCTCCATTATCCTCTCGTCACTTTGGTCACAGGCAGCTGTGCCATCGAGCGTGTCACATAGCGCTCAGATATCAGTGGGCCGCACACAATCCACAAGTGTCCACTGTCCACAAGTGTACGCAGAGATTCAAAATCTCCATTATCCTCTCGTCACTTTGGTCACAGGCAGCTGTGCCATCGAGCGTGTCACATAGCGCTCAGATATCAGTGGGCCGCACACAATCCACAAGTGTCCAGTGTCCAAAAGTGTACGCAGAGATTCAAAATCTCCATTATCCTCTCGTCACTTTGGTCACAGGCAGCTGTGCCATCGAGCGTGTCACATAGCGCTCAGATATCAGTGGGCCGCACACAATCCACAAGTGTCCACTGTCCACAAGTGTACGCAGAGATTCAAAATCTCCATTATCCTCTCGTCACTTTGGTCACAGGCAGCTGTGCCATCGAGCGTGTCACATAGCGCTCAGATATCAGTGGGCCGCACACAATCCACAAGTGTCCAGTGTCCAAAAGTGTACGCAGAGATTCAAAATCTCCATTATCCTCTCGTCACTTTGGTCACAGGCAGCTGTGCCATCGAGCGTGTCACATAGCGCTCAGATATCAGTGGGCCGCACACAATCCACAAGTGTCCACTGTCCACAAGTGTACGCAGAGATTCAAAATCTCCATTATCCTCTCGTCACTTTGGTCACAGGCAGCTGTGCCATCGAGCGTGTCACATAGCGCTCAGATATCAGTGGGCCGCACACAATCCACAAGTGTCCAGTGTCCAAAAGTGTACGCAGAGATTCAAAATCTCCATTATCCTCTCGTCACTTTGGTCACAGGCAGCTGTGCCATCGAGCGTGTCACATAGCGCTCAGATATCAGTGGGCCGCACACAATCCACAAGTGTCCACTGTCCACAAGTGTACGCAGAGATTCAAAATCTCCATTATCCTCTCGTCACTTTGGTCACAGGCAGCTGTGCCATCGAGCGTGTCACATAGCGCTCAGATATCAGTGGGCCGCACACAATCCACAAGTGTCCACTGTCCACAAGTTTACGCAGAGATTCAAAATCTCCATTATCCTCTCGTCACTTTGGTCACAGGCAGCTGTGCCATCGAGCGTGTCACATAGCGCTCAGATATCAGTGGGCCGCACACAATCCACAAGTGTCCAGTGTCCAAAAGTGTACGCAGAGATTCAAAATCTCCATTATCCTCTCGTCACTTTGGTCACAGGCAGCTGTGCCATCGAGCGTGTCACATAGCGCTCAGATATCAGTGGGCCGCACACAATCCACAAGTGTCCAGTGTCCAAAAGTGTACGCAGAGATTCAAAATCTCCATTATCCTCTCGTCACTTTGGTCACAGACAGCTGTGCCATCGAGCGTGTCACATAGCGCTCAGATATCAGTGGGCCGCACACAATCCACAAGTGTCCAGTGTCCAAAAGTGTACGCAGAGATTCAAAATCTCCATTATCCTCTCGTCACTTTGGTCACAGGCAGCTGTGCCATCGAGCGTGTCACATAGCGCTCAGATATCAGTGGGCCGCACACAATCCACAAGTGTCCACTGTCCACAAGTGTACGCAGAGATTCAAAATCTCCATTATCCTCTCGTCACTTTGGTCACAGGCAGCTGTGCCATCGAGCGTGTCACATAGCGCTCAGATATCAGTGGGCCGCACACAATCCACAAGTGTCCAGTGTCCAAAAGTGTACGCAGAGATTCAAAATCTCCATTATCCTCTCGTCACTTTGGTCACAGGCAGCTGTGCCATCGAGCGTGTCACATAGCGCTCAGATATCAGTGGGCCGCACACAATCCACAAGTGTCCACTGTCCACAAGTGTGTGCAGAAATTCTAAAACTCCCCTGTCCTATAGACACCTTGTACCTTGTTTTACATTACTATATAGTTTGTTGGATTTTGTCTACATTTCTACCAAAAATGAGGAAGGCTGGTGGAAGAGGCCGTGGAATTGGGCGGCGGTTGGCAGCTGGTAATGATGGTGTTGGTGGTGGATCTGATGGTAGTGGCAAGAGCAAAATAGGACCAAATGCAGGAGGTGCTGACCCTGCGTCATCGTCTGTCTACATAAGGCCTCGAACGCTTAGTTTTCTAGGAGTTGGCAAACCGCTTTTAAAGGCAGAACATCAGGAAAAAGTTTTGTCTTACATTGCTGACTCAGCCTCCAGCTCTATCGCCTCCTCTTCTTCAGTTATAAAAAGTAAAAGCACTGAGTCGTCATTGGAGGCTCATGTTCATGAACCTCACCTTTCCTTGTGTCCTTCACCCCAACCAAGATTGAAGGATGACGCAGGCCATACTACTGATTACTCCATGGAGCTGTTTTCACATACCATGCCTGGATTATCAAGTCAAATGGTGAATTACCCAGGCCAAGATGAATCTGACATGGAGTGCACTGATGCACAGCCGCTGATGGATGATTCTGCTGGTACATTCACTCAGAGCACTACATTGTCCTCGCAGTGTACAGAGCCAGATTTTGACCCTGATGAGACTTAGGTGCCCCTTCCCGCACACTATACCACCATACACGGTGACACAGAGAAAGGTGCACATGACATAGAAGAGGAGGTGATGGATGACCCAGTTGTTGACCCAGATTGGCATCCATTGGGGGAAGAGGGTGCTGCTTCCAATAGCTCAGATGAGGAGCATCCACAGCAGACATCGACATCGCAACAGCTGTTATCTGGCAGGCCCGGAGCACTCCAAAGACAGGTTCCAAACATCAAAAGAGTTGCTGGACAGCTTGTCCAGAGGGTCAAAAGATCACAGCGTGCTAGGCCGCAAAATGTCTGCCAAAGTAGGAAGAGTGCAGTGTGGCAGTTTTTTGAACAAAATCCTCATGATCAGGCCAAGGTTATCTGTAAGAAGTGCGCAAAGACCTTTAGCCGAGGGAAAAATCTGAAAAATTTGAATACCAGTTGCATGCTTAGACATTTAACCAGCATGCACTTGCAAGCGTGGACACAACACCAAACCTCAAGTGCCACATGTGCAACTGATCACAACGAAGGTAGTCAGCAACGCTCCATTGTTTCCCCCACTGTAAGCACACCGGTTAGCACAGCAGCAAATGTTGAGGTGTCGTTGCAAGGCCACAGCAGTCAGGGAATCCCACTGTTATATCAACGAAAGACTGATTCTAGGCCATCAGAAAGAACAACAACTCCATCACCATCATCAACCCTCTCTCAGTCCGCCCTGTCCACCGCTACTTCCACCATATGCAGCTCTCAAGTCCAGCTCACCCTCCCAGACACTATGAGTAGGTCAAGAAAGTACTCAGTCTCTCATCCGCGTACACTGGGTTTGAACGCCCACATTGCCAAACTAATCTCGTTTGAGATGATGCCCTTTCGGTTGGTGGAAAGCACAGCTTTCCGCGAACTCATGGCCTATGCAGTACCACGCTATGACCTACCCAGTCGCCACTTCTTCTCTCGCAAAGCCATCCCAGCCCTCCACCATTATGTGAAAGACCGCATTGTCCATGCACTCAAGCAGTCAGTGAGCGGAAAGGTGCACCTCACAACTGATGCATGGTCCAGTCGGCATGGCCAGGGCCGTTACGTGTCCATCACTGCGCACTGGGTTAATGTGGTGGATGCAGGGTCCACAGGGGACAGCGGTGGTGGGACAGTGCTGCCTAGCCCACGGTCTAGGAAACAGTTGGCTATAGGCGTTCGACCCTCCTCCTCCTCCTCCTCCTCCAGAAGCGACAGCTCGTCCACAGAGCGCAGTCGTACGAGCACTCCATCTGCAGCTGCCACTGTTGCACACGATGTGTCACCCTATCGAGCAGCTAGTGGAAAGCGTCAGCAGGCTGTGTTGCAGATGATGTGTTTGGGCGACAGACACACCGCCGAGGTGCTGGCCGAGTACTTGAAGCGACAAACTGAGTCATGGCTGGGCAGTGTACATCTTGAGGCAGGCAAGGTAGTTAGTGATAACGGCCGTAATTTTGTGGCAGCCATAGCCCTTTCAAAACTCAGCCACATACCTTGCTTGGCTCACACCTTGAACCTGGTGGTGCAGTGCTTCCTCAAAAATTATCCGGAGTTAACAGCCCTGCTCCAGAATGTGCGAAGACTGTGCGCGCACATCCGCCGGTCGCCTGTACACTCCGTTCGTATGCAGAAGCTGCAGCGATTGCTCCACCTTCCCAACCACCGCCTCATTATCAACATTGCAACAAGGTGGAACTCCACCCTGCACATGGTGGAGCGGCTGTGCGAGCAGAGGCAGGCCATAATGCATTTGTGGGAGGATACACGGCCAGGCACTTTGAGAGCAGACATGGAGTTGACAGGCGTGCAGTGGTCGAAGCTGAAAGACCTTTGTAAAGTCCTTCAGTGTTTTGAGGAATGCACACGGCTGGTAAGCGCAGACGACGCCATCCTAAGCATGAGCATCCCACTTATGCGTCTGCTCATGCAAACTTTGACGCACCTTAAGGAGCAGGCGTCTGCAGCCAATGTTGATGAGGAGGAAGAGGAGGAGGGAATCCTTGATGACATTCAGCCATTGTCTGCTCAGGGACCTCTCCTGGACGAGGTGGAGGAAGAAGAGGAGGAGGAGGAGGAGGAGGATGATGGGGATGATTACTTAGGGGAGGAGGATGCATCTCGTGGGGCAAGTGAAAATGTTGGCGTGGCAAGGTCTGGTACAGGGTTTGTGCGTGACTGGAGGGATGTGGATTTGCCAGAAAGTGCTCCTCCACCCAGCACTCGCAGTGCATCATTGACACCGGGAACATTGGCCCACATGTCAGATTATGCCTTGCGGATCCTAAAAAGGGACCCCCGCATTGCCAAAATGATGAACGATGACGACTACTGGTTGGCCAGCATCCTGGATCCACGCTATAAAGGCAAATTACAAAACATCATGCCACAGGAGAACCTTGACCTAATATTGGCTAATAAACAAGCAACTCTGGTAAATCGGTTGCTTGAGGCATTCCCAGCACACAGCAGCGGTGATGGTTCTCACACGAGCCGTACGGGCCGGGGGCAGCTTGGCAGAGGTGTTCGTGGTGCACACAGCAGAAGTGGCGTTGGAGACAGGGGTTTCATGACAATGTTGTGGACTGATTTTTCAAATACTGCTCACACAACTGGTAATACTGCATCGATGGAAAGTGACAGGAGACAGCAGTTGTCAACTATGGTTACAAACTACTTTTCCTCCCATATCGATGTTCTCCCACACAGGTCATTCCCCTTTGACTATTGGGCCGCTAAACTGGACACCTGGCCTGAATTGGCCCAATATGCCTTACAGGAGCTCGCTTGCCCAGCTGCAAGTGTGCTATCGGAAAGAGTCTTCAGTGCAGCTGGATCAATCCTGACAGAAAAAAGGACCCGTCTGTCAACCCAAAATGTGGATGATCTAACCTTCATTAAAATGAACCACGCATGGTTCATTCCAGGGCAACTGTTACCACCCACCTTTCGTGTCTACCTCTTTCCTCATAGACTGTAAGCTTGCGAGCAGGGCCCTCACTCCTCTTGGTATTTGTTATAATCTACTGTATGTGATTATTGTTATGCTGTAATGTCTATTGTCTGTACAAATCCCCTCTGAAATGTAAAGTGCTGCGGAATATGTCGGCGCTATAAAAATGAAATTTATTATTATTATTATTTATTATGGGTTTCCAAGGATTTTGTCCCACCTTCCCCTGATGACACATAGGGTGACAGAAAAATGGCTTGCTTTGGTCCACCTCTTCCTGGTACTTCACCTATTTCGCCTTTTGCATCAGTTGAATGTCCAACATCAACATATGCCACTTTCTAAAACTCCCTAACTGTGCTGCCTCCCCCCCCATGGCCGGGGTCACCACCTAGCGCACGACACCGTGCGAGTGCCGTTGCCCTGGACAGGTGGGTAGGCCGACTCTTGGGCGCGGGCACTGGCACAGGGTCCCTCATAGTGCAATCAAGTGTCTCTGACGGTGGTGGTGCACACCCGCCGTCAGACACACCGCTGTACTATGAGGGGCCCAGTGCCAGTACCGACGCCCACGAGTGGGCCCCCCTTGCTTGGCCAGGGCCCCAGCATTTGCAATCTTTACCTCTCCCTGCTCCTCCGCTGTGTTATCTGGGCCGTCAAATCCATACTGTGCCTGACACCGTCTGAGCCTGCCTCCTGATGTATAGACATATATTTTGAATGTGTACGCTATCCATACATGTTATCCAGGGATACGGTACCCTTTCTAACCTTTGTGCAATCACGTGCAATCCATACTGGGCCTAACACCGTCTGAGCCTGCCTCATGCTGTATAGACATATATTTTGAATGTGTACGCTATCCATACATGTTATCCGGGGATACGGTACCCCTTCTAACCTTTGTGCAATGACGTGCAATCCATACTGGGCCTAACACCGTCTGAGCCTGCCTCATGCTGTATAGACATATATTTTGAATGTGTACGCTATCCATACATGTTATCCGGGGATACGGTACCCCTTCTAACCTTTGTGCAATGACATGCAATCCATACTGGGCCTAACACCGTCTGAGCCTGCCTCATGCTGTATAGACATATATTTTGAATGTGTACGCTATCCATACATGTTATCCAGGGATACGGTACCCTTTCTAACCTTTGTGCAATGACGTTGAATCCATACTGGGCCTAACACCGTCTGAGCCTGCCTCCTGATGTATAGACATATATTTTGAATGTGTACGCTATCCATACATGTTATCCGGGGATATGTTACCCCTTCTAAACTTTGTGCAATGACGTGCAATCCATACTGGGCCTAACACCGTCTGAGCCTGCCTCATGCTGTATAGACATATATTTTGAATGTGTAAGCTATCCATACATGTTATCCGGGGATACGGTACCCCTTCTAACCTTTGTGCAATGACGTGCAATCCATACTGGGCCTAACACCGTCTGAGCCTGCCTCATGCTCTATAGACATATATTTTGAATGTGTACGCTATCCATACATGTTATCCAGGGATACGGTACCCTTTCTAACCTTTGTGCAATCACGTGCAATCCATACTGGGCCTAACACCGTCTGAGCCTGCCTCATGCTGTATAGACATATATTTTGAATGTTTACGCTATCCATACATGTTATCCGGGGATACGGTACCCCTTCTAACCTTTGTGCAATGACGTGCAATCCATACTGGGCCTAACACCGTCTGAGCCTGCCTCATGCTGTATAGACATATATTTTGAATGTGTACGCTATCCATACATGTTATCCGGGGATACGGTACCCCTTCTAACCTTTGTGCAATGACGTGCAATCCATACTGGGCCTAACACCGTCTGAGCCTGCCTCATGCTGTATAGACATATATTTTGAATGTGTACGCTATCCATACATGTTATCCAGGGATACGGTACCCTTTCTAACCTTTGTGCAATGACGTGCAATCCATACTGGGCCTAACACCGTCTGAGCCTGCCTCATGCTGTATAGACATATATTTTGAATGTGTACGCTATCCATACTTGTTATCCGGGGATACGGTACCCCTTCTAACCTTTGTACAATGACGTGCAATCCATACTGGGCCTAACACCGTCTGAGCCT
Organism: Dendrobates tinctorius; assembly: GCF_039654945.1. Taxonomy (NCBI): domain Eukaryota; kingdom Metazoa; phylum Chordata; class Amphibia; order Anura; family Dendrobatidae; genus Dendrobates; species Dendrobates tinctorius. The sequence goes on along the minus strand of NW_027361706.1, from coordinate 8,047,089 downwards.
GCCTCATGCTGTATAGACATATATTTTGAATGTGTACGCTATCCATACATGTTATCCAGGGATACGGTACCCTTTCTAACCTTTGTGCAATGACGTGCAATCCATACTGGGCCTAACACCGTCTGAGCCTGCCTCATGCTGTATAGACATATATTTTGAATGTGTACGCTATCCATACTTGTTATCCGGGGATACGGTACCCCTTCTAACCTTTGTGCAATGACGTGCAATCCATACTGGGCCTAACACCGTCTGAGCCTGCCTCATGCTGTATAGACATATATTTTGAATGTGTACGCTATCCATACATGTTATCCAGGGATACGGTACCCTTTCTAACCTTTGTGCAATGACGTGCAATCCATACTGGGCCTAACACCGTCTGAGCCTGCCTCATGCTGTATAGACATATATTTTGAATGTGTACGCTATCCATACATGTTATCCGGGGAGACGGTACCCCTTCTAACCTTTGTGCAATGACGTGCAATCCATACTGGGCCTAACACCGTCTGAGCCTGCCTCATGCTGTATAGACATATATTTTGAATGTGTACGCTATCCATACATGTTATCCGGGGATACGGTACCCCTTCTAACCTTTGTGCAATGACGTGCAATCCATACTGGACCTAACACCGTCTGAGCCTGCCTCATGCTGTATAGACATATATTTTGAATGTGTACGCTATCCATACATGTTATCCAGGGATACGGTACCCTTTCTAACCTTTGTGCAATGACGTGCAATCCATACTGGGCCTAACACCGTCTGAGCCTGCCTCATGCTGTATAGACATATATTTTGAATGTGTACGCTATCCATACATGTTATCCGGGGATACGGTACCCTTTCTAACCTTTGTGCAATGACGTGCAATCCATACTGGGCCTAACACCGTCTGAGCCTGCCTCATGCTGTATAGACATATATTTTGAATGTGTACGCTATCCATACATGTTATCCGGGGATACGGTACCCCTTCTAACCTTTGTGCAATGACGTGCAATCCATACTGGGCCTAACACCGTCTGAGCCTGCCTCATGCTGTATAGACATATATTTTGAATGTGTACGCTATCCATACATGTTATCCAGGGATACGGTACCCTTTCCAACCTTTGTGCAATGACGTGCAATCCATACTGGGCCTAACACCGTCTGAGCCTGCCTCATGCTGTATAGACATATATTTTGAATGTGTACGCTATCCATACATGTTATCCGGGGATACGGTACCCCTTGTAACCTTTGTGCAATGACGTGCAATCCAAACTGGACCTAACACCGTCTGAGCCTGCCTCATGCTGTATAGACATATATTTTGAATATGTACGCTATCCATACATGTTATCCAGGGATACGGTACCCTTTCTAACCTTTGTGCAATGACGTGCAATCCATACTGGGCCTAACACCGTCTGAGCCTGCCTCATGCTGTATAGACATATATTTTGAATGTGTACGCTATCCATACATGTTATCCGGGGATACGGTACCCTTTCTAACCTTTGTGCAATGACGTGCAATCCATACTGGGCCTAACACCGTCTGAGCCTGCCTCATGCTGTATAGACATATATTTTGAATGTGTACGCTATCCATACATGTTATCCGGGGATACGGTACCCTTTCTAACCTTTGTGCAATGACGTGCAATCCATACTGGGCCTAACACCGTCTGAGCCTGCCTCATGCTGTATAGACATATATTTTGAATGTGTACGCTATCCATACATGTTATCCGGGGATACGGTACCCCTTCTAACCTTTGTGCAATGACGTGCAATCCATACTGGGCCTAACACCGTCTGAGCCTGCCTCATGCTGTATAGACATATATTTTGAATGTGTACGCTATCCATACATGTTATCCAGGGATACGGTACCCTTTCTAACCTTTGTGCAATGACGTGCAATCCATACTGGGCCTAACACCGTCTGAGCCTGCCTCATGCTGTATAGACATATATTTTGAATGTGTATGCTATCCATACATGTTATCCGGGGATACGGTACCCCTTGTAACCTTTGTGCAATGACGTGCAATCCAAACTGGACCTAACACCGTCTGAGCCTGCCTCATGCTGTATAGACATATATTTTGAATATGTACGCTATCCATACATGTTATCCAGGGATACGGTACCCTTTCTAACCTTTGTGCAATGACGTGCAATCCATACTGGGCCTAACACCGTCTGAGCCTGCCTCATGCTGTATAGACATATATTTTGAATGTGTACGCTATCCATACATGTTATCCGGGGATACGGTACCCTTTCTAACCTTTGTGCAATGACGTGCAATCCATACTGGGCCTAACACCGTCTGAGCCTGCCTCATGCTGTATACACATATATTTTGAATGTGTACGCTATCCATACATGTTATCCGGGGATACGGTACCCCTTCTAACCTTTGTGCAATGATGTGCAATCCATACTGGGCCTAACACCGTCTGAGCCTGCCTCATGCTGTATAGACATATATTTTGAATGTGTACGCTATCCATACATGTTATCCAGGGATACGGTACCCTTTCTAACCTTTGTGCAATGACGTGCAATCCATACTGGGCCTAACACCGTCTGAGCCTGCCTCATGCTGTATAGACATATATTTTGAATGTGTACGCTATCCATACATGTTTTCCGGGGATACGGTACCCCTTCTAACCTTTGTGCAATGACGTGCAATCCATACTGGGCCTAACACCGTCTGAGCCTGCCTCATGCTGTATAGACATATATTTTGAATGTGTACGCTATCCATAAATGTTATCCAGGGATACGGTACCCTTTCTAACCTTTGTGCAATGACGTGCAATCCATACTGGGCCTAACACCGTCTGAGCCTGCCTCATGCTGTATAGACATATATTTTGAATGTGTACGCTATCCATACATGTTATCCGGGGATACGGTACCCCTTCTAACCTTTGTGCAATGACGTGCAATCCATACTGGGCCTAACACCATCTGAGCCTGCCTCATGCTGTATAGACATATATTTTGAATGTGTACGCTATCCATACATGTTATCCGGGGATACGGTACCCTTTCTAACCTTTGTGCAATGACGTGCAATCCATACTGGGCCTAACACCGTCTGAGCCTGCCTCATGCTGTATAGACATATATTTTGAATGTGTACGCTATCCATACATGTTATCCGGGGATACGGTACCCCTTCGAACCTTTGTGCAATGACGTGCAATCCATACTGGGCCTAACACCGTCTGAGCCTGCCTCATGCTGTATAGACATATATTTTGAATGTGTACGCTATCCATACATGTTATCCAGGGATACGGTACCCTTTCTAACCTTTGTGCAATGACGTGCAATCCATACTGGGCCTAACACCGTCTGAGCCTGCCTCATGCTGTATAGACATATATTTTGAATGTGTACGCTATCCATACATGTTATCCGGGGATACGGTACCCCTTCTAACCTTTGTGCAATGATATGCAATCCATACTGGGCCTAACACCGTCTGAGCCTGCCTCATGCTGTATAGACATATATTTTGAATGTGTACGCTATCCATACATGTTATCCAGGGATACGGTACCCTTTCTAACCTTTGTGCAATGACGTGCAATCCATACTGGGCCTAACACCGTCTGAGCCTGCCTCATGCTGTATAGACATATATTTTGAATGTGTACGCTATCCATACATGTTATCCAGGGATACGGTACCCTTTCTAACCTTTGTGCAATGACGTGCAATCCATACTGGGCCTAACACCGTCTGAGCCTGCCTCATGCTGTATAGACATATATTTTGAATGTGTACGCTATCCATACATGTTATCCGGGGATACGGTACCCCTTCTAACCTTTGTGCAATGACGTGCAATCCATACTGGGCCTAACACCATCTGAGCCTGCCTCATGCTGTATAGACATATATTTTGAATGTGTACGCTATCCATACATGTTATCCAGGGATACGGTACCCTTTCTAACCTTTGTGCAATGACGTGCAATCCATACTGGGCCTAACACCGTCTGAGCCTGCCTCATGCTGTATAGACATATATTTTGAATGTGTACGCTATCCATACATGTTATCCAGGGATACGGTACCCTTTCTAACCTTTGTGCAATGACGTGCAATCCATACTGGGCCTAACACCGTCTGAGCCTGCCTCATGCTGTATAGACATATATTTTGAATGTGTACGCTATCCATACATGTTATCCGGGGATACGGTACCCCTTCTTACCTTTGTGCAATGACGTGCAATCCATACTGGGCCTAACACCGTCTGAGCCTGCCTCATGCTGTATAGACATATATTTTGAATGTGTACGCTATCCATACATGTTATCCGGGGATACGGTACCCCTTCTAACCTTTGTGCAATGACGTGCAATCCATACTGGGCCTAACACCGTCTGAGCCTGCCTCATGCTGTATAGACATATATTTTGAATGTGTACGCTATCCATACATGTTATCCGGGGATACGGTACCCTTTCTAACCTTTGTGCAATGACGTGCAATCCATACTGGGCCTAACACCGTCTGAGCCTGCCTCATGCTGTATAGACATATATTTTGAATGTGTACGCTATCCATACATGTTATCCAGGGATACGGTACCCTTTCTAACCTTTGTGCAATGACGTGCAATCCATACTGGGCCTAACACCGTCTGAGCCTGCCTCATGCTGTATAGACATATATTTTGAATGTGTACGCTATCCATACATGTTATCCGGGGATACGGTACCCTTTCTAACCTTTGTGCAATGACGTGCAATCCATACTGGGCCTAACACCGTCTGAGCCTGCCTCATGCTGTATAGACATATATTTTGAATGTGTACGCTATCCATACATGTTATCCGGGGATACGGTACCCCTTCGAACCTTTGTGCAATGACGTGCAATCCATACTGGGCCTAACACCGTCTGAGCCTGCCTCATGCTGTATAGACATATATTTTGAATGTGTACGCTATCCATACATGTTATCCAGGGATACGGTACCCTTTCTAACCTTTGTGCAATGACGTGCAATCCATACTGGGCCTAACACCGTCTGAGCCTGCCTCATGCTGTATAGACATATATTTTGAATGTGTACGTTATCCATACATGTTATCCGGGGATACGGTACCCCTTCTAACCTTTGTGCAATGATATGCAATCCATACTGGGCCTAACACCGTCTGAGCCTGCCTCATGCTGTATAGACATATATTTTGAATGTGTACGCTATCCATACATGTTATCCAGGGATACGGTACCCTTTCTAACCTTTGTGCAATGACGTGCAATCCATACTGGGCCTAACACCGTCTGAGCCTGCCTCATGCTGTATAGACATATATTTTGAATGTGTACGCTATCCATACATGTTATCCGGGGATACGGTACCCTTTCTAACCTTTGTGCAATGACGTGCAATCCATACTGGGCCTAACACCGTCTGAGCCTGCCTCATGCTGTATAGACATATATTTTGAATGTGTACGCTATCCATACATGTTATCCGGGGATACGGTACCCCTTCTAACCTTTGTGCAATGACGTGCAATCCATACTGGGCCTAACACCATCTGAGCCTGCCTCATGCTGTATAGACATATATTTTGAATGTGTACGCTATCCATACATGTTATCCAGGGATACGGTACCCTTTCTAACCTTTGTGCAATGACGTGCAATCCATACTGGGCCTAACACCGTCTGAGCCTGCCTCATGCTGTATAGACATATATTTTGAATGTGTACGCTATCCATACATGTTATCCAGGGATACGGTACCCTTTCTAACCTTTGTGCAATGACGTGCAATCCATACTGGGCCTAACACCGTCTGAGCCTGCCTCATGCTGTATAGACATATATTTTGAATGTGTACGCTATCCATACATGTTATCCGGGGATACGGTACCCCTTCTTACCTTTGTGCAATGACGTGCAATCCATACTGGGCCTAACACCGTCTGAGCCTGCCTCATGCTGTATAGACATATATTTTGAATGTGTACGCTATCCATACATGTTATCCGGGGATACGGTACCCCTTCTAACCTTTGTGCAATGACGTGCAATCCATACTGGGCCTAACACCGTCTGAGCCTGCCTCATGCTGTATAGACATATATTTTGAATGTGTACGCTATCCATACATGTTATCCGGGGATACGGTACCCTTTCTAACCTTTGTGCAATGACGTGCAATCCATACTGGGCCTAACACCGTCTGAGCCTGCCTCATGCTGTATAGACATATATTTTGAATGTGTACGCTATCCATACATGTTATCCGGGGATACGGTACCCCTTCTAACCTTTGTGCAATGACGTGCAATCCATACTGGGCCTAACACCGTCTGAGCCTGCCTCATGCTGTATAGACATATATTTTGAATGTGTATGCTATCCATACATGTTATCCGGGGATATGGTACCCCTTCTAACCTTTGTGCAATGACGTGCAATCCATACTGGGCCTAACACCGTCTGAGCCTGCCTCATGCTGTATAGACATATATTTTGAATGTGTACGCTATCCATACATGTTATCCAGGGATACGGTACCCTTTCTAACCTTTGTGCAATCACGTGCAATCCATACTGGGCGTGAGAACGGCTGGCGAGCTGTTAAGCAAGCTACAGCACCTGTCCAGACAAGTACAGGGATTCCCTAGCGAGGAGACTTATTTGATTGTTTTCTATGTTGGGACAGCAATTTTTGGGGAGCACTATACTCTGGAGAATGATAGATGGGGCCCACCATACACTGGAACATTCCAAAGGTGGACATCAGACACTGGAGCAGCATTTACAGGGCCCATTATACACTAGAGCATTAGAAATGCGGCCCATTATGTTTGGAGCATTATTTGGGCCCATAAGACAGTGGAGCTTCATCCATGGGGACCATCATATACTGTAGCATTATGTGGAGCTCATCATATACTGTTTCAAACATTATATGGGACCAATGATTTTGCATGGAGAAATAGATGGGCCTCGTCATGAGATGTAAAAAGTGAGGTATTTTTCATTGTACTATACCGCTATTTCTCTGCCGTATCGGAGCATGATGAGTTGTGGTATGTGTTAAAGGGGCGCTCTTTCGCCCAGGGCACATGAAAACCTGCAGCCAGCCCTCCCCCCCCCACAAATTTAGCCAAATAACCCCCATTTTTCAGTGCGTAACTTGTATTATGAAGTTAATTAAGGTTGACAAGCTTAAGTAAGAAGAATTGATGCTTTTGGCATTCAAATGGGCACTGTAGGTGTGTTTCCTGTCCTCCTCTCACTGCCGACTTTTATTCCCCATTGACTTACATTGGGTTTCGTGTTTCGGGACGACCCCGACTTTTCCCTATAATCGGACGATCTTGCTCGACCCGACTTTTGGAAAAGTCGGGTTTCACGAAACGAAACGCGACCCTAAAAAAGCAAAAGTCGCTCAACTCTAGCGCTGAGTAATAGGTGACTAGCAGACCCCTTGTGGGTGCAAGATAGTGAAAGTTGTATATTACAGTTGACACCCTACTATACTGGTGGATCACGGTTCTTCAACCCCCTAGATGCCACTCTCAATAGCAACAATGGCATCAAGATGGTTAACAAATGGAGGGGGCTCCTTCTTTCATCCCAAATTATGGCTTTAAGGTCTGCCACGCATATTGGATTGTTAGTTTTTGCTCTAAGCAGGGTTTAATTAGGCCACAAATCTGAGTGTAAAATGTCTAAGTCCTACGGTGGGACTGAGTAAAAAAATAAAAAAGCTCAATAGATTTCCAAAAATGTAAAAAAAAGTCACAAAAATGTTTTGCTATCACAACAGCAAATTTTACATAGCAAAAAAACAACTACAAAAGAAAGCAGTAATAATTTCACCATATCCGTTTCATTGTTTAACATTGAATATAATGAAAAAAGAAAGGAAAAATTGTCAAAAATGCTGTTTTTTCATCAAATTGCCAAAGTAAAAAAGTGTTGAAAAAAGGGATCAAAAAGTAATGTGCAAAAAAAAATGGTATAACCAAAGCAGGCAACTTTTTCTGCAAAAAAACTTGCCACCAATCAGGTCTGTCATTAAAAACGTAAATATAAAAAAGTTATAGTTCTCAGAATATGGTGATGCAAAGCAAAATTATTTTTAGCAAAATATTGTTTAGTAGCAAACCTTAAAAAAAAAATTGTGTAAATCTGGTATCACTGGAATTCCACTGGGTATAAGAATAAAGTTTTCTCATGATTTTTACTGCACAGTGATTGCCAAAAAAATAAAAATAAAAAATAAAAATTCCGGAATTGCTGTTTTTTCTCATTCTACCTCCCAAAAATCAGAATACAAAGTGATCAAAAAGTTACGAGTCTCATTGGTAAAATAAAAATCTTTAATCTTATCCCGCAAAAAAACATGCAGAAAAATTAAAAAATTAAAAATATAGCTCTCAAAATGTAACAATGCAAAAACTCATTTTTTTTGTAAAATGAAAAACATTTTTAGTCTGTAAAAGTAGCAAAACTTTAAAAAAAAAAAAAAAGTACCGTATATATTAATTCCATTGAAGAACTTGAAGGGTTATCAAACCTCCTGCTGGCAGTTTTGAATACTTTGAGGTGTGTGGTTAATGATGTTATCACTTTTGGAGGGTTCCAATATATAGGCACCTCAATGTCACTTCAAAAGTCAATTGGTCTCTAAAAAATAGGTTTTGTAAATTTATTTAAAAAAAAATAAAATTTGCTGCAAAACTTTGAATTATTTCACTGAAACAGATCTAGATGCATAAAACCAACTTCCGGCAAAAAAGCTTGAAAAATCAGCAGCAAGTGAATTTAAACTGTACGTGTTATTTCAGGTGACTTTTCGGAATAAGCTGCTTCTCATAGATGTGAACATGAGGAATAGGACTATTAAGCTGGAAATTCAATAAGCGCAATAGGGTCTTATCTGGATAAAGATATGATAATGTGAGCAAATGTGCTCACCTGGTAGGGTTGAATGATCACAATTGCCTAAAGAAGTTGTCCGCTACTTGGACAACTTCTTCTCATAACCCTTGCTTAGCCCCATAAAATAATAAAGTCTATACTCCCCTCCCATGAGCTGCAGCCCAGACTTCCTCTTCATGTTCGATTTGTCCGAAAGCAGGGACAGTGACACCAGCGCTCATTGGGCATCAACGTCACTTGTCACAACACCGCACAAGAGCACCGGAGAGAGCGAATGCCGGCACCGCGGGAACGGCGCTGGCACGGGAGGTGAGTATAAGCTTTATTACCTTATCGGGGCCAAATATTTTGATCAAGAAGGGGTTGTCTTAGAAGTGGTCAACCCATTTGAAGAGACTAAAACGGGCTGCTCCAAACCAACGACTTGAAGAACATCTAAGGCTACTTTCAGACTAACGTTCTGAGGCGTAGCGCATGCCTCCTCCGATCAGCTCCTCCTATGATCGCATGACGCTGCATGCGATCAGCGTACCCTATATTTAGCGTTGGGTACGCTGGCATGATTTTGCCGGTGCTTGCGCCCTCTTGGCGCTGCGCCGAGCGCAAAAAAAGGCAACATAACGTTTGGCACACGTCGGCATAGTGTCAAAAGGGTGCAAGCACTGGCAAAATCATACCAGCGCACAGCCAGCATACCCAGCGCTAAATAATAGGGTACGCTGATCACATGCAGCATCATGCATTCATAGAAGGAGCTGACCAGAGGAGGCGTGGCCTGGGTCGGAGCTTAGCGGAGGACCTGCCCTGCAGCTCAGAATGCTAGTCTGAAAGTAGCCTAAGGCTGGAGAAGAATGGTTTAAATTGGCTCTGACAAAGGATAGGTAATGAGCAGGAATCAGATATCCAGAAATGAAGTTTATTTGTCAATGTGTTTCGAAGTATCACACTTCTCCTTCTGCAGAGTCGCACACTGATATGTGATTCCTGCTCATCACTGATCCTTCGGCAGCCTTAGATGAACACAAAAAAATCTCTATTGTGACTAACCTGCACTTTCCCACAGTTTCCCCCATTGCAGTCTGTCTCTCTATTACTTTCTGTTATCTTTGAGCAGAATGGAGACTAGCTGCAATGATGTCTCCCATATACTCTATAACACACACAGTCATGAGAGAGAACATTATACTGCAGTACTGAGCATTGTAGTGGCAAATCCAGCCCTAGACTGAGATAATTACTTACTAGAAAGCAGTACTCATCTCTTTTCTTCTCTCTCTCACTTTTCCCCTGCCTTCTCCATACACTTCAATAGGCAGCTGTAATCTGATACCTCAGTGAGCTGGTGGTCCATTTTTGTCTTGAGCAGTAATGAGCAGTTTTTCTATGTGAATAATGACACTAGGAGGCAAAGTATGTGAGGGCGCTTGTAAGTGCAGATAGAAGTATAGTATATTTCTCCACCAGGTTTGCATGGGATGAATATCGCATTTGACAACTCTCTCAAAAGACCTAAGAGGATCTCAGGAAAAGGGTAGTCATATCAGACTCCCAGAAGAGTCAGTTAATGTCTTGAACCTCTCAGAAACCTCTCACTTTACAGAAGGTTTTTTTTGTCATCCATCATCACAGGGAATAGGGTGTTAAGGCAGCTTAGGAAATGGGAAGGAAATGTGCACAGAAGGTGAGGCTTAGAAGGAGGATGGCTAAAATCCTAAAATTTTGGCACTATGCTACTCGAGTCTCTCTATCATCCATCTTCTGGATGACAGTCTTAAACAAAAAGTAAATAATATGAAGGATTAAATAAAACATATGGGACCAGATTTATCAAGGCTGCTGATGTTGTCATTGGTACTGTTGAGGTGTTATGCTGGAGTCAGACTGACGCAATATAATAAATCAGGAGTTTAGCAGCTTTTCTATGTGAATGGTGAGATTAGAAGCAAGGATGGTAAGGTGGCTCATAAATGGAGAAAGAAGTACAGTACATTTCTCTAATAAGACATATTACCAAGTTTATATGGGATAAACATCACATTTGGCAACTCTCATTTCTAAATTCCGTATATACTCGAGTATAAGCCGACCCGAGAATAAGTCGAGGCCCCCTAGTTTTGCCACAAAAAACTGGGAAAACTTATTGACTCGAGTATAAGCCGAGGGTGGGAAATGCAGCAGCTACTGGTAAATTTCAAAAATAAAAATAGATATCAATAAAAGTAAAATTAATTGAGACATCAGTAGGCTAAATGTTTTTGAATATCTATATTGAATCAGGAGCCCCATATAATGCTCCACACAGTTCATGATGGCCCCATAAGATGCTCCATACAAAATACGCCCCATATAATGCCGCACAAAGGTTAATGGTAGCCCCATAAGATGCTCCATATTAATATATGCCCCATATATTGCTGCACAAAGGTTAATGGTGGCCCCATAACAGGCTCCATATTAATATATGCCCCATATAATAATGCTGCTGCGATTTAAAAAAAATTGACATACTCACCTCTCGTCGCTGCCCGCTGCTAATCAGTGTCGCCAGCTCTCTGCAGTGACTGTTCAGGCAGAGGGTGCGCACTAAACACGTCATGGCACATTCTGACCTAAATGTCACAGCCAGAGGACCCCGGAGACTGAGCGCAGCAGTGGAACAGGGACAGATGAATATGGCATGGCTCACCCTCCCCCAGTCCTACTCACCCTCCTGGTGTCTGCATATCAGGCTCTGCTACATCTCAGTCCCGGCATCTGCTTCTCTCTTCCTGTCTTCTTCCTGTGCGGTCATGTGATACTGCCCATTAAAGTAATGAATATGCGCTCCACACCTATGGGAGTGGAGACGCGTCCGTATTCATTACTTTAATGAGAGGTGTCACATGACCGCACAGGAAGAAGACAGGAAGAGAAATGCAGATGCCAGGACTGAGATGTAGCAGAGCCTGATATGCAGATGCCAGGTGGGTGAGTATGATGTTTTCTGCTCCCCTGCTCCCCCTCCGGCTTTATGGCGTATGACTAATGTACAAGCCGAGAGGGGCGTTTTCCGCACAAAAAAATGTGCTGAAAATCTTTGCTTATGCACGAGTATATATGGTAATATAAGGGATTAAATAACACATATTTGCACCAATTCATCAAGACTGCCAATGTTCTTGCTTGTCTGGATGAGGGGACAAGCCAAGTCGGGCTCATGTCTATGATTGAATCAGGAGCGTCTGATGAGTGACGTGCGCCTCCTTACACTACACCATAAATTTTACTCCAGTCTGAGACTGGAGTGAGACTCCTGGTGCAAGGACCTCCAGTACAACTCATGAATTAGATGAACTGTGACATGTCATCTCTGTCCCTCTTCAACTTCGCCCATTTTGGCAGAGCTTGGGAAACTAGAGTGAAAAGGCCAAAAGTTGAAAATTTGTTGCGCATCTTTGCTGGCAATTGAATCAGGGCAATCTTCCTTTTGTACCATCAATCCTCTATGCTTCCTTTTTGTAAAGAAGGACAATTATAAAAGGAAGACGTAGCGTACGGATCCACTCCTGTGCTTGTATAACTAAAAAATGCATTAAAACTGCATGTGTGATTCCAGCCATAAGCAATGCATCACAGTTTCCATACAGGGAGTTCAAAGACAAATGTGGCTTTTGCACAGTCGCCTATCATCACAAGTTAGTATCTGGATACGATTAGTGATGAGCGTAAGTGCTCATCATTTGAGTTTGCCGAGGGCACTCGGGTATGCACCGATTACCGTGGGCCCTGGAGTGACATGCTCCAGTCCCCATGGCTGCATGCTTCACTGCAGTTAGACATCCGAGGATTGCCTGGCATACATGGGAAATCCCCACATATTTTGTGGCTGTCTAGGCACACGCGTGTGCAGGGACTTGAACATGTCATTTGAGCGCCCGCGGTAATCGGTGCACTCATCACTAGATATGATGTGTTACATGTATGTGTAACAAGGTGGCGTGGGATGGTAGTTGTGGGCGAGTTCACTAAGCAACAGTCATTGAGCACCCCGGCACCTTGTACAAGAAAAGTTAAATAAAGTCCCTTGTACTGCATGTGCAGCATGCCCCACAGCACACTCACAGGTGCTGTCAGATTCCCCTCAGTTGCTGCCATGTCAGCTTTTCATGTGCTCCACAAATCACTTCAGAGACGAGGTCTTTTTCCAATAGCTTAACTTTACTAGACAGCAGCGTATTCTTCACATAGGTAGCACAAGTCAAACACAGACATTTTCTGATCTGCATTCTTCACACAGGCAGCACAAGTCAAACACAGAGACATCTTCTTATCTTTCCCTGTCATTAGGACAGAATTTACCTTCTGCATCAGTTTCCCTTTCCCGACAAGCTCAGCTATATCCTGGACAATCCATGTCCCATCTGTTTCCTTGGACAATCCCTGTCCCTCTTCTGTAAATCTCTGTCCCAATCGTGCTCCAGGCCCACCAGCTTCCTGCCGTTTCCCTGGTTTGGCTGCGACTTACAGGGTAACGGACTCACCGTCTCAGTTGCCTCCTAATCCCAGCTGCTAGCTTTAGATCCTTCCTTAGAACGGTACTGTATAAGCTGGTGACCACCTGCACAATTCTCGACCCGGGGCCCCTTACTGAAACAGCTTAATCCTCATGGTCTGTAATAATCTGCTCACACGTCCTGCCCTTGGGTAAGTTACCCGAGCATCTGTCTCTAATCAGGAAGTGCCTGTCCTATACCACCCTGCTCTGCTGTGTGACTCCTCCCTTCTGCTTAACCCCTATGCTGCATGTATCTAACTAACACTCTTCCTATTCTAATGTGCCCCCTCTTTTCTAATCCCCCAATGGTCCTGCACTACTTCCTAATCTATCCGTAAGCTAAAGCACAATACATCAAATTAAAGGACATGACAAATACATTACAGTGCACACAATAGCAAAACATTAATAAAACATCAGGGTGACACAGGTGAACAGCATAAAGGAGAGAGAAGGTACATGAGGGTCCCCGCCACCTCCTTAAATATGCCTAAGGCTACATACAATGTCAGTAAGGTATTACATAGTAGCCTTGTTCTCCTTAATGCAAGTCGTTACATAGCATGAACGATCTTCCCATGACGCGCGCTACATCTGGCTACAAGCCGGCCACACTCTCTGCCTGCACAGACCCTAACAGATCATTCAGTCACTTATCTGAGGTTTACTAGCCCATTAAGTGTTAATGCTTGCCTGCAGAATACTGCTCATTATATGGTGTGTCAGGTGTAAGGTTCCTGCAGATTAATGCTCTGCTATTAATTGCTCCGCCGGCATGTTTAGGTTCACTGAATTGAGACAGAATGAGCCCTTGTATTGTAAGAAAGTTAATTAAACAAAGTAATGATTTTTATTTGAGTTTTTTTTTTGTAGGAGACGAGAGGTCATTTTACAGCGACCGGCGTCTGTATGTACCACTCAACCATGGCAGGTGACTTTGTATCATTCACACGCTGGTGTTGGCTATAGTCATAATATCTTATGCCGCTAAAATACTTCTATTAGCCGACTAGGTGGAAAACTACGAGTAAGGCCAGTTTCACACATCCAGATAATTCCGGTACCGGAAAAACGGGTACCGGAGCTATCTGTGTCCGTGTGTCCATGTGGACACGTGGTACCTCCGTGTGGTAACTGTGTGCAGCAGGTGTGCCGCATCAGGACCACACGGACGCCGCCGGGAAGAAGCGGCTACAGTAAGCGCTGTTCCCGGCGGCTGGTGCTGACCGCGGCTGACATTCTGCTCTCCTGCTCTGCTGGCAGGAGAGCAGAATGAATGAAAACCTGATGTGGGGTCCCCCTCATTTTCATAACCAACCAGACGAAACTTACAGCTGGGGGCTGCGACCCTCAGCTGCCAGCTTCAGCCAGATTGGTTGTGAAGAATAGAGGGATCTCCACGCTTTTTTAAAAAAAAAATTATTTAAATAAATATTTTTAAAAAACAGCGTGGGGTCCCCCCTATTTTTGACAACCAACCTGACTAAAGCCGGCAGCTGAGGGCTGATATTCTCAGACTGGTAAGGGGCCATTGATCTTGCCCCCCCAGCCTAAAAACAGCAGCCCCCAGCTGCCCAGAAAAGGTGCATCTATTAGATGTGCCTATTCTGGAGCTTTGCCCGGTTCTTCCCACTTGCCCTGTAGCCGTGGCAAGTGGGGTAATAAGGGGTTAATGGCACTTTTCTATTCTAAGGTGACATTAAGCCCAGATTAGTAATGGAGAGGTGTCAATAAGACACAAATCCATTACTGATCCTATAGTAAAGAAAGGGTAAAATAAACACACTCACACAATAAGAATAAATTATTTTAATGAAAAAATACAACACACGCATTTTTATTATCTTTATTATACCGGTAATTCCTTAGCGAAGCCCTCGATCTTCTGAAAAAAAGTTGAAAAAATAAAACAAATCTATACATTACCTGTCCATCGATCAGTCACGTCCCACGACGTAAATACATCTCGGGGGTTAATATATTTACAGTGGGAGCGCTGCTAATACAACCGCTCCTGACTGTAAACGACTGGGGAATGAATGGAGCAGAGCGCTGACTCAGTGATGAGCGGTGACGTCACCGCTAGTTACTGAGCATGCTCCGGCTGCTCCATTGATTCCCCAGTGATTTACAGTCGGAAGCTGTTGTATTGATGGATTTACGCCGTGGGACATGACTGAGCGACGGACAGGTAATGTATAGATTTTTTTTATTTTTTTTATTTTTTTTTTCAGAAGATCGAGGGCTTCGCTAAGGAATTACCAGTATAATAAAGATAATAAAAGTTTAAAAATGTGTGTGTTGTATTTTTTCATTAAAATAATTTATTCTTATTGTGTGTGTGTTTATTTAACCCTTTCTTTACTGTAGGATTAGTAATGGATCGGTGTCTTATTGACACCTCTCCATTACTAATCCGGGCTTAATGTCACCTCAGAATAGAAAAGTGCCATTAACCCCTTATTACTCCACTTGCCACCACTACAAAGCAAATGGGAAGAACTGGGCAAAGCTCCAGGATAGGCACATCTAATAGATGTGCCTTTTCTGGGCTGCTGTTTTTAGGCTAGGGGGGCCCAAGATCATTGAGAATGGGTCTACGTGTGTCAGTGTCTCCGGTACGTGAGAAAACTGTCACTACACATACCGGAGCCACTGATGTGTGAAACTGCCCTAAGGCAAATCAAAAACTCTCTATAGAAAATTTTCCTTTAAAAATCCAAACGCATCGGACACATAAGCATTAGCTATGAAGCGAACGTGCTGGAAAAAGGTGTTATCTGAGCATGCTTGGGTCCTAACCGAGTGATTTCGGCATGCTCGAATCCCCGCGGCTGTTTGACAGCCATAACACATGCAGAGATTGCCTAACAGCAGCGCCACATGCAGATGCGGGGATTCGAACAGGCCAAAGACACTCGATTAGGACCCAAGCATGCTCAGATAACACTTTACTCGAGCACGCTCGCTCATCACTTAATCAACACCCCTCGAATACTATAATTTGGCACATCACAATGTTCTGGCTGTAAAGTTTTGCTCAAATCATGTTTATGGACGACTTTCTAAATCCTCTTATCAAACCGAAACAGAATTTCATTCTTATAACTCTGAATTTTCAAGTCAATAAGAAAAATCCTAAATATATGCCAATTATAATAAAAGAAAAAAAAAAAAACATCATTTTTTTTTTGCCTTGTTAACATCATCAACAGACATTTGGAAATGTCAAATCTTGACAAATTCGTTGGCGTTTGATTTCTGGCACTTAATTACTTTTTTTTTTCTTTTGCCTTGAGTTCAAAAGTAAATGTAATCAGCACAGGGACGCACGCTGTGCCGCTCGTCACCACTAGATGCCAGGATTGAGCTACAGTTTCTACAATGGAGCTGCAGAAAAAAGTAGGGTTAAAACTTTCAGTGGCTGAAGAGTAGTTCTGCTTTAGATCTCTTCTGTGTTTTTACGCAGAGATCACTAATTTATTTATTGAGATTTTTTTTTTTTGCAAACGGATAACAACGTTACCCAAAGTAACTTTAAAACGAACTATATCCATTAAGAAATAAATTTTTGCAAATATCTTTGAAAAAACGAAAAATTACTGCTACAATTTTAAACCTTCGAGCATCCTAAGAACATTCTACTGACGGTGCTGATGTAAAGCAGTCAAGAGGGAAATGGTGTTTATTAACTATTTTGCGCGGTGTGACAATATGGATTAAAGGGATAGTCATCCAAAGTTTGAAAAATTGCAAATTTTTAGAGTTTGATTGGAGTGTGATCATAGTGCGATACAATTCTTTTGGATGAGGAGAAGACAAAGAAAAAAAGTGTCCACTCTGTCAGTTTGTGGAAATCGGACTGCACTCGGATGTCATCTGAGTGCAGTCTGATGTTTTCCACAAACTCAGTCACTTGTGGGATCTAAATATTGGATTGAACTTGGGCATGCAGTGATTTTTTTTTCCCCTCCCATGACAGACTCTGTCCGAGGAAAAAAAAAATCGAACATAGCCCATAGACTAATAATGGTTGGGGTACAATCTTATGTTTTGTTGGATCGCACTTGCACCAATCATACGTTAGTCTGCACGAGTCCTAACTCAGGATCACTACAGCTTAAGCAATAAAATGTAGTTACCGCATTAATTAACTTTATATATAAAAAAATAAGATTTTATATATGGAACTGATAGGTAAAAAATGCATTGTAAATGACACATGATGGCCAGCGGGGGCAGTGTCTGATTTCATTCATTGTTTATAAGTGGTTGACAGGCGCTAATAACTTTGCTTATGCAGAATGCCTTTGTGTCTACTTACTTACCCAGTATTTATAAAACTGTATATTATCCTCTTATGCAAAAAGAAGAATTATCTGCAAAATCTCTTGAAATAATAATCGCGAAGACAGCATTTAAAGTGCCTGTGATCCGTTTTACATATCTGAAATTAAATGCCTTAATATTCCACTAAATTGCTTATTACCCTTTCAGTTAACGGATTATTAGTGTCCCCCCCCCCAACGCAGCGGGCGGTGAATCTGCCCCCTTTATGGTAATAATTTTCCCCGCGTGAAAACAAAAACTGGATTTGACGAGAACGACGGGATCCGTTAGCGCCTCGCCCGGTATTAATTGCATGTGTGTTTCTGAAAGATCCCATTCGTTCCAGAAAATAATTTTATTCAAATTGCTGCGCGTCTGTCAGAGTATTTACATTCTCTGTCTAGCGGGGAATTAACACATCTTAGCCGCGGCACTAAACACTAAGCTTGTTCTTCCATTTCTGAACATAATCCGGTGTTTGATTAACATATAAAGTATTTCTTAGAGAGAGATTTGCGGCCCGAATTTGTTGATTTAAAGTGAACTCGACGTCTAATGCGGCTAGCCCTAATCGGAAGGATCGCAAGCTGAGAATTTTATTACGACAGGTGCAAAATGAAATCCTTAAAGGGAAACTCTCAGTAAGAACCCCCCCGCCTCAGACAAAATATATGGGTATGCAGCTCTACGAATAATAAATCTTTCAACACCTTTATTTTTTTTATATGTTGCTGCATTCCCGAGTAATTAGCAATTCCATTCATACGAAAATCATACGTTAAGTGCTCTGGGCGTGAACGATCACTTAGGGAGTCTCTGACTCTGCCAGCCTCTTGATTGATAGCTCATTGTCTGATTTCCTATCAATTAAGGTAGAGAGACTGGTGCTTGTTGGGGAAAAACTTCAGGAGGGAGTGGAAGTGGGACAGTCACACCTAGAGCACTTAACACCTCTTTTGCTTATTAAATAAATCTCTGATTTCTTGGGAATGCAGCAACAGGTAGAAGATATAAAGGGGTCTATGGATTAAAATTTCTAAATCCTGCATGCTCATGTAGGTGGTTTAGGGGGTTGATCTTACTGATAAAGTAAAGGGAATCTTGCACTGTAACAAACCTGTTGAAATACAGATATAAGTGTACTGGACTTGTGTTAGTCTGTACAAAATAGCCCAACAAATAGCTCCCAAAGTGCCCAAAAAGAAGGGCTCAAAATAAAGCCCCTCCTGGTTTAGTGGCGTTACATGACATATCACGATTCCACTCAGCCAGTCAACAGCTCTTAAAAGGATCATGTGATACAAGTATATATATTTTGATACATTTTAAGGTTTTTTAAATTTTACTCTTTTTTTTTAGCCTGATTTCCCTATTTCTGTGCACACATAGTAATTTATTTACTCCTTGTATCTGTAGAGTTTCAGTCTAAAGGGTTCATTGGATTTATACAGTTTTGAAGGTGTTTGAAGATGCTTTCCTATTCACTTGAGTGAGTTCTGTTCTCGAAAATGTTGCTAATTTGTGCTTTTGTGCATTGAACTTCTACAGTGGATCAAGGCGGCACGTCTTGACCCTGTCTGGTGCACATACTTTTTTTGGAGACTCTGTGACTACAGACTACAAGCAAATCTTCGGTTGTGTTTTTAGGCTTCCTCTGCCTTCTTCTCTTGGAATCCTAAAGATCTAAGATTTCACAAGTTTGTGGTCTATAGCCATAGGAACCCACAGGTCTGCATAGAAGCTGCACACACAGTACTACTCGATGATTCTTGGCCAAGCTGCTCTGCTAGGTGAGTTCTGGAGGCAGCCACCTCGTATAGGGAAGACATTGGGTGAAACACAAGAAAAACCGGGCACTCACCGCTTCATGTTAAAATTTTACTTTATTGCAGTTCCATAAACAGGGGAAATTAGTGGCAGACAGCCGTTTCCCATGAGAGTGACGCTTCCTCTGAGCCTTCATTCCCGAAACATGTACAGCATTGAGAATATCGGTGGTCTGGCAAAAGATCAAAGAAACAAAAATGGTAACAAGAATGAAACAAGGACTAACAAATTAATACAAAATGTGCAATCCTCACTCAATAATCCTGGTCTATTTATTATCCTTAATTGTTAATGATGGTTTAAACCAATGGGAGTCCATGGGTTCTTAGTTTGGTAATCAGATAACTTGATATTATTTGCATGAAATGTCAAACCAGACAAGCCTTTAAGAGCATATGAAGATCATAAAGGCATTTGTTATGAATGAGTCACCGGAGGAGGAAAAAACAAAAATACAAGCTAAGTCCAGAAAACCGGAGAGGTTGGTAGCTAGCGGATTGCAGACCCCTGATCCTACTCACAACAACTAGCAGTAGCCGTGGGGTACTCCTACGGTGGTCCCAGACACCTCGTTCACAGCCGGAGAACTAAATAAACCTAAAGAAAGAAAGGGGAAATCTAAACTGCCCCAGAGCAGACCCCAAAGCAATAGACAGCCCCCAACATATATTGACGGTGAAAACAGATGAAAACACAAACACAGACAGAAAGACAGGCTGAGCAAACGATGGGGCCCTCACTAACTAGATAGGACAGGAAAGAAAAGCAATTGTCTGCAATCACGCAAAAACCCAGCCAAAAAACAATGTCCAACACGTTTGATAGAAAAAGTCCTGAAGTCACTAGACTTCAAAATCACTATATCAGCACTCAGGTATATTCTGAAAACAGAGCAAAGAGATCAACTGATCAGAGAGAAAAATGGAGTTCAGCCAGTTCCAACCAGGGCTGGCAGAACACAAACACTAAGTAAACCAGACAAAATCTCATGGAACAAAAGCAGAGCAAAAACTTAGCTTTAGTAGACAGGACTAAACTGGAGGCCAGAGCTCAGAGCAGAGAGGATCACCAGCAACCCAGCAGGGCGTCGGCGGCCTTATATCCACTCAGAGATTCCGGATGTCCAATCACAGTCCACCTGTTCAGATGACAGGTTTTTCCCATCCAAATCAATTTCACTACCTCCTTTCACCAGCAGAGGGAGTTCATCGGACATCAAAGGTGAAGGAGAAAATGAGCTCATAACTGGCATTTCTCCATCTTAGCACTCCCTTTATTTGCCTGACAGCTGCCTATATTTGCAAATGTTTTGGCCTCCCAGGATACTTTTTTAATAGTCCAAGCCCCATCTCTGCCCCTTCCAACCCCCCACTCTTCAAACCATTTTGTGACCCAGAATCTAATGATGGTGGACACAGAGAGAAAACCTTACAGAAGAGCTATTTTTTTAGGGTTTCCATACTTTCATGGATTTTAATATCATATCAAGGCATAAGTTGATCAAGTTCAAACTATAACCTAACATGTTTTGGAGGCTTTGGCAGCCTACAGATGACTTACAAAATCATCTAGGAGTCACAGTGATTTGGGAATCCAGGGCATCTTCTCTTTTTTTCAGGAGCCTCACAGAATTTCTTGCGGAGATAAAAAGTATGAAATTGCTCTGGTGGACCCGAAATGTCCATGGCAGTCATTCATTCGAATGGTCAATCTGAAATATTACATCGTGTGGTTAGCTATCTGATATTTTTATTCATTGATGGTTTCTGAGGCTGACATCCTCAACTGTCTCACCATTGGGTTCTGTTTTGGGATATAATTATCATCTGGGAAAGTTGCGGTTGGCCACAGATTGTTGTACTACATGCTGACCATTCAAGTGATTGAGTAAAGGTTTTTGTGTGGAGTCAACCAAAACATCTCTGTGCTCTGTCTACTAGAGGGGAGACCAAACTCTAATCTTGCCGTAATAAGACAAATCCTTACACTTTAAAGGGTTATCCCCATCTTGCAAACTGCTAGGATGCATCCTCCATTTATGATCAATGGAGGTCCCTCCTCTGACTCCCACACTAATCTTAATACAATATTTTCCCTCGCATTAATGCTCCCAGCCACCTGGCTGTGTGGAGAACTGCAACTGTATGCTTTAAAGGGAACCTGTCATGAAAAAACACTATTAACCTGCAGATATGGGGTTAATCTGCAGGTTAATAGCTTTCTGATCCTGCCTGGCATCAACACTTAAGGCCCCGTTACACCTATCAATGTCCCAGCGATCCCACCAACGATCCGACGTGGATGGGATCGCTGGGAAATAGTTAGCTGATCACTGGTGAGCTGTCACATAGACAGACCCACCAGCGATCAGGACCAGCGAGCAAGCTGGTTTCCAATGTAAACAGCGGGTATCTAAGAGCCGCGCGGCTCTTAGTTACCCGCTGTTTACCTTGGAAACCAGCGTCGCTGATCGCTGGTCTCTCGCTGCCACACCCAGCGATGCATCCTGGCCATCGGGAGACCAACGATCAAAAAACGGCCCAGGATGTTCGAGCGCGATCAGCGATACCCGGCGGGGGGGCCGGTCGCTGATACATGTCACAGTGGTGGCTGTATCCGCGCCCACATAACTGACTGGCAGCCGGCCCTAACGTTGAATCTGCTTTCAGTCAGTTCTGGGGGGTGTGGTTACAGCTGCCACTCTCTATGCCCAAAGGGGTGACTGCAATTGGTCTGGCGTCGCCCCTGTGACTGAAACCAAAATGTTACCAGAAGGAATAACACTAATTTCCTCCTGGAAGCAGGGGTCTAAGTGTGGAGGTCGGGCAGGTTCAGAGTACTATTAACCTGGAGATTAACTCCATACCTGCAGGTTAATAACATTTTTACACATGATAGGTTTCCTCTAACTTTTTTTTCTATGATATTTTTTATATATCCATACACAAACCCATCCTTGTCCATACTCTGGACACACAAAGGAGAGAAAGGAAAAAAATGACAAAATACAACAAAAAACTAGCAACCAATAATTCTTCCCCATTTTTCCATAGCCCTTCGCTTTTACTTATTATCCTAACTACTAGTAGATTGGAACCTATACCTTAGCTTTACCTGTTGTTTCCATATTGTTGTAGATTGACTTACTTAGCTGTACATGGAGATAGACACAGGAACACTGTCTCTTTGAGATCATCCTTAGTTTATTAGATGCAGCATAAGCCAAGCTGAAGGTAAAAGTAATCAAGGCCCTCTGGGCAAAAACAGCAAGACAAAACAGTGGTAGCACTAAGCACAGTCCTTGTGGTAGCAAGGATCAGCCCGTTCAGGGTTTAGCACAAAACACAAACACTTCTCTGGAGTGTTCCTCTCCAGACACTGAACTCTGAAAATCTCAGGAGGCCTTCTATTTAAACTCCAGGCCACACCCTGGGGTGGAGATAAGGTGGACAACCTCCCTCCCGCTCTATGGTTGTCCATAAAAACCCAGTCCTTTAAACAAATTAGGTTTTAACCCCTCGCAACACTTAATGTGCTAGATGAAACTTCTGGGTTCACATCACTGAAGCTAATAGCCTCCACGAAACATATCTCCCCTCCAGCACTTTGCCAGTGACTTTGTCACAATATGTTAAAGCTCTCCCCATTAATTTGAATGTTGCTGCAGGTTCCAGTACAACAATTGACCTGGACACTTACATGCAGGCATAAATAGTGCACATACCCCTAGATTTATCCCAGAGGTCAGACCACCAACCATTCATAATGCAATGGCAAATTCTAATGATTGTAGAATAATGAAACAACAAAGCTGGATATTTGCTTCTATATATACTATTCAATCAGCAAGATGACATTTTTAGAAGAGCGTAGAAGATGTCGGCCACTATCCGCATGTGAATAAGTTATGCACAATTTAGCTCTGTGACTCATTGAAGCTTTAGTTATATCTCCAATCCATGTACAGAATGAGGGGCATCAGCTCATAAGGAGTTAAGTGTGTAAGGTGCAGTATACATGGGGTCCTTGGTGACCCGTGAAGTGTGTCCAAGGGCGCTCATCTCCTGAAATGATGATAGATGAATGTAATAGTGTCCGAGACCATTATCACTACACATTTGCATAAAAGTAATCACAATAGTAAGGTACATTAAAAGTATTAATTGCCCATTAAAATAGTCATTTAAAATCCATTACATTGGGTGCTAATAAATGGGTGATCATTCAAGTAGTAAGTGCGGAGTCTGAGCAATTTAATATCATTTATTTTAGAATTTGCTTTCCCTTTTTTCTCTGTTGGAATAACGTGTCAGAATAATAAATGTGTTTGTTTTCTGAGCTTGTAAGATTGTATATAATGGACTCACAATACAATATATATTACTTGCGTTCTATACCTTCGTGCATAGCTGATTAGGCATTGGAATAAACCATTAACAAGACTCCGCTGGGGCACAGAGGAGATATAACCTTGATCCTCCACCTGTGAGTGGTTATCTAGATTGGGATTTTAATTAACGCTAACATTTTCTTTAAAGCTCGTCAGTAATTTAATGTAGAACGAATATGCTGATAGAGATAATGAGCTCTAAAGGTAACTCCACCTGTTAAATTTATTTCCCATTTCCGTTTACAAAAATAGGAGTATAAATCAGAATTATCCCTGAATTGGTGGTCTAAATTCTAGTTCTTGCAAAACTACACAGCTCCTACTATACACTCACATCCATAGTATCACACCTCTGTAGTCGGGTGTCCCAGGACCAGAGGCTTCTTCCCTGTCCCTAATGCTAGTTGAACACTAGCTCACCCTGTTCCCTGAATTACTTCTGATGGTGAAGACGCCGGGCAACGTACCTGGACTTAGCTCCTGAATTCTCCCTCAGTCTGTACCCTTCCCCCACCCAGGTGAGAGAGGTGTAGTAGTGCACCATAATACACTAAACAGACTAACAAGGTAATGTGAACAGGGATAAAGGAAAATGCCATTCATACTAATATACTCACACAAAATAAAAGAGGTAAACACCGTTGAGTGGAGGATGAGGTAAAACCAAAGTAAGAGAAGAAAGACAATTAGCACACACCCAAAACCTTGCAACAGTCTCAGATAAATCCACCAAATGACTTCTGAAACAACAACCATAAACCACAATTTCCTGACCATGCAGCATAAGCTAGCTCTGACAATGAGTGCTAGCCAGGGCCCAGATTATATAGGAGATGTGAGTGGTTAACAGTGAACAGCTGAGAGCCTTAAGGCAGGAAATCTTCCAAGAGCTCTCAACTGAGCAGATTAACCCTTGCTCTGTTAAAAAAACCTGCAACATTTAGTATGAATGTGACTGCTTCTAAACAGTGCAGAAGTAGGAGAAATCAGATACTGTGGTCTTATTTCTGGCTCCTCTCTGGTGAGACCTAGTCTGTCAGAACATACTGCGATATGTACTTGCACAACTGTGGGAGAGCTGTGGAGTCACGATCATTGTTTTGCATAGATTTGTGGAATACCAAATCCCACAAGAGTTATGGAGTCAGGATCATTGCTTTATAGAGTTCTGGGCAATACCAGATCCCATAAGAAATTATGTGGATTGGCAAATATCACCAAGCAGCCCAGTTGTTTATAACCAATATTTTTCCATCATGACATGATGTATAGTAGTATGTTATGGATGAGTCACCAAAGGAGGAAAAAACAAAAATAATAGTTAAGTCCAGAAAACCAGAGAAGTTGGTAGCTATCGGATTGCAGACCCCTGAACCTATCCACAACAACTAGCAGTTGCCGTGGGGGGTTCCTACGGTGCCCTAGACCCCTCGATCACAGCCGGAGAACTAAATTAGCCTAAAGACAGAAAGGGGAAATCTAAACTGCCCCAGAGCAGACCCCAAAGCAATAGGCAGCCCCCAACATATAATGACTGTGAAGCAAGATGAAAAAACACTAATACAGATAGAAAGATAGGTTGAGCAAATGATGGGGCCCAAGCTAACTAAATAGGACAGGATAGAAAAGCTGCTGTCTGCAATCCGCAAAAACCCTATCCAAAAATGAGCCAACAGACTGATAGGAAAAACAGGTCCTGAAGTCGCTAGGCTTCAAAAAGACTATATCAGCACTCAGGTATATTCTGAAGACAGAGCCAGAGATCAACTGATCAGAGGCAAAAATGGAATTCAGCTCACCCCCGGCCGGGGATGGCTGAACACCAAAAAACAAGGCAAACAAAACCAAAACTAAAGTGTACAAAGAGCAAAGCCAACTTAGCTTTGAGAAGCAGAAATCAGACTGGTCTCCAAGAATCCAGCAGGAAAATCACCAGCAAGGCAGCAGGGCGTCGGCTGCCTTGTATCCAGTCATCAGTTCCTGTGACCCAGTCATCATCTACCTGCTCAGCTGTTTGGTAATCAGCCTCACTACCTTCCTTCGCCAGAAGAGGGAGTTCATCAGACCTCACTGGTGAAGGGAAAAATGAACTCACAACAGTAGTAGATGTGCATAGTGCATCTGCTTCCATTTATTTTAAACAGGTGTACCACTCTGCAAATAGGTGCATTAAGCTATTGTTGAAGTACTACAACCATCAAGATGATCGTTGCTAAAACTGCTGTAAGGGCCCAGTAAAACATTGTTAATCACAAACTGTGGCTATGAAAGGATTCAGATTGCAGACTATGGTATTTATAGAGGACCTGTCACTTGCTGTAAATATGTCATATTTTTTACCCGGTGTAAATGCTGCTGTTCTCCGGAATTTGGTATTATTTTTCTTTTGTTCCTGTGACTGATATATGGCCCTTTCTTCACTGTACATAATCTTTTATCAAGTGGGCATGGTCCACAACTGAAGGCGTTTTATTGAGGATCACACCCACTTTGCTAATAAGACTTAGTTATACAAAGGCAATCAGGGTCCATATCTCAAGAATGGAGAGGTGCAGAAATAATAGAAAATTACAGCCAGAATCATGAGAAAAGCATCATTTGTATAATTTTTAATTACATGTCTATGCCAAGTAACAGGTACTCTTTAGACAATAAAATTGGTAGTCAAAGGGCTAACATGTGACAGAAATTTTCCACTTCATGTACCACCACCAAACTGTAGCAAATGTGCTTAGGTCAGATTCTCAGCCCATCATCTCTATTATGCTTAAAAAAAAATAACATCTGTTAACCCCTTCCCGATATACAGTATGACATACAGTAACTGCATGTTAGGTCCCTGACTTTGATGCAGGCTCACACGCTGAGCCTGCATCTTTTCCAGTAGATGATGGCTGATTTAATCAGCCATCATGTGCCTCTAACAGCCTCATGTGAATCATAGCTCTGCCCACCACTGCTAATCTGTTAAATGCTGCTGTCAATCTCATTTAATGCACCCTGGCAGGGGAACACATCATTCAGCACTCCCATTGGTGCGCCTATGACATGATCATGGGACGCCAATGGGTTGCCATTACAGCCAGCATTCTGCTGAAGACCTCCGAGCTTATCATGATTGTGAAAGCTGGCATTTATCTGGTGTTCATAGGAGAAAGTGATATTTGCCATACATACTGTAGCAGGGCTGATGACCTGCTAAGTATAGCACAAGCGATCGGATGATCACAGGTCCAAGTTCCCTGAGGGGACTAACGAATAAAACAAATAAAGGAAAAAGGAAAAAAAAGTTTTTAAAATTATGAAACAAAAAAATTTAAATTTTCGACCCCCTTTTGTCCTAAAAAATAAATATTGCTGCGTTTATAAAAGTCTGATCTAACAAACTATAAAATACATTAATTCGACCCATAAATGGTGTAATCAGAAAAAAATGTAAATGTCAGAAATATATATTTTTTTGGTATGGGTCTCAGATAATGGTGACACACACACAAAAAAATATTTTTCAAATTTCCAATTTTTTTGATCACTTAAAAACAAATTATACATGTCTGGTACCTGCAAACTCGTACTGACCTGGAGAATTATATTGTCAGGTCAGGTTTACCATATAGTGAACATGGTAAATAAAAAACAATTGTGGAATTATACTTTTTTTTCAATTTGCACTCTGAATTTTGTTCTTGTTTTACCTTATTTACTCAAATACAGAATCTTTCCGCCAGCAGAGTAGCCTAAAGGCCCCGTCACACACAGCGATCTCGCTAGCGAGATCGCTGATTTTGTGACACCACAGCGATCTCGCCAGCGAGATCGCTATGTGTGACAGGGATCAGCGACCGGCCCCCCCCGCCGGGTATCGCTGATCGTGCAGCATCGGCCTGGGCCATTTTTCCATCGTTGCTCTCCCGCTGGCCAGCGCGCATCACTGCGTGTGGCAGCAGGAGCCAACGATCAGCGAGGCTCCCAGTGCTCTAAGCAGGCACTGGGAGCTGGTCTCTAAGGTAAATATCGGGTTACTAAGCGGCACGTGTCACTTAGTTATCCGATTTGTACCTTAGAAACCTGCGTGCTGGCATCTGCCGGCGCGAGCACGCAGGTTTCTAAGGTACACATCGGGTAACTAAGTGACGCGCGCTGCTTAGTAACCCGATATTTACCTTAGAGACTGTGATGTATACTGACCACGGGTAGGTTACGTCCGAGAGTGGACCCTCTGGATCGCGGCACTGGAGCTCCCAGGGGTGAGTGCGCCAGGTGGTGCCGACCCCTATACAGGGGCCGTTAGGGGCAGGCCCTCGGAAGACAGATGCCGCGACTGCTAGACCCAAGAGGGGCGGCTCAAAAGACTGAGTGAGGGGTGCAGGACTGAGCATGGAATGAAGAAGGGAGTAGGAAGTACAGAGTGGGAGCAGGACGGAAACACGGAGTTTTGGACTGGGCACTGGAGTACAGGACGGAGACACGGAGTACAGGACTGGGCACTGGAGTACAGGATGGAGACACCATGTTGGAGACGCCTGATATACCCCGTGCTGCCGGCTGATTGGGCGCCTAGGCTTCTGGGCGGGCGCTCCAGGGTTAAGAGACCTGGAGAGCACGCACCCGTGGCCTAAGGCGCCCGCAGGAAGCAGGCACGTGCTGGACAGAGGAAAAGGAGGAGGCGGGCACAGAGCGGGGAGGCGAGCGCTGGTGAGTATATGCGGCGGCAGGCCCCGCTGCTGCTGGGGCGGCGGTGGCTACCGCCGCTCACGTAGCAGTACCCCCTTTACATCTCCCTCTCCTGAGGTTAGATAAAAATCTCCTTAATAGAAGAGGAGCATTAACATTTTCCCTGGGTTCCCAGGACCTCTCTTCGGGACCAAAACCCTTCCAATCAATGAGGTAGAGAGTACACACCCGAACTCTTTTCACGGCAAGAATTTCTTTCACCTCAAAGACGTCATCGGCTCCTACTGGCTGAGGAGAAGGAGGTGGGACTGAGTGAAACCGATTCAGAACAACAGGCTTAAGGAGCGAGACATGGAAGGCGTTAGGGACCCGAAGCGAAACCGGCAACTTCAATTTATAAGCCACGATGTTAATGCGTCCCAAAACCTCGAACAGACCGGTGTACCGAGGACCCAGTTTGTAAGAAGGTATCTTCAAATGGATATACTTAGTTGACAGCCAAACTTTGTCGCCAGGTTCGTATGGCGGAAGATCCCTGTGCCTCTTGTCTGCATGTCTCTTAATTCGGATACTGGATCTTTCAAGTGCCTCTCTGGTCTCCTTCCAGACTTGAGAAAATTCGGTAGCGAGGGCATCTGCTGCGGGAACACCAGAGGGCGTAGAGAGAGGTAGTGGAACACCAGGGTTCTGGCCGGAAACCACAAAGAACGGTGTTTTAGTGGTGGACTCATTAGGATGATTGTTGTGGGCGAACTCTGCCCACGGCAGAAGAGACACCCAGTTGTCTTGATGGGCGTTAGAGAAGTGACGCAGGTAGGCTGTTAATACCTGATTGATCCGTTTCACTTGCCCATTGGACTGAGGGTGATAAGCGGAGGAGAAGTCCAGAGATATACCCATGAGCTTGCTGAGTGCCCTCCAGAAACGGGAGGTAAATTGGACCCCTCGATCAGAGACAATTAGTTGAGGAAACCCGTGAAGCCTAAAGCCTGGTGTATGAAGACCTTGGCTAGCTCAGAGGCCGTAGGCAACCCGGGCAGTGGGATGAAATGGGCCATCTTGGAGAAGCGATCGACCACTACTAAGATGGTAGTGCACCCGGAAGAGCATGGTAGATCAGTGATAAAATCCATACCAATCTGTCGCCAAGGGGCTTCAGGAAGAGGCAGAGGGTGGAGCAGACCAGACGGCAGACTTCTTGGAACCTTGCTCAGAGCACAAGCCGTGCAGGAGGCTATATAATTGGTCACATCTTGGGATGGCCACCAGTAGTAGCGCGAAAAGAGGCTGAGGGTTTTCTTGACCCCAACGTGACCCGCAACCTTGGAGGAAAGCCCCAATCCAGGACCTCCGACCTCTTATTCTGCGGGTCGAAGGTTTTGCCTGGAGGAATGGGAGAGAGCGTCACGGGCGCCACGGTGATAACTTTGGCAGGCTCAATGATGTGAGACGAACCCTCCTCAACTTCAGGTGACTGTAGGGATCTGGACAGAGCGTCTGCCTTGATGTTTCTGTCCCCATGCCGAAAATGAAGTTTGAAGTCAAACCGGGAGAAATATATAGACCACCTGGCTTGCCTGGAGTTGAGCCTTTGCGCGGACTGAAGATACGCCAAATTCTTGTGGTCCGTGAAGATTACGATGGGATGAACTGCCCCTTCTAAAAGATACCGCCACTCCTCCAGAGCCATCTTAATGGCCAGTAATTCCCGGTCTCCAATTGCATAATTGCATTCTGCGGGAGAGAATGATTTAGAGAAGTACCCACAAGGTACCACTTGACCCGAAGTTGTCCGCTGAGAAAGGACCACTCCCGCATCAGTAGAAGAGGCATCCACCTCTAGGATGAAGGGCCTATTGACTAATGACCGATATAAAATCGGAGCGGAAACAAAGGACTGTTTCAAGGCGAGAAAGGCCTCTTCAGCCTCTGGAGTCCAGGCATTTGGTTTGGTTCCTTTTCGGGTCTACGCAGAGATGGGCTTAGTCACCGAAGAGAAGAAGGGAACGAACTGTCGGTAGTAATTCGCGAAACCCAGTAACCGTTGGATGGCTTTTACTGCAACCAGACGTGGCCATTTGAGCACAGCAGACTACTTTTCGGGATCCATCTTTACTCTGGAGTCCGTGATGATATAACCTAGGAAGGGCAATGAGGTTTGCTCGAACAGACATTTTTCTAGTTTAGCGTAGAGTCTGTTCTCTCGTAGACGTTGCAGAACAAACCGAACACTCCTTCTGTGAGTGGATGTCAGGGGAAAAGATGAGGATGTCATCTAGGTATACGACGACACGAGTAGAGTAGGTCTCGAAAGATCTCGTTAACGAACTCCTGAAAAACCGCCGGAGCATTACAGAGACCAAAAGGCATAACCAAATACTCGTAATGGCCATCCCGAGTATTGAAGGCCATCTTCCACTCATCCCCGGCGCGGATCCGGATC
Source organism: Dendrobates tinctorius (assembly GCF_039654945.1). Lineage (NCBI taxonomy): Eukaryota > Metazoa > Chordata > Amphibia > Anura > Dendrobatidae > Dendrobates > Dendrobates tinctorius. The sequence continues at coordinate 8,015,943 of NW_027361706.1, read as the reverse complement.
AAGTTATAGGCTCCCCGCAGATCCAATTTGGTAAAGATCCGGGCCCCTCTCAAGTGGTCAAAGAGTTCTGGGATCAGTGGAAGGGGATACCTATTTTTGACCATGATGCTGTTCAGGCCTTGGTAGTCAACACATGGCCGAAGGGACCCATCTTTCTTCTGGACAAAAAAGAATCCTGCCGCAGCAGGAGAAGATGACTTCCGAATAAAACCCCGAGCCAAGTTCTCTTGGACATATTCGGACATGGCCGCGGTTTCTGCCTGGAGAGAAAGGATAAATTCTTCCCATGGGAGGAGTCGCTCCTGGAAGAAGCTCAATTGGGCAGTCGTAGGCATGATGCGGCGGTAGTGTTTCAGCCTCCTTCTTACTGAAGACGTCGGCGTACAAGTGGTAAGCCATAGGAAGCCCAGGAAGATCGATAGGAGCTTGCTGCGGACTTGGGTGAGATACAGGCAACAGGCAGCATTCATGGAAAAAGTGTCCCCAGCGGAGGATCTCCCTGGAACGCCAATCTAGAACGGGCTCATGTAGACGAAGCCAGGGTAAGCCGAGGAGCACGGCGTGGGACAAACTGGGCAAAACATAAAAGGCGATTTTTTTTCTTGGTGAAGAGCTCCAACTTGTATCTCCACCTCGACAATGACCATGGTGATGGGTTCAGGTAGTGGTTTGCCATCCACGGAGGCGATAGAGTGTGGATTCTCTAACGTAACAACCGGAATTCGGAGCTGGTCCACTTCTTTGAGCCGGATGAAGTTACCAGCCGCACCCGAGTCCACATTCGCCTCCACAGAACTGGGCTCCCAACCTAAAACAATTAGAGCCAAAATAGTAAGGGGCAGAGAGGAATTGGTGTCACCTAGGAAGGCCTCTCTTACCTGGCCTAGGCGGAGGAGTTTTCCGGCCACACTGGGCAAGTACATACAAAATGATTAGCCCCACCACAATAAAGGCATAGGCCCTGCGTCCTTCCCTCCCTGCGTTCTTGCTCAGGCAACCTTACTCGGTCTACTTGCATGGGTTCAGGGGTGGAATTACTAGAAGATGCCAGGGAGCGGGGGATGGGCGCTTGGTATAGCCTAAAAGATCTCTTCTCCCTAACTGACTCCCGGGTGCGCTCCTGAAATCGTAAATCTATACGGGTAGCTAGAGATATGAGATCTTCCAGGGTGGTAGGAGTGTCTCGGCCGGCAAGCTCGTCCTTTATTTTACCGGAGAGGCCCCTCCAGAACGCCCCAACCAAAGCCTCATTATTCCACCCCAGTTCAGAGGACAGTGTCCGGAAGTGGATAGCATACTGTCCCACGGTGAGGGAACCCTGGCGAAGATTGAAAAGAGCCTCAGTGGTAGAGGCCACACAGCCAGGCTCATCAAATACCCTGCGGAAAGTATCCAAGAAGTTATGGATACTTGATACCACTGGGTCATCTCTCTCCCACAGGGGATTCACCCACGCTAAGGCCTCCCTCTCAAGATGGGACACAATGAAAGCTACCTTGGCCCGATCAGAGGGGTTTTGCTGAGGCAGGAGCTCAAAGTGCAAGCAACACTGGTTTAAAAACCCCCGACTTAACTTGGGGTCACCACTAAACCTGGGGGGTTTCCCTAGGCGTGGTGGCGGATGGGATTGGGGGTCCCGAGGTAGGGCTGAGGCGGCCGCAGAGGACTGTAGGGATTGGAGTCGGTCGTCCACGGATGCCATGTAGCTCAGAATATGGGACTGGGCGTCCCGCTGCTGCGCGAGCTCCTGCTGGAGTCCCACTAGTAACGGGGCGTTCCCCGGATCGGTAGTTTGCAGGACGGAAAGGCGGGTGTCCATGGACTTCATAAAGGACATTATCCTGGTTTGATTTTCACGCAAAAAGAGCAATTCTTTCTGGGTGGCCGCCGAGGCGCTAGCAGGGTCCATGGCCTGATTATACTGTGACGTATACTGACCACGGGTAGGTTACGTCCGAGAGTGGACCCTCTGGATCACGGCACTGGAGCTCCCAGGGGCGAGCACGCCAGGTGGTGCCGACCCCTATACAGGGGCCGTTAGGGGCAGGCCCTCGGAAGACAGATGCGCCGCGACTGCTAGACCCAAGAGGGGCGGCTCAAAAGACTGAGTGAGGGGTGCAGGACTGAGCATGGAATGAAGAAGGGAGTAGGAAGTACAGAGTGGGAGCAGGACGGAAACACGGAGTATAGGACTGGGCACTGGAGTACAGGACGGAGACACGGAGTACAGGACTGGGCACTGGAGTACAGGATGGAGACACGGAGTACAGGACTGGGCACTGGGGTGCAGGACGGAGACACGAAGTACAGGACAGGGCACTGGAGTGCAGGACGGAGACACGGAGTACAGGACTGGGCACTGGAGTACAGGACGGCGACACGGAGTACAGGACAGAGACAGAGAGTGAGAAGGGGAAACCCTATACACTGGGCCAGGATACCGTAGGAAAGGCACACGATAATCAGGCGTCTCCACCATGTTGGAGACTCCTGATATACCCCGTGCTGCCGGCTGATTGGGCGCCTAGGCTTCTGGGCGGGCACTCCAGGGTTAAGAGACCTGGAGAGCATGTGCCCGCGGCCTAAGGCGCCCGCAGGAAGCAGGCACGCGCCGGACAGAGGAAAAGGAGGAGGCGGGCACAGAGCGGGGAGGCGAGCGCCGGTGAGTATAGGCGGCGGCAGGCCCCGCTGCTGCTGGGGCTGAGGTGGCTACCGCTGCTGACGTGACGGAGACCAGCGTCCTCGCTGGTGCTGATCGCTGGTGAAGCTGCCTGTTTGGCAGCTCACCAGCGATCATGTAGCGATGCACCAGCGATCCTGACAAGGTGGTATCGTTGTCGGGATCGCTGGTGCATCTTTATGTGTGATGGGGCCTTAAGGTCTACGACTTTTATTGACTTTTCAGCCATTCATTACTAGCTAGTCTCTTAGATTTACTAGAAGAAGCCTTCTGGGTAGTTCATTAACTGGTAAGCCATAATCATTGTAATAATCATGCAAAATTAATAGCAGTTTCATTGGGCGATGGATGACCACAATCCCATCAACAAAGCTCTGTCCTCATTGCAGTGAGCTATGGAAAACTTGCAAATTATTGCGTGTAAGTGGTGTGCGCCATAGACTTTTTTATGCAACTTTTGTAAGGAGAATGATAAATTCCTTTTAGAATTTTAGATATAGCTAAAAACAAGAGTATATAATACTTGACAACTTTCTCAGAATGCCCAGAACACCCTTTGAAAAAGAAGATACTTCCTGAACTCTCAAAAAAGTTGGCAAATCTTTTGGGCATCACAGAAGCCCCACAGGGACTCCTGGAAAGCAACGTCCCGGATGTGTGCAGCGCCATGATGCATTGTTATGATTCTGAGCTCTGACAACTATATGCACATTCAGGGAGCAGTAAGGGGCTGTTGATGGGGCAAGGCTTATAAAGGGGGCAAGGTTACATTTAAAAATACCTTGTGAACCCTCAAGAGCGTTAAAAATTGTTAACAACATGTCTGGGTTAGACTAAATTTACACATCCGTTTGATTGAATTTCATTCATCCATTCTTTTTAAAAACTGATTCGAGTCTCTGGTCTTCCTGAGACTCAAGTGGGTCCTTATCTCTTTTGTTTTGCTGTCCAGACTCGGCCACTAAAGTAAAAGGGGATTCATAAAAAATGGATGAAATTTAATTATGCTTACTTATATGGGATGAGCGGACCCGTGGATGTTTGGATTGGTCGTGTTCGACCAAACTTTTGTCCAAAGTTTGGTTCCGTTACCATAACCCTACCCTAACCCATCCGTCATAGACGTCAATGGGGATCCGAACTTTAGTGCTGTAAAAGCGTTCTAAAATGGCTATAGTATGGGCTTGGGGACTGGCACAGGAAGTAGAGTACCACCACAGAGAGTCTCTCTCTCCTCCCAGAACTCCGAATACTAAAATTGACTTCCAGGAGAAGTCCGTGTTCAGAGTTCAACACCAATACAACCCTGAACTTTACAGTTCGAGTTTGTGCTTCTCTATTGCTTATGTAGCACCATCATGTTTCGCAGAGCTGTAATGACATCTTCACTTTCCCCATTGGGGCTCCTAATCTACATTCCCTATCAGTATGTCTTTGGAGTCTGGGAGAAAACTGGAGAACCCTCAAAAAACCCATAGAAACATGGGAAGAACATACAAACTTCTTACAGTTTTTGTCCTTGGCGGAATTTGCTCCAGGACCCTAGGGCTGCAAAGCAACAGTGCTAACCACTGAACCACTGTGCTGCCCCCTAACTGAGCCACCATGGACTGGGAACTTCAGTTTTTTAATTGATTTATTTTTTAGAGTCACTGGATCAATAAAAGTTCAGACAGTTCACTTTCAACTTTAAAAAAACGGATCAAAAAAAGAAAAAAAAGGAAAACCACACGGATGAAAAACGGGAGGTAGAAACTGAATGAGGATGTTCGAATGTAGCCTTATATTGAATAGTGTTTTTTTTATATGAGGCACAATTCTTCTATTTTGTTCCTAACTAAAAGGCCAAGACTGCCAACCCACCTCCGCAGTACTTGGACACGCTGTAGTACTTCTAATTTCTCCTCCGACTTTGTGAATGGAAAATTGACCGTACCTTGAAGCTGGGTGGACAGCTGTGTCGTAAAATTGCTTTACCATTAAACTGACTAAAATCTCACATTGAGCACAGATAAATCACCCAAAATTGTGATGCACAGTGAGTCTGTCGAAAATCACAGAGGAAACATTTTTCTTTGCAACCCTCGCTTCCTATTATTTACAACACTCCTTTTTCGCTTTGCTGTTACAATTAAGTTTGATTCCTACCAAGCCGCTGTAATTTATCTTGTCCCGGGCAGCACATTTTTATTGAAGTCTAACATTTTTTACCATGTACTAAAAGAGAAAAATACAGCCGTAAAAATGTCAAATCTAATATGATGTGCAAAAGTGAAATAAAAAGTCTTGACACCCATCCCGCTGTAACAGTAAGTAATTGTGTTACTAAATCTTCTGCCTCCTGCTGATAGTGAGTCACTAACATTTCTGATAGAAGAATTCTGGGGTTTATTTAATTACTGGAAGGCTAAATCAAGAAATTAAAAGAAAAAAAGCAAAAAAACATCTGACACAAACATTATCATATAAATCTGGCTAAGAGCCAGAAGTCTTTTCCCCATGTTACAAGTGGCAGAAGGTTTCTACTAAGGTGAGCTCCCTTAGGGTATGTGCCCACAATTTCGGACAGTTTTTTGACTGAATTTCTCTCAATTAGTGACTTTTTAGATTTGCGGCAAATTCATCCAACAATGTGCTCCTTTTTTCAAGCTGTGTTTTGAGGTTTAGTTAGTTTTCTGATTTTTACATCAGCATGGCTTTTACAGATGTTTTAGACAGATTCATGAAATGCAACTTTTTTAGCCCCTTCACCCCCTGGGCAATTTTACTTTTTTTCATTTTTTTTTCCTTCCCTTTTTCCAAGAGTCATAACTTTTTATTTTTTCTCCACCCATGTAGCCATATCAGGGCTTGTTTTTTGTGTGGGATAAGTTGTACTTTTCAATGACGACATCATTAATTTTACAGTGCTTTGCGAAAGTATTCGGCTCCCTGGAGCTTTTCAACCTTTTCCCACATATCATGCTTCAAACATAAAGATACCAAATGTAAATTTTTGGTGAAGAATCAACAACAATTGGGACACAATTGTGAAGTTGAATGAAATTTATTGGTTATTTTAAATTTTTGTGGAAATTCATAAACTAAAAAGTGGGGCGTGCAATATTATTCAGCCCCTTTAACTTAATACTTTGTTGCGCCACCTTTTGCTGTGATTACAGCTGCAAGTTGCTTGGGATGTGTCTCTATCAGTTTTGTACATTGAGAGACTGAAATTCTTGCCCATTTTTCCTTGAAAAACAGCTCGAGCTCAGTGAGGTTGGATGGAGATCGTTTGTGAACAGCAGTTTTCAGCTCTTTCCACAGATTCTTGATTGGATTCGGGTCTGGACTTTGACTTGGCCATTCTAACACCTGGATACATTTATTTGTGAACCATTCCATTGTAGATTTTGCTTTATGTTTGGGATCATTGTCTTGTTGGAAGACAAATCTCCGTCCCAGTCTCAGGTCTTTTGCAGACTCCAACAGGTTTTCTTCGAGAATGGTCCTGTATTTGGCTCCATCCATCTTCCCATCAATTTTAACCATCTTCCCTGTCCCTACTTTAGAAAAGCAGGCCCAAACCATGATGCTGCCATGTTTAACAGTGGGGATGGTGTGTTCAGGGTGATGAGCTGTGTTGCCTTTACACCAAACATATTGTTTGGCATTGTTGCCAAAAAGTTCGATTTTGGTTTCATCTGATCAGAGCACCTTCTTCCACATGTTTGGTGTGTCATCCAGGTTTGCTTGTTGCAAACTTTAAACAACACTTTTCATGGATATCTTTGAGAAATGGCTTTCATCTTGCCTCTCTTCCATAAAGGCCAGATTTGTGCAGTGTATGACTGATTGTTGTCCTATGGACAGACTGTCCCATCTCAGCTTTAGATCTCTGCAGTTCATATAGAGTGATCATGGGCCTCTTGGCTGCATCTCTGATCAGTCTTCTCCTGGTTTGAGATGAAAGTTTAGAGGGACGGCTGGGTCTTGGTAGATTTGCAGTGGTATGATACTCCTTCCATTTCAGTATGATCACTTGCACAGTGCTCCTTGGGATGTTTAAAGTTTTGGAAATCATTTTGTATCCAAATCCGGCTTTAAACTTCTCCACAACAGTATCACGGACCTGCCTGTTGTGTTCCTTGGTCTTCATGATGCTCTCTGTGCTTCAAACAGAACCCTGAGACTATCACAGAGCAGGTGCATTTATACGGAGACTTGATTACACACAGGTGGATTATATTTATCATCATTAGTCAATTAGAACAACATTGGATCATTCAGAGATCCACAATGAACTTCTGGAGTGAGTTTCCTGCACTGAAAGTAAAGGGGCCGAATAATATTGCACGCCCCACTTTTCAGTTTTTGCATTTCCACAAAAATTTAAGATAACCAATATATTTCGTTCAACTTCACAATTGTGTTCCACTTGTTTATTCTTCACCAAAAATTTACATTTGGTATCTTTATATTTAAAGCATGATATGTGGGAAAAGGTTGAAAAGTTCTAGGGGGCCGAATACTTTCGCAATGCACTGTATCATGCTTTGCATTGGAAAGCGGAAAAAAAACATAAATGTGTTAAAATTGCAAAAAAAAGTGTAATTTCACAATGATATATATATATATTTTTTTATTTACTCTGTTCACTATGCGGTAAAACTAACCTGGAAATATTATTCTCCAGGTTAATATGAGTATGCAGATACCAAACATGTATATATTTTTTATTTAAGTGGTGAAAAGAAAATTCGGAAATTTGTAAAAAATATAAATCATTCCTTGTGTCTCCGTTTTCCAAGACCCGTAACGCTTTCAATTTTCTGGATCTCAGGCTGTTTGAGGGCTCATTTTTTGCACCCTGAGCTGATGTTTTTATTGATACCATATTGGAAGAGATACAATGTTTTTATCACCTCTTATTGAATTTTATTGCAATGTTGTGGCGGCCAAAAAAAAACGTATTTCTCAGAACACAGTTTACCAATCGGATTAACTTACTTTTTATTTTGATATATCGGACTTTTACAAACGTAGTGATACCAAATAAATATATTGTTTTTATTATTTTACTTTTAATATAGCAAAAGGGGGGTGAGTTGAACTTTTGTGTTTTTTTCTTACTATTTTTAAAAACGTTTTTACTGTATTTATAGTCCCCTTAGGGGACTTGAAGCTTTGATCATCTGATCTCTTGTTCTGTACATAGCAATGTACGCCATATGTCGTGAAAGGGTTAAAAAAAAAGTCACAAAATTTGGCTACTTAAGTACCCACCTGGAGGGATTTTTCTGTACACCATGTAAAAAAAAGGTATCTTTTGAGACATTCGCAAATTCTTAAAAATGCATGACTTTTAAAAAGTTACAAAAATAATTAGTGATCTAATTGATTAACCCTCCGTCAGGAACAATATTCGCACTAACTCGTAATGGAACAATGTGCCTGTCAAGCGCAGGCTAGAAAAATGCCTAGAATATCTAATTTTCTCAATTTCAGTGATCTAAAAGTGATCAGAGACCTTCATAGGGATGTAATAAAAGAGACTACACATTATCAGGTGCAAAACAAACCCATTTACTCCACATAAAAGTAATAACTTTGATAGACACAAATTTCAAAACTCCTGAGAAGTACACTTTCATTTGTAAGAAAATCTGCCTTATTTATATGAAATATCCACAAACCTTTCTCTATCAATTCATAAAACAAGTTAAATAAACAATAGTGATGACTAAAAACATTACATACCAACCTTATAAGGTGTGATGTGTTCGGGACCAATGAGCCTGAGAAGCCAGCACAGCTATATCTTCCTTCCTGAAGCTCTGCAGACCAACTGTGGTATCAGGTTTCACACAGCAGCTAGAGCCAGGAGACTATCTAGAGGGAGGGGGTTTCCTGAAAATCTGGTGAGAAGGGAGAAATGAAAGTAGAAGAGCTGCACCTGTCAGATCCATTGTTCCAGACGGAGGGTTAATTTTGCGCAAAATGATGTTAGTGAAAATAAAACATCAAAAAAGAAAAGGGACTTAAAAAAATGCAAATGTTGAATCGGACCCAATGTCTTTTTAAGTCGGATTCTGCCAGTGAACTTGTCTGAAAGACCTATCAGAAAACATTCAAAAGAATGAACATAAGCAATTTTATGTAAAAGCGACGTGCTGTTCATATGTATGTTCAGAGTTTTCAATATCTTTTAACCACTTCAGGTTTCTAAAAACATCAAAAGAAGTGACATGACCATTCTTCTAACACTCATAAATAATATGAGCATCTTCTGACACTTTCCAATCAGAAGACAGTCTATACTTTACTATAAAAGTTAACGGGAAAACTAAAAAGATGGCTGGAAAATGCTTAAAAATGCTAGCGGTTTTATCATTATTCAATGGAGGGGAAAAAAATGACAGTAAAAAAGACATCACAAAAGCCATGAGAAAACTCTCCAGAAAACCACCGACTGCCAAAGTGGTCAGTTAAATGCCCAGGAAACATCACAATAAATGACACAAGAGACACCTCAAGAAAAAAAGCTCCAGAATTTCCTGAACCGTCTTCAACTTGAAAAGCTACGCGTGCTAGAGAGTAAAAGTCAACGAGTGCACAGAAGTTCTCAGCCCAAGAGTCAAAGCAGTCTTTAACCAAACTAGAGTTGAGCAAAAAAATTTTCCAGTCTGGTCCTTCAAGGCATCTAGACCAGGTCATTCTTCACTTCTGGGACTGGCTCCTCCGGCCCAGCATGGAGGACCAAAATTGGACGCTGGAAAAGGCCATCATAAATCTTTTTGCTCAACTCTAATCCAAACCTATTACTCACATGACGGTAACACTTTAATCAGAGCGCCGGTGAGGCACAATAGGTCAAAGTGGCATATGTAGATTTAGCCCACCTTAATTTTTCTAAAAATTATTTTCAAGACTCCAATTTTCGTATTATATACAGTGGGGAAAAAAAGTATTTAGTCAGTCAGCAATAGTGCAAGTTCCACCACTTAAAAAGATGAGAGGCGTCTGTAATTTACATCATAGGTAGACCTCAACTATGGGAGACAAACTGAGAAAAAAAAATCCAGAAAATCACATTGTCTGTTTTTTTTTCATTTTATTTGCATATTATGGTGGAAAATAAGTATTTGGTCAGAAACAAGCAATCAAGATTTCTGGCTCTCACAGACCTGTAACTTCTTCTTTAAGAGTCTCCTCTTTCCTCCACTCATTACCTGTAGTAATGGCACCTGTTTAACTTGTTATCAGTATAAAAAGACACCTGTGCACACCCTCAAACAGTCTGACTCCAAACTCCACTATGGTGAAGACCAAAGAGCTGTCAAAGGACACCAGAAACAAAATTGTAGCCCTGCACCAGGCTGGGAAGACTGAATCTGCAATAGCCAACCAGCTTGGAGTGAAGAAATCAACTGTGGGAGCAATAATTAGAAAATGGAAGACATACAAGACCACTGATAATCTCCCTCGATCTGGTGCTCCACACAAAATCCCACCCCGTGGGGTCAGAATGATCACAAGAACGGTGAGCAAAAATCCCAGAACCACGCGGGGGGACCTAGTGAATGAACTGCAGAGAGCTGGGACCAATGTAACAAGGCCTACCATAAGTAACACACTACGCCACCATGGACTCAGATCCTGCAGTGCCAGACTTGTCCCACTGCTTAAGCCTGTACATGTCCGGGCCCGTCTAAAGTTTGCTAGAGAGCATTTGGATGATCCAGAGGAGTTTTGGGAGAATGTCCTATGGTCTGATGAAACCAAACTGGAACTGTTTGGTAGAAACACAACTTGTCGTGTTTGGAGGAAAAAGAATACTGAGTTGCATCCATCAAACACCATACCTACTGTAAAGCATGGTGGTGGAAACATCATGCTTTGGGGCTGTTTCTCTGCAAAGGGGCCAGGACGACTGATCCGGGTACATGAAAGAATGAATGGGGCCATGTATCGTGAGATTTTGCGTGCAAACCTCCTTCCATCAGCAAGGGCATTGAAGATGAAACGTGGCTGGGTCTTTCAACATGACAATGATCCAAAGCACACCGCCAGGGCAACGAAGGAGTGGCTTCGTAAGAAGCATTTCAAGGTCCTGGAGTGGCCTAGCCAGTCTCCAGATCTCAACCCTATAGAAAACCTTTGGAGGGAGTTGAAAGTCCGTGTTGCCAAGCGAAAAGCCAAAAACATCACTGCTCTAGAGGAGATCTGCATGGAGGAATGGGCCAACATACCAACAACAGTGTGTGGCAACCTTGTGAAGACTTACAGAAAACGTTTGACCTCTGTCATTGCCAAAAAAGGATATATCACAAAGTTTTGAGATGAAATTTTGTTTCTGACCAAATACTTATTTTCCACCATAATATGCAAATAAAATAAAAAAAAAAACAGACAATGTGATTTTCTGGATTTTTTTTTCTCAGTTTGTCTCCCATAGTTGAGGTCTACCTATGATGTAAATTACAGACGCCTCTCATCTTTTTAAGTGGTGGAACTTGCACTATTGCTGACTGACTAAATACTTTTTTTCCCCACTGTAAATGCGACATGCTCACCAAATACTTATTGTATAAACCATGCCCAACAGCGTTCAAAGCTGGTCATCACACACCAGTCATTTCAGCATATCTTGAACCAAGAGAAAAGTTAAAGGTTACTCTTTTGGGGACAATTTTTTTTCTAATCTAAAGTACCACTTTGTTTTTTTTTTAAATTTATCCAACAGTTGGGAATGAGTAACCAATGTTTCCTAAGTGTAGTAAAATACTTACTGGTGGACATCTTCTACAGTTTCCGGTGTTGCTCCGGTCCCTCTCCATCATCTTATGACCACAGTTAACTCTCACCATGTCTCTTAGAGTTCGCTCACACAAGAGTATAAGTTGGCCGAGTGCAATCTAGTAAAAAAAAGGGATTGCACTCTTACCAATGTTAGTTAATGAGGCAGGGGAGATCTGCCTATTTTTTTCTCAGCTGTATTCGGTTACAGAAAGAAAAATGGCAGCGGGCAATAAGTTCACGCCAAAATCGGATGGGTGCGAGAAAAAAAATGGGATGCCATTCGATTTTTACAGATGCATTGCAATTTTGTAACTTAGGAAATTGTAAAGGCTCCTGTAAAAGATTACTCACTGCTTAATAAAAAAACATTGTATACGAACCGCACTCAGAGAGCACATGGATGTATTGACAAGTGAAAAAAAAATCATCCAATTTTTCTGGATGAAAATCAATTTTATTTATACGCTCACGCGCTTAATATTAGTCTATGTGATCTTCATTATGAGTCTCGTAGACTTACTTTGAGAAGTGACTTCCAGAAAGCACTGAAGTCCACCAAGCAAATACTGGAATCATCTGGCTAATCACAACTCCTGAGACACGGGGCAGAAGAAGACTGGAGTGGCATTGGGGAAATTTTGCACTGTTTTGCTTTTGCAGGCTCTTTTGTTTTCCTGCACAATCAACTTTGATGTGGTCTGTGGTCATGGTCTAAATGCAGAAAAAAAAAATCAAAAAGTTTTTTGAAAAGTTCTGAAAAGTCAGAGAGTGTTCTGGATTGAAGTAGAAACAACTATACTCTCTTGTAGAAGAAGCCCCTCATTTATGGTTTATTTTCTTAAAAAAAAAAATCTATAAAAGTGAATTGTTATAATTTTCTTAAATTGTTAACATTCATGTCGGGGATTTCTTTGTTCAGCTGAAAACAAAATCATTTGATTTCAGCAAAACTTGAAAATGTCTTTGGTTGTGAAGTGCTTTGTGCTACATTCATAAATGTGTATGCCGCAAGAACAAAAGAACTTGATGAACAAAAGAACACATTTCTCTTCTTCCAATTCAACATCTACAATAAAAGTAGAAAAATATATGTTACATTACAACCGGCCATTACAGTGAATCTGCACATGTGACTTTTTAAGTCAAATCGTGGGCATTTCATCTGCTTCAGTTGTACAGAATAAGGGGCAGTATATTTAACTTGAAATACAATTTTAACTTTCAAAAGAAAAATTTTATTAATTGTTTTCTTTGTCTGTTTTTACGCTTCCTGACTTCTAAGTGAATGGAAGCTGAATAGATTGAAGCCAGTTAGGAAAACTAACACCTTAGTGACTAGAGTTGAGTGAATTTGTTCAAATTGGCCTAGCTCTATTTGTGACCACCAATACATCTTTTTACTCACCTGAGATATAAGAGAGTAGCCTCATCTAAAGAGTGAAGACGCAGCAGGTGTCAGCTGTACACTAAAGCTGACACTCTGCTTCATCAGCCATGATCAGTGCTGCCACTGGCAGTGACAATTCAGCATCAATCTGGCTATTTGTGCGTGCATGAGCTACTCTTAATTATGCCAGACTTATTATTCCTTTGTTCTGTAAGTCAAGGGAAATGAGCCATTATTTCACCGGAGACAGACCAGTGCCCCTTTTTGTATGCTAATTTGTGGAATGCCTGCTGATTATGGATTGCATCAGTCCTCTGAGATGTACTAGTCTGCATCATCGGAGGACAATTATGCAGTCTAATCGAACTAGTGAACAATGAGGGAACAGCCATGATTATCTTCCCCCAAATCTTGTGGGGCACAATGCTCTGAAATGGCAGTTGTGGGATATAAAAGGGTCCTGCTCCTGTCACTGGTGTGATTCTAAAGGACTTCAGCCTAGGGACGATGGTTCGAGCTGGTGGATTACAGAACTGCTCCATTGCCCAAAACTCAGCCGATAAATTTGTTTGGAGAACTCAGGTTGGGAAAATCCAGTCACCTGTCCATATACCTTGCTGTGCTTGGTCAGTTTCCTAAGCTTGCCACTATCTCCTTTCAGTGGCTGCGCTGGCTGGGGTAAATGACACTGGATGCCCCAAAGTTTTGGATGTTCTAATCCCTGTGAGCCAGCAGAAGGCTGAGACTTTGTCATTTGCACCATCTTGTATCCTTGCTGGGAATGTACTATACGCTGTTCACTGTTGGTAACCCAATAAAGTCTTACTGGAGTGTGGTGCCCTCATCCCGTGTTGTCTAAGTAGTGTTTTGCCCACGCCACGGGGAAGGAGTATGAGTCTTCAGTGGAGTAAGCCTCAGCTCATGCAGTCATTTTAATGACAGCCAAGCCAGCGAATGAGAGCACCCACTGACCCTTGTGTCTCCACACCGACCATGGTTGTTTATCCCCTTTATATACTGTTGTCATTGGTGACAATGGCATCTAGATGGTTAACAGAATGTGGGGCTCCCTCTTTTATCCCCATTGGTACAATGAGATTGTGATTCTACGGTCCTGATGGCTGTAATAGCAATTCATCGCCAGGTAATGGCCCTAGGGACTTCCAGCTATAGCGACCTGTTTAGATGTTAACATTTTAGTGATAAAAATAAAATTTTTCAATCTTGTCATACCAATTTGTATTAATTCCCGAAAAGCACCTGGATGGTTAATAAAATACTGGACAGCATTTTTAAATATGTTGAGGGGTGTTGTTTTTAAAATGATATCACTTAGGGGGTTTTCCAATATATAGGTACACAAAAATCACCTTAAAACTGAATAGGTCCCCAAAACATCAGCGACCCACCTCCATGCTTTACAGTAGGAGTGGTATTCCTTTCATCATAGGCCTTGTTGACCTCTTTCCAAATGTAACGTTTATGGTTGTGGCCAAAAAGTTAAATTTTGGTCTCATCACTCCAAATTACCTACCTTGTTCCAGAAGTTTTGAGGCTTGTCTGTGTGCTGTTTTGCGTATTGTAGGCGAGATACATTGTGGCATTTGTGCAGTAATGGCTTTCTTCTAGCGACTCGACCAGGCAGCTCATTTTTCTTCAAGTGTCTCCTTATTGTGCATCTTGAAACAGCCACATGACTAGTTCTCAGATAGTCCAGTTTTCCAGCTGATGTTATTTGTGGGTTTTTCTTTGCATCCTGAACAATTTTCTTGACATTTGTCACAGGTCACAGGTGAGGATGTTACCTTTAGTAGCCATTCAAACCTATTCGCGTCAAACCTATTCTGTGCATGTTATCAGACCAAAATCACCAGGGTATGTAAACTTTTGATCAGGATCATTTGGATGTTTTGGGTTGTCGTTATGATTTAAAAAGAGAAAACTCGGTAGTTTGACAATTAATGGTTTCACCCAACCTCTAACCAAGAGTGGAGAAAACGTTTTGGTGTTATCATTAGTGTTGAGCATTCCGATACCGCAAGTATCGGAATTCCGATACCGACTTCCGATATTTTTTCAATATCGGAATTCGGCATCGGAATCGGAAGTTCAAAGTTGATTGACGGCCTGACGTCATCATGATGCGCGGTGTGTGCGCATCATGATGCGCCATCATTTCGGGCCTTCCGGGGGTCTCTGCCGGCCTGCCGGGGGCTGTGTGGACTGCCCGGGGTCGGTACCGGCCTGCCGGGGGGCTGTGCCGGCCTGCCGGTGGTCTGTGCACCCTGTGGGGGTCTGTACCGGCCTGCCGGGGGGCTGTGCCGGCCTGCCGGTGGTCTGTGCACCCTGTGGGGGTCTGTACCGGCCTGCCGGGGGGCTGTGCCGGCCTGCCGGGGGGCTGTGCTGATGTCCGGGGGTCTGTGCAAGCATCGTCCGATGGGACTACAAGTCCCATCTGGCGATGCCTGCTACCATGACAGTGATTGACACATTAGCCAATGATGGGACAGTAGTAGTCCCATCATCCGGCTAATGTGTTAAATGTTAAAAAAAAAAAAAAAATGCTACATACATACTACATATATACTACAAGCATGCTACATACATACTACATGCTACATACATACTACATATATACTACATGCATGCTACATACATACTACATGCTACATACATACTACATATATACTACATGCATGCTACATACATACTACATGCTACATACATACTACATATATACTACATGCATGCTACATACATACTACATGCTACATACATACTACATATATACTACATGCATGCTACATACATACTACATGCTACATACATACTACATATATACTACATGCATGCTACATACATACTACATGCTACATACATACTACATATATACTACATACATACTACATACATGCTACATACATGCTACATACATACTGCATGCTACATACATACTACATACATACTACATACATACTACATACATACTACATGCATGCTACATACATACTACATACATACATACTACATGCATGCTACATACATACTACATGCATGCTACATGCATGCTACATACATACTACATGCTACATACATACCACATACATACTACATACATACTACATACATACTACATGCTACATACATACTACATATATACTACATGCATGCTACATACATACTACATGCATGCTACATGCATGCTACATACATACTACATGCTACATACACACCACATACATACTACATACATACTACATACATACTACATGCTACATACATACTACATATATACTACATGCATGCTACATACATACTACATGCTACATACATACCACATACATACTACATACATGCTACATGCTACATACATACTACATACATACTACATACATACTACATGCATGCTACATACATACTACATACATACTACATACATACTACATGCATGCTACATACATGCTACATACATACTACATGCATGCTACATGCATGCTACATACATACTACATGCTACATACATACCACATACATACTACATACATACTACATACATACTACATGCTACATACATACTACATATATACTACATGCATGCTACATACATACTACATGCATGCTACATGCATGCTACATACATACTACATGCTACATACACACCACATACATACTACATACATACTACATACATACTACATGCTACATACATACTACATATATACTACATGCATGCTACATACATACTACATGCTACATACATACCACATACATACTACATACATGCTACATGCTACATACATACTACATACATACTACATGCATGCTACATACATACTACATACATACTACATACATACTACATGCATGCTACATACATACTACATGCATGCTACATACATACTACATGCATGCTACATGCATGCTACATACATACTACATGCTACATACATACCACATACATACTACATACATACTACATACATGCTACATGCTACATACATACTACATGCATGCTACATACATACTACATGCTACATACATACCACATACATACTACATACATGCTACATACATACTACATACATACTACATACATACTACATGCATGCTACATACATACTACATACATACTACATACATACTACATGCATGCTACATACATACTACATGCATGCTACATACATACTACATGCATGCTACATGCATGCTACATACATACTACATGCTACATACATACCACATACATACTACATACATACTACATACATGCTACATGCTACATACATACTACATGCATGCTACATACATACTACATATATACTACATGCATGCTACATACATACTGCATGCTACATGCATGCTACATACATACTACATACATACTACATGCTACATACATACCACATATATACTACATACATACAATACATTCATACAATACATACATAGACATACAGTACATATAACATAGAGTAACATACTTACCAATACTTGTCACATTGTTCCCCGAAGCCATTGTCTTTTCCGGAATAAATATTAACATAACAAACCACAAAAATACTCACCCACGATCCGAAGCAGTCCACGAGTGTGTCCCACGACCATCTTGGGTAGAGAACTGCAGCATCAGATGATGCTGCCGTTCTCTACGGGCTGCAGGAATCCAATGACGGAAGGTAGGTATCCTTCCGCACTGTATTCCTCCGCCACTTAAAAAAAAAAGTCCCTAGTCTCACTTTATGCCATTGCTGCGTGGGAATTTCCCACACAGCAATGGCATAAAGTGAGACTAGGGACTTTTTTTTTTTTTAAGTGGCGGAGGAATACAGTGCGGAAGGATACCTACCTTCCGTCATTGGATTCCTGCAGCCCGTAGAGAACGGCAGCATCATCTGATGCTGCAGTTCTCTACCCAAGATCGTCGTGGGACACACTCGTGGACTGCTTCGGATCGTGGGTGAGTATTTTTGTGGTTTGTTATGTTAATATTTATTCCGGAAAAGACAATGGCTTCGGGGAACAATGTGACAAGTATTGGTAAGTATGTTACTCTATGTTATATGTACTGTATGTCTATGTATGTATTGTATGAATGTATTGTATGTAGTATGTATGTAGTATATATGTGGTATGTATGTAGTATGTATGTAGTATGTATGTAGCATGCATGTAGCATGCAGTATGTATGTAGCATGCATGTAGTATATATGTAGTATGTATGTAGTATGTATGTAGTATGTATGTAGCATGCATGTAGCATGCATGTAGTATGTATGTAGTATGTATGTAGTATGTATGTAGTATGTATGTAGTATGTATGTAGCATGCATGTAGTATGTATGTGGTATGTATGTGGTATGTATGTAGCATGTAGTATGTATGTAGCATGCATGTAGCATGTATGTAGCATGCATATAGCATGTAGTATGTATGTAGTATGTATGTAGCATGCAGTATGTATGTAGCATGCATGTAGCATGCATGTAGTATGTATGTAGTATGTATGTAGTATGTATGTAGCATGCAGTATGTATGTAGTATGTATGTAGCATGCAGTATGTATGTAGCATGTATGTAGCATGTATGTAGTATGTATGTAGTATATATGTAGTATGTATGTAGCATGTAGTATGTATGTAGCATGTAGTATGTATGTAGCATGCATGTAGTATATATGTAGTATGTATGTAGCATGTAGTATGTATGTAGCATGTAGCATGTATGTAGCATGTAGTATGTATATAGCATGCATGTAGTATGTATGTAGTATTTTTTTTTTAACATTTAACACATTAGCCGGATGATGGGACTACTACTGTCCCATCATTGGCTAATGTGTCAATCACTGTCATGGTAGCAGGCATCGCCCGATGGGACTTGTAGTCCCATCGGACGATGCCTGCACAGACCCCCGAAGCCTGCACAGACCACCGGCAGGCCGGCACAGCCCCCCGGCAGGCCGGCACAGCCCCCCGGAGCCTGCACAGACCACCGGCAGGCCGGCACAGCCCCCCAGCAGGCCGGCACAGCCCACCGGAGCCTGCACAGACCACCGGCAGGCCGGCACAGCCCCCCGGCAGGCCGGCACAGACCACCGGAGCCTGCACAGACCCCCTGGCAGGCCGGCACAGCCCCCCTAAGGCCCGTACAGACCCCAGAGAGGCTGTACAAGGCAAAAACAGGGTTTTTCTTATTCCGATACCGGAAGTCCCATAGACTTGAATGGGACTTCCGGTATCGGAATCGGCGATACCGATACTTTTTTTAAAGATCGGCCGATCCATTCCGATCCGATACTTTGAAGTATCGGACGGTATCGCTCAACTCTAGTTATCATTCATATTCTTTGAAAAAAGGCCAAGAAAGCAAAAATTCTGCTGGGGTATGTAAACTTTTGAGCACAACTGTATAAGCCATATACTGCTCCTCTTGGATATTAAATATGTAAATTGCCTCTTCAGAGAGGAAGAGGAATTAAACTCTAGTGCCTCCTACTGGAAGTAGTAATCCTAGATTTCACATGAACTAATTTTCGTAGTCCAGGAACTTTACCACACATATCTGGAAGCCTTATCCTTGACTCCTTCATATAACACAACTTGTGCTTTAAGTTCAATAATCCTTTCCTGTTCTGCATCGCAAAGTCTTGGCTTTTTTATTTGGGTTAAAATTAGAGGATGAGATTAAATGCTTTGGAAGATTTGACGAACAAATGGCCATTCTCATTAGTTTTATCTTCGTTAGTTAGACCGGTTTCCCCTTAAGTCTCCAACTATCATGTAAGATAAGGAAGGGCAGGCAGAACTTCGAATTCTTGTGGCATCTGTTTTTTTTTTGCAGTAGGTCAAAAAGAATCAATATATTTGTCAAAAGTATCCCAGCTTATCTCTTACCAGGAAACAGTGTACAAAATGAGTGCACAATCCACGAGGACAGCGTGCCCTCTGCGAGAAGATGTCAAAGATACAACCAAAGAGCAGTAAATATTCTGTTTTATTGTGGTAAAGACATTAACCATAAATATACCAACATCTACACTATGACGGAACGGAACGGAACGAAAACACCGGAGTATTTCTGTCTACAAAAAATAACGCCAACATCCAATCACATACGTAATTTTTCCTTCCTTTCTTTCAAGAGACGTAACTTTTTTTTAATTTTTCCATCCAGATAGCCACCTGATAAGCTGTAGTTTTGAATGACACCATTAATTTTAACATACAATATAGTAAAATCTTGAAAAACAATCATGGGCTATGACAATAGAGAATTAAAAAAAAACAATTATGAAACTTTTTTTTAGGGGAATTTTTTTTACGGAGTTCATTGTATGGTAAAAATGACCTGGCGATATGATTTTTAAAGATCAGTCCTTTTTTGGTGATACTAAACTTGTAAGAAACATTTTTTGAATTTAAAACCTTTCGCAACATATGACATAAATTTACGTCAGTTTGTTATGTCTCTCACACGCCGAGCATACAGTGTTTCCAGGCATATGATGGCTGATTTAATCGGCCATCATGTGCCTAACAGCCGCGGGTGGAGAGGAACCGCCACCCATGGCTGTATGGCGAGAATTCTTTTTTACTGGAAGATACAACATTTTCGTCATTTCTAATTGTACTTGTTGATGGGTTTGCATTGATCAAATAAAGTACTTCTGGCATTTCAATTTTTTTTTCCATTCTAAATGAAAGGGTTAATTATTTTTGATCTCGAGGTTTGGACTTCTACGAATGTAAAAATTCCAAATATATATATATACATATTTTTTTCTTTTTTTTTTAATTCTTTATTTTTAATAGGTGGCAAAAGGTGGTGAATCAATTTAATGTATTTACTTATTTTTACTTTTGTCTTACTCCCCATGAATGGTAGTATTGTAGTATGAAAAGAAAATCACGGTATCCTATGAATCTCATTGGCATCACACACTGCAATGGATGACATTTCACAGAAATAATGGGTATTATTTTCTTTTTTTTTCTACCCAGTATGAATACTTCAACGCCGTCCTCATAAATGAGCAGGATGAAGATGGAAATTACGTTGAGCTCGGAAAAGAGTTTTTGCTTTTACCTAATGACCATTTTAATAACTTACCTGTAAACATCACGCTGAGTGACGTCCAAGTGCCAACCAATGTTTACAACAAAGGTAAGTAAATGTGATCGAACCGTTCTGTCTGTTAAGCTTTGTTCACACGCTCAGTATTTGGTCAGTATTTTACATCAATATTTATAAGCTAAAATTGGGAGAGGAAGAAACAGAGGAAAAGTATAATAGAAATATGTCACCACTTCTGTATTATTCACCCACTCCTGGTTTTGGCTTTCAAATACTGTTTTAAAATACTGACCAAATACTGAACGTGTGAACATGGCCTTACTTAGGCAGTCCATTATTGCTAATGAGAACTGTGTAATACTTCATTTCACCTGTGGAGGCAATGTAGGGGAATTAAACACTTGTCCGCAGATACCACCACAGATTAAGGTTGATTGATCGGAATGCTAGTAAGAGTGTCATGCTGCAGCTCTGCAGGTAAATGCAAACTCCACAACATGGCAGCAGAGTGGAGAGAAGACTGAAATTCTGCTCAGAGCAGACCAGCAGAACTGCATTGAGGCTACCACCAGGTGGCAGCAGAATAGTCAAACAAGCCAGGTCGGTACCAGAGAGTAGCGTAGTACCAAGGGGAATACCAAACATAGAGTCAGAGGAACGCCAAAAAAGGTCAGTACCGGACAGAAGCAGAAGTACCAAAAGCAAGCAACAGGATCAGGTCGGAGCCAAAACAGAATCGAGTATCCAGGAGTCAAAACACGAAGGGAAACACTGAGACGAGGCAGGAAGAGAGGATTGAACAGACACGGGCAAAGTCAGCTAAGCACAGCAGGACAAATCAGGGTATTACCAGAGTCAGCAACTCATGCTATAGGCAGAAAATATAACTGACACTGCCTGCAGGATGCAGTGCAGGGAAATAGCCGACCTGACACCAGAACGAGGCAGAGAAAAGTTAACCCCTGACATGATCAGACCTGGAAAAGGAGAGACAGAAAAAACCCGGTCTGGATCATGACAAAGGGGACTCAGGTTACCAATTGGGAACACTCTTATTGAATAATGATTGTGTAAAAAGCATTGACCTTTTAATGACTAAGGTGCTGACAAAAGATAGGACTTGAACTTAATTATTCATTTTTGTTTCTAGTGAATAGAAAAACATTAGAGATATATCATATTTGGAACTAATTTCCTGGAATATTTAATGATTATTATATCTATGAGGGACTGCTATAGAAAGCAAATAGGGACCACCTAAAGGAGCTTGTATAGAGCAATTCGGATCAGACTCTGGCCATTGCTCTTTTATGGAGGCGATTCTTTTTTTCCTTAGAGACTGTGCAACACAAAAATGTCGGTATGCCCAAGTTTGATATTCGGTTGATATTCGGTTCGCACTCGGGCATGAAAGTCAATGAGTCAGAGGAAAGCACCAAACATCACTCGTATGACATCTGAGTCCAGT
This sequence comes from Dendrobates tinctorius, assembly GCF_039654945.1. Lineage (NCBI taxonomy): Eukaryota > Metazoa > Chordata > Amphibia > Anura > Dendrobatidae > Dendrobates > Dendrobates tinctorius. Next base: position 7,993,554 of record NW_027361706.1, on the reverse strand, counting down.
CCAATTTCCACGAACTGACAGGATGGAGAAGATGGAGAATTTTTTTCCCCATGGTCTCCTCACCTGAGAGAATCGGATCACACATTACTGACACTCTGATTACAGTTTGATCAGAGTATGATTTGCGTAATTGACCTGATTCTCTTAGATGAGTATACACGATCATTTACACCTGCCCTTAATGTTAGAGTGTGACGCAAGAACAGACTACACAAGGTATGTTTTCAGTCTGTTGCCATGGATACACAGATCTGCATAGGAGCAGTCAACGCAACATGGTAGGAGATTTAGAATTATAAAAATTTTGCAGAGCAGTTCCATTTTCACATCCCAATTCCAAAAAAGTCAGGACGCTGTGTAAGATATAAAGAAAACGTTGAGGAACATTTTTCTGAAATTGTTCCTCAATTCTTAGATGCATTTGTTCACAGATTGGTGAACCTCTGACCATCTTTGCTAGGGAGAGACTCTGCCTCTCTAACATGCTCTTTTTTATACACAGTCTTGTGAATTAATTGAAAATTGGCCCTCTAGCTGTTTTTCATTAGTACTGCTTTCACGTCCACTCTTTCTCAACTTTTTTTGAGATTTGTTGCCGTCATCAATTTCTAAATTAGTTGACTTTTTCAAATGAAATGGAAAAATGTCAAACATTCACCTTCTCATCTGTGTTTTATGTTCTGTGATGAATAATTGCACTCTTGTTTTCTTTACATTTTACACAGCGTCCAAACTTTTTTTTTGGAATCTCTGTCGTATGTAGGATGCAAAGATTGACCTTCCATATATTGTAAATGAAAAGATACATCTTTAAAAACAATTCCGTCCCTGTCATTGCCTAATAATGAAATGTCACAGAGCGCGCTACAAGGTCAGACAACAGTCTGAGAATTCTGTAGTGACTTTCTGTAGTTACTATGAGTATCATGGGTAATAATTACCTTTGGGGCAGAGATACTTTTTTGTAGCAACTAATAAACTTCCAGTTGTTGCTTTTGAAATATCTATGAAAATAAATCTGTTTTAATTTAAATACTTCTGTTTTTTTAAATTAATTGTCTCACATGCCTCATGGGTTTTATTCTGCTGCTCTCGTCACCCATATTTGCATGAAATAGAAGGAAAATCAAACTTCAATTATGCATAAAGGATGAAAAACGTGATATCATCTCTGTAAGACTGTCTGCAGCTGATTATGGCATACGAAAACGCATCTCTGTTTACTAGCGACAAATAATATGTTAGGAGGAAAGTGCCATCTGCAGGTTATAAGTTATCACTTCATATGAGATACCGAAATCTACACTTGAGATTTGCGAGCAGAATCTGAAACAGAAGCTTTAGATGACTGGAACAGAGCTGAAAACCAAGAGCTGACAAGCCAGAAGGAATCACCAGCAACTGAATAGGGCGTCAGCTGTCTTAAATCCAATTCGAGAATCCCGAGATCCAATCATCATCCCCATCCTCAGGTGTCAGATCTCCACCGATCAAACCAGCTGCACCACCTCCCGACACCACCAGAGGGAGTTCAGAAGGGGAACCAGAGAATGAACTCACAACACTCATCTCTTTTACAATGCTGCCCCTTGGGTCTCCCATGGCTTTCTTCTGGCACTCTGGGCAAAAAGTTGACTTTACCAGGAAAAGATACGATGGCTGGTGTCTTGTGCTTCCTAGCACTATACCTTTGATTTTGACGGAATCAATTTGGTCATCTGTATTCTCAATTGATAAAATAATGGTGCCCAAAGGTCCATCTGAAGGAGTTGACTTTAAAGTCAATCAATTGCCATTATCGTCAACCAATTTTTGGTTTCTACTATCTTCATAAATGACCTATTAGATCTCAATGATTTATATGTCCTTTGTGCTACAACAATAAAGCTTATAATGTAAGTTTCAATTTTTTTTAGTCTGTGCTTACGTGAAGAATGAAAGTGGAGGGTTGACACACATTGCCTCCTTTCTCAATCCATTATTTGCTTTTATGCCTGGGACTCCCCCACTACCATCCCCATCTCTGACTAGCCTCTTGTGAATGGTAGAAACCAAATATGTAATTTTTTTCTTTCTCTGTAGCTAAATCATGTTTTATGGTATTTTTTACTAAAGATGAAAAATGGCGAATCGCAACTTCTGAGTTGTAGTCGCAGTCTATAAATTTGCTGCGTCCATGTGAAAGCGTCGGCATAGAATAAGTCTATCCTCCAGAATCTGACAGTTGTGGATCATAATCTGACTTTAGCAGTTGCGGATGATTTTATTTTTTTAAATTTTTTTGCAAGGTTCTAATTTTCTCGAAAATAGGTAATCTTAGCTCAACAGCCTTTCGGAAAGGTTTGATAGGAAAGTGTGACGGAATGATATTCATAGATCCTTTTAACTGGCAAATTGAAAAACCTACCTAATCAAAAAGATGGCTGCGGTTCATCATGTTTCAATATCCTTCCGAGCAGACTCTATACACATGGCGGAGTCTTTCCCAGCGCTAGCATAAGTTTTGATTATTGTATGCATTTATCAGCTGCCAGTTAATGCGCTTGTCTTGTGGCGTGGCAGAGAGGAGCATTGTCTGAAAATTCCTACTGACGGAGCTGACGCTTCTTTTTTTTTCCTTTTCACTTGCAAAGATTTCTCTAGCTGAATGAGTCTCAACCTGAAATTGTAAATCATTTTTTTGGACTTTTCTTTAAAATATTGGAATTTTCTGTTAAATAACTGTTTGGTTAAACCAAGGTGAAAGCTCTTCTGATAATACCGCTCGCTAAAATTCCAATACAATCGCAGAACTGTTCACTTTATGTATACATACAGTATGTACGTATGAAATCTTCAATCTTCCACTTGTTTTTCTTATCAACCAGGAAAAAAATAAACTTAAGATTCAGAATAACCTTTTAAGACACACTGCTAAGACACAACCATGAAAAGCATCATAATAAAGTTTTAGTACTTTCTAGTAAAAACTACAATGACCCTACGACAATGTTTCATGTCCTGTGTTCTGGCAGTTTAGCTTTATTGGCTTTGTATGCCTTTGCAATTATTTTTAATTGTTAATTTGATTCCTAAATGCAGTTAATCAACTTTCAATGCAGTCTTTTTATAAATGTTCTGTAGGATTGTGTGCCGACTTGGGGGGTGGTCCTTACAGCACGCCTGTGTCGTTACCAAAGACAAGAGTCCGTAGTTGCATCAACAGGTTTCTCTTTATTTAGGTTCCTTTCTTTAGTAGCAGCAATTCCGGACAGCTTCTGCACACCTGCCTGGGTAACCTTAAAACACATCTCTTCCTTTCCTCTTCTGCTTCCCCGGTGCGGCATTGTTTCAGACTCACTGTGGCTTCTGTTAGGCCCACGGCCACAGCGATCACCTACTAGGCCCGTCCACCGGCTGCCACACCTACTTCACTTCAGTGCCCAGCTCTCCAGCAGTTCGGTACCACAGGCTCTCTGTCCCTTCCGCTGTCTTCCAGAGCCACCCCCCTTTCTGTGCTCTCTCTCTCTTTCTTCTTCTCTCTCTTTCTTCTTCTCTGTCTCTCTCCTCTGTCTCTTCCTGAGCTCTTCTTCCCTCTGTCTCCTCCTGAGTTCTCTTCTTCTCCAAGATCTCTGAACCTCCCCCTTTTACCCCTTCAGCCTGGAAATCCCCTTCTCCTGTTCCACTAGCTCCGCCCACCATGACTTGGCTTTTCCTAGCATTAGTTGTTGTTAAGGCCTTTCCTTTCTCTGTACTGAGTCTCCCCCTAGTGGCAAAGCTCTGTACTCCCCTGTCTCTAGCTAATCCCTTCTTCATCCTACACATACATATACATGTTACAGTAAAGCATGTTACATAGCACATATACATTTGTCCCTTTACACTCTGACTGGTCCATATATTTGTCCACCCTCCTACAGTTCTACAATTTATCTCCTGCAGAGTGTAAGGTGCATTTACTGTACCTGGCAAACGACGAAAATACTCATTCATTGGGTGAAAAGCTTGATTAAAAGTCAACATTTTGGTACAGTCATGTCTGAAGCCTCTCTTATGATCTCAGATTCACCGCTCTTGCACTATGGACAGCATTGGAAGATGCAGGAGTGGTCCTGTTTTCTATTAGTCTTGCTGGGACAGAGTATCTGTGTCTTGTCTCAGGGTGCTGGTTATCTGTTGGAACCAGTTCACTCCCTCCCTATTTAAGGGTAAGTGCACACGTTGCGGATTGTGCTGTGGATTTTTCCGCACGGATTTGGCATAATCCGCAGGTAAATTCACAGGTCAAAGGACCTGCGGTTTATCTGCGGATTAGCCTGCGGCTTTGCCCTGCGGTTTGACACCTGTACAATGAAGCAGGTGTAGAACCGCTGCGGATTCCGCACAAAGAATGACATGCTGCGGATTTGAAACTGCAGCAAATCCGCGTGGAAAAATCCGCAGCATGTGCACAGTGTTTTTTGCTTTTCATTGATTTTAATGGTAATGTATAATGCATCATAAACTGGTGCAGATCTACAGCAGAATCCGCAGCATGTGCACACACCCTAAATCCCCAGCAGCTACTTCTATCCGCCAGTTATAAGTTCTACTTACCTGGTTTACACTCCTGTTACTCTGCTCCTACTGAGCTAATTTAATTCCTTACTCCATACCTAACTTCCACGTCGCTGAGCTCTGAATTTGTCCCTGACTTTGAACTTTGGCATACAACCCAGCTTGATGACCTTTTCAGCTACCAACTCATAGCACTGGCCAGCAGTCACTCCGTAACACAGGGAGCCTTGTGTAAGTTCAGGTCCATGGGGGCTCCTTTCTCCTGAGTCCCGGCTCTCTATCCAAGCTGCTGTTGTGTCCTCAAGTCTTAGATGGGAGTAGGGCATTTACAGCCTCCTACTCCTCTGGTATCTGTTGTAGGACCATTAGTATCCGTACAACCGTGGAGACCAGGCTCCAGTTCATGCACTCACTGTAAGGTAGCTCTCCTTTCCTAGCTCAACCTCCAGCTTCTCTCTACACATCTCCACACTTCACCCTCTGCAGACTAACTAACCACTCCTTCCTCTTGGCCCTCAGAGAGCACTCCTCCCCTTAATCCTGATTCAGAGTTCCCCCTGCTGGCCTGTAGTGGAACTGCGTTGCATGCATGGATTGACTGTGAGAGAGACCCATCATTGCTTCCAAGCCTGGCATTACCCTCCCCTGGAGGAAGGCAAAGCCACTGTGGCGGCCATACTCCTGGGGGCGCCACATGTGCATGAGTCCTTAGACTGAAATTGCTTTATCTAACTGAGCGCTCTGCACAAAAATATGCAAATATTTCAGAGCTCATTCTCCTGGTTCTGACAGTTCTGTCTGATCCTTCTCCCTTGTTGTTAGAGATAGCATCAGAGAGCTGGATAGACAGAGATTTGCAGAGAGAAACAGGTAAGGCTAAGTTCACATGGGGCATTTTTGTTGCACTTTTTCTCTGCAGCAAATCCTGTGTGCTTGGCAAGAAAGAATCTGTGGCAAAAGTGCAGTTTTTGCTGGGTTTTTGGTGCGTATTTTCGTGTTTTTTCCACTCAATTCAATGGGTGAAAAACGCTGAAAAAACCCTGGAACAAATGACATGCTCTATATCCAAAAAACCGTGATAAGCACAAAATACTGGTGACAAAAAAGCAAACTGTGTGCATGAGATTTCTGAAATAGCTGATACTGTAAAATGCAGCTGAAAATTAGCATAACAAACGCACAAAAAGCAGCAGAAACGCCCAGTGTGAACTTAGCCTAAGTGGTATAAATCTTATGGAATGCAGATAAATGCAGATAAAACAGTCTGTAGATTAATAAGATATTACATACTCGCTGAAGAGCCCGGCGTTGTCCGGGCATAGTAACCAACTGTGGTTAGTTATAACAAATTATAATGATTATATTGTACATAAAAACATCTAATCCTATCCTGTGTGATACTGACTGTTGAGCCATGTATCTAATCCTATTCTGTGTGATACTGACTGCTGAGCCATGTATCTAATCCTATCCTGTGTGATACTGACTGCTGAGCCATGTGTCTAATCCTCTCCTGTGTGATACTGACTGCTGAGCCGTGTATCTAATCCTATCCTGTGTGATACTGACTGCTGAGCCATGTGTCTAATCCTCTCCTGTGTGATACTGACTGCTGAGCTGTGTATCTAATCCTATTCTGTGTGATACTGACTGCTGAGCCATGTATCTAATCCTATTCTGTGTGATACTGACTGCTGAGCCATGTATCTAATCCTATCCTGTGTGATACTGACTGCTGAGCCGTGTATCTAATCCTATCCTGTGTGATACTGACTGCTGAGCCGTGTATTTAATCCTATCCTGTGTGATACTGCCTGCTGAGCCATGTGTCTAATCCTCTCCTGTGTGATACTGACTGCTGAGCCATGTGTCTAATCCTCTCCTGTGTGATACTGACTGCTGAGCCATGTGTCTAATCCTATCCTGTGTGATACTGACTGCTGAGCCGTGTATCTAATTCTATCCTGTGTGATATTGACTGCAGAGCTGTGTATCTAATCCTATCCTGTGTGATACTGTCTGCTGAGCCATGTGTCTAATCCTCTCCTGTGTGATACTGACTGCTGAGCCGTGTATCTAATCCTATCCTGTGTGATACTGACTGCTGAGCCGTGTATCTAATCCTATCCCGTGTGATACTGACTGCTGAGCCATGTGTCTAATCCTCTCTTGTGTGATACTGTCTGCTAAGCTGTGTATCTAATCCTATCCTGTGTGATACTGCCTGCTGAGCCATGTGTCTAATCCTCTCCTGTGTGATACTGTATGCTGAGCCATGTATCTAATCAAATCCTGTGTGATACTGACTGCTGAGCTGTGTATCTAATCCTATCCTGTGCGATACTGGGCTCCCCCTGCAGTCTGTGTCAGAGGGTGGTCTGTGTTGGCACGGTAATAAATTGTGTTATTTCCAGCTTTACAGAAGGATGATAACACCATAGAAATGATAAGAATAATAGGCCTCAGTTACCAAAACTGTCTACAAAGAAAACTGTTGCTGATAGCGACCAATCACAGCTCATTTTTCATCTTGTAAACAGCTCTGGGACAGCATGGCGAGTTTTGAGTGGCAACTTTTGTGTTTCGACTTTTATGTGGCAAGGTTGGTGTGTGTGTGGTGAAATGTGTGCTGAGGGTGGTATATGTGTTGGAGCACGTGGTAGTGTGTGGCGCATTTTGTGTGTGTGTTCATATCCCCGTGTGTGGTGAGTATCCCATGTCAGGGCCCCACCTTAGCAACTGTACGGTATATACTCCTTGGTGCCATCACTCTTATTCTTTAAGTCCCCCTTGTTCACATCTGGCAGCTGTCAATTTGCCTCCAATACTTTTCCTTTCAGTTTCCCCATTATGTAGATAGGGGCAAAATTGTTTGGTGAATTGGGACGCGCGGGGTTAAAATTTCACCTCACAACATAGCCTAGGACACTCTCGGGGTCCAGACGTGTGACTGTGCCAAATTTTGTGGCTGTAGCTGCGACGGTGCGGAAGCCAATCCCGGATATACACACATACATACATACACACACACGCACATTGAGCTTTATATATTAGATAGAGGAGATATGAGCAGTTCTGGAGCTGTGCACTGCTTATCCCTAAAGACACCAGCACCCTCAATACACACAAACTTCACATCCAACCTATATTACTGGGAGAGTCACTCCTGCAAGAGAAAAATCTGAAACTTGAATCAGGCTGCAAACTGCAAATCAGGGAGTCTGAAAATAATTCAAGGAATGAATCCTAGTGCAACTTTATTAATGAAAGATAACCACTAGTCCATATAAAAATATTTTTTTCTCCATCTCAAATGTATCGATAGGCTTTATCCATAGTGTGACACGTTGGCTAATCCAATCTTTTCTTTTATGTGGAATAGTCATACAAAGAAATCATATAGAGTCAGCCTTTTTTTTATGAGGTATTGAAAAACCGTAATGTTACCTAATGATAATTACAGTCATACTCCCAGAAAATCAAGGCTATATTAATGTTATTTTACAGACACAGGATAATTGCCCTCTTTCTGACTACCGTCCAGGAATGTATGGGCGGTTGGCTTCCTTCCTTAGGGATAGTACATTGATCCAAATTACTGCTCACCTCTGAGGCATGACCTGAAGATACTTGCCAACCCTCAAATGTCCATCAAAGAGGACACAAATTCATTTTTTTTAACTATAGTCGAGCCGCCTTTTTCCTTCTTCCGCACTGAGTGATCATAGATGCCTAAGCTACTGCAATACCTCACATGTGGGGTAAGTATCATAGCTAATCAGAAGAACTATAAGACATTTCTACTTGGAGGTGTGTGCTAATATTATTATTACACCTACTTCTATAATGATCTTAGCAAATACGTTCAATTAGAAATGTACTATAATTCTTCTCATTAGCTATGTCACTTACCCCATGTGCAGGGCATTGCAGTAGCTTAGATAGCTATGGTTACGACCACTAACTAACTAGCAAACTCAGTCACACTATATGAGTGGTCGTAAACATGGATACCTAAACTACTGTAATGCCCTGCACATGGCAAGAGCTAAATAGGGAATCAAAAAAATTATACTACTGTCATGATCCCAGTGCCGGTTTTTGAGCTGCACGTCAGGGGTTAATGTCTGGAGCTCAGTGCAGGTTTTGACCTGCACACCTGGGGTTAATGATTGTGGCCTCTCTTTGGTTCTGGGAGAGCTTCTTAAACCCCTGGGAAGCTCCAATCCCTGCCAGTTATACTTTTGCCTTTGGCCGAGTGTGCTGACCCCTGTGTGCCTGTTCGTTGCTATAGCTTGTTTATATGGTTCTGACCCAGTTCTGTTCCCCGTTGTGAGTTTCCATGTTGATTCTTGTAATATCCACACGTTATGAAGAATTCAAGGTATTAAACTTTAGATATGTTTTATTCTTCGTCCTCCAGCACACAGCATAACAGTTGCATTCCCATGCTACACAGAAGTGAAACTGAAACTTCCCTTCTCATTCCTCTTGTCTCCACCCCCCAAGTCCCATAAGTCTGGCTTGCTTAAAGAGACAGATCTAATTATTATACATTACATCATCCCCTTTTTTTTTTTTTTCTATAAATAACCCATATTACTGATACATGCAACAACATGAAAACGTCCAAAGAAATCATATGTCCGTTTTGTCTTATTTGTTCAATTCCAAAACCAGAGAAAACAAACAAACAAAAAAAAAACAAAACAAAACTGTAGTTACACTTCTTCAATAAGCCTCGATGGAGCTCTTCTCTCTCGTGTAGGATAACGTCTGGGCTCATTGAGAGGGTTCATTATTGATGGACCAGCTACCTCTTGTTGGTCCTCTCCACCATCGGATACCAAATCTTCCACCAAAGAGAGTTCATTGTCATCATTCTGCGGTATGACTTTAAAATATGAAGAATTTCGCGTTATGGAGTGTCCATCTCGTTCAGCTGTGATCATGCTGCCTTTCCTTTTAGTAACATAATATTTTGCAGGACCATATACAGGTGAGGTCTTGTTGGTTGGTCTTTGACGTACCACCACGACATCCCCTCTTTCGATGGCACTTGACTGTGTCCTTCGCCTTCTGTCTGCATAACGTTTCATGGCTTGTTTGTTGGAGAAATCTGTGGATCTCACTGAGGAGTCACTCGGTCGGGGATGGCTGGTCACATCAGGGAGACGTATACGCAGGGTTCTGCTGAACATTAAATGAGCTGGAGCAGCATTAGTAGTGGAGTGTGGCGTATTGCGGTAATTACACATGAATTTGTATAATGACTGTTTCAGTGGGATGTGCTCCAGACTCGCTGCCTTGATACGTTTCCCCAGAGTGCGCATAAAACGTTCCACAATTCCATTGGCTTGCGGCCAGCAAGGTGTGATTTTCCTGTGATTGAATCCCAAGTATTCAGAAAATTGTGTAAACACATGTCCATTGAATGGAGGTCCATTGTCTGTTTTGACCACTCTTGGAATACCATATGCCGAGAAAATGTCATCCAGCTCTGGTATAACATTATTAGCAGATGTTGAAGAGATGAATGAAATGACAGGGTATCGAGAATATTCATCAATTGTTACGAGAATGTATTGGCCATTTGGCAATGGTCCATATATATCGACTGCCACTTCCTCCCAGACAGCAGTGGGTAACGGAGACATTTGTAATGGCTCTAAGTTTGATGATGGAGTGATTAATTGACAAGTAGAACAGCGTCTAATCTTTTCTTCCACCAAGTGATCCATATTTGGGAACCACACTTTTTCTCTGAGTAACTTCTTTGTGCCAACAATTCCTAAATGACCTTCATGTGCTATCTGTATGACTAAGTTACGCAAAGTCTTAGGTACAACTAGTTTGGTACCTCGAAGAATGAGGTGTTCTTCAGTGACTGATAATTCCTCACGTATGTTTGAGAATAGTTTTAACTCTTTCAGATCAATCTCAGAATCAGGAAATTTTTCTTTTTGAATTTCATGCCACCTTCGATTTTGGATGATTTGTATTAGGGCACAGAGTGTCTTGTCTTTTGTTGTTTCATTTATAAATTGATAAAGAGAAAGTGCTTTTGGCACGGCATGATCTGTAACAAAATGTAGGTATTCTTCAATGGAGGAATGCACAGGTATATCATCATTAGTAGGATGTCTTGAAAGATAATCAGCCGGATTGCTGTATTTTCCAGGTTTGTGAACAATGTTATAGTTGTAATCCTGTAGACGTAGGCCCCATCGTTCAATTCGTGCAGGCATTTTAGCTCTGGGATTTCCAAAAATTGTAAGAAGTGCTTGATGATCTGTGACAATGGTGAAGGGAGCTCCATAGAGAAATAAGTGAAAGTGTTCACATCCCCAGACAACTGCCAAGCTTTCTTTTTCAGGTTGAGAATATTTTCTTTCAGTGTTTGTTAAGCTCTTACTTGCATAAGAAATGATGTGAGGATTTTGATTGTTATCCTTGTACTGCGCTAGAATAGCACCCAGTCCCACGGGACTGGCGTCCACAATCAGTTCAGTTCAAAGAGCTGGATCAAAATAAGCCATGGTGGTTGTCAAGCAGAGTTCATTTTTAATTGTTTCAAAAGAGGCCTGACAGTCTTGGGACCATTGAAAAATACAACTTTGTTTTGTAAGTTCCCGTAGTGGATTGCTGATTGTTGAAAAATTCGGAATATATCTAGCACAGTAACTTGCCATTCCAAGGAAAGAACGCACTTCACTAGCATCCTGTGGAATTGAGGATGTTCTGATAGCTTCCACTTTCTTGGGGTCTGGTTGTACTCCTTTTGCCGAGAAGATGTGACCATAGAATTCTAATGAACCCTTGTCAAACTCGCACTTCTCTTTGTTTAAAGTGAGTCCAGCAGAAAGCAGACATTCGAAGATAGCATATAGAGCACGATTATGCTCAGCTTGAGTTTTACCAAAAACCAATATGTCATCACTGTAATTAAAGGCATTTGGGATGTGTTGAATGACACTCCTTATTGCATCCTGAAAAATTTCTGCTGCTGAGCAGACTTCAAAAGTCAATCTTTTGTATCTTCTGAGGCCCACATGGGTGGAAAATGTGGTCAAGTATCGGGACTCTGGACTCAGTTCTAATTGATGATATCCCTTATTGAGGTCGAGCTTTGAGAAGACGGTGGCTCCATTTAATAAATGAATGATGTCATCAATCGTAGGTGAGATATGTCTTTCCCTCTGGATAGTGGTGTTGGGCAGGCGCATGTCAACACACAGTCTCACTTGATCAGGAGTCTTTGGTTTTGGAACTACCACAAGTGGAGAGACCCACGGAGTGGGACCAGTAACAGTTTCAATAACGTCCTCATCCATGAGCAATTGGAGTTCCTTTTCTACCTTCTGTCTCAGGTGAAATGGAATACGCCTGTGAGGCTGGGCTACTGGATGAACATTGTCATCCACATGAAGGTGTACTTGAGAGTCCTTTAGTTTTCCCAAACCACTAAATAGGGAGGGAAAGCTGTTCACCATAGTTTGTACATCCATATCCGCAGGGTCAGTTATGGTATGAATAATCTGGATGAGCCCTAGCTCCAAGGCAGTGTGATAGCTGAGAAGACAGCCTCCCGATCCTTGTAATGTGTGGAAAGTGGTTTTCTGCCTGTTTTCTTTATATCTAATTTCAGCATCAAATTGTCCCATTATAGCTAGAGGTGTTTTAGATCCATAAGGAAAGATTTTAGTCTGCACTTGTTGTAAGACTGGCCTTGTTTTCAATTGTTCATATGTAGTGCCATCTATGATATCCACTGAAGCTCCTGTATCTATTGTAAAGGTAATGTCAGTGTTGCAGATTGAGAGTGTAACACAGGGAGACTGTACTGAACCAGTGACAGAGGTAGTGAACACATAGTTCTCAGTCGCAGACACTTCTTCTGTGTCCTGATTTATCACTTTTACATCTGCAGATTTTGTCATAGGCAGCGGAGGCTTGTAGTGCGCTGATTTGCAAACAGCTGCAAAATGATTCCCTTTTCCACATTTACTGCAGGTTTGTCCCATAGCTGGACATTTGTTCTGGTGGTGAGGGAAATCCTGTCCACATCTATAACATTTCTTCTGTTTCTGGGCTTGTTTGTCTGGTAAATTTTTCTGTTTGAGATTATGCACATGTAATTTATCCCCATTCTCCATTACGGTAGCCTGATGATCTGCTATTTCTATAGCACGGGCCATTTTGAGCAAATCATGTAGAGAGATATCCTGCTGCAGAGCCTTACGCCTTAGGTTATTAGACGAGCAGGTGACAATTATTTGAGTTAGGATTTCATCATCTACATCTGTAAAGGCACATCCATGTGCTAACTCTTTCAGCCGTGTGACATAAGTGTCTATGGACTCTTCTGGAAGCTGCTTGGCAATCCTGAATTTATATCTTTCATATCTGATGTTCTGTTTGGGGTTGAAGTAGCCAGTGAGAGCTTTAGTGCAGTTGCTGTATGTGTCTGTTTCTGCTGCAGGTAACTTACTGTATATGTCATAGACTCCTGTGCCTGCACAATGCAGGAGCAAAGCTCTCTTTCTTTTCTCCTCCTTTATGTCCATGGCTTCTAGGAAATTCTCAAATCTGTTTAGCCATTTTCTCCAGTTATGGGAGAGATTAATGACATCAGTCATATCAAATTGTGGGAATGTGTGCAAGTAGTCAGCCATGATAGAGTCTCTCAGTGGTGCTGGCGTGTGAAGCGGTAAAATAGAGTCCGTACTCACAGCAGTAGGTGATTATATCCCATCCTCGTCGCCAGTTGTAATATCCACACGTTATGAAGAATTCAAGGTATTAAACTTTAGATATGTTTTATTCTTCGTCCTCCAGCACACAGCATAACACTTGCATTCCCATGCTACACAGAAGTGAAACTGAAACTTCCCTTCTCATCCCTCTTGTCTCCACCCCCCAAGTCCCATAAGTCTGGCTTGCTTAAAGAGACAGATCTAATTATTATACATTACAATTCTGTACTGCGCTACCCTCTCTGTGTATGACTCATTGCCTGTGATCTGACTACTCTCTGCTCGCCCCTCTTGTACCTTGCAGCTATCTCTGTGTATGACTCATTGGCTGCATCCTGACTATTCTCCCTGTCTATGCCCCTTGGTAACTTTGTCTTGCAGTTACCCTGCTAGGAGTTCTCCTGCAGCTCCTAGCTCTCTGGAGTTTAGGCCACGCCCCCAGCAGCCACGTGCTTCAGGTCCTGCTGTTCTAAAGTACGCATCTACTCGGCTGCTGCCCGCTCCACAGGAATCTTTGGGCACAGTTCGCTTTACTCAGGACATGCGCACTGGCTCAGTGAGCAAGTTCAGTGCGGTGTTCCTGACAACTACATTTCTAATTGCAGGTATTTGCTTATATTATTATTATTACACCTACTTCTAAAATAAATGAGCAAATACCTCCAATTGGAAATGTAGTATAGTTCTTCTGATTACCCCATGTGCAGGGCATTGCAGTAGCTTACATATCTATGGTTACGACCACTAACTAACTCTCACTATATCAGTGGTAGTAACCATGCATACCTGAGCTACTGCAATGCCCTGCACATGGGTTACGCAACATAGATAATCAGAAGAACTATACTACATTTCTTATTGGAGGTATTTGCTAATATTACTAACATTACACCAACTACATATTGGGATAGGATCTTAGAGATGGGGATACGCCTTTAACAGTTTTCATGAATCTGCACTCATGTGCTTAAAATTAAATGAAAGCAAACGCAGCGGATAGGTTTGTAGTTGCAGATACCGTGAGTGTGTACGTACAGTAAGTGCAATCCCCCGTATACAGTATAATAACCCCTCAGAATGTAAATGATGTCTCCAATCCCTTGTACTGGCTCCGAGCTAAGCACAGTCAGTGAAGCTAATCTTTCCTCATTGCCTTTTACCCATCGGCCCATCTATCATCCTGGCTGCTTTGTGCATTAACATTCACTGTCATCAGACATCTCCTTGTGGAGACCTGAATCAGCCAAGATGTTCCCGGTGTGACAAGCAAATAATGGCTTTCTTTAACTGCTTTTCTTCTGGAACGTACCCTAGTTTTTCCTGAAGCTAAACGTAAGGAATGTATGCACTTTTGGCCTGAAGGAAATATTTGCAAATATTTAATGATATACGGTCCTTGGCTAAGGTCAATATTTTTCTAGATCCCATAGAATATGCCTTAATTAATGGAAAAAAAAAGACTATGAACTACTATGAATATTAACTGGGGTTCAAAAGGAAATCCGGTGCTCAAGGAGGGGATAATAATTGCCAGTAATTGATATTGATTTATTGTTGACATGTATGAACCCTGGCGTTGCTATAAGAACTGCCGGACCCTGCTCTGAATGCTTCTCGGGCCTGTGCAGAAGTGTGCATGTGAGTGCCACCATCATGAATGCTAAGGACGAGGCGGTGATGGGGTCCACTAACCCGCGGGGAACAAGGGGGCTCTAACGTGCAGCACATGGGTGAGCTAAAGACAATTTATGATCGCTGATGTCATTGCACAACAGTTTAGGCAAAAATTTGGCCAGAAAGTGTCAGACCCCTTTAGGGAATGTTCACACAGAATTATTTTGACAAGGTTATTGAAAGCAAAATTTACTCCAAAATCCACATCAAAGAGTATTTAAAGGGAATCTGTCACCCCATTTTTGGGCACCGCTATCAAGGGCTTATCTACAGCATTCTGTAGATAAGCCCCCGATGTAACCTGAAAGAGAAGAAAAAAGAGTTAGATTATACTCACTGGGGGTGTGGTCTGGTCCGATGGGTGTCGCGGTCCGGTCCGGCGCCTCCCATCTTCTAGAGATGACGTCCTCCTTCTTACTTCTGCCGCGGCTCTGTTGAGGGCAGAGTAAAGTACTGCAGTGCGCAGGCTCCTGACCTCTCTGACCTCTCCCGGTGCCTGTGCAATACTGTACGTCACTCTGCCCTCAACAGGGCAGATAAAGTACGTCAGAGCTGGAGCAGCAGCAGAAGTAAGAAGGAGGACGTCATTTCTAGAAGTGGGAGGCGCCGGATCGGACCACGCCGCCCATCGGACCAGACCACGCCCCCAGTGAGTATAATCTAACTCGTTTTTCTTATCTTTCAGGTTACATCGGGGGCTTATCTACAACATTACAGAATGCTGTAGATAAGCCCCAGATGGCGGTGCCGGCAGCTTATAGGCCGAAAATGGGGTGACAGATTCCCTTTAAGCCCTTTGCCTTGCGATTGTCCATTTTTACTCGTGTTTTTTGCCCCCCTCTTCTTCCCAGAGCCATAACTTTGTTATTTTTCCTTCACTATGATCATATGAGGGCTAGTTTTTTTGTGGGATGAGTTGTACTTTTGAATGCGTCATTGATCTTACCATATAGAGTATTGGAAACCGGGAAAAAAAGTGTGTTGAAATTGAAAAAAAAAGTGCAATTCCACAATTTTTTTTTATTTACCATGTTCACTAAATACTAAAACCGACCTGCCATTATGATTCTCCAGGTCAGTACGAATACGCAGATACCGAACATGTCTAGGCTCGTCTTTATTTAAGTGGTGAAAAAAAGATCCAAAATTTGTAAGAAAAAAAATTGCTTATGTCGCCATTTTCTGAGACCCGTAGTGTCTCTATTTTTCATGATATGGGTCTGGGTGAGGGCTTATTTTTTGTGCCCCAAATTAATGTTTTTATTGATACCATTTTGGGGTAGATACGATGTTTTGATCGCCCATTATTGCATTTTATTGCAATATTGCAGTGCCCAAAAAAATGTAATATGTAATTCCGGGGTTTCAATTATTTTTCTCATTACGCTTTTTACCGATTGGATTAATTTACTTTATATTTTGATAGAGCGGACATTTCTGAACGCAGCGATACCAAATATGTGTATTTTTTTTAATTTTTTTTTGTTTTATTTTCAATGGGGCAAAAGGGGGGTGATTTGAACTTTTGTGTCATTTTGATTTTGTTTTAAACTTTTTTAAAAACTTTTTTCTGGATTCAATAAACTCCTTAGGAAACTTGAAACTGCGATTTTTATCCAATTGCCTGTGCTACACATAGCAGGTCTTCAGCACTGCAATGTGTAGCAAAAATAACGATCTCCACGGATCGGCGTTCATAGGAGATTCACAAAGACAGGCATCGGGGGTCTTCTGCAGACCCCCATCAAGACAACATATCAGCGCCTTGTGATCATGTGACAGGGTCGCCAATAAGCGGGACTTGTGACGTGCTTCCAGCCGACATGTGTTAAATGCCGCTGTCAGAGATTAACAGTGGTATTTAACTGGTTAACAGCCACAGATGGATCTCGAATCCACCCGTGACTGTTATAGGCACATGACTGATGATCAGATCAGCTGTCATGTGCTGAGAACAATGCAGGCTCAACGCCGGAGCCCGCAACAAATGCCGAGACACGACCTTAGACGTACCTATATTTTAAACATTTTTATTCTTGCATCACATTTACTATGACTTTTACGGCCAGTTTATTGGATTTTTTTCAGTCCTTGTCATTTTTTAGCTTTGCTTGAAATGTGGGCGGAATTTTCATTATAAAGATATTTTCGATCCATTCATTGTTTGGGAGTTTTTGAAACATTGCAATATTTTTATTTTATATTTTGAGCCACGATTAAGAACTTTTTTTAGCCTGAAGCGCGTAGGTAATTACTTACATGCTTGGATTTATTGTGAGTGCCAATTTTTTACGATATGGAATAAATGATTTTGAAATATTTTAATCAAGAATCGGCTGAAAAAATCTCATGCAGTCCTTGGACATAAGGGCCAGGAGTGGCAATCACCATGCTGAGAATCACTGAAACTCTAAACCAAAGCGAGCTGGACTACACCTGTTTGCGATAGTTTTACTCAATTTTATTCCAGTACCCCAGTGGAATGCAACATTTTTTTTTATTTTTTAACCAGTTGAAACCTTACATGTGACATTTTAAAAGCTTATTGAAAGAGTCCAAAGACTTTGTACTATGAAAAAAAAAATAAAACATCGTTATATTTGCAATAGAGTCATCACTTTTATGAACATGGTGCAAATTCCACCTGTGTGATAAATCTGGTCCAATATTTTTTATTTTTACCAAAAAATGTTCTGCCAAAGTTATTTCTATACATTGTAAATGGCAAAAGTGTTTATTTTTCTGCTTGTCGACCTATAGTTGGGTCCCAGTTGCAAGGCCAAGTGTGTGGAGAACAATGTCATACAACTTAGCTTCATGCTTTATACATCTTGGCTCCAACACAAAGAATTAGAAAATTCTCTGCTTCTCCATCTGGTTTCACTCAAGATGTGCATGGCAGATCTTATTCCCAGTCTTTCCTAAAGCCATGCCTTTGTTCTCACAAAGATCTTCAGTGTCTGACTTTCTGAGCAGCTTTTCCAATTTCCAAGTTTAAAAAATTCTTAAGTGTAAGATATGTCAAGCTCGTATCTCACGATCGGCACAATAACCATAATTTTTCCAATCTGGAGTTTTCAGAGCTCACACCCTATTGCCTATTGGGGACCTATAAATGTGCCAATTAATTACAATGGGGCAGATAGACTTTTCACTGACAGGAGATATTATGGATAAACTAGCGACTAATAACATTGTCAAGCAGATATTTTGTTTTTTTATGTACATGTTTTTTCATGAAAGCAAGGCCTTGCTATCCAAATTTTCAACAAAAAACATTAAAACTGTTTTTGGTGCACATACCAGACTGATATGTCCTTGAACTTTCCTGGGTGGTTCCATTTCATCAGCATTCTGCCAGCACTATAGGAACTAGAACCTCCTTTCATTAATTGCCCAACAAGCACTACACTGCCATTACTTGCCCTAAACTGAGAGTTGACCTTAGCTGACCAAGCAGAAAGACATAAACCCACCCCTACTTTCTTTAATCCATCTTGGAGTCTCATCTGTTAGAGGCAGACTACTCTAGTAGGAGACTTTTCAAGTTAACTTATTTTTGGGTAAGTAAAGTACTTTGCAAGTTTTGTTAGTCATTATGTCAACCATCAGGTATGACTATGTAGTACGTGTGCCGACTGGGGGGTGGACCCTTTCGGCTGCAAGACGGAATGATGACAGACACAGAAGCTTGTTCAATCAGGTCCAACTTTATTGGGTGTCCTCTTGACATCCACAGCCAACATGACAGCTGCTGCTCCCAGGCCTGGGTACCAGTCACCTCCTCCTACTCTTGTGGGCGTTAACCCTTTGGATCCTCTCGCTGTGGCTGCTGTTAGGCCCACGGCCACAGCACTTCCCCTGAACGAGTCTGCTCGCTGTAACACTCACTCACTCTTCGGTGTCCAGCTGTCCGATACCCCAGGCCTCCGTTAATCACTGCTGTTCTGTCCTGCAGCTGTCCTCTCTGAGCCACCCCCCTCTCTGAATGACCATCTCTCTCTTTTTTCTATCTCTCCTGAGCCTTTCCTTCCTCTGTCCTCTCCTGAGCTCTTCTTGCTTCTCTTCTCCTCCTGGGTGTCTGCTGTTGTGAGTTCATTTTCCCCTTCGTCACTGAGGTCTGGTGAACTCCCTATTCTGGTAAAGGAAGGTAATGAGCCTGATTATCAGGCACCTGAGCCTAATGAGGATGACTGGCTGAGTGGAGTCACGGACTGGATATAAGGCTGCCGACGCCCTTCTGCCCTGCGGGTGATTTCTCTGTGGACTTCTAGGACACCAGTCAGATTCCTGCTCCTCTAAAGCTAAGTTTTCTGCTTTGCCTGTTAGCATTTGTGTTTTGTTTTTGTTTTCCTTGCTTTTCTGGATACTGCCATTCCCTGCTGGGGTGTGCTGAATCTCCTTTTGCCGGTTGCTCTGTCTTCAGAATATTCCTGAGTACTGACATAGCTTTTTTGAAGCCTAGCATCTTCAGGGCCTTTTTCACTGTCAGTCTGTTGGCTCTTATTTTCATAGGGTTTTTCACGGATTGCAGACAGCAGCCTTCCTGTCCTTTCCTATCTAGTTAGCTTGGGCCCCGTCTTTGCTCAGTCTATCTTTCTGTCTGTGTTAGTGTTTTCATCTTGCTTCACCGTCATTATATGTTGGGGGCTGCCTATTGCTTTGGGGTCTGCTCTGGGGCAGTTTAGATTTCCCCTTTCTTTCTTTAGGCCTATTTAATTCTCCGGCTGTGATCGAGGGGTCTAGGGCATCGTAGGAACCCCCCACGGCTACTGTTAATTGTTGTGGATAGGATCAGGGGTCTGCAATCCGATAGCTGCCAACCTCTCTGGTTTTCTGGACTTAGCTAGCATTTCTGTTTTTGCCTCCTACGGTGACTCAATCATAACAGTCTGCCCTCCCTTGGGACTCTCCTTCCTTTTTATCTCCTCCTTCTGGAAATCCCCTTCCCAGTCTCGTGACACCGCCCACCATGACTCTGCGATTTCCCTAGTCTAAAGCTGTTATTGAGTCCTTTTCTCACTGCTCTCTGTTCCCATCTTGTGGCCAAAACCCAGTACTACATCGTTCTGTACTAATTACAGCTGTTATCCATACACGTATAATAAATGTTCTTTCCACATCAGGCAGGTCCATAGGTCAGTCCACCCCCTACAACTACTGTATGTTTATTGAAATTAAAACGACAGTGACCCTTTAAAGGGGGTTTTCCATTTACACCAAAAAGGATGCCTAGAAAATTAGTGTTCCCTTTGCTTGAACCCCTACAAAGGGAAAAACTGAGTATTGCACAATGGCCAATCAAATCATTGGGTTGTCTCTTTAATACAGGACAGGATGAGTCCTCCAGAGTTAGAGGCGCTCTTTGTAATTGTAATTCATTGTGGCAAAGAGTTCAGAAACCTAATAATAATATAATAATAAATCTAAGAATTAGTACTAATAGGAAATATTAAAATGGGTTTAACTAGACGACCCTTATGAAGAAGACTTTTCATCTTTCCTGATAAGTCTGTTTTAGTAAATACGTGGGTTCCATATGAAATACCAATTTGTGGCAACCTAAAGTCACATCAATGGCTTCTATATAATACTATGCATCTCATGTCCCGGTAGGTCACATGTAAATTAAGCTGCTAAATTATGTATTCTATAAGGGCGGCGCTTCTATTAAATATTCATGGGCAGTTTTAGATCTGCGAAGACAATAACTTTGTTTTAAATATATATATACATTCACAAGACATAAGTCGTTGACAAATATAAGAAAATGAAAGAGTTTTTTTTAAAGGTTTTCTTTAAATTTTCTTTAAAGTGTTGCTTGACGGTACTTTTGCGGCAAATGTGATGAAATGAATTACTTTTCAGTAAATACTTTCTGTCGTATGATGCGAGCGCTTTGTGAATGACTTTTCTCCTTTTTGACTATAAGTCATTCGCCCGTACCTCCCTGCGTCAGGATCTGGATGTGTGAGTTTCACATCCCCTCTAATCTTTCAGTCGTGCATCTCCTAAGCAATGCTGAGAGTGACAGCTACTAAATTGGTACAAACATCCATAGCACTCCTGATAAATATTTCTTACACCCCTGTCACTTTCGTTTTGACAGGGTACTTTTATTCAATTTTACTGATAATCAGAATGCATCTTGGTAGCAGGTAGACACGGCTAGTGAAATAATATGATCGCAGTGGAGAGGGTCACGCACAAATATTTATTTGTGCGTGTGTGTGTATATATATATGTATATATGCATAAACAGAGGATGAAATAAGTATTGAATTTGTCACCAATTTTCTAAGTAAATCTCTTTCTAAAGGTCCAATCGACATGAAATTCTCACCAGATATTGGTAACCACGCATCAGCTCCACACAGGCAAAGAACTCATCTATAGATATCCGTAAATTAAGTTGATCCCTTGTTAGCGCTGGCGATTCAATGAAATGTAAGACCCTAAAACTTTGCCTTTATTAACAATACCAACTTTTACAATACCCAACCGCTAAGGCAGAAAAGACCACGCTTTATTTTCCTTTCAATTTCTCGCGGGTTCAGTGGCAAAGTTATTCGGCTTTCATGGAAAAGATTTTGAAACAGAGGGACAGGCAGCACCTCCTAGTTTCTGGAATATGAAACTTTCCAGTATATGAAACAAGTGATGGACCAATATATACCATACTTCTATCATCCAGGAGATGGTCAGCAAACAGTTTTCTGTCTACAATTTCATACAGATCAGCAAAAAAATGTGCTATGTTCCAATAAAAGCCACATTTTGGCTTTTTCTCTCCCCTTCCTTCCAATATTTATTAAATAATTGGTACAATTTTTGGTAACATATGACTATCAAATCGGTGAGCACATCGATCCAGGAAGGATTGAGTTAGAGTTGAATTTCCTGAAATTTGCGGTTCTACGCAAATTTGATTGCTTTGCAATTCAATTTCTTATTCTTCCCACAAAAAAATACCCGGTCACCATTTTGGTCAATAGTATCAGGTCAGCAAATGCTAAAAAAAAGGTAATACTCACCCCATTGCTCACCTCTCCATCCACCCACGCTTTGGGGTGCGATACGTCCTTGATGGTCATTCCGGTTTGTCAGCGTCCAAAATCATTACGTCATGACGTGCGCTATGACCCTGGACAGAGGTCTACAGAGGTCATACTCCTGGCCTATAGTGAAGAGCATGGAGATGCGGAGCGCAATGGCAGAAATAAGAAGTTCTGATGGCTTGCAGCGAGTAGTGGGACGGCCGGGGAGGCAAGTGATGAGGTGAGTAAGTTTTTTCTATTTTTATATGCTACATTTAAGATACTTCGAGGTCTCCAGAGATACTAGTGCTTGATAAAGAGTATTCAATTGCCCAGAATTTTAGATTTTTTTTTTTGTCCCAAACAATCCGCTCATCACTGCTAACAAATAATAGAAATAGATGGCTAAATAATTGTTCATTGCCTATTTATCAGACATCCTGGAAGAGCAAGCTTTATCTGAATCACTCCATTGTTGGAGTGGGTAGAAGACACATTGCAGTCAATTTAAATAGAGTCCATACCACAATGGAGATATACAGTATATACACACAGTGGGGAAAATAAGGATTGCATACGATGCCGATTTTGCAAGTTTTCCCACCTACAAAAAATGGAGAGATCTGTAATTATTATCGTAGGTACACCACCTGTGAGAGACATAATCTTAAATAAATGTAGAAGATCACATTGTACGACTTTTTATTTCATGCAATAAAATGCAAATTATTTATGTAAAAATCTTACAATGTGATTTTCTGCTTTTTATTATTAGATTCTGTCTCTCACAGGTGAAGTGTATCTACGATAAAAATTACAGACCTCTCCATTCTTTGTAGGTGGGAAAACTTGCAAAATCGGCAGTGTATCAAATACTTATTTTTATTGTATATAAGTGTAGGATCGTGAGCCAACTGGGGGGTGGTCCTTTTTTCGCCGCAAACAGACAGGATACTGAAACCGATGTGCGTTCAACAGGTCTTCTTTATTGGTCATCCTCACGATGACCACAGCACACAACAGCATCATGACAGTTTCTACGCACAGGCCCGGGTACCTTTCTCCTTCTCTTTCCTCTACAGTGACGTCCCTCGTGGCTCTTTCACTGTGGCTGCCATTAGGCCCATGGCGACAGCGCTTCATCTGTCCGAGTCCATCCGTCTGGTACCCCCGGGCTTCCTCTGTCCTGCGGCTCTCCTGTCAGGGCCACCCCCTGACCGTCTCTCTCCTCAGTCCCTTCCGAAGCTTTCTCTTCTGTCCGTCTCTCCCTTCTGTCTCCTCTTCTCCTGAGCTCCTCCTCCTGGACTGGCTTGTCTGGACTCGCCCTCTCCTGCTTTTATTCCCCTCCTTGGGAATTTCCCTCTTGAGTCCCCGTAACTCCGCCCACCATGACTCTGCAGTTTCTTAAGCATTAGCTGCTGTTAAGCCCTTTCCTCACTACTTCCTGCATCCATCTTGTGGCCAAACTTGAGTACTACACCGTCTCCTTTTCCTGCTGTTCTTGGTCTCCCCCTAGGGGTCAAAACCCAGTACTTTACCACCTTCCACTGT